>NC_092874.1:95341749-95973624 GCF_028372415.1 Notamacropus eugenii | reverse complement strand
GTCATCAATGTGCTCATAATAAATATGAAGCTTGAAGGTTTGCAAAATACTTTGCACATATTATCCCATGATCCACACAACAATCTTGTAAGCTAAGTGCTATTATGATCCACATTTTATAGTTGAGGAAACTGAGGCTGAGGGTGATTAACTGACTTGTCCAGGATCACACAACTAGTAAGTGTCTGAAGGTATTTGAACTCGTCTTCCTAACTCTAGGTCCAATATACTATCTACTATGCAATCCAACTGCCTCCCAGAAGTTGTGTTCAGGAGGCATGACCTAGTAGAAGGAATCTGAGAAGTTGCTGTCTTTCTCTGTTTTTTGTGAACAGCTTGCAGAATATGGTAAGGTGGGCATTTGTTCTTTAAATATTTTACTGAATTAATTTGTAAATCTATCTGACCAAGGATTTTGCTGTGTAGGAGTTTATGGTTTTCTCAAACTCCTTTTCTGACATTAAATTCTATATTTCATGTTTTATTAATCTGGGCATCATATTTTTATAAATATTCATTTGATTTGTTTTCAGTTTGTTGGCATCTAATGAGTATATTAATTTCTAATAATTTACTTATACATTCCCCCCTTGTATTATTTTGCCAGTAGAGCTCTCTCTCTCTCTCTCTCTCTCTCTCTCTCTCTCTCTCTCTCTCTCTCTCTCTGTCTCTCTGTCTTTGTTATAAATGGTAGTTTATCTATTTTATTTGTCAATTTAGCTTTATTTGTCAGCTCAATAGTTCTTTGTTCTCAAATTATTTAACTCATCTTTGATTTTCCTCATCCCATGATTTTTATTTTCCTGCTTTTGGTATTATTAATTTGTTTCTTGCCTAGGTTTTCTGGGTACAGAATCAATTCATTGACCTTTCCATTCTCTTTTTTATGAATATAAATGTACAGAAATATGAATATAAATTTCTTTCTAAGAACTGCTTTAGCCATGTTTCACAAGCTTTGATAAATAGTTTCATTTTGTTTTCTTTACTAAAATTAATGTTTCTGTGGGGGGTTTTGACCCACTTATCCTAAGATAATATTACCCAGTTTCCCTTTTTCTGAGTCTTTTGTGCATGTTTGCCTTATTCATCACAATTTTTATTACATTGAATTCTGTAAATAGTGTATGATACTGTTGAGATTATCAAAGGTTCTTTCATTGAATTCTTGGCTTAAAACAACTTAGTTATTATATGAAAAAGTGGCCCAAACTAACATGTACCTTCTAAGGAAAAGAAAGCTCCTCCATATTTGGTCAATCAGATCACATTTTTTTCTTTCAAACATACATGCACTTAGAGATGGGGACAGTTGCTGTTCTGATTCCCACACCACACATTGAAAATCCATTAAGTTCCTTGAGAGGTATAATAGGGAACACTCAGTCCAAAATCTCATTCAAACCAGCCCTAAATAATATTACTTTTCTCAGGAAGGCAGAAACAACAATGGTAACTTAGAAGCCAAAGGGTAGAGGCAAGGGAGGTGGATGCTGGCAATCAGGAGAAGTGGCTTTGGACAGAGATAATTAGAGTTGCATCCCACTTGGGTTGGTTTCTAGTGAGGCTTCATTTAGTCACTTCTGGACTGTGGGAAGCTGGGGGTTCATAGTGTGGTTTCTTCTCAGGGAAAGCCTACAAGCAAGCATTGGTTCCCCAGACCCTGCTTCCAACCTAACCCCCACAGATGTTATTCAGGGGAACAAAAGAAATAACAGGAAAAACCATGCATTGATTTGTTCAGGTTCCATATGCAAATGAGTATGATTCCACAAACATACATGAGCTTGATATTCTGCAGACCCACAGGGATGTTGGTGTGCAGAAGGGAAAAAATCTTCAGGAAAACTCTCTTGAGTTTTGCTCTGAGGGGAGTTAGGGCCTCAGTGACCTCTACCTTATTTCACAGAAGAAAATCTCTACCACTTGAGTTCAGATGACTCGATATTCCCAGCTTTTGGAGATGCCTACCTTCTGGGGCTGATGCTGCTTCCTGTGGTTCCAGAACTTCCTTCCTCTTGCTGCTTAACTCTGCCTTTGTTGTTGACCGAAGCTCCACCCTAAGCCACTACTCATCACCTTTACCATCATCATCTCCTGAAGCATTGTCTCCTGCAGATGTCCTCTGCTGAAGCTCTCCATCTGCATCTGTCATTCCCTGAAACTGCACCATATTTTTACCCTCTTCCTTCACAGCAGTCTTCTTGTACTTCTCCACTGTGCTGCTACTGTCATCCACCACATCCTTCCATTCCGCCCTTTCTCTGGCTTCTTCAGTACCTTTCACTGAATTAAGATTAAAATAAGACCTAAACTCTAAGAGCTTCTTGGTGTTCCTGCTGCTATCTAGCTCTGGAAAAGTGTCCTTGCTTCCAGAGTAAGACCACCCAGGCCACAATCCATGAGGTTGGTTAATACAATTTCATCTCTGTCTGCTTGCTTGGCTTCACTTTACCTAGCATCATCTCCTAGGTGATGTTGTTCAGGTGGCTATGATCCATTAATTACTCCTTTGATTAAAAGGTCCCTAACCATTACTTTTGGCTGAGTGATGCTGAATTCAATCAACTTTTTCCCTGCCTTGGGGTAAAGAAGAGTTTCCCCCCCACCCCACAGAACCTCTGATACTTGAGTGTCAAATGGTTTTCAGATGGTTACTGCCTTGCCACTTGTAGCTTCATGCATATCCAGACTTTCCAAATTACCTACCTGATTGCCACTCACAACCTTGTTTTGACCCTTAGCCTGCTTCCTCAAAACTTGCTTAAATGTTTCACCCTCCATATACATTCTGCTGCTAGTCACACCCCAGCAATATAATTAATGAATACATGTATCTAGCTGACTGTTGCCAAAAATACCCTCACCATATATTCTGAGGCACTCTTTACTTTTATATGGATCATCAGGCATAGCAAGAACCAACTGGATCATGACAAATCTTTCTTGTGTACCCATTTCTCTACTGTCCTGAGCAAACTTTTCTCCTGGAAATCTTTAATCCTTCTGGTATAAGTCTCAGGTTTATCACTGGCAGGATAGCCTTGGCCTCCATGACTCTGGACAAGTTCATCCACCATTTCCAAAAGCTTATTAACCTGCTTTTCCTGGGCTACACCACTTTCTTTGTTGTTAAAAGCACAAAATCTTCCTCCACAGCGTTTAATTAGCTTCTTAAGAGGTCGATTATGTGAAGCTTTGATGTAATCCTCCAGCATTCCAGTACCTAGATCTTCCTTCCTGGTGAAGAGCACGATCGTGTACTCAAATACTTCTTTTCCATATATGGCTTCTAGTTCTCTAACATTCTTCACATCTTCTTGAGTGAATCTGCCCAGTTGAGTCACCAGAATGAAAACTTTGGCTCCTGGAGATAAGCAAAGGACACGAAAGGCTTCTTCCCCTTGATTAGGAAAATTTTCACTAGCCAGGATAAGGTCCAAGGGTGGAGTATCGGTAACTATAATAATCTTCCCTTTCCAGGTTCTGTCCCTGTTCTGACAGTTCTTAGTGATGGTTTTTCCTGCAAGTTTGGCTGCAAAATGATGCTCCCCAATAATGGTGTTCCCAGTTGAGCTCTTCCCAGTCCCACTTTTCCCTACAAGGATGAGGCTCAGCATATCTGTGAGAAGAAACATAGGAAAGATTAACAACTATGTCCTCATTGGAAATCCTGTTGTCTATGTGTTCTCTATTTCTCCTGTACTACTTTGCTACTCCAGTTTACATGTCTCCTCTCATCTCTTTCTCCTTCTTCTCTGGCTAAAGATACACTCTCATATTTTCAATATAATGGGAACACCGATGAGCGTCCATTCTTGGGATCATATGTGTGTATATGCATGTATATGTGAATATATTGTATATGTGTATATGTACATGGGTATGTGTGTATGTATATGTATATATGTTTGTGTGTATTCCAGTTCATACTGAGTCATCTTCAGCCATCCTGATGAATATCTGGTCACTAGATTCAGATAGCTCTGGAGGAGAAGTGAGGCTTGTGTGTGAATATATATATTCAGTGTAATTCAAGAAATAGGATGATTCAGGTAATTACCATAGGCAAAGCATTATTACAAGGGAGCTCCAAAGGAATAGTTGACACACTGGCGCATTACATTAGGCTTCCAAGACTTCATGGTGGAATTTGGTTTTGCTCTATTAATTATGTTACTACTAAATATTTTGTTCAAATAACAAGATATGGGTCTGCCTATATCTTGGTTATCTGAAGGTGATCATAAAATGCCATCTGTAAATATCTTCCTCCACACTGTTTAAGTAGCTTAATTAGTTTAATTAGCAGAAGTTTTTATAAAACTAGAATACATCAAGATGTTGCAATGAAAATCATGTTAAAAATAATTGAAATTATTTGATGATTCATTTATTAGGAGAAAATATCAGCTTATCATTTTGTGCTACAGATGACAAAGAAAAAATGAAATTCTTTGAACTCTCTAGATGTTGAAATTACAGATAGAAAAAGCTTTTCATATGTGTGTTCATTTGTTTATCTTTATGCCTAGCTACTGGACAGCACATTTCTCTCATCTATTAAATTCTTCCTCAAGATTCATGAATTTTGTGAAGTCATCATGAAATCATTCTAATTTATCCCAAAAGCAATTAGAGAGAATTCTCCCCGCTCTCTTCTCCTGGTAGGAAACTGTTACATTACAATCCCCATAGCACTTTCAGTCTTGCTTAGCAGGTGAGTATTATTTTCTTTTTCTTTGGGAGTTCTTATTTCAGTAGAGAATTACAATTGCAAACACTATTTTATATTGTGGAATCATAGGGAAATTGTAGGTCTCTGCCTCTGTAGTAAGGAAATGTGATCTTGCACAAAGAAATGTGGACTTGCTGAAAGACCAAAGATGAAGTATGGCACCTACCTCTTGCCAGAGGAATTTAAAATGCAGAATTAGATATACATTATTGGATGTGGGCAATGTGACGATTTATGTTGTCAAAATATACATATTTGTTATGAAGGTTTTTTAATTATTCAAATTGTTTCAAATTGGGAAGGGCAGTAAAAGGGAGAGATAATAAATGTAAAATAAAAATAAATTAGCTTTTAAAAAATGCAACCTATTAGAGCTAGAAATTTAGAGATGGTCTTACCAAGTAAGTTGGTTTTCTTTTTGATGAATTTCATTCCTATTTACACATCTATGAAAAATAAGATGATGAAACATCCCATAGGAATTACCAAATTACTCTGCCTTTGAAGAATGAAAATGGAAATAAAAAGATTTTTCCAAGATCAGTATATAAGCATCCCAAAGTACACAAGGATATGTCAGACCGTAACAGCCCATACTCATGGAACCTGTCCATGCAAAGCTTCAGATCCTAAGGAAAGCCCTACTAGACCTTTAAAAATGTTCTTGCTGGCCCCACCAGTGAAGGGAACATGAGTGGTAAGAGGTAGGTGCTGTGTTTCATCTTTGGTCCTTTGTTATATCTACATTTCTTTCTGCAGTATCACATTGCCTTATCATATATGCAGAGGTCTATGAAGACTCCCCCAATCTGCCTCCCATCTGAGGTGCTTCCTGGAATTTCTTCTACTTTGAATGTTCTCATTTGACTCTTTGTGAGGGACTTTCAGCTGTGGCAGGAGCTCCCAATGACATCTACAAGGGATGATTGAGGTTCTAAACCCCACTGTCCTCCAGAGCTTCAGTATTAGGGTCAACTACGTGGGGTTGAATTTAAAAGAAAGAGTTACAAGTACCATGATTTTTCACAGTTGCTCTGTAGCCTAAGTATGCCTCAGGTTGGTGTCCCAATGTTTTTTTAAATATGAAAACTAAGGCCCCAAAATGAAAAGTGACTTGTTCAATTTCTCATCTCCTTTCAGTGACAGAGCCAAGATGTGCCACTTGTTACATCTTCCAATTTAGTCTAAGGTCTATTTAATGACATTAGTACATGAGAGCCTCACAAAGGTAGCATTCCAGAAAAGTACAATGGAAGCTCCAAGGCACATTTCTTGGAAAGAATGCTGTCACAGTTAAAAAGTCAATGTATTCATCAGGCAGAGCAAGGTGGGGGGAAAAGCGGTGAATATGAAGCTGAGAGACCTGGCTGCTTATCCTTGTTCTACCACTAACTGCCTGTGGGACTTTGAGTGGAGCCTTTAACATGTATTTACTTCAGTTTCTTCATCTGACATAATAGCAAAAAATGTAATAGTGACCTTCCAGTCTCCATGTGATCCCTGGGAGGGTAACTCAAATCATGGATATGTAATGTATATATATATATATATATATATATATATATATATATATATATATATATATATATATATATATATATATATATATATATATATATATATATATATATATATATATATATATATATATGTATGTATGTATGTATATGTATATATGTATGTATGTATGTATATATGTATGTGTATATATGTAATATTCAATAGAGGCAATAGCATAGAGTGGAAAGAGCACAGAACAGAGGTCAGAGGACACTGTTACTTATGACTATGTTACTTTGGGCAAGTCAGCTAATCTCTCTAGTGATCAGTTGTTCATCTGTAAAAATAAAGGGCTAAAATGGATCCTTTGTTTAAATCCCACTGTAAATTCTTTTTTGAAGTTAAAAACATGAGAGATTATTAGGAACAATGTAATATTAGGTTCAGGTTCTTACCTTCCTCTCTAGGATGTCTGGGAGATTTGACAATATCTGCCTCACAATCTATAAAATTGTCTTGCTTTTCTCCAATCACATTAAATTCAGCATAGCACTGGCCACTTTTCTCCTTCATCAAGAGCTCAGTCTGTTCAAGGAGACACTGAACCTGAATATCCTGTTCTTCCCCAACTGCTTTGTTGTTGATAGCCCAGTACCGACCCTCACAGTTCTGAATCAGCTCCTTGAGGAACTCATTATTAGTTTTTTCAATATATTCTTGAAGTGACTGATCTCCCAGATCTTCTTTCCTCGTGAAGAGAAGTAACATATGCCTCCTGGCTTCATCTCCAAAGGTATCCTGAATGCCCTTCACTATCTCTTTATCTTCCACTGTGTGATGGCCAACAGGGGTCACCAACAATAGGATGTGGGGTCCAGGGAAACAGAGGGTTTTGCAGTGCTTGATCTCTTGTTTCCTCTCTCCAGGAGAGCTCCTTAGATAGAAAAGATCAGGGGTATCAATGACCACAAATTTCCTCTTTCCCACTGTTCCACTTTCTTTCTTGCAAGTTTTGGTTACTGGAAGGTCACTGAATTTGGACTCAAACACTTGCTTCCCCAGGATGCTGTTTCCTGTTTCACTCTTCCCTGAACCATGTTTGCCCAAGAGGAGAATTCTCAGTTCTGAGGATCCAGGGGCCAGTTCTGACTCTCTCCCCTTCTCCTGGCTCTTGTCATCTGGCTCTGTTGGCACAAAAGTGATCCATTAGTAGTCATTCCTTCTGACCTCCACCCAGTCATCAGTGTAATGAGAGTATGTGCTATTTCATTACAACTCCATTCTACTCATAAGGCATTCATTAAGCGAACTGTTACAGTCAAATCTGTAGTATGCACTGTGGTAGATAGAGAAAGAGTAGAATGCACATTAATAAAAGGTATTTTTAATTATTTACCATAAAAAAGGGAGTAAGAAAGCCCTGCCTCAGTGAGTGAAGCATATTATCAGTCAAGTCAAATAGCAAACACTTATTAAACACCAGGGTGCAGAAACATATGATATATGTTTTGAAAGATACAGAGTTAAGCTAAAATAATACACCTATTCACATGGCATCTGTAGTGTCATAAGACAGGAATATAAATAACTGTAATAGATACAAAAAACTTGGGGGGGAACTAAAACTGTGATTTCACTGGTATAAGGAATCCCGAGGAAGAAACTCCAACTACCAATGCAGTTCAGCACCTGCATTGCAACTTAGAGTTGCTTGGAGCTCTAAGAAGTTAAGTGGCAAGTGACCCAGAATTCCTTTGGGACATCCACACAAACTGGTCTATCATTATCCATACAGATCTGGTGATATATTCTCTGCAGGTCTAAAATAGGCAATGACTGAATCCATATACTACTGGTCTACCTTACTTCTCTAATTTAAGTCTACACACAAGCTCATCTTTGTAGTCTTCCAAACAACCAACATGAGTGAGCCACATAGCCTATGGAAATCTGTGATGACCCCATGGACTCTCATTTAGATTATTCTTTTCTTCTTTTATTTTTCTAAAACAAATACGCCATGAGAAAAGAAAAAGAAACCTATTATGAATTTAAATATTAAAACTTAAATACTAAAGAAGAAAAGAAAAAAACCATCATGTGCACAGAAGAACCTAAAGAGAGGATTCAAAATATATATCAATAAATTTCCATTTCAAGAAAGTCTGTGTAATAAATACTACTTGTGTTGATAGTTTCTTTTCTTTGCATCCTTGTAAGTTTTCTTTTGATCTCTGCTGTATCATTTGGGTTATTCTTAAAGTCCTCCACATCAGAGATAGGAATTTTTAATGGCCATTCCTGAAGAAATTTGTGAATGTGAATCTCTAGTGTTGTCCCTTGGACAAGTCTTGTTACCACCTTGTGTGTTGAAAACACTCTAGCCCTTACGCTGCATTTCTTACTTCTACAACTATTTTCTCCACTGCAAAGGATATGTCCTTGACATCCCAGTTGCTAATCACGGAAAAGGGGCCTACATTGAGGTGTTTTACCACAAAAGACCTGACTGACCAATTTATCCCATTCAGAGGTGAGAATTGCTACTCCTTTACATGAATCAAACAGGAAACAATTTAACACTGAAGAATGATCAACTCTGCCTAAGGGTGACCTTTAAAAGTAAATTTACTGAGTTCAAAATGGAGACTCAGAGAGTAACCCAGCTCTAGATGGAATCAATTGAAGATGCATGAAGTAAATAAATATAAGGTATTAAGAAACCCAGGTAGACCAGGAGACAGAAAGCATAGGCAGAGGAAACTCATACAAAGCAAGGGACCAAGGCTCTTGAGGCAAGACTATTCCAGCCGGTTGGGTCATAGGCATGTGAGGACAAACGTTATATTTGTGTAGGTCCTGAGCATGTCTTGGTAGATTAATACCAAACAGTTCATGAATTTTGTAGTTGATTTAAGTGAGTTTTTCCTCTCATTTCTTGGTTTTTGTTAGGATTATATAGAAATTCTTATAGATTTTTTGTGCATTTATTTTGTATCCTACTACTTCCTCTCCTTTCCCCATCCTTCCCCTCATTTTTAACTCTCTGTGGTGTGTTGCATTCCCCTATTAAAAAGTAAGCTCCTTGAGAGTAGAGAGTATCTTTTTGCTTATATTTTTACGCCTAGTGCTTAGTATAGTGCCTGCTGTGCAGTAAATGCCTAATAAATGTGTGTTTCCTTTTTTTTCTTTCTTGTGTAATAATAGTCTTAACTAGTTTCTGGGTTGATTCTCTGAAGTTCTCTAAAAAAATCATCATGTCATCAGGAATAATGGAAAATTTGTCTCTTCTCATCTGTCTATCTTTAATTTTGTTACTATCTGAAGAATTTCTACAATGAGAAGAGGGGCCATCCCAATTTGTTCCATATTTCTTGGGAAAACTTCAGTGCTTTCCCATTACAGATAAAGTTAGCTCTTGATTAAGATAGATGTTTTTGATTATATTAAAGAAAGGTCAGTGGTAAGAAAGTCACACTGATTCCTTCACTACACTCCTGTCTCTTCTTCTAACTTTCTGGACTCCTCCGTGTCTCAGAAGCATTCTCATCCTGGAAGATACCTCCTCCCCCATGGTCCCTCTGTCTATCAGTGAGCTTCTCCCAGAACATCCATTTTGAGAAAGAACCCAGGTCATCCATGTTCATTCCTTTTCTCCTCTTACAATTCTTCATGTGACTCTGTGGACTTCTTTATCCACTATGCTCTTACACAAGAACTTTCCCCCACCCACTCCCATTCATTTTTAGCTTCCTTTTATGTGTTATCTCTATTAGAATGTAAGCTCTTGGAGGGCAGGGACACTCTTTCTTTTGAGTTACATTTGTATTACCAGTCCTGAGCATTAGTAAAGGCTTAATAAATGTTTGTTGACTTGCTAATTTTTATTTTTGTAAATTAATTTGATCTGTCTCTATTTTCACCTTTCTATCTCTCTCTGTCTCTCTGTGTCTCTCTCTGTCTTGCTTTCCAAATAAGCAATGCTTTATTCATCTAGTTAGTACTTTCAAGCTGTTGGTTCTTTCTATCCATTTGATAATATTTCATTTTCAGTTTTTATCTGTCTAGTCTATTTCTCTTGTGTGCATTAGCTTATTTTATATGTTTTCTACTTTGTAAGTTCAATGATTATTTCTTTATTTTTCCACTTTGTTAATATATGTTTTCAAAGTCACCATTTTTCCTCCCAGGATTGCTTTTGCTTTATGGAAACAATACTGGTATTCTGGCTGATTCTTGTCATTCTTTCTGACATAATTATTTATTGTTTCTATGATATATACTTTGGTTCCTTCGTTATTTAACGTGCCCTTACTTAGTCCCTATTTAGATAACTTATTTGTTGTGTGTTTCTTGTGTGAATTACTATATTATTACATTATGGGGCATAAAGAATATGTTTAATATTTGACATTTCTGCATTTTAAACCAGTACATCAGAAATAACAACGCTAAATTAGTTCCTTGTTCACTCTAATACCAGTCAAACTGCCAAAGTATTACTACATGGAGCTGGAAAAAACAATTGATTTAGGAGTAGATTTCTTTATTATATTTTGTGTCTTGTTACATAAATTTTTTGTAAAGACATCCCATTGCTGAAAAATATGTATTATTGAATATTCCTAATGAAAAGATATCCTAATGTGAACTGATCCAACCATTCTGGAGAGCAATTTAAAACTATGCCCAAAGGGCTATAAAACTGTGTAAACCCTTTGATCCAGCAATACTACTGCTAGATCGAGACTAATCTAGTTAATCATTTTCTAACTAAATGAGTAAAACATTGTCTTATTTCGTAAGCAAAACAGATAGAGATACAGAGAACTAGAAAAGCCTAGCCAGAAACAGAACAAATAAATTACAAAACAAAAAAAATTCAACAATTCAACAAAGACAACCAAAAAAGGGAAAAAAACCTATTTGTACAAAAACATTTAAAGCAGCTCTTTTTATAGTGGCTAAGAATCAGGACTCAAAAGGATGCCCATCAATTGAGGAATGGCTAAACAAGCCACGGTATATGATTGTAATGGAATATTATTATGCTATTACAAATGACAAGCAGAATAATTTCAGAAAAACTTGGAAAGGCTTACATGAACTGGTGCATAGTGAAGTGAACAGAACCAAGAGAATATTGTACATAATAACAGCAATATTCTTCATTGAAGAACTATGAATGACTTAGCCATTCTCAGAAATATAATGATCCAAGACAATCCGAAAAGACTAATGATGAAATATACTATCCGCCTCCAGAGAAAGAACTGATATTGTTTGAATACTGATTGAAGCATGTTATTTTTCTTTTTTCTTTCATTTTTTCCTTGTATTTGAGGGGCAGCAGAGGAAGGGATAGAATTTGGAACCCAAAACTTTAAATAAAAGTGTTAAAAAAAAGATATTCTAAGCATTGCAAACATACTGTTTCCAAAATTGTTTTTAGATGTGGTTTAATTTTTGTTTATCTTTCTTTAAAAATTTTCCAACTCTGAAAGAGAAACATGGAAGTCCCCTAAACAGCTACTGTAATTTTTTTACTTTTTTCAATTCAATTAACTTCTGATTATGAAAAAGTAAGCACTTTATTTTTGCCTTTTCAGTTATTATAGGAAGGAAAGAAGGAAATAAGTACTTATTAAGTGTCTACTGTGTGCCAGGCACTGTGTTCATCTCTTTACTAAAAATATCTCATTTGGTCCTCACAACAACCCAGAGAGGTAGATGCTGTTATTCTTCCCATTTTTATGGTGAAGAAATTGAAGCAGATTTAGGTTAACAAAGGTCACACAACTAGTATGTGTCAAGCCATATTTGCACTCAGGTTTTCCTGATTCCAGGCCTGCTCCCCTATTCATTGTTCTGTCTAGCTATTATTATAGAAACATGAATTATTGTTGTTGTTATGGTACATTTGGGTGTGTAAAGTATCTGGGCAATTGGTTCCCTTTCCACTTTCTTTTGCCTGAGTAGATGCATTAATATAGACTCTGAAAATAGAACATGACTCAAAATGTAGTCTTACCAGGTAGACTGGGTTCCTTTTGATGAGTTTTGACTCCCATCATGCAACTCTAAAAAATAAGAGAGAAGCATCCCACATGAACCACCAAATCTATCTTGTTCCAAAGAATGGAAAGAAAAAATTAAAAACACTATTCCAAGATCAGTATCTGAAGCTTCTGAAGAGCATAATATCATTCCAGAAGTTATCAATAGTACCCATAGTACTTCTCCTCCCAAATGTTTAAGAGTAGAAGAAGAGTTCTTAACTTTTTGTGTCATAAACACCTTTGGCAATCTAGAGGAGTTTATGGATCACTTTTCTGAGTAATGTGTGTAAGATGCGTAAAATAAAATATGTAAGATTACAAAGGAAACCAATTGTATTGAACTATAGTTATTGAAATATTTCTTAAGATTCGCAGACTCCAGGTTAAGGACTTCTAACCTAGCACAAGATCAGCTAGGTCTGCACAGAAAGACAATGGGTTCATCTTCTGCTCTTACTACTGACTCTGCTAGGGAAAGGAGAGGACCTATCTGAGAGAATTTCAAAGATTGCCACTCTTGTGAGGATTTACTTATAGCTATTCCTTCCTTGATTTGTTATGACAAAACTCCCACATGTGATGACTATTATTCTCACCACTATACTCCAGAGCTTTTGCACTATACTACTATACTGTACTACTATAGGAGTATTGTGCTGTTGCCTAAGTTATTATCCAATCTAACACCTTCATTTTATATTTCGCCACAAAGAGGATATTCTTGGCCAATTGTCTGACCCTAGTCAGTAGTAAGGAGAGAGAGCAGCTCTTTCCCAGAATTCCACTTTCTTTCCACCTCACTGGTAATGTGCTCCATCCAATGGTAGAGGACCCTTGTGATTAACACCAAACTCTCTATGACTCTCAAAGAACTGGCTGTCTCTCCTGTGTTTCCCTGGCCCCATTGTGGAGGCAATGCTACTCTTATTAATATAAGAACTTAGTGCCTGGATTTATTTCATCATATAGGTAGTATAAAAGCATGCATATATTTATATATATATATATATATATGTATTACACTCATGCATGCACAATGTATACATATATATGTATATGTTTGTATATATGTAATTGTATACACACATATGTATGGGTTTTTTAGAATCATACCAGTAAGAAAAGGAACAAAATGAAATGCATCAAAGCAGTCTATGAGCACATCCTTCTCAACTGTGGATCTTCATAAAAACAAACAGAGCCCAAACTCCCTTGGTCTATATGTAAGACAAAACCAAGAAGTTCAAAGATACTTCAGATGTTCAGAGTCAAACCTCCTTTAGTGCATAAGGCAAATCAACTAAACTTTAATGATCAATTCCACAACTGTTATGAATGGCCTGCGCTAAATGACCTTTAATGTCCCTTTGGATTTCTAAATCCTATGACAAATACTTTCTTAGAATTAAAAGCATCATAAAAATGTAAGAGATTGTTATTCTGATCAATGTAATGCTTAGGTTCAGATTCTTACCTTCCATTCTAGAATATCTGGTAGGTTTGATAACTGGCCACCTTTCTTCTTCATCAACAGTTCAATCTCTTTAAGGAGACACTGAACCTGAATATCTTGTTCTTCCCCAACGGCTTTGTTGTTGATAGCACAGTACCGACCCTCACAGTTCTGAACCAGCTCCTTGAGAAACTCATTATCAGTATTTTCAATATAATCTTGAAGTGACTGATTTTCCAGATCTTCTTTCCTCGTGAAGAGAAGCAACATATGCCTCCTGGCTTCATCTCCAAAGATATCATGAATGCCCTTCACTATCTCTTCATCTTCCACTGTGTGATGGCCAACAGGGGTCACCAACAGTAGGATGTGGGGTCCCGGGGAACAGAGGGTTTTGCAGTGCTTGATCTCTTGTTCCCTCTCTTCAGGAGAGTTACTTAGAGAGAAAACACCAGGAGTATCAATGATCACAACTTCCCTCTTCTCCACAGTTCCACTTTCTTTCTTGCAAGTTTTGGTTACTGGAAGGTCACTGAATTTGGACTCAAATACTTGCTTCCCCAGGATGCTGTTTCCTGTTGCACTCTTCCCTGAACCATGTTTGCCCACGAGGAGAATTCTCAGTTCTGAGGATCCAGGGACCAATTTTGACTCTCTCCCCTGCTTCTGGCTCTTGTCATCTGACTCTGTTGGCACAAAAATTGCCCATTAGTAGTCATTCCTTCTGACCTTCACCAGGTCATCAGAGTAACAAGAGAGTATGTTCTATTTCATTACAACTGAATTCTACTTATAAGGCATTCATTAAGCAATCTATTGCATGGTCAAATCTGTAGTATGCACTGTGGTGAATAGAGAGAAAGTAGAATGCACTTTAATAGAAGACATTTTTAATGATTTATCGTAAAAAGGTAGCAAGAGAGTCCTGCCTCAGTGAATGAAACATTTTGTCAATGAAGTCAAATAACAAACACTTATTTATAAGCCCCAATATACAATAATTACTTGTGGCAGAAATCTTGAAAAAAAACTCCAGAGATTACTGAGGTAGACCCTTCAGACTGGATGATAGAAAAGGAAAATGACAAATGCTGGGTAAGATGTGGGAAAACAGGAACACTGGCACACTGTTGATGGAGAGATGGGAAATTGTTCATACATTCTGGAAAACGATTTGGAACTATACCCAAAGGATGATAAAACTATGCATAAAATTTGACGTAGCAATACTGCTACTCTGTCTGAACTCCAAAGAGATAAAGGCAAAGAAAAATGACACCTGTGGAAAAAATTATAGTAACTCTTTTCATGGTGGTTAAGAATTGCAAAAACCCCATCATATAGATCATTTGTAGCAAAGTGAAAAGACCTCCCCATCCTGTGCTTACCTTGTTGTCTGTCCTGGTGGCTTTCTGGATGATTCATGTCTGTAATTTGTTGGAATTTCTAAGTTGGGGTGGAAAGGAGAGAAATCAATTATTCAAAATTGTATTAGAAAGTTGCAGGTTAAACCAGATGGCACAATTTACAAGCTTTTTTGACCAAGGGTCTCATTTTGTATTTTCTAAGACTGCTTTCATCAAAAAACATAGAACTTTTAAAATTAATGTGGAATATGGTGAATATCATTGTTAAAGATTTAGCATTACTTCAGTTCATCAAGAAGATCTCTTCTAGTTCTGTTATCATGTAATATCTAACATCTTTTGTAGATATTCAATATCACTTGTAACATTTATTCTAATACTAAATACTTACTAGGCATTCAATAAGCTCTTGTAAATAGATTATTTCATTACTTCCACAGTACATTAATCATCTGTGAGGAGATGTCCACCACCACGCAGTTTATGACCCTTCCATGAGTTCATGGAAGAAGGTCTTCAAGTGTTGCCTTGACTGAAAAATCTACCACTCTGCTGTCTCTATTAATGAGCCTTTCTAAACTTAGTTAGGCTACCCTTAAGTGAGAGATACAGAGAATCTATTGCCAAGTGTCTCCTCAATACCCTTTTATTTAGCACCTACAGTGTGCCAAGCAATGTGCCAAGTTCTGAGGAAACAAAGAAAAGCAAAAGGCAATTCCCTTTCTCAAGAAGCTCACAGTCTAAGGGAGGAGACAACATGCTAATAACTATGTCTGATCAAGCTATGTGTAGGAGAATATGAAGATAATCAATAGAAGGAAGGCACAAGATGTAAGGGGGTTTAACAAAAGCTTTTTTGGAAAAGAGGTATCTGAAGGAATCCAGGGAATCCAGGAGGCAGAGATGAGAAGGAAGAGAATTACAAGTATGGAAAATAGTCAGGAAAAATGCATAGATGGGGGAGATGGCATTTTTGTGAAAGGAAAAGTGAAGAAGACAGTTTCACCAATCATAGTATACTTGGAGAGTAAGGTAAAAGAAGATTATAAAGAGGCCAGAAAATGGCAAATTGTGGAAGGCTTCAAAAGCCAAGTGGAAAGTTTTATATTTGATCCTGGAAGTGAAAGGAAGTCCCTGGAGTTTATTGAATAGATTTTATGAGGGCAGAAACAAGATTTGACAATAGATGGATATGCCCAGAATCCAACAGATAGAGAAGTCAAAGATAATGCCTCGACTGTGAGCTTGGGTGACTGGGATGATGGTGAGGCTTTCCCTAGCTATGGGAAAGTTTATAAGAAGAAGGAACTTGGGGAGAATGATGAGATCAGCTTTGGACACTTTGAGTTTAAGATGTCTATGGGACATCCAGTCTGAGATGCCTAATAAGCAGTTAGAGATGTGAGTCTGAAGGTCAAAAGAGATATTAGACATGGATAAGCTGATCTGAAAACGATCAACATAAAGATGGTAATTGAATCTAAAGGAGCTGATGAGGTCACCAAGCGAAATAGCATAGAGGGAGAAAAGGGTCCAACAGAAAGTCCTGTGGGACACTTACTGTTAGCATGTTTGACCTGGATAAATATCCAGCAAAAGAAACTAAGGAGGAGTAATCAGATAGGTAAGAGAAGAATTTAGAGAAAAGAGAATATCAAGGAGGGGAGATCAAAGGCTGCAGTGATGTCAAGAAAGAAAAAAATTGAGAAAAGATCATTAGGTTGGCAATTAAGAGATCATAGGTGATTTTTGGAGAGAGCAGTTTCAGTCAGAAGCTCTATCATTGAGTTAAGAAAATAATGGAAGGGGGCCAGAGCCAAGATGGCGGAGTGGGAGCAACTACTCACCTAAGCTCTTAGACAAACTCCTTCAGATACCTCTAAAAAGAGAATCTGACCAAATTTTGGAGGTGCAGAATCCAATAGGAGATAGACTGTGGCAGATTCACAGCCCAGGACAGACTGGAAGACAGACAGGAAGAATCTTTTCCTCCAGGGTGAGCCCACAGCACACAACACAGTGCCTCCCACAGCAGGGTGGCCAAGTGAGAAAATACCTGGGCAGCCACCCGCAGCAGTAGCATGGTGGAAAGGCAGGGAGGCAGCCTGCAGCAAGAGACCAATGGAGTTGAATGAATGAGAGCTGCTGATCCCCAGATATCAGCCGTAGCAGCTCCTTAGACTTTTAGCCCACAGATTAAATGTCTGTAAGTCACCTACTTGATCTTCTGGGAGCCAAAAGGTCAGAGTGATTGGTAAATGCTCTCTCCCCCTCCCCATGTTGACCTCAAAAGAACCATAAAATATTTCCCCAGAAAAATCCGGGATCAGTGGAACAACTGAAGGGGCAAACAGTCTCATAGCACCTGAGGCTAGGAAAATAGCTAAGGGGGATTCTTTACTCTGTTGGAGGCTAATCACAAGGCAAGGAGCCCAAGGGGGGTGGAAACTCACACTAGGATCCAGGCATGAGCTGAGCCTCCCTTTGGTCTAGCTCAGTTGATGAGTTCTCCTGTGATCAGACTACCCCTCCCCCACACTTAACAAGATAGCCCAAGGGCTAAGCCAGGAAACATAAAACCAATGGAAAAACAAAGGCACCTGCCTTTAGATTCCCACACCAGCAACTCAACTACAGATTCTCCAACTTCTGACTGAAACAACCAGAGGCCACAACCCACAAAGTCTCAACATCATGAGCAAGAAGCAAAGGAGGAGGGAAAAGACCATAAAATCTTTCTGTGGGGACAAGGACCAAAACATGATTGCCAAAGAGGCTATATTCCCACCTGAAACTTCAGAAGGGATTGTGAACTGCTTGCATGCGAAAAGAGATGTCCTGAAACAACTGAAGAAGGAAATAGAGGAAAAACTGGCCAATGATTTTAAAAGTATGCAAAAAGAATTCTCTGAAGAGAACACCTATTTAAAAAGGAAAATTGAAGAAATGGAAAAGGAAGGAAAAAATCAAACTGGGAAAATTGGACGAATGGAAAAGAAAGTACAAAAACTTACTGGAGAAAATAATTCCTTATAAGGAATAATTGGACAGATGGAAAAAGAGATGCAAAAGTTAACTGAAGAAAACAATTTGATGAAAATTAAAATCAATAAGTAGAAGCTAATGACTCTATGAGACATCAAGAATGAGTCAAACAAAATCTGAAGAATGAAAAGATACAAGAAAATGTAAAATATCTAATTAGAAAAACAACTGACCTAGAAAATAGAATCAGGAGAGAAAATTTAAGAATCATAGGCCTACCAGAAAGCCATGATGAAAAAGAAAGAGTCTGGACAATATCTTCCAAGAAATCATCAAGGAAAACTGCCCAGAAGTGCTAGATTCAGAGGGCAAAGTGGTCATCAAAAGAACCCACGGGTCACCTCCCTAAAGGGATCCCAAACTAAAACCACCAAGAAATATTGTTGCCAAATTCTAGAACTATCAAGTGAAGGAGAAAGCTAGAAAGAAGCCATTCCAATATCGAGGAGACAGTCAGGATCACACAGGCCCTTGCAGCTTCTACATTAAAAGACTGAGGGAATTGGAATCTGATATTCTGTAAGGCAAAGAAACTGGGACTACAACAAAGAATAAATTACCCAGCACAGTTCAGCACATCTTTCATAAGTTATATAAGCTTAAAGTTTAGGCAAGGAAATGGACATTCAATGAAATAAGGGATTTCCAGACCTTCCTGACAAAAAGGCCAGAACTCAATAGAAAATTTGATCTTCAAACGCAGGTCTCAAGAGAAAAATAAAAAGGTAAACAAGGGAAAAGAAAAACTTATTACTCAATCTGGGCAAACTGTTTACATCCCCATAAGGGAAGATGATATGTGTTAATCTTGAGAATTGTACATCTATCATGAAGTATAAAAGGGATATCCATAGACAGAGGAAACAGGTATAAAGTAAATGATGTGATGATAAAAATGTGATTTAAGCATGGATTTACAAGTGAATTCAATTAACATTTAAGAACAGTTAATTCCAATACTATATAGACTGTGTGGGAAAATTGGGGAAGAAGGAGAAATTCCAAATACTTTCTATAATAGAAATATAGTTTTCATACCTAAACCAGGAAGACACAAAACAGAAAAAGAAAATTATAGACCAAGTTCTCTAACGAATATAGATGCAAAAATTTTAAATAAGATTTTGAGCCAAAAGAATACAGCAACTTATCACAAGAATAATACATTATGATCAGGCAGGATTCATACCAGGAATGCTGGACTGGTTCAATATTAGGAAAATTATTAGCACTATTGATCATATCCACAAAAAAACTAACAAAAACCACATGATTTTCTCAATAGATGCAGAAAAAGCTTTTCACAAAACACAACACTCATTCCTATTAAAAACATTGGAGAACATAGGAATAAAGGGAACTTTCCAGAAAATAATAAGCAATATCTACCTAAACCCTTCATCAAGCATTACATGCAATGAAGATAAACTAGATGCATTTCCAATAAGATCAGGGGTGAAACAAGGATGTCCATTATCACCACTGTTATTCAATATGGTACTAGAAATGTTAGCTGTAGCAATTAGACAAGATAAAGAAATTGAAGGAATTAGAATAGGCAAGGAAGAAATTAAGTTATCACTCTTTGGAGATAATATGATGATATACTTAGACAATCCCAGAAATTCAAATAAAAAACTGCTTGAAATTATAAACAACTTTGGAAAAGTTGTAGGTTACTAAATAAACCCACACAAATCTTCTGCATTTCTATATATTAATAGCAAAGCCCAACAGTAAGAGATAGAAAGAGAAATCTCATTTACAACTGGGATATACATTATAAAATATTTGGAATTTTACCTGCCAAAAACAAACCCAGGGTCTATATGAACACAGCTACAAGACATTTTTCACACAAATAAATTCAGATCTAAGTAAGTGTAAAAACATACGTTGCTTGTGGGTAGGCCAAGCCAATATAATAAAAATGACAATTCTACCTAAATTAATTTACTTATTTAGTGCCATACCAATTAAACTATCAGATAATTATTTTCTAGAGCTGGAAAAATAGTATCAAAATTCATCTTGAAGAACAAAAGATCCAGAATAGCAAGGGGACTGATGAAAAGAAATGCTGGGGAATGTGGCCTAGCTCTGCCAGATCTCAAATTGTATTATAAGGCAGCAATTATGAAGACTACTTGGTACTAGAGAGAGAGGTAGACCAGTGGAATACATTAGGTATTGAAGACACAGTAGTCAATGAATATAGCCATCTTCTGCTTCATAAATCCACGTACCCCAGCTTCTGGGATAAGAACTCACTGTTCGACAAAAATTGCTGGGAAAACAATAGAAGTGCAGCAGAAACTAGGCATAGACCATTGCCTGGCACTGTACACAAGAATAAAATCGAAATGGGTACATGATCTAGGTATAAAAATTGACACTATGGACAATTTGGTGGTGCAAGAAGCAATGTATTTGTCAGATTTATGAAGAAGGGAACATTTTTGACTAAAGAAGAGAAAGAAAGCATTATGAAGTGCAATATGGATAATTTTGACTACATTAAAGTGAAAAGTTTTTGCAAAACAAAACCCAATGCAACCAAAGTTTGGAGGGATGTAGAAAACTGGGAAATAATTTTTACATGTAAGGTTGGTGATAAAAGCCTCATTTCTATAATATATAGAGAACTGAGTCAAATGTACAAAAATACAAATCAATCCCCAATTGATAAATGGTCAAAGGATATCCACAGGGAATTTTCAGAGGAAGAAATTAAATACACACACACACACACACACACACACACACACACACACATATATATATATACATATATATATGTCATATGAAAAAATGCTCGAAATACTTTTGATTAGAGAGATGCAAATCAAAACAACTCTGAGGTACCACATCACACCTGTCAGATTAGCAAACATGACAGAACAGGAAGATGACAAATATTGGAGAGGATGTGGGAGAGTGGCAACATTAATACATTGCTGGTGGAGTTGTGAGCTGATCCAAGCATTTTGGAGAGCAATTTGAAACTATGTCCAAAGGGCTACAAAAATATGCATACCCTTTGCCCAGCAATATCACTTCTAGGACTGTATCCCCAAGAGATCATAAAAATGAGAAAAGGTCGCACATGTACAAAAATACTTACAGCAGCACTCTTTGTAGTGGTCAAAACCTGGAAATCAAGGGGATACCCATCAATTGGGGAATGGCTGAATAAATTATGGTCTGTGAATGTAATGGAATATTATTGCGCTATAAGAAATGATGAACAGGAAGACTTTAGAGAGGCCTGGAAAGACTTATACGATCTGATGCTGAGCGAAAGGAGCAGAAGCAGGAGAACTTTGTGCACAGCAACCACCACAGTGTGTGAGTCTTTTCTGGTAGACTTGGAACTTCATAGCAATGAAAGTACTTATAAAAAAATTGCCAGTGGTCTTCTAAGGCAAAATGCCTTTCACGTCCAGAGGAAGATCTATGGAATTAAGTAGCAGAATGTAGTAGCTGATCATTTTTGTGTGTGTGTATTGCATTTTGGTTTGTTATATGATTTCTCCCATTCACTTTATTTCTTCTACACAGCGTGAGTATAGTGAAAATGTATTTAATAGGAATGTATCTGTAGATCCTATATAAAATTGTATGCTGTCTCGGGGAGGGAGAGGGAAAGGGAAGGCAAGGGGGAGGGAGGTAAAAATAATAATCTAAGTTGTATGGTAGTGATTGTGGAACACTGAACATAGATAAAATTAATTTAAAAAAATTAAATCAGGGCCAAGGATAATAATACAAGACATTTGTTAGGGGTTTTAAGGTTTGCTTACTTTATTATCTGTTATCTGATTTGACCCTCACAACAATTCTGAGCTAGATGCCAGTATTATCTCTATGTAATGTTGACAGAGGGTTAAGGTAAGGCCCAATGTCACATAACTAATAAGTGTCTGAAATCATATCAGAAATTACGTCTTCTGACTCTGGTGTCTGAGCTTAGCCACTCTGCTATCTCCACAGTAGAAAGGTGATGGGTCTAATCCAAATATTCAGGACCAATATGTAACAAGAGATGGCACAGATGACACATTAGGAGGAATTCCCTTCCAATGTCTCTCTTCTGCTCAATAAACCTTTTGAATCCTTGCCTAAATGTCCCAAGGCAGGTAGATGCCAAAGTGACCAGATTGCTGGACAAGGAGTCAGGAAGACCTGAGTTCAAATCCTACCTCAGATACATAATACCTCTGTGACCTTGGGCAAGTCACTTGACCTCAGTTTGTTTTAGTTTCCTCAAATGTAAAATGGGGATTATACTAACATCTACCTCACAGACCTGCTGGAAAGATAAAATGAGAAATTTGTAAAGACCTTGGCAAACCTTAAAGGTATATATCAATATATCAATATCAATTATTATCATCAAGGTAATTAAGATTATTATTATATCATATTATTTATCCAATATGTAATTGTAGTAATATTACACATTATGTATAATAGCATGTATTTTATTTAAGATAAAATAGAGTCTCTTCTCTTTGGAATTTAAAACCATTCTCATTCTTGGTCTAAGCACAATTCCAAGTTCATTCCACATGATTCCCCATCATTTACTCCGTTCTTCAGTCAAACTGACACAAGTCATGTTCCTTGTACACATCATTCCTTCTCCCACTTCTCCATAGAACGCCTTTGCCCTCCATCCTCAATGCTGCCTCTTAGAGTCTTAACTCACCTGAAGCTCAGTTCCCACAGGAAGGCTTTCCTAATGCTCTGTTATTAATGTCTTCCTCTTCACCTAAAATGACCATTGTAATGTATTTTTATATATATTTCACATTTTACAGATCTAGGTATTCTTTTTGTTTTGTCCAAGTTGAATGTAAACTCTTTGAAAGTCAGGACTGTGTTACGGTTTTTGTTTGTTTTGTTATTATTGTTCATTATAGTGGCAGTGCTGTTGATGGTCTCTGCAGACCACAGAGCCAGACAAACAGTAGGAGATTAATAAACATTTTTTATTTGAATTGAATTAAATATCTCCACATGCTCATAAAAGAAGAAAAGAAAAGAATGAGAAAAGGAGGGGGCAGCATCCATGAGGACCTTCTGCAGTTTCTTATGACTATGGTTTGTCTTGGCTAAGCCATTTGTTTGGTGTTGGCTGTATTCATGCACTTTATCCATAGAGGATGTTTAATTCTACTTCTCGATCTTACCCATTTCTTAAGCTCCAACCAGAGCTTTTGATAAGTTCAAAGCCAATATCTAGAAGCAGCTATTATTACTGCTTGATGGAATGGTAACTTTATTTCAAAAATATTTCAGAAAATTTCGATCTGTTTCTCATGTTCTCCAGTAATAGCTATGAATTCTTTTCCTCCTCTTTAGTAGAGAAGTACCAATCCTTTTCAGAAATGCCTTAGCATTATAAATTCTATGTTTTGTTAATATTATGCAATTATTATTATTATTAATGATAACAAAAATCACATTTACATGGTGCTGTAAAATTTACAACACATCTTTCTCAAAACCAAAACAAAGCAAGAACTACTTGAATACTTCGAAGATATGAAACAAAAGATTAAAAATGAAATCAGTTTCTGGAGGAAAAAATTTTGGAAGCAGAATAGGTAATTAGACACTCCCTGAAAACTATAGTAGAGCAAACTACAATTAATGACTCTATGAGAGAGTAAAAAATATTGGAATAAAATCCAAGGATTGAAAAAAAGAAGATATATAGCATTTCCAATGTCAAAAACAACTGGCCTGGAAAACAGATCAAGGAAAGATAATTTTAAGACTATTTGACTCCTTGCAAAAATAATATTAAAAAAAAAAAGCTTGGACACTATATTTGAAGAAATCATAAGTGGAAAATTTATTTTTCCTCTTTGAATCTTTGTCTGCAATTATTATGTTTTCTCAGGATTCTCTAGATTTGCAATAATTTTTGATACTGATCTGTTTTGTTGTGTTTTTTCAAATCATCTCTCTGCCTTTAGTTTCTGACTTGAAGTTTAGTGCCAAGGACCAGATTAAGGCTTCTGGTGAACTTTTGGGTAGGATAGTAGCCCCAGATCTTCTCATTCAGATACACCTGGATCTTCTCATTTATACAACCTGGGATTGTGCTCCCCTAAAATTTTGAGGTGTAGCTTTCTGCATCTTAATGGTCCTTTCTAGCATTTTAGGGCAGAATATTAGGGAACTCAGAGTCCTTGTGACTGAACTACCCTAGTCACTGTGACACCATGGTGGTTACTTGGGCCTCAGTTTCCAGAGTGTAAAGTTTGGGGGCTGCTGCATGACAGCCTGGTACAGGACTTGTGTTGGAATTTTGTCTCTGACAGAAAGAGTTTTTAACCTCTCTCAGCTTCAATATTCCTTATTGGTACATAGCGTAAAGTGTGGCATATATGTATTGCATAGACACACATATTATATATATTATACGTGTGTGTGTGTGTGTGTGTGTGTGTGTATCCTGGATAGCCCTGAGTGCCCATTTAAGGCCTAAAGCCATGTGATTTTATGGCCTCTAGGCAGCTCATTCCATCTATGATTATAGATAATTATAATCTATAAAATAATTTCAAATGAACTCAGATGTAAAATTAATAATGATGATAATTATATAGTAGCTAGCATTTATGTCATGCTTTAATCTCATTTGATTCGCACGACACCCTGGGAGATTGGTGCTATTACTATATCCAGTTTTATAGATGAGGAAACTGAGGCAGACTGGTGAAATGATATCCAAACTCACACAGCTAGCCTATATCCAAGGCTGAATATCAGCTTAGGACTTTCTGTCTCCACATCCAGCACTCTATCCATTGCACTACCTAACTGCTCTAAAATTAATATTTTGATTACAATTCCCCATAAATTTTCTGTCTTCCTACATCCCATCCTCAGCATGGCTGTATTTTGTATTTAACACAGAGGTGTAAATGATCCCCTCTTTGCTTAACCCTGATATATTTTTTTGTATAAGAATGAATCTAAATTGTTCATGAGGTAGGAACATTCTTGGGGTGTTCAGATTTCCTGAGGGACTTAGTGATGCTCTCTGGGCCCTGTATGAGACCATCAAGCTAGTTGAAATCACTGAAAGGAAAGGACACTCTCCCTGAGAAGTAATTGTTTGTGGGAGAGGAGGGTGGTCAGCCTAAATTTCCTTTCCTTTTTGACTGGAAAAAGACCTTGCAAGTTGTGGAGGATTAGAGGGATTTTAACTTTAATCTTCCCATCCATGCAATTGTTATAGACCAGTCATTTTTCAGTCACGTCCAACTTTTCATGGCCCCATTTGGGGTTTTTTTTGTAATGGTACTAGAATGGTTTGTCATTTTTTTTCCTCCAGCTCATTTTACAGATGAGGAAACTGAGGGAAAGTGAGTTAAGTGACCTGCCTGAGGTCACATAGCTAGTAAGTATCTGAGGCCAGGTTTGAACTCAAGTCCTCTTGACTCTAGGACCAGTGCTCTTTCCACTAGACTGCCTAACTGCTACAGTATCATTGATTTTTGAAAGTGTGTGTCCTATTGATGTTTTATACATGAACTCTAAAACTCCCGTCCTTGAACACCACTCCCTGATATGTTTTACTTTCTCTTTTTAGTAGGGAAAGGTGGTATTTAGTAGGTAGATGGCACAATAAATAGAGTACAGGGGTTGGGATCAGGCAGACATGATTTCAAATCCAGTCTTGCCCACTGTATAACCCTGGGAAAGTAACTTAATCTTTGTCTCAGTTTCCACAATTGTAAAATGGGGATAATAACAGCATCTATATTCCAATATTGTTGTCCAAATCAAATGCAAAATATTAATGATAGTGTCAGGTATGTAGTCAGCCCTTAATAAATGATTTCCCCTTCCTGTTTTGGATGAAAACTCCATGAATGCATATTCTTTTTGTATTTGTATCCCTCTTACTTAGAAGAGTTCCTGGAAAGTGCTTCATTAAACTCACCCCTCCAGTAATTGGATGGAAGGGGTCACTGGGTTCCATTCATTCACTCCAGCCAGTTATCTCTTCTTATCGGTCATTGACTCTGGAGGACAAAGTGAGGCACAGCCCTCCGTCACTCAAATCAAAATCAACTGCAAGTCATGTCATCATTTCCCTGATGTCATGGTCCTCTTATAGAATGAACGACAAATACTACCCACAGTCATTGTAAGGCACTATTACTTCATCTTTAAAGTCCTTAACTCTGATCATCCCAATGGCCAGGGAGCACCATAGAGTCCCCTACCATTCAAAGGGGAGACAAAACCTTTCCCACCTCTTCACTTTGTGTCCCTAACACTTTGCATAGACTTTAAGGCAGCTCCACAGTTCACTTCTGGGCAGCACCAGTATCTATACGTGTGAAGAAAGAGCTACCCAGTAAATGGTTAGTGCACAGACAGTGATGTACATACTTAGGACAAAATGAAACGTGTTAGTTGCAGCCAACAGGAAATTAGCTCCTCTTAAAGCACTAACCTTTCAGTGCTAAACCTTCACTATTTGTCCCTCAAGCTGCTGATCAAAAAGTGAGGAATAAGAGAAAACTGACTGCAAAATGATTAGATCAAAGATTTTTGTTTATATGCCGTTTCTTCCCCCTTACTGTCTCCCATAATGCCCCATTCCCCATGCTCTACCAGGACCAGCATCCCCCTACTCTCTAGATCAGAGGTTCTTAAGCTTTTTTGTTATCATGAATATTTTAAGTCTGGTGAAGTCTGTGAACACCTCAGAACCATGATTTTTTTTCTTGACATTTATAATCAGAGGAAATGTTATATATCAGTTAGAGGTTATTGAAAAGAAAGATATAATTTTTTCCCATCCAACTTCATGTACCCCTTGGGGATCCACGGACCTTAGATGAAGAGCCTGCGGGCTGGAAAAGTCTCAGCCTGTCATTTACATCTCAGCCTGTGTGAAGATCCTTAGTTCTCCTCTCTCAGCATCCAGGATTTTTAAGGAGCCTATTTTCTTTGTGGAATGAAAAACTCTCCCTCAGTGGAGAGATTCCAGGTGAGCAGGTAAAGGAGGGATTTTTGTGAACCCTCTCAGGGCCCCTGAAATTATCCCTGAAAGGGACCCTGTGGCCTGTCTGGGCAGAGCTGCCAAGCCAGTCTGGAACTGGCTCTGAGTGAATTGTAACTTTCAAAAATGTTTCCATTTCAAACACACACACACACAAGTCTATACACACAGGGACACATGCAAAATACCTCTGTCCTTATTATCCGGCTCAGGATTCTCAGCTTGGCCCCAAACTTCTTTTCCTTCAGCTGCCTGGGCTTCCCTCTAAATAATGCTGTTTCCAGTAAGTCCTTAGATGATCAGAAGAGGCAGGAAAACAAGATTATTGGCTTTCTGCCCACTGTTCTTGTTCCTCCCTCAAGGAAAAGATATTGAAAATCCCCTGGTGCAAAGGGCCTCATTGTAGAGGAACTTGTGAACTCTGGAAGTGAAAGCTACCCTGGTGTGTGCTGAGTTGTCAGGACTAAACTAAAAGAGCTTAACTGGAAGAGAATAATAATAATAAAAAAAAGAATAACCTCTGATCCTTGGATGTGGGGCCCTGACAAATAAATCTAGGGACAAAAGGCTGGCTGCCAGGGTAATAAAAGGCAAGAACCGCTGGCCTGTCTCAAGCTAGGTCATTTCCTCCCTGCCCATTCTAATTTCAGTTCCTGAAACAGAATACATTTAGAACAGTATTTTACCGTAGCACCTTCAGAAATGGCAGCATGTTGTTTTTGTCTGTTTGAGTTAATGCAGTCTTCATTTAGAATGATAGGAGGAAAGTCACTAACTTCATACTCTTAATCCAGCAGCCCTACCCATTGGTATAGATCCCGGGAGGCCAAAGACACCAAGAAATGTCCTTAATCTGTCCAAATATTCATAGCCAGTCTTGTTGTAGTAATAAAAAGCTAGAAACAAAATGGATGTGTGTTCACCAGGAAATGAGTGAACAAATTGTAGCCTATGTAGAATATAATGAAATGCTATTATACTATAAGAAAGGCTGAAAATGAGAAGTCGTGAGTTACATGAGATGATTTCATCCCTGCCTCACAGCAATCTGCTCGAGGTTTTGTGTTACTGGGAGAGTGTTTGGAAGCCTAGGGCTGCTTCTGTACTCTGATGAAGTATCAGGGTAGGACTTCTGGCAGAGACTGCAGTAATAATTATTTTACATTTGCAAATGCTTTAGAAGAAATCTAAGTTATTCATAGCTTTATGAAAAAAAGTTTTACATTCACCAATAATGAGAGAAATGCAAGCTCAAATAATTTTGAGGTTCACTTCACATCTACAGTCAGGAAAGCTTGAATTCAAACATAAATTCAAGTCATTTAACCTCAGTTTTCTCAACTGTAAAACAAGGATGATAATAACAGCACCTATGAACCTCACAGGGTAGTCATGAGGATCAAATGAAATGCTGTTTATAAGGTGCTTATCAAGAGGGCCTGGAACGTAGGAGGTGCTTATTAAATGCTTGTTCCTTTTACCTTCCCTTTTCATTAAAGAACTCTAATCAATGCAATGAAAAACTCCTACTTAACACAAATATTTGGAAGTGCTTCCACATACATGAGCTGATTTGATCTTTCCAACGTCCCTGTTAGATAAACAGGACACTTATTGTCCTCATTTTACATATGATCAAACTGAGACTTGAAGCCTTGGAGTAAAGTGATCAAGGCTGTGTACCTAGTAAGTTCCAGAGCCAGGCCTGAACCCCAGCTGAGAGAGCTTTTCCTCTGTGTTAAGTACCGCCAAAATCATGGAGAGTGCGTGTTTAAGGTAAGGTGAGTTATCGCTCTTACAGCTGCCTTGGCTCGAGATGTAAACAGGCAGGTCCGGACTTCCTGCTTTTGTAGCTGACTGTCTCAGAGCCAACAGCAGCCAGTATACTGTGTCAGGGCAGCTCCCGCAGAACAAATCGTGGTGGCAGACCATTTTCTGTTGAAAAGTTTAGAGAAGAGAGGAAAGATTATGCTGAAGGCATCTGGGGACCTGGTGTTCAGTGGAACCACATCCAAGCTACAGGGAGATTTCTAACAGCTCACGGACATCAGTGACGGAAAACAAGTCCATGATTCACACTGCTCAGCAGCACCATGGTGAGTCTATGTGTTCAGATGTGTGTGTGCTCGTGTGTGTGCTTGTATGTGTTAGTGTGTCTTGGGGTGTTTGTGTTTGGACTCCTTGTATGTGCCCCTGTGTGTGTTCATGGGTGCGTCTGATGTTTGTTCAGGTTTGTGTGTTCACGTATGTGCCCCTGTGTGTGTTCATGGGTGCGTCTGATGTTTGTTCAGGTTTGTGTGTTCATGTATGTGCCCCTGTGTGTGTGTTCATGGGTGCGTCTGGTGTTTGTTCAGGTTTGTGTGTTCATATATGTGCTCCTGTGTGTTCCTGTGTGTTCATGGGTGTGTCTGGTGTTTGTTCAGGTTTGTGTGTTCATGTATGTGCCCTTGTGTGTGTTCATGGGTGCGTCTTGTGTTTGTTCAGGTTTGTGTGTTCATGTATGTGCTCCTGTGTGTTCCTGTGTGTTCATGGGTACTTCTGGTGTTTGTTCAGGTTTGTGTGTTCATGTATGTGCCCCTGTGTGTTCCTGTGTGTTCATGGGTACTTCTGGTATTTGTGTGAGTTTGTATGTGCTAATGTTTCTGTGTTCATGTATACACTCCTCTGTGCTCCTGTGTGTACTCATGTGTGTGTCTGTATGTGTGTGTGTGCTCACTGTGTGCTTATGGCAAAATGGAAAAAGCATAAAATTTGGGAAGAAGAGTTAGATCAAACGGCTGACCACACCACTGTGTTCTTCGCTTAGAACTGTTCTGGGTCACAAGTTCTGAATTTCAGTCTTCACCCTGGAAAGCCAAGTGGCTTCCTCAGAGGATTGTTGTGGCAGATCAGACAAGGTCAGAGATGTTGTTGGGCTCCCAAAAGTGTTCTGTGAGAGGGAGAGATCAATTATTCACTTGTCTGCTCTGTTTGAAAAAAGGACCAGCTCATTGATTACTAATGAGTAAATGTGATTCAGTATAGGTATAGAGGTATAACTTAGACCAGAAAGCTGTGCTACTGTTGTTTCTTCATTATTTTGCTTTGCTACAAATGACTGATGACCCAGGGATCATTTAAAAATCCATAGAATTTGTAGGACAGAAAGGATATTAGTGTTTTTCTTCTCTGAAACCCTCTGCTGACCACTAGGGGAATCAGAGTCCCAGAAAAGTGAACTGGCTCACCCAAAGTCACATGGTGAATTAGTCAGACTCAAGGCAAAAACATGGGATGTTTCAATCATGATTCACTGTTCTTCGCATAATATCATTCTCTGTTATTTCCCCAATCTCCTCACACCTAGGACTTATTATGGTCGTGGAGCTCCACTCCACAATCATTCTTAAGTGCTCTCTGCCCTGTCTATTCAAATTTCTTTTTGTCTGGCCCCCTGGGAGGAACATGTTCTGGATTTGCGGTGTGTAGATACTCTGACTGGAGCCAAGTGTCAGGATGTATCACAATGGCATTGTATCATTTCAATACAATCTGTATTGGTATGACCAGACCCTAGTATAGTGTCTGGCACACAGGAATAAGTGCTTATTAACTGGTAAATTAATAGATTAGAAAGAGAAGCAAACACCATTTGAAAAACTTCTCAGGCAGGGTGGCTATAGGGTGGCTATATTTTGGTGGAGTTACCAAAGCGTAAGGGTTTGGCTCTCATATAAAGTAAAATTCACATTTTAAAAAGTCAGGAGCTTGATTTTATCAATCCACATAGGGGCCATGAGACTTATTTGTTAATTGAACTCACATGAGACTGTTGATGATTCAGGAAATCAAGTCAATAATTTATATAGTAAGACCGATGATAGCCTAGGACTAGAATGTGCCGTTCAGTACATACTCTAAAAGGAAAACCAAACCTGCAGGGAAACCTAATCATTTTCTTAGTGAGATTAAATTCATAGAAAAAGGAGTCCAATTCAATTGAATTCTTTTGAAAAAACCATTATTAAACACTTATTTTGTACATGGTGTATACCAATATACCAGTATCTATGGTATAGAATATAATATCTAACTATCTTTATCTGTATCTGCATGTCTATATTTTTATTTATATCTGTGTATCTCTATCTATATCCCTATATCTATATCTGTATATATGTATGTATGTATACATGTATCTATAAGCACAGCTATATCTATATACACCAATATAAAGGGTAACTAGTTGGCACAATGGATATAGTGCTGGATCTATATTCAGGAAGACTCATATTCCTGATTTCAAATCTGGTCCCAGAGAATTATTAGCTGTGTGCCCTGGATAAGTCATTTAACCCCTCTTTGTTTCAGTTTACTCATCTGTAAGAGGAACTAGAGAAGGAAATGGCAAACTACTCTAATATCTCAGTCAAGAAAACCCCCAAAATTGGGTTCCAAAGAATCAGACATGACTAGAAGAACTGAACAACAACAGATACATATATGTGTGTGAATATATATACATATAAATGTACACATGTATACATACACATATACGTATGTGTACACACATGCATATATGCCAAGGCTAATGTCTTCCTGGGATTTATTAAAGTGTCTAGATGTAACCAAGTCTTGGTCCAAGTCTGGGGATGAAAGGGTCTGCAGTGTGACTGAACAAGTAATGGAGGTCTTTTGCCTGGGATTGGAACTGCCTTGGTCCCTTTTCTCCACCCACTCATCTACAAGAGAATAAAAAGGAGAGCTTTAGGATTAAAAAACAGCTACAGAGAGTTGTTACATAGCTACTAATAACCGTTACCTGGTTGATAATTCAGCAGCTAGACTACAGCTTTTAAAGATTAAAATTCAAAGGTAAGTGTAATACTTGCCACAAACTAGTATTTACTCTCTAAACAATACCTTAGTTATTGAACCAGCAAGAAGAGCCCAAAGAAAAAGAAAAAGACTGAGGTTTCTTTCTACCTGAGAGGATCCTAATATTTGTTCTAGAGTAAGGTTGGGCAAACTATAATCAGACTGGCCACTCCTTTTTTAACTTTTATAGTTTAAAATACAATAACTGTATTTTCTAGCTGATAGCTAAGGTTTCCTAATTTCTATTAAAACTAAGCTGGAGAACGTTCTGTGGGGAAGAATGAATCAACATTCTCAAAGCATCCCATTGGTGTGCCAGTTTAGTGGATTTATTATTTATTTAGTGGATTATTATATTTCCACTACAAATCTCATAGTGTTGTTGTTGTAAAGAAAATCTCTGTGAGTCACAGCTTGAAGAACATTTGTGTTATTTATCCAGTCTTATTGCCTATGACTCCCAATATATATCCTCATATGTGCCTCAACCTGTCTCCTCATTGTTCCCTCATATTTGGCTGATTCATTCCTGTCCATACTGTTTTCCTCTCCCTCTGTGAGGATGTTTATCTCCTCTCCTTTCCTTCTCTAAATCCTAGCTATCCATCTAAACCCAACCCAAGTCCTACCTCCTCCATGTAGCTTTTCAGACTCTGAAGGAACAGTGCTAGAAATGAGAAACAGACTTTTTCTTGTTTTCTAAAATAGATGGAGGGTCATATTTGACAAGTTTTCCCCCTCTAATCCAGCTCCACAGACTGTCAATGATTTGCCAAATACAACATTTCTGGAAAGTGGGTCAGTGTATTTTGGACCCTGGATCTTAGGATAAAAATTAATTTCAGTTTCATGTCTGCTGCTTTCTTCAGATGGAGAGGGGAAAAGGAGATGGAGAGCCCTGTGGCAACACTGAAGTTCCTGCCAGTCAGGCAGCCCAAGGAGATGGTGAGAATTTTGATGATAAAGGCTTTTCTCTAAAGAAGAGTGGTACCAACTTTACCTATAAACAGTTGATGCTGGGCTTATATAAAGACTAAGAAGGTGGCTCCCTAGATGATATGATATCTGGGTATGAGGAAGGTTTCCTTCACCCTCAAATCTATCCCTCATCTACCTTGTACAGTGCCTGAAATTCCATCAGTATTGTTCCTTCATTGGGTTAAGGCACCGAAGACACAAATACACTTAGACTGGACAACACATTAAGCCAGAAATCTGAAGGCTCTACACTTATTAGTGGAGTGACCCTGGGCAAGTCGATTAACGCTTTTTGCCTCAGTTTCCTTGTTTGTAAAATGAGCTGGAAGAGAAAATGGCAAAAATCACTCCAGTGTCTTTGTCAAGAGAGCCCCAAATGGGGTCATGAAGAGTATGACATAACTGAAACAATGAAGCAACAAACTCAGTGTTCTGTAGGACGAGGATCTACTTTTCATTTGCATTCTCCCCAGATTCTTGAGAACACTTGAGGAAAAAGAAAGGGAGCCGAAAGAGAAAAGCTGAGAAGCAGCATGATATTGTGGGGAAATATTGATACTGTAATCAGAAGATCTAACAGGGAATTGGTCTGATAGTAGCTGCATGAATCTAGGCAAATCATTTAAATTCTTTGTGCCTCCATTGCCCCACCTATAAAATTAAGACACTAATATCTGCATTAAATTCATCATAATCTTGTTGTGAGAAGAGTATATTGTCAAAGTTAAAGGGAGACATTTGCTGATAAGGAAATTCATGATTGAGTTCAGTTAGGGAGTATTAATGCAGGAAGATGTGCTCACCTCCTTACTGAATTTCTCAATAAAACATGAGGAATGGAAAGAGAGAGATGGAGGGAGGCATAGAGAAAGAGGCAGGAAAAAAAAGAAGCTTGGCCAAATGAGATGGAATACAACTCAAATAAGGAAGCAGGGAGAGGACATGACAGATCAGAGAACTGCTTGCCTATAGCAAAAATGTAGGCAGGCAGAATACAACAGGAGAACATCTAACTTGGAAATGAGGTAGTAAATAGGATCTTCATTTACTTGTCAAAAAAGCAACTCTTTGGTCAACAAAAAACTCTCTTTCTGTCTCTCTGTCTCTGTCTCTGTCTGTCTTTCTGTCTCTTTCTTTACTTCCCTCCCTCCCTCTCTCTCCCTTCCTCCCTGCCTCTCTCACTCTCCTTCCCTCCCTCCTTTCCTCTGTTTCTCTGTCTCTGTCTCTGTCTTTCTGTCTCTCTGTCTCTATCTGTCTGTCTCTGTCTCTGTCTGTCTGTCTGTCTGTCTCTCTCTCTCTTTGTCTCTCTCTCTCTCTCTCTCTCTCTCCAGTGCCTGATTCCAGCTCACTCCCTTCCTCTCCCGACTGGAACCCAGCATTCATATGTAGGCTTGGAATAGTGCAAGGGTTAAAAGGGTGAGAAAAGCCATCTTGACTTCCCATGGTTCAATTCTTAATCAGAACAATGACTACAGCTTGGTTTTTGTTTTTCAACATGACTTGACTAATGGCAACAGGGGAAAAGGATGTTTACATCCTTCAGAATTTTGACCCTCTCATTTTCATGTTGGTGTTTCCAGATTCAATGATGCCAAGAGAGTTGAGGCTCATCCTTGTAGGCAAGACGGGAAGTGGGAAGAGTGCAACTGGAAATAGCATCCTTGGTAGGAAGGCCTTTACATCTAAGGTCAGTTCCAGGCCAGTGACTGAGAGATGCCAAAGAGAGAGCAGAGAATGGCATGGAAGAAAACTTGTCGTCATTGACACCCCAGATATCTTTTCCTCCAAAGTCCAAATAAATAAAGATCTGGAGATCTGTCGCTGTATGGCTCTCTCATCCCCAGGTCCTCATGCCCTACTCCTGGTGATCCAGTTGGGCCGTTACACCAACGAGGACAAGGAGGCCCTCAGGCGCATCCAGGAGATATTTGGGGTGGGGATCCTGTCTCACACCATCCTTGTTTTCACCAGGAAAGAAGACTTAGGGAAAGAAACCCTGAAGGAATACTTAAAAGGAACAGAGAACAAAAGCTTGAAATGGCTGAATGTTGTGTGTGGAAAATTTCACTGTGGTTTCAACAACAAAATTGAAGGAGAGGGACAGGAGGCCCAACTAAAGGAACTGATGGAGATGATAGAAGGGGTTCTCTGGCAAAATGACTCCTGCTGCTACTCGAATGAGGTGTATGACTGTATCCAGAAAAATATTCAGCAATTAAGAGAGGACCTGGGAGAACAGCCAATAGGCCAGGGACAGGGTTCTAAGGGAGTTTTCTGCAAGGAGGATATGGCATCAAAGGAGTCAGATCAGACCTACTCTGCCCTACAGCATCTGATGATCTTTCAGAGGACATATGGGCAGCATCAAGAATCAGTGCTGAAGAAGGAGTCACCGACCCCTTGGGAGGATGGCAACTCATACTGGGGCACTCTCTGTTCAAGTTTTCCAGTCAGGCTCCTCAGTAATCCTTTCTCCTTTCTTCCATCACCCATGAGCCTTCCCCATTTGTTTGCACCCAGGCCCTGTGAGAGAGAGGAAAGAGCCCAGAGCTAGGAATCAGAGTACAAGGAAACTCAGGGTAGTGTCACAAGCCAGAGGATCATGGATGGCAAGTAAAATGCAATAAATAACTCCATCCCAAGACATGTGTCAGGCTATTATGCTTCTCAATGAACTTTCCCCCCCATAATTTATCTGATTCTTCCCACATCCCTACTGGTGAGGCAGAATCAGAGGAATCACAGGTAGAAAGGGATGTTAGACATCATTTAATCCAATTCTTTTTTTTCAGAGTAGAATCCGAAAGATCCAGCTTCCAGTCCTGCTCTGCCACTTGTCTAGTTCTATGGCATGAACGAGTCACTTCATCTGATTCATGTGACAGTTGAGTAAACTGAGGAAGGCAGAAGTTAAGTGATTTTCACAGAGCCACATAGCTAGCCTGTGTGTGAGGCTAGCTCACCTGGCTGTCTTTGCTTATCTTATTTTGCATAAGGTGCTAGGTGTTGGTCTAAATCTGATTTCTTCTTTACTGTTATCCATTGTTCCAGCACTTTTGGTCAAATAATGAATTTTTTTCCTAGTGGGGATTTTAGTATTTTAAATTTTTATTGATATCCTTATGAATGATGAAAGTAAGACTCTCCTTAAGTTAATCAAAATAGTAATAATAAAAAGATAACCATGCATAATATAGGCTAATGACCACTGAAGAAAGTTGCCCTCTTATCAGAAACACTTCCTTCACTAGCCTGCTACTGTGATTTAAGTTCAAAGCATTAGATGTCGCTTCCTTTGGGCAAAAGTTTTGATACATGGTAAAAATGAAAATGCTCCAAAGGAGAGTGGTAACACATTAAGATACTTAGATACTTTGAGAATCAGTTCAAACATCCCCTCCACCATGACATCTTCCTTGATCTTGCCTGGCAGAATTATCTCCTCAGTCTATGAACTTTGCTACTGGTACTTTGTTATTAAATATCTAATGAGTTATCACAATCCATTTTGTGTCAGAGTCATGTATGTCCATATCTTATCTTACTTTCTAGATTTTAAGGTACATGAAGTCAACGATCTTTTCTAACTTTGGATCTCATAAGGCCTTGTAGTAGAATTTTATGAATTGGATTTGCTCAAATGAATACAGGAGTCAACCAATAAATAAATATTTAATACCTTATCAAAGTTTAATTTGACAGGTCAACAGAGAAAGCACAGAGCAGGACCTTAAGAGGAAGAAATCTAGGATGAGTGGATAGAAAGAGGAGTTGTAATACAGAAATAAAGCAGAGGAGACTGTTTGGTATAGTAAGCCCAGACAGGACATGGGAAGTGGGGGGGGGAGGGATGAGGAGGTTGGACAAGCCAGCAGCAGCATGAAGGCATAGGAAAAGACTTAGGAAGGTTTGCCTAGAGGTGGAGAAACCAAAGAAAATTCAGGTTGTCCTTGATGGGAAAACAACTATAGCTTTGGTTAATTAAAGACTAGCTCAGCATACTGCATTGCATATCGTAAAACCTTAGTAACTACTTTTTGACATTTTGACTATCTGATGAATCTGGGTGAGCCCTTTCCTTTCATTTATTCATTTAAAAAATCTACTAAGCAGTAAATAGCTGCCTAGCTCCATGCTACACCCTGTGGGGGACACACAGAGCTGATAGAGCTGATGATGGTGATTAGGAGGATGGGGGGAAAAGAGGGTCATCAAGAGAACACAGGAGGCTACTATTAAGTACTAATGGTGTTTGAAGTGGTATCAAATTCAAATAAAAACAAATTTCTTTAGGGCCACATATTGACTTAGAAAACCTCAAATCAACATTAACTATGTTGTAGTGTATTTTTATTTATTTTACTAATTATTTCTCAATACATTTTAATCTGATTCAACTATATTTGGGAGCATTTGGCATCTCTTTTTTCCAGAGTTACTGAGAATCACAGATACCCAAAACTAAAAGGTCTGAAGAAAGCTACCCAAAATACCTTTAAAAAAAGGTAGAATGACAAATTCAAAAGTAGACTTTAGGCTTAAAGAGACTGAGAGTAATTATGTGATCAAGGTATGAATATACAGTTTGTTAAAAATGGAATTAATAATGAGAAAATTATTTGCAAAATTGCCATGTGTGTGATTGCAGCTACAGTCACCTGAAAGTGACATGGTGAGAACAGATGACTTCTTTTCCTTTGTGAAAATAGTCCCATGATATTTAGTTTACTTGGGATAAGAAATTCTTCTTTGAACTATTCTCTTTATTCTCTTCACAAAATAAAAGTTAAAAATAATTTCATTAAAAAAAGAATATCTCCACATTGCCTTCTTGATGTAATTCTCCAGATGAGACAGGAAAACAGCATCTTCAGTTTTTCTGAAGCCCTGACTTTTAATAGGCTCTCATCTCATTAGATTGTCTTTATAATGTTTCTGGATCTCTTTCAGGTGGTGTTCTGTGGATTCCTTGAATATTTATTTTGCCCTCTGCTTCTAGAATCTCAGGGCAGTTTTCCTTGATAATTTCATGAAAGATGATGTCTAGGCTCTTTTTTTGATCATGGCTTTCAGGTAGTCCCATAATTTTTAAATTGTCTCTCCTGGATCTATTTTCCAGGTCAGTTGTTTTTCCAATGAGATATTTCACATTATCTTCCATTTTTTCATTCTTTTGGTTTTGTTTTGTGATTTCTTGGTTTCTCATAAAGTCATTAGCCTCCATCTGTTCCATTCTAATTTTGAAAGAACTATTTTCTTCAGTGAGCTTTTGAATCTCCTTTTCCATTTGGCTAATTCTGCTTCTGAAAGCATTCTTCTCCTCATTGGCTTTTTGAACCTTTTTTGCCAATTGAGTTAGGCTATTTTTCAAGGTGTTATTTTCTTCAGCATTTTTTTGGGTCTCCTTTAGCAGGGTGCTGACCTGCTGTTCATGCTTTGACCGCATGTCTCTCATTTCTCTTCCCAGCTTTTCCTCCACCTCTCTAACTTGATTTTCAAAATCCTTTTTGAGACCTTCCATGGCCTGAGCCCATTGAGTGGGCTGGGATACAGAAGCCTTGACTTCTGTGTCTTTGCTTGATGGTAAGCATTGTTCTTCCTCATCAGAAAGTAAGGGAGGAAATGCCTGTTCACCAAGAAAGTAACCTTCTATAGTCTTATTTCTTTTCCCTTTTCTGGGCATTTTCCCAGCCAGTGACTTGACCTCTGAATATTCTCCTCACACCCACCTCACCTCCTGATCCTCCCAGTCAGCACTTGGGGTCTGAGATTCAAATGCTGCTTCCCAGCCTCAGGGCTTCCACGGGGGTGGGGCTGCTATTCAGTGTGAGATTAAGTTCAGGTGCTCAGGTGGTGGCAGGGCCACCTCTCGGGCTCAGTTCCCTCCAGGGGTTTATGCAGAGACCTTCAACAATGGATCCAGTCTTCTCCCTGCTTGGGGAGCCCTGGTCTGCTGCTGCCTCAGCTGCTGCCTCCTGAGAGGGCCTGAGTTATGGGGGCACCCCACTCCCCTCTGGACCCGCCAAAGAGACCCTCTCATCCACCCCGTCACCTGTGAGTGGAGGGACCCGCGTGGCCGTTGGAGATCCCATCCCTGAAGCCCGCTCAGATCTGCTCCTCTCGGTGCCGCGGGCGTGGCAGCGCTATACTCAGCTCCCAGTCCTGGCTCCCAGTCCCAGCGCCCAGTCCGCGGCATGAAGGACCTTTTGCGAGAAGTTTGCAGGTCCCTCTGGAACAGAAATCTCCTTCGCTCCACTGTTCTGTGGCCTCTACTGCTCCAGAATTCGCTGTGAGTTCCTTTTTACAGATATTCTATGGGTTGTGGGTTCGGAGCTATGTGTATGTGTGTCTTTCTACTCCGCTATCTTGGCTCTGCCCCTCCTATAATGTTTCTTCAAAAAAATAATAAGTTGATAAAGTTTTAACAAAAAAGAAATCTCTCTTTACCTTCTTTCTTCCTTCTCCATAATTTATCTTGGATCTTCATATAGCAAAGTTAAATTTATACACCCATAAGGTTTCTACACACCTCGTGGAGAAGTACTGGATAGAGTGATAGGTTTAATTGTAACTGTGAGCACCTTTCCTTCTTAAAGACCCAGTAACATTTTTGTAACCTCTGTAGGAAAGGCTTTTGAAACAGAGATGGGATTACACACATACACATGTACATATGTGTGTATAGACACATAAACATATTATATATAGTGAGAATCTATTAAGACTCAAGGCTTGCTTGAGAGATATTGAAGATGCTTTTTTCCTCTCACATCTGGAGAGTGACATGAAAAGGAAAGAGTTAGAAATATTATCTCTCTCAATGAAATTATTGTATCTTTTATCCTGTGAAGAAAATAAAGAATATATATATATACATATACATGTACATATATGTACACACAGGTATACATATATACATACATATATATATAGATAATCCTGAATTTCACAAACACTAAAAAATGTATATTTCTATACAAAGTAGAAGACAAAAAGAAATTGTATGTGTAACCACACATTTCTATTTCATACATATCTCTTGTGTTCTTTGTTTGTTTTTTAAAGCATATAATAAATTAAACCTGATGCTTTCAAAACTGTCCTACTTGTTTGAGCTGAATTTGAAATTTATTTTGGGCAGAGCCAAGGCAGCAGAGTAAAGGCAGGGACTTACCTGAGCTCTCTTCTCAAACCCTCCAAATACCTTTTAAAATAACTCTAAACAAATTCTAGAGCAGCAGAACACACAAAAAGATGGAGTGAAACAAATTTCCAGACCAAGGTAACTTGGAAGGTTGGCAGGAAATATTGGTGATGTGGGAAAATTGGAACACTAATGCATTGCTGGTGGAGTTGTGAACTGATCCAACCATTCTACGGAGCATTTTGGAACTAGGCCCAAAGGGCTACAAAACTGTGCAATACTACTTCTAGGGCTGTATCCAAAAGACATCAGAAAAATGGGTAAAGGATTCACATGTACAAAGAATATTTGTTGCAGTTCTTTTGAGGGGGGTTGAGGGGATGTCCATCAATTGGGGAATGGCTGAACAAGTTTTGGTATTTGCACACAATGGAATACTATTGTATTATTAAAAACGATGAGCAGGCTGACTTCAGAAAAACCTGGAAAGACCTAAGTGAACTGATGCTGAGTGAAATGAGGAGAATTAGGACAACACTGTACACAGTAACAGCCACAATGTATGATGACTGACATTGATAGACTTAGCTCTTCTCAGCAATGTAAGGATCTAAGACGACTCCAAAAGACTCACTATAGAATATGAAAGCAGATGGAAGCTCACTATTTGCTCTCCGTCTCTTTTGTTGTTTTGTTTTTTTCTTCTTTCTCATGGTTCCTACTCTTAGTTCTAATTCTTCTTTATATCATGACTATTGTTAAAATATGTTTAATATGAATGTATAAGCAGAACCTATATAAGATTGCATGCCATCTGGGGAGGGAAGAGGGAAGGAAGGTGGCAAAAATTTAAAACTCAAAATCTTATGGTGAATGTTGAAAACTAAAATTAAATAAGTTAATTATTTAAAAATATTCTAAAACAAAATTTTTCTTCATTGTTATGAAGAAATAAGTAGAGTATACAAGCAAAATAGACTATTTGGCAATTGTTTTTGTCCATCCATTGGCCGACAGATCTACCTTGTGTATTGTATCTACCCAAGAATAAAAGAAGCTGATTTGGGACTTCAAATAAGGTGAACACTTTTATTCAATTAAAATACTTTTATTGAATTTTAAAAACAGTGATTTCAGTGGTGTTTTTTATTTAAACATAAGGAAACAAAACTTGATTAAGTAAGGTGATATGATAAAACCATTAAAATTCATTTTTAAAACATTACATTGAGTTCCCCAAAAACTTTGAGACTATTTCTTTAAACTGTTTTTTTTAATTTGCTGCTTTTTAATTCAAAATATTTCTAAATCATGTGTATAGCTTGTCAAGACCTAAGGAATGCTATCTTCTATATTAGGCAGCTCTTATTTACCATCTTACTAATGGACTTGCTCATTTACACATTCCTGAATTCTTTTTATGATTCCTATGATATATATATATATACATATACATATACATATATATATAATGTAGTATGTGCACATGTATATAAACATATATGTGTGTATATAATTCACTAAATCATGCAATCAGCACTGAATTTGTCTCTGCATGCCCTGAAATTAATAGCAAAAAAAGTAGATGGGAAGCATATTAGCACCTGCCAACTCACAACAAATGGCTAACCAACATTCCTGGCACTCAGTAGGTCTACACCACTAAAATTAGAGCTCATGACCACATTACCACCACCATCATAAGTTTATCTTTAATAGTCAGCTAGATAATCTAATTACTTCAGATCAAAGATATTGAATTAAATGGCTTGCAACAAAAGTAGCAGCAAAACATGACATTGACCATAAACCTGGGGTACACTCTCCAACACACACATACACACAGCCTCAGAAGGAAGACTGAATACACATAGAGAATATATAAAGAAAGAATATGTGTATAAACACCACTTAGAAGGAGATAGATTCGAATTCACATCTCTTAGGATGAAAGGTTACTGATGGTTTTGTAATGGGGGTGGCCCAGTGAGATCCCAGTCCTTGTGAGCATGTCCAGCATGCTCAGCATGAGCTAATTTCCCACATGAGTTTGGAGCATGTCCAAGTATTCTATTTTGGATCCATTAACCATATGGTAAAGAGACTTATTTTTGATATGCTGCTGAAGTGGATATGATAGTACATGGAAAGAATGCTATGTGGGCACCTCAGCCCTTTTTCTTTTCTTGGTGCTAAACAAGGAGGATGAACTGCAATGAGCCTCCTCTAGATAAGAGAGATATCTCAACCCATCTCTGATCCATGAAACTAAGAGTACATGGCCCTGCTATTCCTAAGAGAAGGCATAGCAATAGGAACACTAACCTCCTTCTGCTAGCTACCTAGCTCCCCACCTGGTCTTGTGGGCCTCATATTCTTTGCCACTTTCTCCTTTCTTGCTCTTGAGTGTAGGAGTTTCAGAGTAGGTTGCAACCTTGTGAACTTTGAAAGGCTGGGAGAGGGAGCCACCAAAGATCTGGGAGCTGGAGTCCATGCCACATTTTACAGACAGCTGAGACTGATGAGGATCAGAGTCTTGAGTGACAAGTGCTTGACTGGCATAGCAGTTGATCCAATGCAATAAAGAGGGCTTCCACATTCATAAGCCAACTTAGTGGCAAAAATGTTTGGTAAAAACTATTCTGAGGTTAAATCCAGTCGCCCTAGGAACAAAGCTGCTACAAGGGTGAGTATACCCCTCAGTTATTGGGAAGAAAGACCTTGTAACTTCTGCCCTTGCTATATATTCTCAGCAAATATTTCTTCATAAAAGCCAACTGCTCTTAATTTGTTAAATGATACCGAAGGACTAATCACTCAAGGGCATTAATAACACAACTGACAATTGAGAGTGAGGAGTACACACCAGAAAGGGGGCTTGACTGAACAACACTAGAGAAAGACACTCTTTCAATCCCTCAGGGTTGAGATCTCTCCTCTGAGGAAGAGACACAGCTACCCTCAACTGTAGAGACACAACTCATTAATGAAAGTGGGAGGTGGGATAAGAATCTCCAGAGTTTACAAAACTAGATGCAGTAAATTGCTCTCAGTGACTATAAAATACGTTGGAGTTTTGTACACAATCATCAATTCCCTTTAATAATGATCAACCAAGAGACTTTAGAAAGCATAGTATATTCTTTTATAAAAATGATAGGTTTCTATTAAATTCAGCCAGTGTTTATTGCCTGTCTTCTACATGCTTAACCTGTTCTGGTTTCTGTCCAAAAAATAGGGGAGAAGCAGCTTAAGGAAGTAGGAAATACAGTCTATATCTGAAATTGGAAGATCTGGCTTCAACATTTGCATTTGTGTTACTGGAAGCACATTGACTTTTCTAAGCCTTTTTCCTCAGCTAAAAAATATGGATAATATGCTCACATTTCCTACCTCATCATGTTGTGAGAAACCTGGAAGTGCTGTCCAAGTGTGGGCAATTGTAGATTTGGGTGAAGGCATCGTTTCTAATCTTGCAGAGACTAATGGAGGATTTTGGACCTCAAATACTTATGGAATCAGGCAGTATGAAACAGCTCCAGTAGCCAGATTTATGTATGAAAGGAATTCAGAGAAGGCATTTCCTAGATTTAGAGATAGGAGGGACATTAAAAATCACCTAACCCACCCACTCTCATTTGATAGATTAGGAAAGTGAGACCAGTAGACATTAAATGGTTGTATTCAAATTCAGGTAGATCACGAGGAGCAGAACTAGATTTTGAACCTATGTCATCTGATTGGAATCCATTGCTATTTTAAATGCACTAAGCTTCCTTCACCATGGAAACTGGCACTGGCTGAGAAGGTTTCTTGAAGGAGATGAGTTATGAGCTAGATTTCTCAGGTTATGCTTTATATTGACTTAAGTGGGGTGATAGGTAGCCATGAAGTGATCAAATTTAGAAGGCATTGCTCATGACCATTGCCCCGATGACTAATAAAGATGGTAGAAAGTAGCAGCTATTCATGACTGGTGGTGCCCAACCAGCCACTAAAAAGCCTGCTGGTGCTCACCCAGTCATTATAAAAACTGCTGGGCATCACTCTCCATAGGAAGAAGAAGCCAATGGTGGCAACACTGAATATCCACAGTTTGGGGTGATATTTTCTTGATTCATATAAAGCTCTGAGTGTCAGGAAGACTGTTTCCCATGATATCTGGGACCTCTTATTCTTTTCCTTAAACTCAGCCAGTTTCTCTATAAATTTTCTGAACTGCTCCTCTGGCCTGGCCCATTGGAGCTCTTTCAACAGGCTGTACACCTCATTGGTGTAGTGGGTACCCCTGTTCTTCTGTACCAGCCTCTCCACTATATCCATCAGCTCCTTCACTTGTGCTTCCTGTTCCCTCCCTGTGGCCCGGTTGTTGAAGGCACAGACCCGGCCCCCACACTGTGCAACCAGCTCTTTCAGGGCCTTGTTATTTGTGAACCTGATGTAATCTTCCAGAGACTCCTCTCCCAGATCTTCCTTGCGGGTGAAAAGGATGATTGTGTGCTTCATGATGTTATTCCCAAAGATCTCCTTCACCTTCTTCATGGTTTCCTGGTCCTCCTTGGTGTGGCGACCTAGCTGGGTCACCAGGACCAGTGCGTGGGGCCCCGGGGAGGAGAGGAGATAACATTGAAAGATTTCTTGATAAATTCGACCTTCAGTGGACACTTCTAGGTTAAAGATATCAGGAGTGTCAATGATTTCAATTTCTCCTCTACCCCAGCTCCGGCTCCCTTTGCTGCAGGTCTTGGTCACTGGCACTGCCCCAAGCTTGGACACAAACTCATTCTTCCCAAGAATACTGTTCCCTGTCGCACTTCTCCCAGTTCCTGTTTTCCCCACCAGGATTAGCCTCAGCTTGGGCTCTTGTAGCAGCTGCCTCTCCTCTCCTGAATCTGCAGGGAGCAAACACTATTATTAGGAACTCAAGTCTCCCTTTTCAGGATAATCTGGGCACTCTCTGGGGCCCATTTTTCCATTTAACAAAAGAAGAAAAATTAACGAAAAACATATTCATTGTGAGAGCTAACTCTCAGAATTGACTCCCCTGCCTCCTTCTCAGGGCCCTTAGTCAGAGACCCAGAATTGCCCTTGCCACTCAGGCTTACCCCTTCAACAATGCTCCATGCTCTGTCCTGGGCTCTAGACCTGGGTCTGCCACTAACACCATGTAAATCTCCATTATTGCATCCCTTCTCGTCTCTGAGCTTTGATTTCCTTATCTGTCAAGTGAATTTACCCGTTCTGCTCCCTCCAGCTCTTCTCTTCCTTCAGTTGATAGTTATATACCTTGTGAACTTGCATTAAATATGACCTTACTGTTAGTCAATAAAAAGTGATAATAGACAGAGGCAGCTTAGGGACACAATGTGGAATCAGGAAGACCTGAGTTCAAATTCTTCCTCGGGGACTGACTATGTCTGTGACCTGGGCAATTCCCTTAAAGAATGTCAGTATCAGGTTCCTCACTTATACAAGGGGGATAACAATAACACATATATTACAAGATTGTCACAAGGATCAAATAAGATAATGTGAGTAAGTGTTTGCAAACCCTAGAACTCTAAACCTTGCTACTTGCTACTAATAAGTAGTTTAGACAGTGGTTGTGTTACTCACCTTGAATATCTCTCAGACATCGAACTGACAAACACAGCCCCTCTTCCTCTACAAAGTAGTAGGTCTTTCCTATTGCCCTTGACATCTCAGGCTGGGAGGGTGGAGCTTAGTACTCAGCCTATAAGTTTTTGCCACCTAGAATTCTAGCAGAAAGTGGGCATTTGGGCCCTTCCAGAAACATTCCTTACCATAGGGATTTTCTTCATCTTTTGCCACTTTTCTTTCTCTCATGTTTACCTGTAACAGCCACAGAAACAATGATTTAAACAAATGGTGAACATTTTGGGTGAGTCATTACTCTTGGCATTATGGATCTGGACAGACCAAGGGCAGGGTAGAGACAGTGAGTGTAGTCAGCAGTCAGCTATGGATGTTTCATGGACTGAGGCCATTGTACATAAGGTTGGAGTTAGGAGACTTTCTTTCTAATCCTGCAGGACCTTGAATGAGTCAGTCTTTCTATTTGTCTCAGTTTCCTCATCTGTAACTTGTGCTAAATAATCTCTCAGAATCCTTCTTGCTCTATGATCCTCTGTTCCAATAATGGGTGACTAACATTCAATGACAATTGATTCATTCTGTTGGGTAAGAATTATCACCTTTTAAAATGAAAATACCCATTACAATTAACACACTAATGCATAATACCTTATCAGGTGGGAGATGGAGATTCAAATCCTAGAGCAGGCACTTATTAGCTATGTGATACAAGTCAAGTAGCTTAACCTCTCAGAGTTTCCTCACCTGTAAAATAGAGGAGTTTGTTAGACATAATAGGGAGCCACTAAAGATGCTTGAGTACAGGTATGACACAGTCAGATTTGTGTGTTAGGAATATCAGACAGCTGTATGGAAGACTGAATAGAGACTTTGTTCATTATGAAAGAGAAAAACTTGTAGGCTGGGGAAGTTCGAGAGCCCCTGAAATCATGGATTCTCACAGAACAGCTTTCTCCTTATGTGCAAAACTACCCTTGCTGATTCAGAGTCAAATGAGAATCACTCCTGCCGAGTCAATTTTTGACTTTTAACAAACATAAAACTGAGACCCTGAGACTCCTGAAATGTTAAATGTTACTAAACTCCACCTAGTTCCATCAGCACAAGCTGGGACATTCCAGATTTTTTCTGTCTCCTCAGTCCAACCCTAGGTCCCTTGTGAATGGAGGATCTACTCCCTTCAGGGAGTTGGCCAGAATCTGCCATTGGCTGACAGAATAAGCCTCACAGTGGAGTTTACTGACCATAGAGCCCTTTCCTATTGCTCTAGGCCAGTAGTCAAGTAGGTCTGAAGTGGACAAAAATCTGACTTCTGCTTACCTCTCCTATATCCCACCACATCTACTGAGCTCCTAGCCCAAGGCAAGGTATTCCTCCCACAGCTCCCCTGTTCACCAAAGCTCAGCTACTTTCCTCCAAACCTTCGCTGGCCAGGGGCTGCTACCTTTGAGCTGCAGTGTGGTCAGGAAACCCCAAATGTCAGAGCTGAAAGGGACCTTAGAGTTATCTAGTACAACCCCTGCTTTTGACAGAAGAAGAGGCTAAAGCTCAGGGTGGGCAAGAGATTTATTTGCCCAACATCTTGCAGGCAGGAGCAGAGTAGTTACCAAAACCCAAGGCCCCTTTGATGAGAAGCTGAGGGCGGACATCCACTCACAGACAGGGAGAAGGGAAGAACAGAGAATGGAACCTGTCTAGAAAAAGGACTCAGAGAGTAGGGGAAAGATTTTAAAGACATTGGGAGCTTTTATTTTAATGGAATAAATGGAACAAAACAAGTATTTCCATAACATAGCACAATAAAAAAGATGAGAGTATATGAAGCTGCAAATTTACCATGGATGACTTCCCATTCCTTTCAAATATACAACAAAATTATCATGTAAATTCCTTTCTTTTTCTTCCCTTTCCCCACCCTAAAGATGAATACCATTAGACACAAATATGTATATGTAAAATTATTCTGTGCACACTTCTATTTATCAGTTCTTTTTCTGGACTCAGATAGCATCCTTCTTTGTTTGTCCTTTATAGTTAATTTGGGTATTTATAATACACAAAATGGCTTATTCACTCAAAGTTGTTCTTAAAACAATCTTGCTGTTACTGTAAATAATGTTCTCTTGGTTCTGTTCATCTCATTCTTCATTATTTCATGCAACTCTTTCCATGTTTTTCTAATATCATTGAGCTCATCATTGCTTAGAGCACAGTAGTATTCCATAACCATCATATACCACAATTTGGTCAGCTGTTCCCCAGTGGATGGGCATCCCTACAACTTCCAGTTCTTTGCCATCGCAAAGAGATCTGCAATAAACATTTTAGAACACAGTTTTTTTTTTCCTTTTTCCCTAATCATCTTTGGAAATAGACCAAGTAGGAGTACTGCTGGGTCAAAAGGTATAGAGAGTTTAATAACTCCTTGGATATAATTCCAGATTGCACTCCAAAATGGTTGGACCATTTCACAATTCAATGAATTAGTGCATTGAGGACTTAAAGGGAGTAGAAGAAAAAGAAGGAGGATATGCAAGATAACAAGAGCATCAGGGAAGGAAAAAAGATAAGACAAAGGAGACTAGAGTCCCAAAACGAAATTAGGTGATTTGGTGATGCCTGAGTCTGCTTCCATGGTCCCCAGAGGGAAGAATTCTCTCTCTTTCTCCCTCTCTCTCTCTGCCTCTCTTTCCCTCTCTCCCCTCTCTCTCTCTCCTCTCTCTCCCTTTCTCTCTCTCTCTCTCTCTCTCTCTCTCTCTCTCTCTCTCTCTCTCTCTCTCTCTCTCTCTCTCTCTCTCCTGCTCCTCCTCCTCACTCTCCCCTGTATTGCCCCGTTGAGCCATTCTCCTGACCTCTCTGACACTCAGATGCATCTCAGGAGTGAGATAATGGAGGTGACATGTGCTTTAGGTTTCTCACCTTTGAAGTGAACTGGAGAAGGAAATACCAAAGGACTCCAGTACATTTGCCAAGAAAACCTCAAATGGACTCACAAAAAGTTGGACACAATCGAAAATGACTAAACAGCAGCAACAACATACCAGATACTGATGGCATTGGAGAAGTACAATGAAGGAAACAATCCCTACTCCCAGGAGCTTACTTTCTACATGGGGCAAAGCAGTAGACACAATGAAAATGAAAAGTGGGACTGGGTGTTTAGGAGGCAGGAAAAACGGGTTTTAAAGTGTACAAAGAAGACAAAATTAATCATAGACAAGGAAGACTTCTATAGACTCTGGGACTAACGGTCAGAACCTAGAGAGTCAGGAATAAAGAAGCTTTGAAATAGTTTCATGAAATAAGCATAAAAACAAGGAAGTAAAGGAGAATATTATCCACTAATTTCTGCTCCTGCTTAGACCTCAGACTTTTCTGCTATCTCTAGAGAGCCTCTGACTCTCCTTTATTGACTTAAACATTTATATCCAGTGATTTATTACCTATTCACTTATACAGAGGATTTGAGGTGGCTGACCCACAGAATTTACATTTGGGGACCAAGTGTCTAGACATGTAGCCAGTAAAGGTTCAGATAAAAGAAGAGGGCAGTTGCATGCTGGGAGATGTAATATGGCACAGCATGGGTGGGAGCTCCATCCCTCCACATCCGGTGTATCATGGTTTGAAAAAATCTTTATCTTTGACTGATATGAAGGGAATCAGGACTCAATTCTGTATATAGACAGAGTTTACACAAAATCAGGGATAGTTATGAACAAAAGAAAGTAAGTTCATTTCATTTAAAGCTCCTATGCCAACTTTTGGAACCAATTTGAAATATTTGTAATAGCCTTTCTAATTAACTCTGCCACTTCTGTCAGTATGCTTGTCTCTTGCTCTGCCTGTACCCTTAAGTTTTTCATATTTTCCTCATATTTTTTCTGTAGCTCTATTTTTTTAGACTCTTTTTTGCGTTTGTCCTCATCTGTGGGGTTTGGATTCTTAGCATATTCTTCTTCCAAATCATGGATGTTATTTTCGAGATGCTGCTTGTGTGTTTTCTTCAGGTGTTCTATAGTTTTGTTCAATTTTTCCTCAGTTTTCTTGTATATGGTATCTGAAAAACATGTCCCCTTATTATCCTTCCTCATTTTCTCTACTATATTCAGCAGTTCTTCCACTTGGGCTTCTTTCTCAGTGCCCTGGGCTTTGTTATTGAATGCACAGCATCTCTCTTTACACTCTTTAAGGAGCATTTTGAGGTTTGTACTAGATCCTTTCAAAAACTCTTCCAGTGTCTGACCGTCCAGGTCATCTTTCCGAGTGAACAAAACCACCAGGTACTTGGTGACATCGGGCCCAAAGAGCCCCTTGATCCAGCAGACGGATTGTTGCTCTTCATCCGTGTAGCGTCCTAGCTGCAGAACCAGAACGATGGCGTGTGGCCCTGGGGAAGAAAGGATAACACAGCGACTGATCTCCTCACAAGTGGTCCACAGACTTTGCTTTGTGTCAAACAGCCCTGGTGTATCCACGACCACAAGGTCTTCTTTGGACTCTCGGTTTCTGATTCTCCTTTGACATTCTTTGGTCACTGAACCAGATGAAATTTCAGATTTAAAGGATTTTTCCCCAAGGATGGTATTCCCTGTTGCACTTTTTCCATTTCCAGTTTTCCCAACCAGGACAATCCTCAGGGCATTATCAGGCTGATATTTCACATCGTCATCAGGGATCTGTGGGGATAAATTTGCCTGATTGAAAACCCCATCATCTAGGTAATAAGGAAAGGTGAGGTAGGGCTACCATTACAGGAAGAAAGTTGTTAGAAATGACTGGGTTTTAGATGCCTAGTTAGCCTATTATATCCCCAGAATCTTAAAACTCTGTAGACCTCTAGGATTGCCTTTTAACCCAATATAAACAGAAGTGGACTGAGTTACAAAGAAACTTTCCATACGGTCTAGAAATTTAAAAAAAATAAATTAAAGATTAGAATCACTACGTAAGGCTGCTAAGTGGCCCAGTACATAAAATGCTGGACCTGAAGTCAGAAAAAGCTGATAAAAGCGTTGTTCTGGATTCAGGAAGACTTGAGGTTAAAGCTAGCCTCAGATACTTACTAGCTGTATGACCCTGGGTGAGTCTCTTAACCTCTCTCTGTCTCAGTCTCCTCATCTGCAGAATGGAGATAAAAATAGCATCTAGCTCCCAGCATTCTTGTGAGAATAAAATGAGGTAAAATCTCTAAAATATTTGGCAAAACATAAAACATTACATGAGTGTGAGCTATTAACTTGATGAGTTAGAGTTTAGTGGGAAAGATACCAAGTTATAACTAGTTGTCAGTTTTGTTTCAATTCTGGCTACGTGGTTTTTGTCAGTTAATTAAATATAATGCTCTTGAGGCACCACCTCAAACTGTTGGCAGTTTTCCTTAATTACAGGCAAAGTTAATAATTAAGGGGAAATAAATTTCCTCAAGAGATGGACTTGAAAAGTTCCACATATGAGGGGAGGGAGCAAAAGTCACGGTTTGTCCCCTATGGGTCTATAGGCTGTCTTCCATGTCTAAAATGTGCTCTGTCCTCAGCACCACCTCTTAGAATCCCTTATCTCCTTCAATGCAGAGATGAAATGACACCTAGTTCATGAAGTCTTTTGTAATTTTAATTTATGATGGATCCTCCCCCAAACTACCTGGTATTTATTTGGTATTTGCTTCTTAAGCTAGTGGATCTAGAGCTGAAAAGGGCCCTAACAGTCACAGAGTCTGAGCCCCTCATTTTACATATGAGGAAACTTAAGCACAGATAGATTTGTAACTAACCCATGGTCACACAGAGATTTTCTGAAGGAGAATTTGAATCCAGGTCTTCCTAACTCCAAGTACAGAGCCCCATCCACCATGTGAGGCTGCCTCAGATTATAAGCATACTTTTTTCCCCCCTTTAAAAGGCAAACTTCTTGAGGGCTTCACTTTTATCTTTGTTTTCTCAGTGCCTAGCAGAGGGCCTGGCCTGTAGAGAGCACTTAATACGTCTTTGTCCTAAGTCATGTGTGTCCATCTTTTCTCCCCCATCAGAACTAAAGCAAGGACGATATCTTCTCCTTGTCTGCTATTTCCAAAATGTCTAACACAGTAGTGGGCATACCTCTATCTATTATCCATCAACGAAATCTAGTCCTTTTGATGTTTCTGAAGGTGAAATAGATTTGGGTGAAACTATTGCTTGACCATTGGTCTCTGGCTTTATGAGTCTCTGCTCCTTTCCCATGACCAGAGAGGACAAGACCATTCAGCTCCACTCCTCACTTCTCTGGCTAGGAGAGATCCATGTCAAAGTTGTAAAGTCAGCAACATTTCTCTTCAGTGCTTTCAGATGTATCCTTAAGGAGCTCTGTTTCTTTCTTTGGTCTCCCTGAAATGAACTTTCCAGCTTGTCAGGTTGACCTTGACTGCCCAGGTCTTCCCCTACTGTGGTTGTAGATCTTTCTTTCTCTTCTCCCCCTATCAAACCTTTGCTGCTTTATGTTCTATTCCTTAGTTTCCAGGGAGAACTAATTTAATGATGATAATAACATTTAATAATTTAATCATCATAATAGCTAATTAATACTATGATACTAATGGCAGAAAAATAGCTTGCTGTGTTATCCCTTCCTGGATCATAAGTATTTTAAAAGCCACTGCCTCATAGATTGTCTTGTGGTGAGGTCTCAGTTGAGACTATATCACTTAAATTTGGGGTGCACCTAGTCACCATGAGTTTTGGGTTTTCTCCAGTTTCTTTCAACAACATAAGATCTGAAGCAAAGGCTTCAGATGATGAGGGTAATACAAGGCTGAGGCTCAGCAGGGCAAGATGGATGATAGGATAGGGGGACAAGAAACTCAGAAAAAGAGAAGAATGTAGAATTCAGCTGGTTTATCTAAGGATCTAGAAAGGAGGGAGGAGAGTACAGACAATGCAGGGGTGATAATCTGGGAGACAACTGAAGGGCATGAGGATTGAGGGTCACAGTGAAGGTAATGAACAGATCTGGAGTAGCAAGGCAGAGGGAGAGGTGGGATGACAACTGATTGTGATGACCTAAGTAAATCTTAGAATTCATCTATGCTGATGTGGAACACTGAGGGATGATGGCAAGATCAGTGGTTACTCTATACTACTCATCGGGAATTTTTCACATAGAACCTCCTACCATAGTCACTGTGTGCCTGCTTCGGCTCCCTGGGTCTCAGGTTTCTCATTTGTTTACTGAAGGGGTTGGACAAAATGACTCCTAACATCCCTTCCAGTTTGAACAGTTTATAAATCTAATACTTAATTGTGGTGCCAGACATCATTGTCTTTTTTTTTGCACAGCCAGACTTAGGAATCATCTTAATGACACAAATTCCTTTTATGGAGGGAGAAAAAAAGGAGTTGACAAGAATCTCCCACTTCCACTTGTTTCTGTAGCTCAAAGCACTGAAAAACTTAAAATGCAAATGACATTTTCAAAAAAGAGAATATCATTAAATCATTATCAACCATTAATGCCTTAGATTTGATAAATTAATCAGATGATACACTAACAGAGAAGTGAGAATGTGGCACAGATAGGTCATGGGTAACAGAGAAGGGAGGAAGGCAAACCCTGGAGGGAATATATGCCTATTTTAGGACTCCTTAGAGGGGAGTCTTAGCTCATCTACCAAGAGTCCCAAAGTATGAAAGGGGTTCTTAAGAGGGAATGGAAGCTAGGAATGGAAGCCCTTCCCTCTTAAGAGGGAAGGGAAGAGGGAATCACTAGAAATCCCTGTCTCTTTGCTTCATAATTCTACTGAGGACAGATTTCTTGTCACATTACTAAATTTTATATATTCAGAGTTTTATATTTATAATTTACTTAGAGGTCAGCATATAATTAATGGGTCTTAATTATTTATTATTAGGCCATTCGAATTTCCTGCCCAATAAAGTAGAATTGATTAGGTTACTTTCATAGAAATATGACCTTGCCATGATCTGGGGGAGACCCAGAAATGAAACTGCTCCATTTTCTCTGTGGAGCTAGCCTCCATCTGTCTAAGTGACATAGATGTCAAATGGAGAAAGGAAAGAAGCAAACTGACTTTGGATTAGCTCTCTTGACCTAAACATTCTATGTGTCTGTGAAGTCTATGATTTTTAGTTACCAGAGTACAAAGAATTGAGGAAAGTGCTACTTACAGATTTACTTGTACTGGATCCCATTTTGAACAGTAGTGAAGTAGCAGGGCTGCAAGTGGGGAAGAAGAAAGACAAAGGAAAATACACATTTGTATTTGTTTTGACATTTGTATAAATATGAACACTTAACTAGTACATTTTATTTAGCACCTGTTGTGTACCTATGTTTCCCATAACTATAGTTAGCCCTGCAGAAGACATAAATGAGATATGGGAGATGTCCCCTGCCCACAAGACGCTGACAACTTACTTGGAGAGATAAGACATACAGATAAAACAAGGCCTGAACTATGTGGCATAGATTATAAATGTTGGGAATTTCAAGGGCAAGGTTGATCAGTAAGGATGACCTCCTCCATGAACCCTTTGCAGATCGTTCTTACTGGAAATGATCTCCTCTTCTCTGAACTCATGGATTTGTTGACTATGCAATTCACAAAGGCCTTGAAGTTTTATCTTAAATTGGAGTTATTTGTGTGTCATATTCCTACCAGAAAATTTTAAATGCCTGAAGGACTTGTGTCTTAGTCTCCCATCTGCACATTCTTCCACAGAGCCTAATGCAGGGTCTTGCTCATTGAATGCACTCTTTAAAACTTTGTATATAGAAGGCAAATTAAGCTGAACCTTGAAAGCAAAGCAGAATTGTCCTAGATTGGGGAAGGAAGACTGGGTATCCCATAATTCTTCACTGTTACTCCTTGGAGGAATGCCTAGGACTCCTCATGATGTGCCCCAAACAAATCTGATTTCATTAGAGTGTCACCAAAATTTCTTCAGGCAGATACAGAAACATTCACAAAAATGCTCTAACAATAAGACTTTCTGAAATATCTGAGACCCATGAAAATTGCCCATATTTTATAATGTATTGAGACTTAAAAATGCTTTCTTTCCAACAGCATTCTTAGGTACATAGTACAGCATTGTTAGGTACATATTATCAGCAACTGACAGATGAGGAAACTGAAGCTCAGAAAGTTGCCCGTTGCCATACAGTTAGCACTGAAGGGAGGATTTGAACCTCCTATAACCATCCCATCTTTAGTTCTAGCTCTTCTACAAGTAAAGTCCTTTATGTACTGCATTTAATATATTTCCATACACACACATACATATATGTATATATGTATATACATATATATATATATATATATATATACATATATATATAATCTTATGCTTTTCAAGATGCCTGTTAGCTATTAGCTACCTGCCATGTGATCATTGATCAAGCTGATTATGATTGGCTATTGATAGACTCTCGATTCCTCCTATTCTTTTTCCCTTTTGTGAGTGAGTCCAAGAGGAGGAAGCTTAGGAGAGAAGTTTAAGGATCCAAAACATCCCTTGCTTTTCTAGGCATCCTGGAGCACCAGTAGACATTGGCAAGAATGTGATAACTACATCAAAATAAATGGGAATAAAAACTACCATAAAGCAAAAAACAAAACAAAACAAAACTGAATGATATGATATAATGAATAACAAAAGTTTGAGATGAAAAAGACAAAACAGAGGTCAGGATTCACAAGTGTAGAACAGGAAATATGATGTTGGATTCTTTTCTAATATTTCAATTAGTTGTGATGAGTATCTTTCCTCCTTTCTCTTTTTACTTTTTTAAAATATGTATTTGACTTAAGTGTTTACTCTCCAGTAGGGGAGGAGGGAAAGATTTGAGGTCAAGGAAATCTAAGTGATGAAAATACAACAGATATCATCAAAATGTGTGTGTGTTTTAACAGAACTTCCTGCTTTCTTTGACAAATTTCATTATCACCAAACACCTTCTGATCTATAATTTGTTCTCCTGAGGATCTGTATTTGTCACCTTACAGGAACAACCCCCCTATCTGAAATCAATTAATTGTCACTCTAATTTAGCAATCAGTCTCTTGTGAGTTTAGTTTACTTGAATCAGGACCCCCAAGGCCTAATTAGTCCTCACTTACACAGGTAAAATTCAGCTTTTTAGCCTAGAAAGCTGAGGTTCCCTTCAGGTTTTTGATCAATTATGACCCCACTAAGATTTACACACCTTATGAGACTCAGTTTGGGCAGCCAGGAAACCAGGGCAGCCTCTCTTCCCTTAAGGGCTTCTTGTTGAAGCACTAAGGTGGTTGGGGCAAAGTTGCCCCACAGAACAAAGGGCAATCCTGCTCTCCTGGCTTCCTCAGGCTGGTTCCATGTTTCCCCTCTGCACAAAGTAAAACTGTCATTTAGATTCTGGGATAGAGCTGAGCAGGGGCAGCCTCACTGCTACTGTAAATCTAGTGCTGGTAGGGACCTTAGAGACTGTCAAATCCAAACACTTTATTTTACAGATAAGAAAATGGAGGCCCATGGAGGCTAAGTGACTTAAGGTCAGACAGCCTGCAAAGGTCTAGAGTAAGATTTGAATCCACGTCTTCCTAGTCCAGAATGCTATCCATATTTATCATGTGTTTAGGGCACAGGTGAACATGTGCAGTCCTCAACAATTATTCACGGGAAGGATAATCATGGGGAGAATGTTTTTTTTCTAAAAATCATTGTAACAAGGACCATTTCCTTCAGTAATGTAGAGTGAAAGAAAGCTATTAAATAGAAAGAGGCAGACTGACAAATTAGCTACACATTTGTATCAAAATGACCCACCATTCCTCTCACAATCCCAAATTCCCAAATCCCTGCTGTTTTCCTTTCTGTGTTCACTCTCTGGGCTCCTCTAACCCATTACATCTCACCCCCATCCCCTTTCCCAGCCCTTTCCAAGGCTCACCTTCTCCCAGAGAAGTGGAAAAGATCTTCTCCACCCGGCTGGTAAAGCGATCTGAGGTGCTGCTTTCTCTTTTGCTTATGAAACCAAAAGTTGTCCTCGTATCAGAATGTTCAGGGAGTGGCCTTAACCAGTGAACTCTGAGGCCCTCCTGGGGCAGTAGGCTATAATGAAATCTCCTAATTTGTGAAAAGGTAGATTAACAGTGTTTCTGGATGATTTGATGAGCTCTCCAAGGTCTACATAACCCCCAAATGCCAGCTGGCCATGGTGCTTAAATTCTCCTAGTCAGAGTTGCCTAGAGTACTTGTGACTAGCTCAAGGTTGCAAAGTTAGGAAGTAGCAGATCTGGGATCTGAACCAAGGTGTTCTAACTCCCACTTGGGGTTCTTTCCACTACTCCTTTCAAGAGGTAGGAACAGATTCAGAAAATTGTAAGGATTTATATCTTTTAATGTTGTGTCTCATCCTCTGAGTTGGAACTCAAGAACAAGGGGTGAAGCTACTTTTGAAGTCAAACACAAAATCAGCGTCTTTGTGAAGGAAACAACTCAGGAGTTCACAGACTTCATTACCCTCTAGTGTCTAGTGGGGGTACAGCAGCCTCTGTAAAGTTGATACCTTGTACCCATAGTCCCCATACTGTGTTACAGTTTGAGAAGAGTGCCATCTGGTGGCTAGCTCAGTGAATTCATTTAAACCCCTTGAAAGGATTTTTACCCAGGCAACAACAAGAGTAAATCAGGAATAGAGGCAAATACTACACGTGTACAAGTATATCACCTGTGTATGTGATACTAGACCTAATAACCTTGAATGAAGCAATCCAACTGATCATTCTTGTCGTGTACAAGAGGTCTGTTACTTGTTACAGACTTAACAATCCACACACATATTTATATACATATATAATAACATATTTTTAGACACATACATTTTGTGTGTGTGTGTGTGTGTGTGTGTGTGTATATATACATGCCTTTTCAAATAAACCAGGGACACCTTCTCTGGAAGCTAAGATTCTCTTTAATATGTATTCCTAAACTCACCTTGCCCCTGGCCTTCATTTGCTCTTTCCTTAAACACACATATATACATGCACAAAATCCATTCCATGAAAACTACCCAAAAAGCAAAAAAAAAAAAAAAAAAAAAAACTGTGTTGCCAAAATGCTATTCCCACTCATTTTTAATGAGAAAAATTATGGAACAATCTAGAATATCCCATCACCCTTTTCCATTCACATATGCCCCCAAAACAACAACCATAAAAAGCCCTAAGTTAGTATTTGCTGATTATACTTATTCCAAGCGAGGAAAGAGAAGATGCCTGTTGAGTTAGCAAGAGGAGGGAAGAGAAATAATCACATCGCAGTGGAGAGTCAGAGGAAAGAAGACAGTGGAGGGAATGGGGAAGGAAATGAAGAAACTCAAGGACCTCCATGGGGTAATCATGTTAAAAACTTCACAAATAATAAGGCCAGCACATGCTGCATGGTAACAGAAGACTGGACATTAGAGAACTCAGTTGATGTATCTTCTGTCTACATGGTGTACTGTGCTCCTCCAAGTGTGTGTGTCCTGGCCTGCTATAATTTGCCTGTAAAGGCAAAAAGGTAAAGAGGGATATAATGGCTATCCTCTATTAAAGTAAAAATCCAAAGAGTGGGTGTGTGTTTTCAATGAGGGATGGGATACTACACGGGAAATGAGATTAGTTGAGTTTCTGCTTCCCATAGGAAATGCAGGATCTGAACCAGCACTAAAACCCCAAATGGTGGTGGTAGTAAGAGGACAGATAATAAATAAAGATCAGTTATCACAGATCAAGCTCAGGAAAGGATCTGGGAAATGAAGGACTCAAATGAATTCAGTAATGAAGGGCACTGAGCAAGAAGTGAAAGGTGAAAGCCTTGCTGAGGCTGAAAGGCAGAAATCTTTGGATTATTTCCAGACAGAGGCAGGATAGACTACCAGACTCAGAGGTAGGAAAACCTATGTTCAGATTCAACCTTAGACACGTACTAGCTATGTGAGCATGGGCAAATCACTTAACCTCTGTCTGTCTCAGTTTCCTTAACTGTAAAATATGGATCATAATAATAGCACCTACCTCACAGGATTGTTAAATGTGGTATTTACAAAGCACTTTAAAAATATTAAAATGTTAAATCAATGGGAGCTACAAAGAGAGAAACAGGTACTTGGGAAGTGGTTTCAGGTCATTGAGATCCCAAACTGGATCTTTTCACGTGACTGAAAACATGTCCTTTCCCCATGGATAAGCTGGAATGAGCTTGAAGAGGTCATTGTTAAATTTTCAGCATGACTATTTAAACCTCGAAATCCACAAATCAGGTTTGATTTATTGATTTCTTGATGGCCTGGATTTAGGAAAGTATTAATTACGCTGATGAAAATTAAAAATAAGTGTGCATCCATTTCCCTCTCGGGAAAGCCTGGTTGTTATATTCATACTAGTGACACATAGAAAGGTCTGTGGATACTGGGGACTGGTTGGGCTAGGATCATGTCACTTGGAGGGGTCTACTGTTTAGGACAGGCTGCATACTAGGGCAAGAGGAGGTCCCAGAGCCACATCAGGCCACCCCCTTTGACTTATACCAGGGCACTGCAACAGGGGGTGGTGCCCAGAGAAAGCTTCATCACCCATTACCCAGTTCTAGGTCACAGATGCAGGATAGACTTGAAGAAGACCTGCACCAGGGATATTATTCCCAAGAAGCTAGGTCCTGGGTACTATACTGAGACCAGCAATTGCAGTGATGTGGCTCAGACCCAAGGCCCAGAATGGTGCCTCAGTTCCAGCATTTAGTCCAACCTGCAGAGAAATAACTAGGGCAGGAATCTCAGACTAAAGGGCAGCCTATAATTCCATCACTAAACAAACAAAACTTTCCAGCTGACTGGTGGGAGCAGAGTCCAGAAGCATCTAGTATCATTCAGACTGAATCCTGGGCCAGGAGCTCAAAGAGCTCAGATTGGGGGTGGGGGGAGAGGTGGTGAAATCAGACTTTGCTCTGAATCAGGCCCCCTTGACAGCACTGAAAGTCTGCAAGTCTCTAGTCAGTCCCTGAGAGCCCAGGATAATGTATTACTCAATACCCCAAGAAAGCAGCAAAAAAGGCAGCCCAGACCTTTCCTCCAGAAACATACAGAACCCAGCCCCAACATCAAGTCCAAAGGCAGGAAGTCAGTAGGAAGATGGACAAAGAAAGAATTCCATCATGACATGTTTTGTGGTAATAGAGACACTCAAGGCACAGATTCAGGAGAGAATGGCTCAAAATCATCTTTTAGCAAAGCCCAGGCCTTGAACACAAACTCAGTTAAAACTGCCTGCCTTGCCTGAATGCCTGTGACATCTATACCTGAAAGGTGCTTTATAACTAACCCTATGAGCCCTCCCACAAGGAGCAGCCAAACACCCAAAGGCCAGGTCACTGCCCTCTCTCAGAGGAACCAAACCTCTAGTCTAAACTGGCCCTGTCCTGAGCTCGCAGACAGGCTAAAATGAGGCTGTGGCTGCTGAGCTTGGTGGCAGGGATCACCCTGGGGGTGGCCGGGACACCCCTGGGAAAAGTCTCAACAGGGAGAGAACAGGCAGAGGAGGAAAAGGAGAGACAGGTATGTGACTGTCAGGGTGGAGGCTCTAGGAGGCAGAAGGAAGAGTGTCTGCTGAGGGTGGGGGAGCAGGGGAACAAAGAGGCATTGACGACTGGAAGGCAGAAAGGACAAGAAGATAGGACGGGGATCCTTACTTTCTTGCCTTCCTCAATGCCATTTGGGAGAGGAGAGGATCTGGCAGGTCCACTTAAAGCCTGACCCAGCAGGCCTAGAAACAGCTGTATCGGAAGCAGTGGAAATGTTCAAGAGAGATGACTGTTAAATTTTCAATGTAAGCATTTACACCTTGAAAATCAGGAAGCATTGCAGATTAGGGCTTGATTTATCATTTTGTTGAGGTCTAAACTTAAGAAAGTGATAGAGGGAGCATTGCTAATGCAGATTAAACTTTAAAATGGGTTTTAGTTAACCATTTACCAGTGTTAAGCCTCTGATCTAGGGATCCCTCATGCACACCCCCCTTATCTTCATCAAACCCAGAGCCCTGTCTCCTCTCAGAAGGTGCTTGATGTCTATTCCCCATCAGTAAGTTATAGGATTCAAGGATGCTGGAAACTGTGACTTTCTATTTCTTTTGACCAGGATTCCCTGGAGCCAAATAGTGCATTGAATTCACTTCATATACCAGAAAATGAGAAGAGGAATTTAAGTGAAGCTTTGGAGCGTATTGAGGAGGTAAGTGCAACATCCTCCATTCAGACTGTAGTGCAGAACTTCTTTGGGGTATGCAAGGGACCTTGGGTTCTGGAAGACAGGAAGAGCATATTTCTAATGGGTTTTCCCAAGCTGGAAAGCTTTTGCCCAAATGGTATTCATTTTCTTTAGGACCAACTTTACTACGTTTAAGGAGTCTCACAACCAGACATAGGTCACCAGGTGATCAATGTGGTCTTTCTCAGCACCTCATGAGGGATGACTCATACCAATGATATCCCTGATCTTTAAAGTATTGATAATATTAGCCTAATATAAATAAAAGGAGCCTGAATATAATAGCCCACCTTGGGGTTAAAGATGGGCCTTAGGGGCTGGGTATGGAGAGGAGAGGTGGGGAAGGGGTGTTCTAATTTGGGACAAAAACTCATAAGAGAATTGATTTTTATAATCTAGGAATTCTGAATCCTCCCTCTCCACTGCAAGCCTTAATTTGACAAATTGAGTCCCCAGGAACTAAGACCCTCTCAACCTGTCTAGAGCAAGTGTCTGACCTAATTATAGGTTAAGGATTCCTCTCTCTGGACTGTATTACTCTGGATCGTTGAAGTTCAGCTACTCCCAGAATTACAGACAGGCAGGAAAGGGGAACCTCTTTGGGGATACAGGATATCAGATGTCTTCTGTTGAATGAGACGTCATTATATTCCAATATGTAGTATATCATGTAAGTGTAATATACAACATATTAATTACATCAATATTTTGTATAATGTTTTATAATATTCAGTCTATTGTAATGTAATCACATAGATATTTATAAACTTCTAACCAAGTGCCTGGTACTTTGTAGGCACTATGTAAATGCTCATTCCCTTCTCTTCTTTCCTGATTCCAGCTGAATCTTAAGAGAAAACATCTCTAAGGAAACAAGGAACTGATGCAAGTTTGAGTGTGGGGCAAATATGGAGGAACAGCAGGGAGAATATAGAATTCCTTCAAAGTTATGAAACTAAGAGCACAACTGAGCCAAGCCCATAACTAGCTAACTGTGTAGGAGAAACAGGAAATGCTGCAGGATATGGCTAAAGTGGACTGTCCTAGCCTAGGCTCAGAGTTATATTTCTTAACAATTCAGCCCACTGTATATGACACACTCCAAGGCTCTGGGTTCCCTTTCAACCTTCCTGGAGTGCAGGCTCCTTATAAAAATCCCAGCTTCATCACTCTGTGTCCCAGTATTTGGTGAGGCCCAAACCCCTCATTCCACAAGTCCTCAGAGATCATTGGATAAACCACAGTGTAGAAATACTCAAGCTGGGAGGATACAGAGAGAAGTGGAAGAAAACTTGAATTGCTGAGGAGGTGAAGATGGCACTAGGAAAGCAGAAGAAAATTGTTAGTTGACTTTCAAAAACGGGCATTTTGTGGTTTTTACTTTGCTGAGCCCATTACCAGGAATAAGAGAGTGGAACTACTGCCCCCCTCCCCCAAGACTTCAGCTTTCAGACAGACCCAAATCTCTGCCACCCTTAACATACTCTCATTAGATCCTCCTATGCGCACTAGATATTATCTTACATCTCTCCTCCCCTGCGTCCTTGAAAAAATCAGTCTATAATCAGTGCTTCTGCTTACTCTTCTCTCAACTCATCAAGCCTTCTGCAATCTGACTTCTGATTTCTCTCCTAATTTACCAATGATTTGTTGACTGTTTGATCTAATGACCTCTTCTCAGTGCTTGGTGCTCTTGACCTCTCTGAAACGCTTGATAATGCTGACTGCCTTCTTCATGTAGGTACTCTTTCTTATTTGGGTTTCTGTGACTCTCTCTCTCTCTCTCTCTCTCTCTCTCTCTCTCTCTCTCTCTCTCTCTCTCTCTCTCTTTCTCATTCTCTCTTTTCCTTTTATCTGTCTGACCTCTCTTCAGTCTCCTTCATTGAATCCTCATCCATGCCCTAACCATTAACTGTGGGTGTTCTTCCTAAGGTTCTCTCCCAGGGTACCTTTTTTCTTTTCTTTCTATACTCTCTCACTTCACCAGTAGGCATGATTGCCCTCTCTAGGCTGAGGATTCCTAAATCTATTTCTCCAACTCTTGTCTCTCCTAAGGTCCTTCCCACCTCACCCACTGCCTGTTGGATACTTTGAGCTAGAAATCTGCTAGGTCTCTCAAACTCAAAATGTACAAAACAGACCTTATCTTCCCCCTTCCCCCAACTCTCCCTTTTTCCGAACTCCTCTATTATTGCCAAGGGCAATATCATAATTTAAAACCTTGTCATTATCCTCAAATCCTCTCCCCAAACGCTCCAATGTGTGAACAGTTGCCAAATCTTATCGTTTCTCTCTCTCTGCAGCAGGTGTTGAATAACTCTCCCTCCCATCATACAACTATCATCTTAGGTCAGGAGTGGGGAATCTGCAGGCCTTGAGGCCACATGTGGCCTTCTAGGTCCTTTGGTACAACCTTTTGAAGTATTGCTTCTGTAAAACTTGGACTCAGTCAAAAGGTTGAACCAAAGGATCTAGAAGTTCACATATGGACTCAAAGCCACAGGTTCCTCACCCATGTACCAGTTCAAGCTCTCATCACCTGTTAACAGAACACAATAACCTTCAAACTGGTTTCCCTCCTTCAGGTCTTTCCTCACTTTGATCCAACTTCCACATAGCTGCCAAAGTGATTTTCCTAAGACATATGTCAGGCAACATCATCTCCCTACTCAATAAATTCCTGTGGCTCCTTCTTGCCTCTAAGATCAAATACAAAATCCTTTGACTTTTAAAGCTCTTTGCAACATGGCCCCTTCCTACCTTTCCAGTCTTCTTACATTCTACTTTCCTCCATGCATTCTACAGTCTAGCCACACTGACCTACATGCTGTTTGCACAAGATACTCCATCTTCCCTGATCAATTACACTGGCTATTCCAAATTCTGACTCTTAGAATCCTTGGTTTCCTTTAAGACTCAGGTCCTGTGACACTTCCTCCAGGAGGTTGTTCCCTTTTTGCTCTTTCTTACCTGATTCCTTCATCTTAAAGTGCAATCCCTTCTAAAATTACCTTCTTTCTACTATGTATTTTTGTGTAAGTCCTAATAGGCATATATGTGTATGTGTTTATATGCATGTATGTATGCATGTGTGTCTTTGTGTACATATGTGAGTGTTTCCACATACCTGTGTGCATATGTTTGAATATATACATTCTAATATGTCTGATGTATAAGAAGTACTTAATAAGTGCTTATTGGTAAATTGCTTTTCTTTCAGTAAACACTAGCATTCATCTTCTTTCATGTTAAACATGGGGTACAGGAAGTGCCCAAAAGATAAGGGGTGGAAGTACCAATGACCCTGTCAACAGTGTTGGTAATCCCTTTAGCATAGTGACTATCTACAATGCTTCTCATATGTGTGCACATATAAAGAGAGAAGGGAGGGGGAGGGATGGAAGGAGAAAGAGAAGATAGAAAAGACAGAGAAACACAGGAAGAAAAGGAGAGGAAGAAGGAGAAGTATAGGGAGAGAGAGATGAGAAGGAGAGAGAGCAGAGAGAAAGAGACATAGAAAAAGGGAGGGAGGGAAGAAGGGAGACAGAAAGAGATGGGAACACAAAGAAGGAAACAAAAGAGTATGTGTATAATCAATCTATCAATAAAACATCAATGCTCTTTTAAGTGTTCACCATATGGCAGGAAATGTATAAAGTGTTGCAGGACAAAGACAAAAATAATAAGCCTCTGCCCTCAAGGAGTTAATTCAATTGAATAAACTTTGATTGATTGTCTACTGTATTCCAGACATTCTGAGAGGTGTTTGGGGGATAAGGATTCATTCCTTCATTTTTAGGGTTGAGTCTGATAACCAGTGGGAAAATATATGAAAGTTATTCCTAAGCTTCCTTGTGACTCATACCTGGGCCTCATAATACCTATCCATTATAACATGTGCCTAACCTCTACCTCCATTCTCCATTCCTACAAAACAAGCACAAGAAAACAAAGAGCCACTTCTTTACAACTGGTGGCTATTCAGGAATTACTACAGTAAGTTCGAATATGGGTGAAAAGTCAAGGAGAGTTGAAGGTCATAACAGAGGCTGAGGAACTGGGAAAGAGCTGTAGATGATGGGATCGAGGGAGGGCAAAATTGTCAGAAACCAGGAATGCTGGGGAAAAAATAAAGATTGCTGGGCACCAGTGGGGAGACTAGAATTCAGTCATCCATCTCTCAGAATGAGGCATCCAAAGTGAGCTATGCCCCAGGACCATGAGGAAGTTCAGCCTAAGAATGTAGAAAATTAAGTAAAGTCCCTATTTTGTGCTTAGGGCATGGCAGAGTGGCAGAGTTGAGGCTATGATTTGGAACAACATCCATAGGCTGCCATGGGAGGAAGATAAGCCTAACCTGGGCATAATATCCCTCATCAAGAAGAATAAACTAATCTATCTATTTATATAAGACTGCACAGGTCTTCCACTGAGCAGAGATGGCAAGGGAAATATCATGCAGGGGTGGTGGGGGCACACTGCTGCCACACTGATTCAGGATGATTCTTCAGGTGAAACAAAGTGATAAAGTGGATCAATAGAGCACTGGACTTGGAGTCAGGAGGACTTGAGTTCTAATTTTGCCTCAGAAGCTAACTACTTTTGGGGCCTGAAGAAATTATTTAACTTCTTTGGGTCTTAATTGCCTCATGTGTAAAACTGTGGGGGGGAGGTGGGGAAGGGGGGGGCAGAGCCAAGTTGGCAGAGTAGAAAGACACACATACAGAGGCTGCCCCCACAGAGCCCATAAAACACCTGTAGAGAGGGACTCTCAACAAATTTTGGAGCAGCAGAAGTGGAGAACAACAGAGTGGAGGAGAATTTCAGTAGAAGATGACCTGAAAGACCAAAAGGAAAGGTAAGTTGCACCAAATGCTGAGCAGAGCTCCGAGCATGGAGCCCAGCCCAACCTTGGCCGCACGCACATGGCTCGTGAACAACCCTCCACGGCAGAATCTCCAGTCACAGAATCCCCAGTCCCAGGAGCAGAGGGTCCACAGATTCCTCAACCCACAGGCGCCAAAGGTCAGTGACGGGGTTTATTCAGCTATCCAGGAAGGAAGAAGGTTCTTCATATCAGGCATGTGGCAGGAGTTCTCGGGGCAGCCCCTATAGCAGCCTGAGACCATAGCTGGATCATAAAATCCCCTGGGGGCACTGATGAGCTGATTTGTGCCTCAGCCCTGTGTAGACCCCCTGAGGCAGTTGGTCTTTTTCTCACACTGAATGGAGGCCCTGCCCCCGTAGCTTGACTGAATTCCACCCCCCCAGTGCGCGCTTGCCAGAACCGGAGGTCAGGTGCCTGTGGAGAGGAAACGCTGCTAAGATTCTGGGCACAAAAGTCCTTCCCTGCGCCCAGACCAGCACACACTTGATTGTGCCACCTTGGAGGAACTGATATCTTACAGGTCCCCAGAGTATACCCTACTCTTGACAAAGGACCCAAAAGTCAAGTAACTGGTTGGGAAAATGCTCAAAAAAGGGGAAAAAAATAAGTCTATAGAAGGTTACTTTCTTGGTGATCAAATATCTCCTCCCATCCTTTCGGATGAGGAAGAACAATGCTTACCATCAGGGAAAGACATAAAAGTCAAAGCTTCTGTATCCCAAACATCCAAAACAAATATTCAATGGGCTCCGGCCATGGAAGAGATCAAAAAGGATTTTGAAAATCAGGTTAGAGAGGTGGAAGAAAAACTGGGAAGAGAAATGAGAGAGATGCAAGAAAAGCATGAAAAGTGGGTCAACACCTTGCTAAAGGAGACCAAAAGAATTCTGAAGAAAATAACACCTTGAAAAATAGGCTAACTCAAATGGCAAAAGAGGTCCAAAAAGCTAAGGAGGAGAAGAATACTTTAAAAAGCAGAATTAGCCAAATGGAAAAGGAGGTTCAAAAGCTCACTGAAGAAAATAGTTCTTTAAAAATTAGAATGGAACAGAAGGAGGGTAAGGTGTAAAACTGGGATAATAATATCACCTAACTCATAGGACTGTTGCAAAGACCCAGTGAAATAATTTATGTAAAATGGTTTCTTCAATTAAAGTGCTATACAAATGTTAACTATTAGCTGAAGCCACTATTCCTCCTTCCAAGGTTGGCCCCTGTTTATCACAGAGTACCCTTGGCTTTGACCCCTTATTTCCAGATTCAGATCACATTTTCCTGTCAATATTAACATTCTCAAGGAAAGTAAACCAGGAAACAAAAGAAAAGTGCATGACATGAAGTAGTGGCTCAGAGGTTCCCCTTGCAGAGAAAAGCAAAGAAGTTGATGTGGAGTTAGTCTTGTCATGAAAGCAAATGCAAAAAGGAGTATTGCGATAAGTGTCTATCACATAAGATATAAATAAGTAAAAACAATCCCACAAACATTCATGAATAAAACTAGCAGGAGAGCAGAAAATAGACATAAAAATGGAAGAAATCTACTGTGGTTTTTGATAATGATCCACTTTTTCTCATCAGTAACAAAAGAAACACAACATTTGGATTCTTAAGATGTCCATCCCCTATGTGCTATGCAAAGTAGAAACGGCTCCCAGGAAGATGAAGTTGGGAGTAGCAAATGAACAAGATCAAGCATTCACTGAGGAAATCCTTGATGGAGGCAGCACAATTTTGAAAAAAAAAATAGAGAGGTCACTTTTAGAGATATCTCAAAGAGAATAATATGAAAATCATATTAAAAATCACAGATGACATTAATATCCCCCCCAAATAGAAATGCATAATTCCTACTTTCTCAGCCTTACACAAATTTTATGAGAATGCTCTACCTGTATATTGGAGGCAACACCAAGGAAAATATGAATAGGAAATAGGCAGGTTTTCTTTGTTGTTGTTTTTCAGTCGTTCAGTCACATTGGACTCTTTGTGACCCCGTGGATGACAGAATGGCAGACCTTTCTATCCTCCACTATCTCTTGAAGTCTACCCAAGTTCATTTTCATTGTTTCCATAACACTATCTAGCCATCTTATCCTCTGCCACCTTTCTTCTTTTGCCTTCAATCTTTCCCTACATTAGTGCCTTTTCCAATGAGTCCCATCTTCTCATTATGTGGTCAAAGTATTTAAGCTTCAGCTTCAGTACTTGCCTTCTAATGGATAGCCTGCATTAATTTCTTTAAGTGTTGACTGATTTGATTTCCTTGCTGTCTATTATTTATAACACCTCACATCTATTGGGTCAGACAATTAACCGAAAACGTCAGAGACACAGGATGCAACCATGATTATTGTCCATTGATTACAAAAAAGAAATTGAATCAGTAGAACAAAGCACAAGCTTAGAATTTCTCCTTCAAGAAAGAATTATGCATTTCTCTTAAAATATTCTTTGACAAATGCAGACATAGCACTTTTCAGTGACTTTCTAATTAATATCAATCAAGTCTTTAAACACAGAGATATATACTCTGTCACTGGCATGGAGGATATCTTGTAAAATATCCAAATGGAATGTCACTTCCTTATATAGGATGAGCTAATTCAGATGCCCCTGTTTGTAGGTAACACTGTACTGATTATGTCAAACCCCAGAATATTACATGACCTCATCAGTTAGATCCATCATATTCAAAAGAAATCAGCCTAGCAATTTATACAGGGAAAACTAAATGGATGAAAAATGCCTCTTTTCAGATTATATTTTACAATCTGATGGAAAGTCCATTTAGTTAGTAGATCAGTACATACATTTTGGAGAGGCAACACAGATGAAAAAAAAGAGTTAGGTCCAGAATTAACTAAGAAGAAAACAGGATTGACTGAATTTGGGAAATGTTGACTATTCCAAGCTCCTCAATTATGCCAAGGCCCAACTTTTCAACCTAAGTATTTTTCTAGTGATGCTACATGGTTATAAATATTGGAACACCACAATCTCAGGAAAAAATGTAGGTGACTAAAAGGCAATGAAAGGTGCAATGCCATGTTTCTGATAATGTCCTATGCCACATAAATGCAGGAGGGATATTGCTCAGGGAATATGCATGATCAGACATGGAGATGCACTGCTCTGAGATGTGAGGATGTGCTAAAAGATTGGTAGTCTAAGATTGTAAGAAGATCCTGTTCCTCTACAAAAACTTCACCCAGAATTAGAGATGCACCATTCCATTAAGCAATGTAGAGACTGACCTCAGGAGTCTGACAGTGACCATGGGATAGACAAGATAGGCAGGTCAATGGTAGAGCACAAAGCGATGCTGAAGGCTTCTTAGCAATTCTAACTCTCCATGACTGAGCTCCTCAGGGCCCAAGTCTAGCCAAGTCTGAGCCTTCCCCCTAGGCCTTGGGGGCAGGAGAACATCTTTGGGGCATTCTGAGAACTTCCGGTCTAAGCCAAACAGCACTGGAGTCTTTCTGAAGACTGTCTCAATGTCTAACCACAGTATGAGACACAGCAGCCTTGAGCCTTTACAGTCTATGGGGGGAGTTCATAAATGCACTCCTAGTCTAAGTAAAACAGAATCTGAGGTCTCAGTAGCCTCATCAATGCCTGAACCCAACCCCAGCTTAACAGAGAGAGCCAGATTTAGATCATTCCAGGCAGTCTAATAGGTTATCAGTGGTCAAAGCTGAACTGCAGGAGAAAGATCCTAGACAAATTCAACTCAAATAATCCCTGAAGTTTGTTCTGGGATCCCAACATTAGAGTACTCCTCAAACTCAGCAACAGAGAGAATGAACCCCAAGCAGAATCTACAACAAGGAGAGTCCCAAAGACTTGAGGCAGGAGGATGGTACTAGGTAGAGCCCAGTACCAAAGTACTTCTATAGTCCCTTGAAAGAGGGTCTTAATCTGGGACATTATACTAAGGACTAGGTAGCATCCATTCACACCATTCAGTTGTAGAATTTAACACAAACACAGACCTTGTCCCAGTGAGCAAACCAAGGATAACTCTGAGCACCATGAGGAAACACCTTGATTTGAGAGACACCCAGAAGATAAACCCTGAAGAAGATAGTGTCCCCACAACAAGTCCAGGTAAAGTCTAAGAGGAAAAAAAAGACCTGAAAACAGGGATTATAGGCATGTCTAGAGGAAATGAAACAAAAGATGCAGAACAGAAAAGCTTAAAAGTGAAAATGCATGTACAATAGAAATGTAAAAAGATATACATTGTGTTTAATTGAAAGGAAATATGTGGGTATGTTATTTGCATAATGATAAAAGCTTAAAAAGCAAATATCTTCTCAGAACTCTAATAACTTTAAAGGTCAAAGAAAAAAGGTTCAAATGGCAGAGGGTATATGAGTCATTTTATTTGATTTTATTAATCTAAGGAGGAATGGGAGATTATACTATGGAAGAAAGGAAGAAGAAAGATAGAAATCACTGTTGTGTAATAGAAGTGCATAATATGAAGAGATTATAGCCATGGAAATAGTAGTGTGGAAAATGAACATACCACATACCTTACTTTCACCTGAGTCATTCAGAGTGGTAGTATCAAACTTGAATAAAAATGGACATCAGTGTTCTAGACATAAGAATCCCTTTGGACCACATATTGACAATTTTAAAATACAATGTCATCTCTGTCTTTTTATTTATTTTTGTCAAGAATTTCCTAATTACATTTTAATCTGGTTCAGGCTCCGTAGGATGTGTATTTGACATCTCTGACTTAGAGGAAAATTGAATACAATTTTATACATGCACATCTCCATACAGAAATAATAAAAAAGTTAGGGAACAAAGGAGGGGTAGAGAGGAATTTTAGAGGGAGGAAAGAATAGTTAAGAGAAAAATCATAAGCAAAACAAACTTGAATTGTGAAATAAGGGGTATGGGTCAAGATGGTGGAGTAAAAGCATGGACTTACTGCAGTTCTCCACACAAATCCAGTCAAATATCTGTAAAAAATTACTCTAAACAAATTCTGGAGCTACAGAACCCACAGAATAATGGAGTGAAACAAATCTCCACCCCAAGATAGCCTGGAAGGTCAATGGGGAGTCTATCATGCCAGGCTGGGAGCAGAATGCAGTACAGTAGACCAACCCAGCACAGATGGAACCTGAGCAGGCCTAGGGGGGGACTGTATCTTGGGCATCTGTGATGATTTCCAGACTTCATGACCCCAAAACACTGAGAACAAATTAGAAGTTAAGTGGAAAAAACCTGTGGGACCTGTGTGAGAGATTAGATTGGTCTGGCCCCAGTTCCAGTGGCAGACAGGCTGAGGAACCTGCAGAAGCCATAACAGGGGCAAGGGCAGTGGCAGCAGCTGTTTCTGGAGTTCTAGGACCAAAAGTTGTATGGAGACAGAATGACTGACAGTACACCTCCACGCATGCTGAAAGCAGAGAACTACCTTGACAAAGAGCTCAAAAGTTAAATAAATGGCTGGGAAAACGAGGAAAACCCAGAAAAAAAATCACACTGAAGAATCTTATTTTCTTGACAAGGAAGACGATAATATACAAACAGAAGACAATATAGTCAAAGCTCCTCCATCTAAAGCCTCTAAGAAAAATATGAATTGGTCTCAGGCTACAGAAGAGCTCCAGAAGGATTTGAAAATCAAGTAAGAGAAGTAGAGCAAAAATTAGAAAGAGAAATGAAAGTGATGCAAGAAAATTATGAGAAACGAGTCAACTGCTTGCTAAAAGAGATTTAAAAAATGCTAAAGAAAATAACACTTTATTAAATAGAGAAACCCAAATGGCAAGAGATCGAAAAAGCCAATGAGGAGAAGAATGGCTTAAAAAGCAGAACTGAACTTATGGAAAAGGAAGTCCAAAAGCTCACTGAAGGAAAGAATTCCTTAAAGATTAGAATGGAGCAGATGGAAGCTAATGAGTTTATGAAAAACAAGAAATTGTAAAACAAAACCAATGGAATGAAAAAATGGCAGACAATGTGAAATTCCTCATTGGAAAAAACAACTGAACTGAAAAATAGATCTAGGAGATAAAATTTAAAAATTATTGGACTACTTGAAACCATGATAAAAAAGGAGCCTAGACATCATCTCTCAAGAAATTAACAAAGAAAACTGCATTGATATTCTAGAACCAGAGGGTAAACAGATATTCAAAGAATCCAGCAATTGCCTCCTGAAAGAAATCCCAAAGGGAAAATTCCTAGGAACACTGTAGCCAAGTTTCAGAGCTCCCAGGTCAATGAGAAAATATTGCAAGCATCCAGAAAGAAACAATTCAAGTATTGTGGAAACACAATCCGGATAACAAAATATCTAGCAAGTTCTTCATTAAGGGATTGAAGGTTTTGAATATGATATTCCAGAGGTCAAGGGAACTAGGATTAAAACCAAGAATCGCCTACCCAGAAAAATTGATTGTAATACTTCAGGGGAGAAAATGGTCATTCAATGAAATAGAGGACTTTCAAGCATTCTTGTTGAAATGACCAGTGCTAAATAAAAAATTTGACTTTCAAACACAAGAATCAAGAGAAGCGTGAAAAGGTAAACAGGAAAGAAAAGTCATAAGGGTCTTTCAAAAGTGGAACTGTTTATATTCTTACATAGAAGGATCATAATTGTAACTCTTGAGACTTTTCTCAGTATTAGGGTAGTTGGAGGGATTATATACATATAGAGAGAGGGCAAATATACACTGGAAACCCTAATATACCCCTTTCTCATCCAGGCAACCTTAACAAAAACAAATAACAAAGAAGTTAAGAACCTGAATAGAACTTTAGAAAAAATAGATTGAATTAATTCCTCTTGATTACTGAATGGCAATAGCATGCAATTTTCATGCCTTGCAATATTATATAACAACTTTACAAAAATGTATTAGGGCATGTAAAGTTTACCAAAACATGTAGAAAAGGAGACATACTGAACATATAAACTGCTGATAACAACAAAGTAAAAATTATATTTAATAAAGGACCCTTAAGTAATTAAAAAGTAATTAGAAACTAAATAACATAATTCTAAAGAACTAATGGGTCAAAGAATAAATTACAGAAAATTCCATCAAAGTCAATGACCTTTTAGTATAGTCCTAGCAATGTTGCCTATCATAATAAGAAAGAAGAAAGAAATTGATGGAATGAGCATAAAGAGAAAACAAAATTATTGCTTTTTGCAAATGATATGATACTGTATGTAGTCAATGAAAGATGAAAAAACCCTAGAGAGTCAACTACAAATTAACTAAAATAAATAATAGCTTCAGCAAAGTTGCAGGACGTAAGATAAATTCACATAAATCATCATTATTTCTACATATAACCAATAAAACCCAGGAGGGAAAACTGGAAAAAGAAATTCCACACAAAGTAACTACAGAATCTACAAAATATCTGGAGGTGTGTCTACCAAGACTGACATAGGGACTATATGAACTATAAAACTATAAAAACACTTTGCATAACTATAAAACATTTACATAAATAATGGCAAACCCAAATACTTGGGAAAGCATTAATTGTTCATGGGTAGGCTGAGCCAACACAATAAACATGGAAATACTTACTAAATTGATTAACCTATTGAGTCCTATATTATTTAAATTTGCAAAAAAATATTTTATAAAGATAGAGAAAAATTACTTGCTGTCTGTGTGAGTCAAAAAGACCACATTGTGCTTCCATTGTTGCAAAGAGTGAGTGAGAAGTAGGTAGACGTGCAGAAACCAATTCTAACCAACTTATGCCAGTTGTAAAATTTTCAATGAAAGCGTTTGCATATTAGAAACTGGTATTCACTATAGATAAAAGTTGGATTTAATGTTTGTTGATTTTCTCGACTTAACAAGGTGTTAAGTGATGCAGGTTAAACTTAAAAGCGTGTGTTCAAGGCTCTTTTCAGACAAAGAAATCAAAGCTATCTGTAGTCATATAAAATGCTCTACATCATTACTGATTAGAGAAATGCAAATTAAAACAACTCCCAGGTTTCATCATACACCTATTCAGAGTGGTTAACATGACAAAGAAGGAAACTGTTGAATGTTGGAGGAGATGTTGAAAAACTGGGACGCTAATGCACTATTGGTGGAGTTGTAAACTGATCCAACCATTCTGTAGTGTTATTTGAAACTATGCCCAAAGGGCTGCAAACCTGTACATACTCTGATTCAGCAATACCACTGCTAGGTCTATACCCCAAAGACATCTCTCCAAAAAGGGAACAGGGCCTATTTGTACAAAAATATTTATTGCAGCAATTTTTGTGGTAGCTAAGAATTGGAAGCCAAAAGGATGCCCATCAACTGAGGAACGGCTAAACAAGCTGTGGCATATGATTGTAATGGAATATTATTGTGCTGTTACAAATGACAAACAGGATGATTTCAGAAAAACCTGGAAAGACTTACATGAACTGATGCACAGTGAAATGAACAGAACTAGGAGAACACTGTATGCAGTAAAAGCAATATTATACAATGAAAAATTATGAATGACTTAGCTATTCTAAACAATACAATCATCCAAGATATTCCCAAAGACTAATGATAAAATCCACCTCCAGAAAAAGAACTAATGTTGATTGACTACAGACTGAAACACGCGATTTTCACTTTTCTTCATTTTTTTTCTTGTATTCAAGTCTTCTTGTACAAAATGACTCATATGGAGATATTGCACATCATTGCACTTGTATAACCTATATCTGATTACTTACCATCTCAGGGAGGGGGAAGGGAGGAAGGGATAGAGTTTGTAACTCAAAACTTCAAATGTAACTTATTCATTAATATAAATAAATAGCTTAAGACTTTAACTGTTCGTAAAAATTTTGAACATGTTCATTTTTTTCAGAGTCAAGTTTCTTAAACATTTACCAGTGTACTCTTGTAGTGCTCAATTATTTTGCTTAAGATCAGCAAGAGTGCAGTAGATGGTTCAGAGAATGAAGTCATCGTCATACTGGAGGCCTAGTGATAGCAGGCCCACAAAAACAACAACAACAACAAATAATAATAACAATTATAATTGGAATTTACTCAGTTTAAGGTTTGCTAAGTACTTTTTAAATCTCATTTGAGCTTCACACTCTTAGAGGCAGGTAACATAGGAAGAAGATACAGTAACAATATTTCCCTACTCCCCAACTCTAGGGTCCCATTGTCCTGTACTACAACTGGTCTTCCAGTTCAGTTTATCTCATCACATTAACAGCACAGTACTATGATACAGGACTCAAATCTTCACCAAGCTTTCCTCCAGTTTCCTTCCTTTCCCTTGCCTCAATTGTCACTACTTTTTTGGGACCCCACATTAGCTAACGGAAGCATCTTTCATTACCCCTTGACTCCAGCTTTGATCCTTGGAGTCTCCCTATATCAAAAATAGAAATTCCCATCAAATCGGAACTTCTGACAGCCTACTGATAAGGAGGACTGACTCATCTCTCCAAATCTAACACTGAAGTTGTCTTCTTGCTCCTCAGAGAATATTGAATGAGAGTAAAATCTTTATAGTTTCATTTAATTGTAATAGCAGCAGCAATGAATCTAAGACACACCATTTGAATAGCTCCAAGAAAGGAAAAGGAAAAGGAGAAGGACAAAGAGAGATAAGGAAGCTATCCTGGGTTATTCAAGAGAATTCATTTATTTAGCCAATATGTAAGTGTTTACAATGTGCAGTCTACTCTGCTGAACATAGGGGTGATTCAAAGCTTAGACAAGATACTGCCACTTCCCTTAGTCTAGGAATAGCTAATGCACCTACACCGATAATTATAAAGCATAATTCTATATGAAAAATTAATTATAGGAGTGTTAAATCAAGAATTGTGAGACATGTGACTGCTTTTTTTCTTTGACCTGAAATATCTGATGATATTTCTGAGAGTTTTTATTTTTACATTTTTTTTTTCCTAAAGGAAAAGTTGATTCGCTCAACTTTCACTTTGCCCTCTAGTTCTAAAAGATCTGAGTTTTCTTTTATGATTCCTTGAAACAGCATATCCAGTCTCTTTAATCATGGGTTTCAGATGGTCCAGTGATTCTTAAACTCTCTCTCCTTGATCTGTTTTCCGGGTCAGCTGTTGTTTTTTTAATAATTTTTTTTAATATACAAAATACATTGTATTTTCTTCTTTTTCAGTCTTTTGACTTTAATTTTTTGTTGTTGTTGTTGTCTCATGGAATTATTAAGTTTGGTCCATTCTAATTTTTGAGATATCTATTGCTTGAGTAAGTTTCTGTAACACTTGTGCTTATTCTCTTTCCAAGTGTTTCCTTCATAACTCTGATATCTTTGCCAATTTTTTCCTTTAGTATTCTCATTTCATTTATAAGTGTCAATTTTTAACTCTTGATTTGCTTCTTCTGGGAATTCTAGTTGAATTTGTGCTCAAATTGAGTTTTTTTTTAGGATTTTCTTAAAGCTGTTTTGAAGTCATCTTCTTCTGGGTTTTTTATCTTAGGCATCTGTCACCATAATAGCGCTTAATGATAGGATTCTTTTTTGCGTGTTAATTAGTTTACTCATTCTTTCATCCTCATTTTCCAAATTGGGATTAGGACCAGGATCATTGAATTTCTGAAGGGATTTTCTGGGCCTCAATTTGGTGCTGTTTTGTATTCTTTGGAATCTTGTTGCTACTTTCTCTGGTTATAGAGTACTGTGTTCTTCTAGGATCTCAGGAATAGTTCAGGCTGAAGACCTGCAAGCTTTTAGTGCTCCCAAAGTAGTATAATTTAGGGTGAAATCTGATTATTGTCTCCTTGATCTGCAGTTTTCAAGCTCCTGACCTGGGTTTGGATCTGAGCAACACAACTGTGAACTATCCCCTAGTTAAAATTGCAATAAATTATTACTGGACTCACTCACCATCAGCTAGCTAAAAAGCTTTAAATGTTCAGAGTAACATAACTGCAGGATCTCCATTTGAGCTCCTCACCCTATTATTCCCCTGCAAGTTTCAGACTAGGCTAGGAGTTATATTTGAGACTTCACATAGCTCATAGGGTCAGAGCCATACAGTCATTTCTCTCTTCTGTTCCTGCTCCTTGACTAGTAGGCAGACTCAGTTCCACAACTGCTACAATTAGGAGCAAGTTCTGTCCTCACTTCACACTGGATCTTTAATCCTTTTCTGGAATGTAATCTACAGAGCCACCAGTTGGTCTCTGTTCCTGAAGCTTAAATCATATAAAGATCCTAACAGCAGCAAGCCCTTTTGTGCTGTATCTAAGATATTTTCTTGCCTCAATTCACAGGCCCAGGTCCCTACTCATTTCCTAAGCTGGAAGGCTCCATGCAATCTCTCCTAGCTAAATCCCATCCCCATGTTTGCAGACCTCTTTATCTCCCTGTGCTGACCTAGGCTAGAGAGATAACTCATTGTGATTTTTCCTCAGATTTCCTGATAAGGAGCTGCTCTGATGTTTTCTAGGTCTTTGTAGAATAGTTGTATGGGAGAGCTAGGTTTGCACTGCTTCCTTCTATTCTGCCATCTTGGCTAGTCGCCTGATGTGAGATCTAAAGGGGAGCCAACGACTAAACATCATAGAACTTGGGTCTCAAGGAAACAAGTTTGGCTGCTTTCCACCATCCTCACCTTGGCCTTTAGAGAAGAGAATTAGAAGGAGAAGGAAAAATATTTGCTTGTTGGATGAGTTATAGTGAAAGTTCTTTATGTGTGTGATACTAGATGGCCACTGAGGTCCTTTAAAATTCTCAGAATCTTTCATTCTGTGATTCTATTCCACTGGTGATCAGACACCATGCCAGGCTTTGACTGAGTCATTTTCATGGACTTTTTAGAAGCAGATGTAATCTGATTCTTGGTCATTCCAGAAGCTGAAATGTGAGACCTTTCTAGGAAATAATCAACCAGTAAGCATTTATTAAGCACCTGCTACGTGCCAGGCACTATGCTAAGTGCTAGAAATATCTTTTCAACTTCCCAATGGAGATCTCCTAAATTTCCAACAAGTTAATGAATAGGGTGGGATCTGTGACCTAAGCTGTCTCAATCTTCTCTTACCCCAAAACACTACCCACCTGTATCTCCTTCTTCTTCTTATTACCCAGGAATTTCCTTCCCAAGGAGTTGCAGGAGAAAGCTATGGTGGAAATAGTGCTAGATTTGGAAACAGAGGATATGGGGGAAGGGGGTTGTGTGACTTTAAGCAAGTGGTTTAATCTCTCTGAGACTGAGTTTTCTCATCCACAAAATACAAATGGTAATAATTCACCAAATTACTGCAAAGTATCTCAGTATATTAAATGAAATATGCAAAAATTCTTTGTGATCATGAAAGTGTCTACATCATTAGATTTATGTCCACATAATTCTTGACACGCCTTCTCTACAGTTCAGATCATTGCCTATCTATGTTTTCTCATTTTAGGCAACTTTTGTCCATGTGCTCTGATCAATCATCCATTTAGGACCCACTCCAGATACTAAAGGCTTTTCTCTAGCTATTTTGAGATTCTATTGACTATATCACAGTGCATATATACATGTAAAATACATGTGTGCATATACACATATATATTTGTATAATACATGTATTCTTGGGGAAAGAAATATGACTGTATGTGCAAAATTAATCAATAAACAAGCATTTATTATGTGATTACTGGACTAGGTGCTAGGGAGGCAAAATATAAAAGAAAGCAGTTCTTGCTCTCAGGATGCTTACATTATATCACAGTAGACAGATAGATAGACAGAGGTGTGTATGTACATATATACGCATGCTATGCATATATATTTATATATATATATACTTATAAGCAGATATAACATAAGTGTAAGTGTAGGTATACACATGTACATTCTTCATTTGGGGAAGAAAAACTTGGTGATAAAGCTGTGATTAAGCTGTGCTGAAAGGAATAGGACAGGAGAATAAAATAACGCAGTAACATACTCTCATCCACTGTCTCTGAAACATACTGTCTCAATGCTGTGGTCTCCTAAAATCTTCCCTCTTGCTTTCCCTTAACCAGCCTGATCCCTACAAAAAGTCCCTGGGTACCCTGAACCTTCCAAGGACCATCCTCCTTCAGCTGCTTAACCACACAAAGGTAAGGGACTCCCTAGTGCCTCAGCTCAAGCTGTAGCTCCCAAGCCAGGCCTGAGCAGAAATACCCCAAACTCTATGCCCTGAGGGGGAGAGTGACCTGATGATTCCTGCCAGGGTTCCGGGGACAATCACAGGAAGACAGGGAGTCTACAGCAGAAGGGCTCATTTTACCTCCAAACTTACTAAATTTTTGACCTTAAGGAAATCACTTAATCTGTCTGTCTCACTGGTTTGTCACTGATAAATGGAAGGGGTTAGACTCAATGGACTCTCTGAGGGGTCCCCAGTCTGTTTTTCACTCTCCCACATCATAGTTAGACACTGCCATTATGGTTCCATTCTCATTAAAGTACACACCTGACCAGATACACATGGCATAAACCATTCCTGAACTTGTCTTTTATTTGCTGGGTACAGTTAGGTGGTAACCGGTAGTTATGATCACAGTGCTAGTTCACTGAGAGGCATCATGGCAAAGTGTTAAGGGCAATGGACTTGAAGTCAGAACACCTAGGTTGAAATCCCACTGTCAACATTAGTTGTGTGACTGGAAAAATCACTTAGCCCCTTTGTGCCCAAGAGAACTCATTTGTAAAATGAAAGGGCTGGGCCTGGAGGCTTCTGAAGTCCCTCTCAGCTCTAAATATGTGATTCTATGCAGGAGAATGAATGATGTCCAGGGGATTGAAAGAGGAAGAAAAAGGTAGAAGAGAAACACTTTGAAAGGGAGGCAGAAAGCCAGTGAAGAGAAAACCCAAATGCATCCAATATGTTAAAATACTCCCAACTCAGCCTTGACCTACTAAGGGGAGGAAGGAAAGAAAAACAATTAGGAAAAAAGAAGAGGCAGAAGAGAAAGAAGGGATGCAGGAAAGCAGACCCACCTCCTCCCTCTCCCTCTTTAGAGTAAATGACTGTACTTGAGGGATTTTCCTACATCTATGGCCTTTAAGAGAATATCTAGAAAATGTCATGGGTCTACCAAATGGGAAGAGGGAACATGGAACATGTTTGACACCAGGGGTGAAGCTGGTAACCTGCAGGATTGATGTGCCCCTGCCCATGGGCAGAGGCTTCAACCAGGCCCTCTTTAGTTCTCAGACCTCTTTCTATGTGCAGGCTATGAAGAGGAACTCTGAAATGGATTTGACTCATTGGAATCTAAATGGCAGCATCACCAGAGATCTCTGTAAGGGGTGCTGCAAGGAGAAAGAGAAACCAAACCTAAGCAGGCAATCAGTGGTGACATCGAAGGTAAGAATAACCTCAGAAAGAAATATTTCAGGGGATTACTGACAGGATGGGGAAGGTGAGGCAAGAGAGGAGGAAACCAGAATACTAGAGTCAGAAGAGATGGAAAGGGCCTTTCCTGATTCCCTGCCCCCGCCACCCAACTTCTAATGCTTTCCCTCCCTATCTTATATTTAAGTTCCTTATATTTATTTTGTATGAATTTTGTATATCTTTCTTTCTGAATCTACTATGTATATTTTATTTCCCCTGATAGAATACAAGCTCCTTGAGGTCAGGGATTATTCTAGTTTTTTTGCCTCTGTTTCCCTAGAGATAAGCATCGGTAACTTGCATACAGTAGTTACTTTTGGATTATTTGTTTGTCTGAGATCATACAGTTCAGCTCTCTCATTTTACAGAGCCCTGGAGGGGAGAAACACTTGGTCAAAAATACAGATAGTAATCATGGGAGCCAGGATCCAAGTCAAATCCTGTCTTTTCCCCAGGTTTGGTTTTAGAGATAATTCAGGAGACATGAAAGGTCCCTTTCCTAGTCACTAACACTGCACATTAATGGGCAAAGAAGGAAATGTGTCCAGAGGACACAGAAGTGTAACACTAGACACTTAATAAAAGTTAATATTAGTAATTATTATGTATTCATATACTGCCTAGGTGTAGGGTGTGTCCAGGGAGTACCACTACCTTTGGTGTGATGGCAGCTGAGCCCTTTTCAGGCTCTTTCCACCTTTGTTGTCCACCTGTTCCACCTAACTCTCCCCTGTGGCTCCAAAAAGCTGCAGTACGGGCAGCAGCCACACCCCGGTAAACTGCTTCGGTAGACAGGCTAAACTAGGTTGAGAGTAACCAAGGTTTTCAAACCCATTGGTGAGTTAGGAGGGTGTCTACCCCAAGCATATAAAGTCTTCCTCTGTTGGAATGGGCAGATGAGAACAAACTGTTCCAATGGACATGAAGGCAGATGAAGTAGGTGATGTAGAGCACTTAGAACTTGGTTAGACAACAAAGATGCCAAGGTCATCCACTGCATCCTGAGCCATCATCAGCTGCCATGACTCTGTCCTGTCATTGGACTGGAGGAGAGAGTGAGGCTGATGACTTCAAACAACTCTGCCTCATTAAATCCAATTTATGGACAAATCAAAAGACATCACCCATACCATTTCACTATTATGCCTCAAAGACCTGTGCTGACAGGCAAGTGATGAAGCAGCAGGTACAGATATGCTGGGAGCTGTAGTCACAAGCCTGCACACAAACAGCCCGGGCTACAGGGTTGTTTCTCACTGGAAGCAGCAGTGGGACTCGGCAGCCCCTGAGTGTCCGAGCAGTCTTCTAAGGATTGCATTGCTCACCTCCTGGAGTGAGGAAGGGACTAGAAAAGGTGCCCTAAACATTGTCTGCTTAACCAACAGACTTGACTAGCACGGGAGGCAGGGAATCCCACTCCATGGTCAAAACGTAAAAAAAAATGTACAAAATGTACAAAAACATCTGCAAAGATGATTCCACTCACCATAGGCACATGGAACGTGTGCACACTTATAGACAACAGAAAATCCAGTAGACCCGAAAGACAAACTACTCTTGTTGCAAGAGAACTCAACAGGTTTCACATCCAAATAGGAGCCATGAGTGAAATAAGGATGGCAAAAGAAGGCCAGCTGGATGCACCTTTTTCTGGAGGAGGCAGAGTGAAGGGGAGCACCATGAAGCTGGTGTGGGTTTTGCAATCAAAACTAACCTAATTAGCAAGGTGGTATGCCTGCCAAAAGGAGTGAATGACAGGCTCATGACAATGCGATTTTCACTCACAGGAAAATGCCATGCCACCATCATCAGTACCTATGCTTCCACCATGACAAATCCTGATGAAGTCAAATAAAAATGTTATGAAGACCTAGAGACCCTTATCATTAATGTGCCGAAAGAAGACAAGCTTATAATTCTGGGAGACTTTAATGCTAGAGTGGTCTCAGACTATCAGACTTGGCAGGGAGTCCTAGGGAGGAATGGAGTTGGAAACAGCAACAGCAATGGTCATTTACTGCTGAAGACTTGTGTATTGCATGTTCTTCTCATCACCAACACTGTTTTCCATTTACCTAAATGCAATAAAACTTCATGGATGCACCCTTGCAGCAAACATTAGCATCCAATAGACTATGTGATTGCAAGGAGAAGAGACAGACAAGATGTGAGAGTGACAATGGCAATGTGTGATGCAGAGTGCTGGACTGATCATAGACTTATCCTTTCCAAGCTAAATATTCACATTCATCAAAAGCGCTGCCCCCAAGGCAAAATGACTACCAGAAGAATTAATGTCAACAAATAAGAGCATTTCTATGAGCATGAATAGCTAGCGTCTGATGCCAGATTTGAACTCAGGTAGATGAGTCTTCCGGACTCTGGGTCCAGTGCTCTATCCATTGTGCTATCTAGCTGTCCTGAAGAGAATGAAGAGAAAATGTAGAAGATTTGGGGATGGGGGTGGGGAGGAAGTGTACCTGGAGTTCAGGTCCAGGGATATGTGGCTAGATGAGAGTAACCAGAGGCTGCACCAACATACTTAATCCCTTTAAGAATCACAGGGTGAGCAGAGAACTGGGGCCAGCTATGACTAGCCTTGAATAGCCTGACACCAATGAGGACACACTCTCCTGTTCTTTCTTTACCCACTAGTCTGGGTTCCCTCCTTTGACCTCTCCCATTCCTGCCATCTTTTCCTTCAGTAGCAGTGTCTTTTTTTCTGGGCATCAAAGTCCACCCCAGCCATCTCCCCCTTCCCCCTGGTTCTTCTCAAAATATCAATAATCACTAGCATTTGTATAGAGCTGTAAAGTTTGCCAACATTTAAACCTCAAAATAACTCTTCAAGGTAGATTCTACTATTATCCACATTTTACAGATGATAAATTGAGATCCAAACAAGTTAGGCAATTTGCCCAAGACTGCACAATTAGCAAATGCCTGAGACAGCATTCAAGCTCAAGTCTTGCTGACTCCAAGCCTAGCATTCTATCCACTATGCCATCTAGCCCCCCATAGGTCTGCTAACAATCCCTTCTGTCTTTTGGTCTTGACAAATACAAGAGCCCAAAGTGTCACAGGGATGAATCTACACCTGGAATACCTTTGGTCCTCTTCTCTGTCTCTCAAACAGTTATCTCTATTTCAAAATCAAACTCAATCCTAACTCCTAACAGGAATCACACTCCAGCTCACAATGCTCTCTCCTTCACTGAAGTCCTGTAGGACCTGGTCAGAATGACACAATTTTGCCTTTAATCATCCTCTGCTTGAGGGGAGTACGGGGGTGGGGCAAGCACACGCTGTCTCCCCAACCTAACTGGAAATCAGGATAGGATGTTTTAGTATTTTTGCATCTCCTTTGGACTGATAATACAAATTATTCAGAAAGTACTGACTGATTTGAATTACAGCGGCATTCCAGGGAGAGAAGACCTGGCCAGTGGACAATCCTTGGGAGTATGCCTCTCCCCCTTGGAAACAGTTCCATCAATATGGTAAGGAGAAACTAGGGATAAGGAAAGGAAAAATAAAGTGGAAAGATGAACTCCTGGGAAGAAGCCTAAGGAAAAGGAAGAGCCCCAATTTACTTTCCCTCTGGCAGCTTCAGTGTTGCCTACCCAGAGCTGAGCAGCTAGGAACTACGCCTAGAAAGTTACCAAATTCAGACTCTCTGTCTACTATACTACTGCTAGGCCTATAATTCCAAGAAATCAAAGAGGGGGAAAAAGAATCTATATATCCAAAAATATTTATAGCATCTCTTTTTGGGGGTAGCCCCAAATTGGAAACTAAAAATTGGTCTTCATATTGGGGAGTGGCTAAACAAATGATGTCACATAAATGTAAGTGATCAGAAGAGCTCTCACAGTTAAGTTTTTATTTATTATCTCCACTTTACAGATGAGGAAATTGAGGCAAAGTGAAAGTAAATGAGGGTCATGTAGGTAGTAAGTGTCTGAGGCCAGATTTGAACTCAGGTCTACTCAGCACTCTGTTCTCCTGCAGAGGAAATGGGAGGGTAGGGGAACCAGGAGAGGAGTAGGACTAGAGTAGGGGGAAGTGGTAGTAAACCTGGAGGTGGGCAACCTATAAACTAAAGGGCTCATGACCACTTCCCAAGTCATCTGGAAGGGTAATAAGACCTTTGGGATAGGATATGTAGCAAGAACAACAGAAGATCTAGGAAAAAGAGGGTGAGAGACAAATGTTGGAAAGGACATTGGGACTGGAAAAAGAGGAGTCAGGTTTGAGGGGAAAGGATTTGTTCAAGGAAGAGGGAGATAAGTGGGGGCAGGAAAGACTTAGGGTCATATTCCTGCAGCTGTTAAGAGGTCAAACCTGGGACAATGTGGACCATCTGATTTTGGGATTTGCAAATCCATTTTGATTGCTTGCTTAGTTTGTCCATTTGTTTCTGAGAATCTTAAGGGGAACTCAGGGGAGATGTGAACATGCCCTTATACATAAACAGAGTAGACAGCCACTGACATGTTAAGATATAAGGACCTCTGCAAACATCAACCCCAACCTAAAAGTATATCTTCCTCAGAATCACAATTACAGAGTTGGGAGAAACTTTAGAGGTCATATAATTCAACTTTCTCATCTTACAAATGACAAAATTGAGACCCAGAGAAGAGAAAAGTCAGGATTCAAACCAAAACCTCTAACTCCAAATCTATGTTCCATGAACTTCTCCTTATTCTCCTGTTCCAGAAAAAAACATTTGTTGTCATTCAGTCATATCTAACTCTTTATGACCCCTTTTGAGTTTCCTTATCAAAGGCACTGGAGAAGTTTGACATTTCCTTCCCCAGTTCATTTTACAGATGAGGAAACTGAGGCATATAGGGTTAAGTGACTTAGCCAGGTTCACACAGATAGTAAATGTATCTGAGACCATATTTGAAGTCAGGAAGGTGAGTCTTACTAACTCTGAACCCAGCACTCTATACACTGCTTAGGGGGAGCACCAAAGTAGGGATCTCTTTCTGCTTGGTTCTCTGCTTCTCCTCCTCAACAAATTTATTGCCCATCTCTCTTCAGGTGATGATGTTTCATAATGGCACTCATACTGGCTATCAAGATAAGAAAGTCACCCAGCAGGTACGGGCATGCTTCCCTAAGTGCCAAGGTAGGAAGTATTGGGTATTCTGAAGGATCAATGGTCCTTCAATGGTCAATGACAATAGTCAGCCTGCTGGAGGTGGTGGCGAAGATGTGGGGAGGTGGGCCTGAAAGACAGACATTCTAACCTGCCTGAATTTCTTCCCTTGCCCTCTCCTCTTCCGCCAGACTGAGGACCTCAGAAGAGGGTGGTGCTCTGGCTGCTGCAAAGATGGTGAAACCCTGGAGGTCCTTGAGAGAAGAGAGGGAGAAGAAGTCAGAGAAGTGCCTCCTGCATGGGTAAGAAATCTACTAGCACTGATCATGGTGATCAGATCCTGGGGAACCCTGGTTCCAGAGAGAGAAGATTTTCTCAGCTTTCTGAAGTTTCCCATGAAGCTAGAGGGAAGTTTGATCTCAGACTTAGTAAATTCCCAACAGAAACCTCTCCTGTCTCCCCTACAAGCCAAACAGTCCTCTACTCTGGGCCGCTACCTTGAAGGTAATAAGGCAAGTCAACAAATACTAAATTCTACTGTGTTGCCAGTCATATTTTAGGGCCTGAGGGTAATATAAGAAAAATTGAAAACGTAGTCCCTGCCTTCAAGAAGCTTATAGTCTAGATGGGGAGCTAAGGCTATGAAACAGAACATTACATACTATTTAACCAGGTACCAAAGGAGCCTCAACTCTGTTATAGCCTAGAACGACCATGACAATTGGTGTGAGACTCCAGACAGTGCGGGGAATGTGGAATAGAAGTAGTGAGAAAAACTGCCTAATTATAATAATGTTTGCACATTTGATAAGGAGAAATGAGACAGTGAGGTTTGGTGGACAAGGCAGATCTTAGAGTCAAAGAGATCAGGGTTCAAGTCTTGCCCATGTGAGTATGGACAAGTCATTTGACTGCTTGGTGTCGCCAGGCAACACTCTAAGACTCTTAATTTACAGATAATTGCTGATCTGAATCTCTCCCTCTAGAGAAAATTTGCACCCAACAGATGAAATCCCAGGTCAGAACCAGAGACAGACAGGTAAAGAGGAATCTTGATGAGGAATTAAACTTGACATCCAGGCAAAGAGGAGTTATTGCCTGGTGGAAATCCTACTGAATTCAGTCTTCTCTTCTACTTCCAGATATAGCACAACGTCCATTAGAAAAAAGCGCACCACAAGAAATATTTTACTTAAGCTGAAGCAATATTTGTGGGAAATAAAAGGTCCTGTGTTCCATTCCCTCCAGGAGGCAGCAGGAACCAGTCACCACCTGTTGTTTGTCCTTCCTTTTGAAAGAGGAACAATGACATCACAAGATGATATCTTGAATAGTATGTGTATCGGATTTGAGGCAAAGTTGCGCAAAGTTTTCAGCCTCACTCTCTCTTCTGGAGTCATTGAAGTCCAGTGGCAAGAAAAATGTTAAGATAATTGGTAATAGCCTGGGATGCAGTGGATGACTTTGGCCTCTTTTATGTCTGGCCAAGTTCTAAGTGCTCCATAATGCCTGCTTCAGAGACTTTCATGGCTATTGAAAAAATTGTTCTCATCTACTCATTCTGCCAGGAAAGTCTCCACATATTTTGGATAGCACCCACCAACTCACTGGTGAGTTTGAGATTCATCAGTTACCCTCAATCTGGTATAATCTGTCTTCTGTATAACCTGTAGCTTCTTGGAGCTACAGGTGAGAGCTGGGTGAGAGGTGGACATCAAACATGAATGAGCAACCATGAAAAGGGCTCAGTAGATCCTCACGCTAGAGGTGTTACTCTTCCTTGAATGCCCCATACATCCTTATCAGTCAACATTGACAGTGGAGCTAAAATAGTATAATTGGATTAGGGGAAGGAAAAGTTCTTTGATTTCTCTCATTCTCTCATTCTCTCAGGCACATTGTGCCTGAACCATGTCTGAGTTTTACTTCTTCCTTCAGTTAATAGTAAAACATCTCCCTTTTCCTCATTATCCTCACAAGAAAGGGACACACAACCTCCCTAGAAAATAACAAGAAATTCCCACAATGCCAGACCATATTTCAATTGACTGACATTAGACACACTTATCAGCTGTGTGACCCTGGACAAGTCACCTAACACTGTATGCCTCAGTTTTCTCGTTTGTAAAGTGAGTTGCTCCAGGGAAAGACTACTGATTTTTTCTTTGAGTCAACAAATGTCAGACCAAGACCTTTCAATTCTAATTTGAGGGTCTCTCAAAAATAATAATAATCTTGGTGGTTTGGGCTCTGATTCAGGATCTTCCTGGGAACATCAGAATTTGGTTTATGTTTCTCAAAGTGTCTTCAAACTACCCTGAAAACCCTTGATCTCATAAAAGTATCAAACATAGAATAGGTTTGTTAAACATAGAAAGGATTCCCATCTGAACTTTTGAGTAAGTGAGAGCCCCTGTTGGTAAACTGTTTCCTTCTCCAGAGGTTTGATTCACAATCCCCCCAAATCCATCTCACTTAGTGAAAGTACCTGCCCCTTCAGCGGAATTACAGGTGTGATCACTCTTGTTTGTGTGTTCATCCTTCATTGCTGAAGAAGACCATGCCATCAGAGAAATAGTGATGTGACTTGCACTTGACTTTGTTTTGACTGAGGGAGGGTTGTGTAGGTTACCAGCTTCACTTCTCCTCCAGAGCCATCTGAATCCAATGACCAGATATTCATCAGGATGACTGGAGATGATCCAGGATGAGGCAATTGGGGTTAAGTGACTTGCCCAAGGTCACACAGCTAGTGAGTGTCAAGTGTCTGAGGTGACATTTGAACTCAGGTCCTCCTGACTCCTGCACTGGTGCTCTATCCACCGCACCACCTAGTTGCCCCAATTAATTCCCTCTATTGCAGAGGAAAATGGAGTATCCTTCTTTGCTGACAGGGATCAAGAACATCTAAGGAAATTAGGAACAAATGGGGGAATGGTGATGATTTTCACCAGATGGAAGGGAGATGTTAAATAAGGAAACTACAAGGGAAATTCTTGGGGTCCTCCACTGAGTAAGACACTGGGGAGCTCAGGCTATGTGTGTTATCTTTTTGAGAAAGTTTGGATGCACGGGACTGTATATGATAGCTAAATAACAAATAACTGAAGGGTGTGCAACTTGCCAAAAGGTGAGCAAGAAAGTATTGAGGAAGCAGCTCCAGGGGTGTAGAAAGCCAAGATTAAGGCCCTTCCTGAGTATACAGGTGGACTTTACTGAAATAACACCAGTGGGAAAAGTAAAGTATCTACTGGTATTAGTAGACCACTTGACCGGGTTGAGGCTTATCCACTGAATTCTGCTACCTCACTTGGAGTCAGCAAAATAATACTGGAACAGATTATACCAAGGTATGGATTGGTGGAAACAACAGACTCCGACAATAGAACTCATTTTATCTCCAAGGTGTATAAAACATCAATACAGTATTACCAATAGATTGGCAATTTCACACTCCCTGGCACCCCCTCCTCTGGTAAAGTGGAGCCCTGGACTAAATGCCTACCCATTGACCTCCTGAGAATCAGAACTGCCCCCCAAAAGGATTTAGGAGTCTACCCCTACGAAATGTTGTTTGGGTTACTGTATATGAGAGGATCTTTGGAACTCCCCATCTTTGAGATTAAAGATAAATTTTTGAGAGATTATATACTGGCAGTGTCATTATCCCTTTCCAATCTGAGAAAAAGGGGACTTCTTGCCCAGAGCCCACCTTTGGACTTCAGTGTATATCCATTCTAGCCAGGAGAATGGGTGCTGATCAAAACTTGGAAGGAAATCAAGCTCTAGCCCAACTGGGAAGGGCCTTTCCACGTACTCCTGACTACAGAGATTGCTGTAAGAACTGCAAAGAAAGGATGATCTCATTATATTAAGGTGAAGGGACTAGTAGAAACACCTGAAAAGTAGATGGCTGAGCAGGGAAAGGGCCCTCTTAAGCTAACCGTGAGGAAAAAGACTCTTGAATGAGAAAAGAAGTTGGGGAAATGGATAGGATTGGGAGCAGTGCTGTGGATACTTTGGATCCTCTTGGCCATGTGGTATTTCTGTATGATTAACTGCTTTGAATGAACTTTAGGAAGCATTCCCCTCACCTGAGGGGGAAATATGGGTGAGAAATATAAGGGCTCTGAATGTCAGAGTGATATTGGCTACCAGGACAATTGCAATAGATTTGGACCCCATCTCTGTCTCTCCTACTCTCAAGAGTTACTAATCTAGATCCCTTTATTATTTTCCTTTACAGAGGAAGTGATAGCTCTTGTAGCATCTGTTCAAAGCCTACATCTCCCTACTCACCTCCTTCCCTACACAATTCCATTGACCTGCAGTGGTTCATTCATTCCAGTCCACACCTAAGCTTACTTCTACCTTCTTGCAGTATATCTCTCCATTCTTGGTACCCTTTGTGTCCCCCACAAAACCAACCTTTTCTTTTACTTCATGGCCCCAAGTTTCTCTCCATACTTAAGTTTCCTCACCAGGAAGCTTCATTCTCTTCTTGTACGCATGCCCTGTGAATTGCAGGGAGGAAGGGAAAGAGATAAATTGCCTCAATTCCTATCAGCTCATACCTACTAGATTTGTATCATCAGAAAAACAGAGTGTTGAAGATAATAAACATGTAATAGATGTTTCTTAAATGGAACTGAACCAAATCAAATTGAATAGGTTAGAATTTTCAAAGTTGAGATCCTTCACGCTTTTTCCTAGGAAATTAAAGACAAGTACTACAAGCAACTGAATGAAGTAACTCATATCATGGGAATAACTAATGGTGTAGTTTTCAAGGTGAAAACAGAATTTGGAGACTACTGGTCAGCAAATCATCAAATAATTCTGATTAACGCACCATATGGACATTACCCCTCACCAACTTCCTTAAAAAAAAAATCTCAGTTCTTCTCTGCTAGCAAATTCCACCCTAATGCAGACACAATCTACAAAGAGCAACAGAAACAAGCATTTTCATCTTATGCAGAAGAAAGAGAGGAAAATTCTTCAAGTTTTCTTATCTACCTTCTTATTGAGTCCAGACTGCTTCTCCCCATTCCAAAAGGCCTAGATTTTCATGAGTTCATGTTTTGTCTTTAAGAAGTGAGATGTCTTCAAGGAAGACTCTATTTGTTATTAGAAACAGGGTTCCAATAGTTAATAGGTTCCCAAAATGGGTGATACCACTTGCTGGGGAGTGCTGTAATGATCTGGGAGTGGGGGGATCTCTGGTAAAATTGGAGGGCATTAAATAAAAATAATCAGGTGATGGAGGCCTAAAGACAGAAGAAAAGATTAGAAATTTTGAAAAATTATTTGTTTGTCTGTTGTGTAACAGAGTTAAAGTTATAGTGATTACATTATTTTCCAAATAAACACACAAAATTCAATTTATAAATGATCAGTAGTCAAGTCTGCTAACAGATATCAACAAGAAAGTGTTGGTATGTGAGCAGTCATGCGTCATCAGGAAGTACAGTATGCATTGGCAGGAATATGTGGCATAAAGAGTTGTTTAAAATATGATGCTATATATCAACATGATGCAATATTCTGTCATTAAAATTTCTATGCAGGAGAACTCCACAAATTTATAATAAACTATTAAATTTAAGGTTCATCATTTAAAGATACTTTATGTATTTTTAAAAATATATTTTTATTTTTTTTAAATGATGAAAATTTAATAAAAATTAAGGGTTAAAGAAAGCAGATTTTCAGAGGGGCACTGGATTTTTCTCTTCTTGATTTTTTTCCAGGTCAGATGTTTTGGAATGAAATACCTAACATCTTATACTGTATTTTCAATATTCTGACTTTATTTTTAATATTCTTTGATGCTTTATGAAGTTATTAGCTTCTACTTGATCAATTCTCTCTCTGGAGGAGTTTAGCATTTACTTTGGAATTATCTTTGATCATTTTATTGATTAGAGTACCTAAGTCTTTCACAATTGATCATTGTTAATATATTGGAATGACTGTGCACAATATTCTGCTGGTTCTGCTTGCTTCACTTTACATCGGTTCATATAAGTCTTCCTAGATTTTTCTGAAGCCACCCTGATAGTCATTTCACATAGCACAATGGTATTACATCATGATCACATACCATAACTTGTTCAACCATTCCCCAATTGATGGGCATCCCCTCATTTTCCAATTCTTAGCCACTACAAAAAAGGTGGTATATAAATATTTGTGTATATAGTTTCTTTTCCCTTTTCTTTGACCTCTTTGGGAAACAGCTAATAGTGCTATTGCAGGAAGAAAGAGTATGCATAGTTTTCACAGCTTTTTGGGCCCACTTCCAAATTATTTTCCAGAATGGCTGGACGAGTTCACCAACCATGCATTAATGTCTGAATTGTTCCACATCCCCTCTAGTATTTCCCTTTTTTTTTTCTTTCTGGTATGTTAGCTAATCTCATGGGTTGATTCGTTTTAATTTATGTTTCTCTAATAAATAGCGATTTAAAGCATTTTTAAATGACTATTGTTAGCTTTGATTTCTTCTAAAAATTGCCTGTTCATAAACTTTGACCATTTATTAATTGGGTAATGGCTCTTATTTTTATAAATTTGTTCTGTTCCCTATATATGTGAAGAATGAGGCCTTTGTCAGAGAAGTTTTCCCACTGATTTTTTACTTTCCTTTCAATTTTGGCTGCAATGGTTTTGTTTGTGCAAAAACATCAGTTTCATGTAATCAAAAAATCCATTTTACTTCCTGTAGTCCTCCCAATGTCTTCTTTTGTTATAAACTCTTGCCATGTCTGTAGATCTGATATGCAAATTTTTCTGTGCTCTACTTATTTGCTTGATATCTAGAAAGTGAAAGAATGGAGGCAAGGGTTCCAATTAGTATACTCTTGCAAAAATTCAGGACAATGGTGAGTAGAGCCTGACTGGGTGTGGAGGTAAGGATGCTGTGTGAATGGGAATAAGAAAAGAGACACAAAGATATTGTAGAAATAGAATTGTCAAGACTTGATTAAGTCACCAAAGGGACTTTCCAAAAGCACAGGTTCAACCACATAACACCTATCCTTACTTAATATACTTCAGTGTGCCTCATTACCTTTAGAATAAGATACACAATCCTCTATTTGCACACAAAACCCTTTCTTACCTACCTTTCCTCCAACCTTTCCAGTCTTTGTTCCCAACTGCTTGCAATTCTACTGCTTTCCTTTTGTTAATGATTTTCTGTTTATCCCCTACAGAACTTATTTGCACATAGTTGCTTGTTTGCTGTCTCTTCCATTATATTGTGAAATCCCTAAGGGAAAAGGCTGTCTTTTTGTCTGGCACACAGTAAGTGTTTAATCAATGTTTATCTACCTACTGGTTGTGTATGGGGGTTAAGGAAAAGTGTAGTCAGTCAGTCAATAAATATTTATTAAATGGATTGTATAAGCCAGGCATTGTGCTAAGCATTAGAATTTTTCATAAATACAAGTCCCTGCCCTCAAAGAGCTCACAAGCTACTGGAGAGAGATAACACATTAAAAAAGTTGCAAGGGGAGTGGAGGTTATTTGTCATGTGAGGGGCATGATGAAGACCTGTTGCTTGGTGATAAACAATGAGATAACTGTCCTGAACTTTCTCCTTATGTGGGGGATCTGGGAGGATCTCTCTAACATCTACTATCCACACCTTCCAAACTAAAGGAGGGAGAAGTCCCAGATCTAATAGATACTAATGAGATAAGAATATAGGAGTTGATTCAATCTTTCAGGAAGGTGAATTATTGAAAATTTGAAGTTCACTGCAACGTTATGAACCTAAGTTTTGAAGGTTGTTGCTGCTATAGATGTAAATAGGAAAGTTAGGAAAAGGGAATTGTGCTCTGAAGGAAAGATGATGAGCTCCATTGCAGCTCTAAATCCATGTTCCTTTACTGAATTTGAAGTGTGTTTGGGACATGCAAATAGAGATAAGTGTACAACAGATAGTCAGAGGAGAAAGATAGTTGCTCAGGAGAAGCAAAAAGGTTGGCTATGTAGATTGGTGAGCCTTCAGCAGAGAGATAAGTCTATGATGTCCTGAAAGATCACCAAGAGAAAGAGAGGGTAAGAAGAGAAGAGGGCAGAGGACAGAGTACACTTTACTATGAATTGCTGGAGACGGGGGCTCTGCTTTTTGGCTGTACATTAAAAACTGAATTCTGAAAATTGCCTGCATGAGAGGATTCATGGCCATGAAGTGGTAGAGAAGCATTTGAGCAGGGAAGGAAGTTTGTGCATCATGGTTCAGGTGACACTACAGAGACAAATGTGTATATGGTCCACCTGAGGTGAAACTCAGCCTTACTGTAAATTTTTGTTTTTGCTTCTTTCCGCTCTGTGAGCAGGAAACAATTTTCTCACTAAGTTCAGATGACCACAGAAGCCAAGTTCTTTCTAATAAGAGCTACTGAATGTGAGACTAAGAAACAAAACTGGTCACATGTTGGAGTTTTTACATGCAGACAGGAAGTCACTGACAACAAAATGAGAACCAAGCGATGTGAACAGTTAATACAGGATGGAGTTGGAACAGTGAGGGGGAAACAAAGAGGAACCCAAAGTGGAGGAGGATGAGCACCAACAACTGCCTTAGATAATCCTGATAATTCAGTTGCAACAAAGCTAGAGATGTCAAGTTGTCTTTTGCCTTGGATGATAAGGATGTGTTAATTAAAAAGTGTGCTGTATTGGAAGAATGAAAAAATATATTTGTGTAGGGATAAAAATACAAGCAAAACTCCATCTGTCCTCAAGGGGCTTTCATTGTAAGAGGGAAATGCATTTTGGGGAATGGTAGCCCAAAGAGGAATGCTTGAAACAATGAAGTCACAGGCAATAGTGGCTAGTTACACAGGATGATTGATGGATTGACATTATCTTTCTAGTGTTGAAATGATTATTCAGAGTCAGAGTTAGAAAGTGCTTAGGAAGGAGTGGGAAGGTAAATGAAGATATGTCAATTAAATAAACATTTATTAAATATATACTACATCCCAGATACTGTGTTAAGTATTAAAGATGTTAAAAGGAAACAAGGGAAAAGGAATAAGAATTTATATAGTGCCTACAATGTGTCAGACATTGCACTAAAGGCTTTAGACTTTACAGGTATTATCTGATTTGACTCTTACAAAAACCTTGGTAGGTGATCATATTATTATCCACATTTTATGGTTGAGGATACTGAGGACAGTAGAGATTATGTGACTTGCCCAGAGTCATATATCTAGTAAGAGTCTGAGGCCAGATTTGAACTCTGATCTTCCTGATTCAAAATGCAACACTGTACCATCAAACTGCAGGTTGTGCTTCTCAAAAAGCTCTCAATCAAATGGGGGAGAAAACAAATAATACCCACATGTATATGTATGCATATATAGCTACATATGCATGTATAAGTGTATATACAAGCTATGATATGCATGTATGTATATATAAACACATTTTATATATAAACATATTTATATGCATATGTCATTAAATATATACACAAATGTATAAATATATGTGTATACACAAATGTATATTTGGAGTACTGTTGTTAATACTGTTGGGAAAGAAAAGAGACCAAAAAAGAAAAAAAAATCCTAAAGAAAAAATAAACTAAAAAAAAAACAAAACATGCTTCACTCTGCATTCAGACATCATCAGTTCTTTCCCTGGGGATGAGTTGTATTCTTCATCAGAAGTCTTTCAGAGTTATCTTAGATCCTTGTATTGTTGAGAATAGCTGTCATTCACAGCTGATCATCTTGCAATATTGCTTTTACATTGTACATAGTGCATATCACATCGCATCACCTCCTCTAAGTCTTTCCAGGATTTTCTGAGATTATCCTGCTCATCACTTCTTATAGCACAATGATATTCCATCAAAATCATATGCCTCAATTTGTTTAGCCATTCCCCAGTTGATGGACTTCCCTACAATTTCCAATTCTTTGCCACCAGAAAGGAGGTGCTATCAATATTGTTTTTCCTTTTTGTTTTTATTTTTAAAATCTCTTTTAGGATATAGACCAAAGGGTTTAATAGGTCTTTGGGCACATTTCCAGATTGCTCTGTAGGATGGTTAAATTAAATTAATTCACAACTCCACCAAGTGCATCAATATCCATTTCTCCCACAACTGCTCCAAAATTTGCCATTTTTTGTTCTATTACTCAATCTAATACATATGCGGAACTATCTCAAATTTTTTTTAATTTTCATTTCTCTTATCAATAGTGATTTGATTATATCACATGAAAATTTCATATCTTTTCACATTTATCAATTGGGTAATGGCTCTTTCTTTTTTATTTTATAAATTTGATGCACGTGTTGATATGTTTGAAAATTGAGTTCTTTATCAGAGAAACTTGGTAAAAATTTTTTCCACTGTTACTATTGCTGATTGTATTGCTCTCCCTCCTATTACCTCAATTTATTCTATTCTCTTTTGCTCTCCTTTTACTTTGTCCCTTCTTAAAAGAGTTTTGCTTCTGACTACCTCTCCCCCGAACTGACCTCCCTTTTATCACTCCCTCCCTTCTCTTATCTTCTTCCTCTCCCACATTCCTATAGAGTAAGATAGATTTCTATGAGTGTGTATGTTATTCCCTCTTTGAATCAGTTCTGATGAGAGAAAAATTCACTCCTCACTTCCCCCCTTTACCCTCCACTATAAATTTTTTCTTGATTATTTTCCAAATTTACTAATGTATTTGTTTTCAATTTTCAACAATCACTTCCATAAGTTTTAAATTTTCTCCTCCTCTCTCCCCTCTTCCTCTCCAAGTCAGCATGCAATCTTATATGGGCTCTACACATACATTCTTATTAAACATGTTTTAACAATAGTCATGTTGCATAGAAGAATTAAAATGAATGGGAGAAGCTATGAGAAAAACAAAACCAGATATAACAAAAGAGAAAATAGTCTGATTTATTTTGTGTTCTGACTCTTTAGTTCTTTCTCTGGATGTGGATGATATTTTGCATCATGAGTCCTTTGGAAATGTTTCAAGTCCTTCCATTGCCTCTCAGAAACAGTCCTTACGTGCTGTGGTTGTTACTATGTATAATTGCTCCTGGTTCTGCTCACTTCACTCAGCATCAGTTCACATAAGTCTTTTCAAGATTTTCTGAAGTACGCCTTATAGCACAACAGTACTCCATTACATTTATATACCACAACTTATTCAGCCATTCTCCAGTTGATACGCATCCCCTCAATTTTCAGTTCTTGGCCACCACAAAGAGAGATGCCATAAATATTTTTCTACATGTGTGTCCCTTTCCCATTTTTATGATTTCTTTGGCATATAGCCGTAGAAGCAGTATTGTTGGGTCAAAGGGTATGTATGATTCTATAGTCCTTTAGGCATAGTTTCACATTGCTCTCCAGAATGGTTATATCAGCTCACAGCTTCACCAATAATGGAATAGTGTTCCTACTCTCCCATATCTTCTCCAACTTTTATCATCTTCCTGTTTTGTCTTGTTTGTTAATCTGATAGGTGTGAGGTGGTACCTCAGAGTTATTTTGATTTGCATCTCTCTAATCAATAGTGATTTAGAGCATTTTTTCCTATGACTATAGATAGCTTTAATTTCTTCCTCTGAAAACTGTCTGTTCACATCTTTGACCATTTATCAATTGGGGAATGACTTGTATTCTTGTAGATTTGACTCATTTCTCTATATGTTTTAGAAATAAGTCCTTAATTAGAGACACTAGTTGTAAAAATTCTTTCCCAGTTTTGTGCTTCCCTCCTAATCTTTTTTTACATTGGCTTTGTTTTTGCAAAAACTTTTCAATTTAATGCAATCAAAATTATCCATTTTGCATGTCATAATGTTTTCTATCTCTTGTTTGGTCATAAATTCCTCCCTTCTCCACAAATCTGAAAAATAAACTATTCCTTGCTCCCCTGACTTGATTATCAGTCTTTGTATCTAGATCATGTACCCCATTTTGGACTTTTCTCTGGTATCTGGGGTCAGGCATTTGTCTACGCCTCATTTATACCACATTATTTTCCAGTTCCCCCAGCAGTTTTTGTCAAATAGTGAGTTCTTATCCCAGAAGCTGGAGTCCTTCAATATATCAAACAGCAGACTGCTACAGTAATTGACTACTGTGCCGTGTGTACCTAACTTATTCCATTGGTCTGTTCTTCTATTTCTTAGCCAGTACCAAATGGTTTTGATGATTTTTGCTTTATAACAAAATATAAGATCTGGTATGGCTAGGACACCTTCCTTAGTATTTCTTTTCATTAATTCCCTTGCTATTCTGGACTTTTTGTTCTTCCAGATAAATTTTTATGTTACTTTTCTGGCTCTATAAACTGTTAGCAAAAAAAATCCAGTGAGAGTGAGGTTCACTCATTCCTTCTCACCTCCCCCCACTTCTCAATCAGAAAAGCTTTTTCTTGCCTCTTTTATGTGAGATAATTTACCACATTCTACCTCTCCCTTTCTCCTTCTCCCAATACATTCATAAATCACCCCTTAATTTTATTTTTAGATGTCATCCCTTCTATTTCACTCACCTCACCCTGTGCCCTGTGTCTCTGTCTTTCTGTCTCTCTGGGTCTCTCTGTATCTCTCTGTCTCTGTCCCTCTTTCTCTATGTACATATGAGTGTGTTTGTATATGTGTGTATATACATATACACACATATACATACCTACATACGTATACACAGGCAGACATATACACACACATGTGTGTGTATATGTTTATATGTATATATATGCATACCCACATAAATATATAATATACATATATATGTCTATGTATACATCTGCATTCCCTCAAACTACCGTAATGCTGAGAAAGGTCTCATGAATCACCAATATCATCTTTCCATTCCATGTACATATGTATGCATGTATACATACATACATACATGGAATGTATATACATGTGCATATATACATACACACACATATCTATATCTATATATATCTGTATGTGTGTGTGTATTCCCTCAAACTACTGTAATACTGAGAAAGGTCCCATGAATTAGAAATATCATCTTTCCATTCCATGTATATAAATGTATGGGTGTGTGTATGTGTGTATTTATACACACACATATATACACACATACACCCATACATATATACACATGCACACATGTGAAAATATGTATTTTTATATATATATATATATATATATATATTCCTTCAAACTACTCTAATACTGAGAAAGGTGTCATGGATTAGAAATATCACCTTTCCATTTAGGAATGTAAGCAGTTCAACTTTAATAAGTCCCTTATGATTTCTCTTTCCTACTGACCTTTTCATGCTGCTTTTGAGTCTTGTATTTGAAAGTGAAATTTTCTATTCAGCTCTTGTATTTTCATTGAGAATGCTTGAAAATTGAAGCCAAGATAGTGGAGTAGAAGCAGACACATTCTTGAGTTCTCCTCAAATCCCTCAAAAAGTCCTGTAAAACTGACTCTAACCAAATTATAGAGCAACAGAAGCCACAAAATGACAGACTGAAGCAAATTTAAGCCCAAGACAATCTGGGAAGTCTAAAGAAAAGGTCCATCACACAGGGCTGGGAGCAGAGTGCAATTCAGCATGGGCTACACTGGCCCAGACAAAGTTGGAGCAGACCTTAGGGGACTGAATCACTGTCAGCTGTGGCAGTTTCCAGACTTCTCAACCCACAAATGCCAAAAGCAACTTTGAAGATCAGTGGGAAAGGTTTCACCTGGGTGAAAAATAAAGTTGGTCTAGCCCCAGATCCAACCCCAGACACAGGGTCGTGGTGGCCACTGCAGCAGCAATAGCTGCTTCTGGATCCCTCCACTTAACAAAGAGCTCAAAATTCAAGTAATTGGCTGGGGAAATGATTAAATGGGGAAAATTAGACTGTAGAATCTTACTTTCGTGGTGAAAAGTTATTTTCTTATATCCTTGGTGACAAGGAAGATCAAAATATACAACTAGAAGGCAATGAAGTCAAAGCTTCTACATCTAAAGCTTCCAAGAAAAGTATGAATTGTCTCAGGCCTTGGAAGAACTCAAAAAGGATTTTGAAAATCAAATGAGAGAAGTAAAGGAAAAATTGGGAAGAGAAATTAGAGTGATGCAAGAAAATCATGAAAAATGAGTCAGTAACTTGCTAAAGGAGACCAAAAAAGATGCTGAAGAAAGTAACACCTTTCAAATTAGACTAGACAAAATGGCAAAAGAGGTCCAAAAAACAGTGAGGAGAAGAATGCCTTAAAAATCAGAACTGGCCAAATAGAAAAGGAGGTTCAAAATCTCACTGAAGAAAATAATTTCTTAAAAAACAAACGGAGCATATGGAAGCTAGTGGTGTTATGAGAAGTCAATAAATTATAAAATGAAACCAAAAGAATGAAAACTAGAAGACCATGTGTAATATTTTGTTGGAAAGACAACTGATTACATGGAAAGAATTCACTGATCATCCTCTGGAAGAGACCCCAAAAGGAAGACTCCTAGTAATATTGTGGTAAATTCCAGAGTTCCCAGGTCATGGGGAAAATATTCCAAGTAGCTAGAAAGAAACAATTCGAGTATTGTGGAAACACAATCAGTATGACACAAGATTTATCAGCTTCTATTGGAGGGACTGATTTATGACATTCTGGTGGTCAAAGGAGGTAGACTTAAAACTAAGAATCACCTACCCAGCAAACTGAGTATAATAATTCAGGGGAAAAATGGAATTTCAATATAATAGAGGACTTGGAAGTATTCCTTTTGGAAAGACCAGAGCTGAATAGAAAATGTGAATTTCAAATGCTGGAATTAAGAGAAGCATGAGAAAATAAATAGGAAAGAGAAAATATAAGGGACTTATTAAAGTTGAACTGTTTACATTCCTACATGAAAAGATGACATTTGTAACTCATGAGACCTTTCTCAATATTGTGGTAGTTACAGGTAATATCTATATATCTATATAGATATAGAGAGGTAAGTAGATATAGGTATATACATGTATGTATGCATGTATTATATATATGTATATAGACACATATATCTATATAAGTGTGTGTGTATATATATATATACATATATATATATATAGACATAGATAAATATAGAGATAGATCAATAGATAGACTGATAGACAGACAGATAGATAGATAAAGACAGGGAACAGGGTGAGCCGAAAGTGAAGGGATGATATCTAAAAATAAAATTAAGTGGTGAGAAGAATGTACTGGGAGGAAGAGAAAGGGAGAGGTAGAATGTAGTAAATTATCTCACATAAAACAGGCAACAAAGAGCTTTTACAATGGAGTAGAAGAGGGGGAAGGTGAGAGGGAATAAGTGAGCCTTACTGTCATTGCAATTGGCTTTAGAAGAGAATAACATATACATTCAATGGGGTATGGAAGTCTATCTTACCCTATGGAAAAGTAGGGGGAAAGAGGATAAGAAAAGGGGGATAATAGAAGGGATGGTAGATTGGGGTAAGGGGTGATCAGAAGCAAACTCCTCAGCAGAGAACAGATCAAAGGGAAAAATGGAAACAACACAGGGTGGTACAGGACAGATGGAAATATAGTCTTTCACAACATTGTTGTTATGGAAGTGTTTTGCATGACTACACAGGTATAACCTATATTAAATTACTTGCCTTCTCATTGAGGGTGCATGGGGAGGGGGGAAGAGAGAGAATGTGGAACTCAAAGCTTTAAAAGTGAATATTTAAAAAATTCTTATTACATGCAATTTGGAAATAAAATACATAGGCAAAGGGATACATTTTTTGTCCTACAGGAAAATAGAAGAGAAGGAGATAAGAGGAGAGGATGATAGAAGGAAAGGCAGATTGGAGGAAGGGGTAATCAGAATGTATTTTGTCCTGGGTTGGGGGAAGGGAAGAGATAGGGAGAAAATTTGAAATTCAAATTTTGTGGAAGTGAATGTTGAAAACTGAAAACAAATAAATTTAATTTAAAAAGAATGCTTGAAAATCCTCTATTTCATTGCATGTCCATTTTTGCCCCTGAAGGATTATATTCAGTGTTGCTGGGGAGGTGATTTTTGGCTTTAATAGATGCTGTTAAATCTTGGGTTATACTGATTGTGTTTCCACTGTACTTGAATTCTTTCTTTCTGGCTACTTGTAATATTTTCTCCTTGACATGGGAACTCTGGAATTTGGCTAGGAGTTTTCCTTTTCAGATGTCTTTCAGGAGGTGATTAGTGGATTCTTTCAATTTCTATTTTACTGTCTGGTTCTAGAATATCAGAGCAGTTTTCTTTGATAATTTCTTGAAAGATGATGTCTAGCTCTTTTTTTTTTTTGTCATGGCTTTCAGGTAGTTCAATAATTTCTAAATTATCTCATCTGGATCTATTTTCCAAGTCAGTTTTTTTTTCCAACGAGATATTTCACATTGTCTTCTTTCTTTTCATTCTTTTAGTTTTATTTGATAATTTCTTGATTTTTCAGAGTCACTAGCTTCCATTTGCTCCATTCTAATTGTGAAGAAATTATTTTCTTCAGTGAGCTTTTGGGCCTCCTTTTCCATTTGTCCAATTCTGCTTTTTAAGGCATTCTCCTCTTTGTTTTTTTTGTACCTCTTTTGCCATTTGTGTTACTCTATTGTTCAAAATGTTATTTCCTTCAGTATTTTTTGGGGAGGTAGTTTCCTTTAGTAAGTTGTTGTCTCATTTGTTATGATTTTCTTGCACCACTCTTATTTCTCTTTCCAATTTTTCCTCTACTTCTCTTATTTAATTTTCCAAATCTTTTTGAGCTGTTCCATGGCCTGCAACTAATTTATGTTTTTCTTGGAGGCTTTGGATATAACAGCTTTGACTTTGTTGGATTCTTTGGGTTGTATGTTTTAATCTTCTTTGTCAAAGTAAGATTGCCAAAATTACTTTGCCAAAGTTAGATTCTATAGTCTGACTTTTTTCTGCTGTTTGCACATTTCCCCAGCCAATTACTTGAATTTTTAACTTTGTTAAGTTAGGGCTCTGCATCTAGTGTGGAAGGTATATTGTCCCAAGATTCAGATGTTTTATGCAGTTTTTTTTAAAGAAATACTTCTAAGGACCTGTAAATTTTCAGTTCTTCCAAGGTGGCATGATCAAAGGAGATCCTTTCCTGGCCTGTGCTCTGGTCTGTGAGTAACCACAAGCACAAGCCTTGGAACTGTGAGAAGGGTTCCCTCTTCCCCACTACCACAAGCTCCCCCATGCTAGCATTCTTTCTTGCCCCAGGACCACCACCTAGGGTCTGAGATCCAGATTGAAGCACATGCAAAGCAAGAGAATCATTCCTCAGTGTCAGCAAAGAGATCCCTGTCATCCCCCTTTGAACAGTCATTCAATCACCCTGTCATCTGTGTATGGAGTGCTCTGGAAGCAGCTGCTGCTTCCAAAAGATCTGCTGCTGCTGCTGATGCCTCCACCTCTGCTGGCCCAGGCCTGATTCCTGGACCAGCCTCCCCTCTCATACAGATCCAATAGATCTTTCCTACTGACCTTCTAAGTTGTCTTTGGTATTTGTGGGTTAGGAAGCATGGAAGCAGCCACAGCTGCCAGTGATTCCGTCCCCTGAGGCCTACTCCAGATTTGCTGGGGGACCTGCTCTGTGCTGGCAAGTTTTGTACTAGACTGTGCTACTCTCTCACACTGGTGCAACAGACCCTTCTTGTCAGCCTTCCAAGTCGTCTTGGGCTGGAAATTTGTCTTACTCTGTCATTTTGTGGGTTCTGCTGCTATAGAATTTGTTTACAGTTATTTTTAGAGGTTTTTGCAGGAGTGCCCAAGCATGTCCCTGTTTTTACCCTGCCATCTTGGCTCTGCTGCAGGGGTTATTTTCTTTAGTCATTTTTTCTGCCTCCCTTTCCAAGCAAGTGACTTTTTAAAATAACTCTCATTCCTTTTCCCACTTTTTTTTCTTCTACTTCTCTTACTTGGTTTTTCCTTTTTGAGCTTTTCCAAGAGGACTTTCTGGACTTGAGACCAATTCTTAGTCTCCTTTGAGGCATCAGATGTAGGCATTTTGATATTTTCCTTTTCTGAGTTTGTGTTTTGATCTTCCCTGTTTCCATATTTTTCTATGGTCAGGAGTCTTTTCTGCTTCTTGTTCATTTTACCACCTATTTCGTGACTTTCAAAATTGAGTTCTCTTCCTGGGGCACAGGAGGCCAGGGGCTTCATCACTGGCTTTCCATTCCAGACCCTGAGGTTTTTGCAGCTTACCTACTCTGCTGCAGGTGGCCCAGCCTAGCTGCACCTGTTGTACCAGAGTTCTGGGGCTCACAATTTGCCTTCTGTACTGTGGCTGGAGTCCTCATTGCTGGACTGCTGAGCAAGACCAAAGGGACTCAGTTGCTTATCTATATTGTGGCCAACAACCTCCCACTGGCTTGGCAAAACACCATCCATGCTGGGCAGCACTCCCCTTTTACCCCAGTGAGACAGACCTTTCCTTAAGTTCTTCTAAGTTATGTTAAGCTGGAAAATTGTTTCACTCCTTTCTGTGGGTTCTGTCACTCAAGAATCCACTTAGAGGCATGATTTAAAATTGTTTCTAAGGGAAAGTGGGGAGAGCTCAGGTAATTTCCTGGTTTGTCTCTGCCATCTTGGCTCTGCCCACTTTTATTCACTTTGGACTTAACTGACTGCTGATCTAGACCAATGGGAAGCAGCGCTCCAGTCACTATACTGCTCTGAAAAGTTTATTTTGTCAGTCAGTGGCAGTTTCTGACCCAGCTCCTGAGGGGACTGGATCTTCCCTATTCACAAAAGATATAGGGTGGGGATGAAGAGAGAGAAGGGCTGGGATGTCTCAGAGATTTTGTGTTGCTAAGTCTCGAGGGGCTCTGATCGTATTTAGCATTCACTTCTCACGGGTCTCAGAGATTTCAATTCTATGTTGGATGAATGGCAAAAACTGGTCAATCAAGAATGTTTTCTATTTGACTCTCAAGGCCAGAATCAGATTTACACATGAAGAGGGGGTGAAATGTCAGAATTCATAATTCTAGTGTCTCTGGAACTTCCTCAGACCTAAAAGTTCTTTCTGGATTATATTTGAGTTCCCTTTAAGAAGAGACAAAATCTGTGTTCAATCCTCTATAAAGGTGACTAATTAATATTCTTTTGTTTGTTTATTTATCCATAGCTTTCAACATTCATTTCCACAAAATTTTGAGTTCCAAATTTTCTCCCCATCTCTCACCTCCACCCCAAAACACTATACATTCTGATTACCCCTTCCCAAAATCTGCCCTCCCTTCTATCAAACCCTTCCTTTCCCTTATTCCCGTCTCCTCTCTTTTCATGTGGGGCAAGATAGATTTCAATATCCCATTGCCTGTATTTCTTATTTCCCAGTTGTATGCAAAATAATTCTCAACATTTGTTCCTAACACTTTGAGTTCCAACTTCTCCCCCTTCCTTCCTCCCTACCTATCCTACTGAGAAGGCAAACAATTCAGTATAGGTTATACATGTGTAGTTTTGCAAAAGGCCTCTATAATAGTCATGTTGTGTAAGACTAACTATATTTCTCTCCATTCGATCTTGCCCCCTCACTTATTCTATTCCCTCTTTTGACCTTGTCCTTCCCCAAAAGTGTTTACTTCTAATTATTTCCTCCTCCCATTTGCCCTCCCTTCTATCATCCCCCCACCCCACTTATCCCCTTCTCTCCTACTGTTCTGTAGTGTAAGATAATCATACCAAGTTGAGTATGCATGTTATTCTTTCCTTAAGTCAAATGTGATGAGAGTAAGCTTCGCTTTTTCCCTCTCACCTCTGCCCTTTTCCCCTCCATTGAAAAAGCTTTTTCATGCCTCTTTCGTGAGAGATAACTTGCCCCATTCCATTTCTCCCTTTCTCCTCCCAATATATTCCTCTCTCACCCCTTCATTTTATTTTTTTAGATATCATACCTTCCTCTTCACCTCACCGTGTGCTCGTTGTATGTGATATATGTGTATAATCCCTACAACTATCTAAATACTGAGAAAAGTTTCAAGAGTTAAAAATATTATCTTTCCATGCAGGAACATAAGCAGTTCGCCTTTAGTAAGTCCCCTATGATTTCTCTTTCCTGTTAACCTTTTCATGCTTCCCTTGATCCGTGTGTTTGAAAGCCAAATTTTCTGTTCAGCCCTGGTCTTTTCATCAAGAATGTTTGAAAGTCTTCTCTTTCAATGAATGACCATTTTCCCCCTAAAGCATTATGCCCCGTTTTGTTGGGTAGGTGATTCAAGGTTTTAATTCTAGTTTCTTTGACTTCTGGGATATCACATTCCAAGCCCTTCAATCCCTTAATGTAGAAGCTGCTAGATCTTGTGTTATCCTGATTGTATTTCCACAATACTGGATTTATTTTTTTTCTAACTGCTTGTAATATTTTCTCCTTGACCTGAGAACTCTGGAATTTGGCTACAATATTCCTAGGAGTTTCTCTTTTTGGATCTCTTTCAGGAGGTGATAAGTGGATTCTTTCATTATTTATTTTACCCTCTGGTTCTAGAATATCAGGGCAGTTTTCCTTGATAATTTCATGATAGACGATGTCTAGGCTGCTTTTTGATCATGGCTTCCAGGTAGTCCCTGGATCTATTTTCCAGGTCAATTGTTTTTCCACTGAGATATTAACATATCATCTTCTATCTTTTCATTGTTTTGGTTTGGTTTTGTAATTTCTTGGCTTCTCATAAAGTTGTTAGCTTCCATCTGCTCCATTCTAATTTTAAAAGTACATTTTCTTCAGTGAGTTTTTGAACCTCCTTTTCCACTTGGCTAATTCTGCTTTTGAAAGAATTCTTTTCCTCATTGACTTTCGAATCTCTTTTGCCAATTAAGTTAGCCTATTTTTAAGGGTTTTATTTACTTCAGCCTTTTTTTGGGTCTCCTTTATCAAGCAGTTGACTCACTTTTCAAGATTTTCTTGCATAGCTCTCGTTTCCCTTCACATTTTTTCCTCCATCTTTCTTACTTGATTTTCAAAATCCTTTTTGAGCTCTTCCATGGCCTGAGACCATTGTATATTTGTGTTGGAAGTTTTGGGTGCAGAATCCTTGACTTTTAGGTTTTCCTCTGATGGTGTGCATTTTTCTTCCTCATCTGAAAAGATGGAAGAAAATACCTCTTCACTAAGAAAGTAGCCTCCTATAGTCTTATTTTTTCCCCTATTTTGGGGCATTTTTCCAGTCAGTTACTTGGCTTTTTTAGTCCTTTGTCAAGAGGAGGGTGTACTCTAGGGACTTGTAAGCTGTCAGTTTCTCCAAGGTGGCACAATCAAAGGAGAAGACTTTACTCCTTTCCTGGCCTGTGCTCTGGTCTGGGAACAACCTCAAGTTGCCAGTAGGATCTGCCAGTAGAGTTCCCTCTCCAGAGCTACCCCTAGCTCCACCACTCTTCCTCAACCCAGGAGAGCAACTCAGGGCTGAGACTGAGATCAGCCACTCAATTCCCATATGGTCTATAAATTGAGGGCTCCAAAAATGGACTCTGCTGCTGCAGTGTCTGTTGTTGGTGGGGCCAAACTTCCTTCCCTTGTCACCCAGGTGAAAAAGTTTTCTCACTTACCTTTGAAGCTATCTCTGACATTTGTGGGTTGAGAAATCTGGGAACCATAGCTGCTGCAGGGGATTCAACTCCCGAGGCCTGCTCCAGTTCTGTTCATGCCAGTGCCTGTGTGGCCAAGGTTGAACTGCTCTCTTTCTGAGCCTCGTGTAATAGACCTTTCCTGTAGGCATTCCAGGCTGTCTTGGGCTGGAAAATCTTCTCACTCTGTAGTTCTGCGACTTCTGTTGCTCTAGAATTTGTTTAGAGTCATTTTTACAGGTATTTTATGAGCTGGGGGGGGGGGCGGATCTTCTACAGGGTCATCCTTCTACTCTGCCATCTCGACTCTGCTCCCTCCCTCATTAATATTCTTAAAAGATAGATCTGACTGTGTCACACCCATACTCAAACATATTTAGTGGCTCCTTATTGTATCTAACAAACTCCTCTTTTTTACAAGTGAGGAGACTCTGAGAGGTTAAGCTACTTGTTTTGTGTCACATAGCTAATAAATGCCTGCTCTAGGATTTGAACATCCTTCTATCTGATAAGGTATTTTGTGTTAGTAGATTAGCTATAATGGGCATTTTTATTTTAAAATATGAAAATTCTTACCCCTAAAGAATGAATCAATTGTAGTTGAACTTTAAGCATCCTTGACAGAATTGAAAATCAGCAAGCTGGAAAGATTCTTAGAAAATATATAGTCCAACTTTACAGATGAGGAAACTGAAACTTGAGGATAGAACCTGATTTCTTCAAGAATCCACAGAATTAGAGACAGTCTTGACCCTGATTTCAGTGAACTTCCTGTTATGCACCATGGCCTCAACCATGAAACAGACATAGTTTGACTGCTGACTGTATTCATTGTCTACCCTGGCCATCTTCTGTAAACATTCATAATGGTAAGAGGAATGATAACACCCAAACTTTCCACTATTTATTTAAACCCTATTTTTTAATGTTTCAGGTAAACATGAGAGGAAGAAAGGTGGAAAGAGATGAAGACAATCTTTATGGTAAGGAATATTGTTGAAAGGGCACAAATGCCCACTTTCTGCTTGAAAATTAGATGGTATGAACATTTTACTCAAGGATAGTGCCCCACCTCCTCCCTCTCCCAGTGTTGTAGCTCACAAGAAACACCCACTATTTCTGGAGGAAGAGGGGTTCTGTTTATTATGTTTTCTGTCAGCTTAGATGTTTGAGAAATATTTAAGGTTAGGACCAAAGGTAGCTAGATGGCACGGTGGTGAGTGCTGAGCCTGGAGACAGAAAGATCTGAGTTCAATTATGATCAAAGGCACTTAGTAGCTGTGCGGTTTTGGACAAGTCACTTAACTGTTTGCCTTAATTTCTTCAACACTAAAATGAGAATAATAAGAGTGTCCTTGGTTTTTGTGAGGATCAAATGAGATAATAATTGTAAAGTACTTAGGAAATGATTCACAATAGAAGCTGACTTCATCAGGAAACTAAAGTTCAGAGAACAGAAAGGATTCAATAATCAAGATTACAAAGGGTGTTAGTGGCAGCACTAAGTCTAGAGTCTAGGCACTTACCATGGAATGTTGCTGAAAGGGGCAAGCCTGAGTAGCAAGGGCACTCCTGGGTCTCTGGGTGAGGGCACTGAGAAGGGGGCAGAAGAGTCAGTTCCAGGGTCAAACTCTCACAGCAAGTGTTATATTTTTAAATTACTACTTCATTAATTGATAAAAACTGAAAGAGAATCCAAATTATCCTGAATAGGTAGATGTGAGTTCCTAATAACAATGTTTTATCCCTGCAGACTCAGGAGAGGAGAGGCAGCCACTGAAAGAGCCCAAGCTGAGGGTAATCCTGGTGAAGAAAAGAGGAACTAGGAGAAGCATCTTTGGGGAGAATATGTTTGTGTCCAGAATTGTGACAATTCCAAGAGACGTGGATCTTCAGCAAAGGTAGCCAGAGCTGGAATACAGAAGAAATTGAAATCATTGACATTCATGATATCTTTAGCCTAGAAGTGTCTACCAAAGCTCTATGTTCTCAAGAAATCATAAAGCTTTTTCTTGCTTCTTTTATGTGAAATAATTTGCCTCATTCTAGTTCTCTCTTTTTCCTCCCAATATATTCCTCTATCAACCCTTAACTTTATTTTTTTTCAGATATCATCCCTACCTACTCAACTTACCCTCTGCCCTCTGTCTATAGGTATATAATCCCTCCAACTACCTTAATGCTGAGGAAAGTCTCAAAAGTTACAAATATGATCTTTCTATGCAGGAATGCAAACAATTCAACTTTAGTAAGTCCCTTATGATTTCTCTTTCCTGTTTACCTTTTCATGATTCTCTTGATTCTTGTGTTTGAAGTCAAATTTTCTATACAGCTTCCATCTTTTCATCAAGAATGCTTGAAAGTCCTCTATTTCATTGAATGATCATTTTCCCCCTGAAGTATTAGACTCAGTTTTGCTGGGTAGGTGATTCTTGATTTTAATCCTAGTTCCTTTGACCTCTGGAATATCATATTTCAAACCCTGGAATGCCTTAATGTAGAAGTTGCTAGATCTTGTGTTATCGTGATTATGTTTCACAATTCTTGACTTGTTTCTTTCTGGCTGCTTGCAACATTTTCTCCTTCACCTGGGAGCTCTGAAATTTGGCTACAATATTCCTAGGAGTTTTCCTTTTGGGATCTCTTTTAGGAGATGATTGGTGGATTCTTTCAATATCTGTTTTGCCCTCTAGTTCTACAATATCAGGACAGTTTTCCTTGATAATTTCTTGAAAGATGATGTCTAGGCTCATTTTTTGATCATGGCTTTCAGATTAATTAAAAAAATGTCTGTCCTGGATCTATTTTCCAGGTCAATTGTTTTTTCAATGAGATATTTCACACAGACTACTATTTTTTTCATTTCTTTGTCTTTGTTTTGTAATTTCTTGATTTTCATAAAGTCAATAGCTTCCATCTGCTCCATTCTAATCTTTAAGGAATTCTTTTCTTTTTTTATTTTAAATCAAATTATTTTATTTGTTTTCAGTGTTTGACAATGACTTCCACACATTTTTTGATTTTTTCCCCTTTCCTCCCCTTCATTCCCTCCTCTCTCTCTCCCCTCCTTCCCTGAGACTGTGTACAATCTTATATAGGTTCTACACATACATTCCTATTAAGTACATGTTGCATAGAAGAATTAAAATGAATGGGGGAAAACATAAAACAAAACAAAACATAATACAAAAGAAAATGGTCTGTTTCTATCTGCGATTCAATTTCATAGTTCTTTCTCTGGATGTGGAAGCCATTTTTCCTCAAGAGCCCGTTGGAAATTCTTTAAGTCCATGCTTTACAATGAGGTACTAAGTCTATCAGAAAAATTCCTCTCACACTGTGATTTTTTATGCGTACTAAGTTCCCCTGGTTCTGCTCTTTTCACTCAGCATTAATTCATATAAGTCTTTTCAGGCTTTTCTGAAGTCTTCCTGTTCATTGTTTCTCATAGCCCGATAGTATTCCATTGCATTCATATACCACAACTTGCTCAGCCATTCCCCAATTGATGGACATTCCCTTGATTTCTAGTTTTTGTCCACCACAAAGAGAGCTGCTATAAATATTTGATCTTCTACCTTGTCTTGGGCTAGAGATTTGCTTCACTCTGTCATTCTGAGGGTTCTGCAGTTCCAAAATTTGTTTAGAATAATTTTTTACAGATACTGGGTGGGTTTTGGGGAAGAGCTATAGCAAGTCTATGCTGTTACTCTGTCATCTTGGCTCCACTCCCTAGCCTTTGTAAGTAAAGAATTTACCATCTGTCCAGTAGCTGATCTTGATAACGTGCTTGTCCTCAATGAAGGCGTTTCACAATATGGCTGAAAACATCATGCTAAAAAGCATGGCAGCAAGCACACAGCCTTGTTTCACTCCATTGGAAACTGGGAAAGCACAAGAGCATCATCCATTATTCAGAAGCCGGGCAAGCATGCCATCATGAAATTCATGTACAATAGTGATGAACTTCTCTGGTCAACCAAATTTTGACATAATTTTCCATAAACCTTTGTGATTGAAATATCAAAGACCTTGGTCAGATCCACAAACATTGTGTACAGACCTCTGTTCTTCTCCTGGAATTTCTTCTGGAGGTGTTGGGCAGCAAACACTGTATCAATCATTTCTTGGCCCTTTCTGAAGTCACACCGGCTCTCAGGTAGATCACTATCTTCCCGGTGAAGTATTAATCTCTTAAGGAGGACTTTGGCAGGAATCTTACTAGCAATAACTAAGAAAGAGATACTCTTTCCCCCCTCCTTGTGACTGTCACAGAGCCAAGTATTTCCTTTATCTTTATAGAGATGGACAGTGAAGGCATCATTGAACTCCTGAGGGATAACTTCTTCTTCATATAACCTGGAAAATTTCAGTTAGCTCTTCTATGAACAATGGACCTCCCTCCTTATAAATCTCAGCTGGAATAGAATTACCAGCAGGTGCTTTACCAAATGAATAGAGCCTAATGGCATTGAAAAGCTCTTCTTCAGTTGGAAAGTCAGCTAAGGCAGGATTGACTTCAACCTGAGATGACTTCAGCATTGACTGATGACAGTTTATAGAGAACATTATGGAAGTGTTCAGCCCATTTCTCTAGGATCATGTCCTCATCATTAATCAATGTAGCTCCATCAGCATTTTGTAGTTGAGAGGCACCATAGGTCTTTGCCTCATAAATAGCCTACAAGGCATCAAAAATGCTTTGAATTGTTACTATTAGCATAAAACTAAATCTCGTTGACCTTCTTACTGAGCCAAGAATCTTGCATCTCTCTAAGTCTCACTTGTGCTTTATTTTTGATGGAATACAATGCTGCCTTATTAGAGATGGATGAACTATCATGCTGGTAAACCCTGTGGAACTTTTGTTTTTCATTTAGCAACTTCTGAATTTCCCCATCATTTTCATCAAACCAGTCTTGATGTTTGTAAGTGTTTTGACCCAAATGAGCAAATGTAGTACTATACACCAAATCTCTGAAAGGTGACTACTCCTTTTCTGCTCTACTGTTACAAACTGTGTGTTGACTCAACTTTCCCTCCAACTTAGTAACAAACTGTTACCACTCAGAAGCACTACAATCTGTTGACATTAATTTTTATGACAGTCATTTTGCTTTGGGGCTGCTGCTTTTGTTTAAGGAAAATATTTAGCTTGGAAAGCATAAATGTATGATCTGTCCAGCACTCTGTGCTACACACTGCCTTCATTGATCTCACATCCTGCCTGCCTCTTCTTCTTACAGTCACATAGTATATTTTTGGTTTTTTTGTTTTGTTTTGTTTTTTTTATTTAACTTTTAACATTTATTTTCACAAAATTTTGGGTTACAAATTTTCTCCCCTTTTATCCCCTCCCCCCCCAAACCCAAGCATTCTAATTGCCCCTGTGACCAATCTGCTCTCCCCTCTATCCTCCCTCCCTGCCCTTGTCTCCATCTTCTCTTTTGTCCTGTAGGTCCAGATAGCTTTCTTGACCTCTTAACCTGTATTTCTTATTTCCCAGTGGTAAGAACATTACATTTGATCCTAACACTTTGAGTTCCAACATCTTTAGCTCCCTCCCTCTCCACCCCTTCCCTTTGGAAGACAAGCAATTCAATATAGGCCAAATCTGTGTAGTTTTGCAAATGATTTCCATACTAGTTGTATTGTATAGGACTAACTATATTTCCCTCCATCCTATCCTGTCCCCCATTACTTCTATTCTCTTATGATCCTGTCCCTCCCCATGAGTGTCGACCTCAGATTGCATTCTCCTCCCCATGCCCTCCCCTCCATCCTCCCCCCCACCCTGCTTGTGCCCCTGTCCCCCACTCTCCTGTATTATGAGATAGGTTTTCCTATCAAAATGAGTGTGCATTTTATTCTTTCCTTTGGTGGAATGTGATGAGAGTAGACCTCATGTTTTTCTCTTCCCTCCCCTCTTTATCCCTCCACTAATAAGCCTTTTGCTTGCCTCTTTTATGAGAGATAATTTGCCCCATTCAACTTCTCCCTTTCTCCTCCCAGTATTTCTCTCTCACTGCTTGATTTCATTTTTTTTTTTTAAGATATGATCCCATCCTCTTCAGTTCCCTCTGTGCACTCTGTCTCTATGTATGTGTGCGTGTGTGCATGTGTGTGTATGTGTACTCCCACCCAGTACCCAGATACTGAAATGTTTCAAGAGTTACAAATATTGTCTTTCCATGTAGGAATGTAAACAGTTCAACTTTAGTAAGTCCCTTATGACTTCTCTTTGCTGTTCACCTTTTCATGGTTCTCTTCATTCTTGTGTTAGAAAGTCAAATTTTCTTTTCAGCTCTGGTCTTTTCATCAAGAAAATTTGAAAATCCTCTATTTCATTGAAAGACCATTTTTTCTCCTGAAGTATTATACTCAGTTTTGCTGGGTAGGTGATTCTTGGTTTTAGTCCTAGTTCCTTTGACTTCTGGAATATCCTATTCCATTCCCTTCGATCCCTTAATGTAGAGGGTGCTAGATCTTGTGTTATCCTGATTGTATTTCCACAATACTTGAATTGTTTCTTTCTAGCTGCTTGCAATATTTTCTGTTTCACCTGGGAATTCTGGAATTTGGCCACAATGCTCCTAGGAGTTTCTCTTTTTGGATCTCTTTCATGCGGTGTTCTGCGGATTCCTTGAATGTTTATTTTGCCCTCTGGTTCTAGAATCTCAGGGCAGTTTTTCTTGATAATTTCATGGAAGATGATGTCTAGGCTCTTCTTTTGATCATGGTTTTCAGGTAGTCCCAGAATTTTTACATTGTCTCTCCTGATTCTATTTTCCAGGTCAGTTGTTTTTCCAATAAGATATTTCACATTATCTTCCATTTTTCGAATCTTCACGCTATGTTCTGTGATATCTGTCTTTCTCATAAAGTCCTTAGCATCCATCTGTGCCATTCCAGTTTTGAAAGATCTATTTTCTTCAGTGAGCTTTTGAATCTCCTTTTCCATTTGGCTAATTCTGCTTTTGAAAGCATTCTTCTCCTCATTGGCCTTTTGAACCTCTTTTACCAATTGAGTTAGGCTTGTTTTCAAGGTGTTAATTTCTTCAACATTTTTTTGGTTCTCCTTTAGCAGAGAGCTGATCTGCTTTTCATGCTTCTCTTTCATCCCTCTCATTTCTCTTCCCAGTTTTTCCTCCACCTCTCTAACTTGATTTTCAAAATTCTTTTTGAGCTCTTCCATGGCCTGAGCCCATTGGGTCGGCTGGGACACAGAATCCTTGATTTCTGTGTCTTTGCCTGATGGTAAGCATTGTTCTTCCTCGTCAGAAAGGAAGGGAGGAAGTGTCTTTTCTCCGAGAAAGTACCCTTCAATAGTTTTATTTCTTTTCCCTTTTCTGGGCATTCTCCCCAGCCAGTGGCTTGACCTCTGAATATTCTCCTCACGCCCACCTCACCTCCTGATCTTCCCAGCCAGCGTTTGGGGACTGAGATTCAAATGCTGCTTCCCGCCTTAGGGCTTTTGGTGGGGGCAGGGCTGCTATTCAGTGTGAGAGAATTAAGTTCAGATGGTCAGGTTGGGGCAGGGCCGCCTCTCAGGCTCTGTTCCCTCAGGGGGTTTATGCACAGACCTTCCACAATGGATCCAGGCTCGCGCCCGCTTGGGGACCCCCTGTCTGCAGCCGCCTCTCAGCTTCTATCTCCCGGGGGGGGGGGAGCCTGAGCCATGGGGGCACCCCACTCCCCTCTCGACCCGCCAAAGAGACTCTCTCACCGACCCTCTTCACCTGTGGGTGCGGGGGCTTGTGCCGCCGCAGGATATCCCGTCCCCGTAGCCTGCTCGGATCTTTTCCTCACGGTGTCGCGGCCGCTGCAGGGCTGCACTCAGCTCCCAGTCCCGGCGCCCAGTCCACAGCGTGAAGGATCTCCCGTGAGAGGTTTGCAGGTCTCTCTGGAACAGAAATCTCCCTCGCTCCAATATTCCGTGGCCTCTGGGTGCAGAATTCACAGTGAGTTGGTCCCCTCTAGCCGTTCTGTGAGTTGTGGGTTCGGAGCTATGTGTATGTGCGTCTTTCTACTCCGCCATCTTGGCTCCGCCCCCACATAGTATGTTAATTGCTATTTTTGCTATGAGAATGCATCCCCAATTGTTTTATTGCATTTAGTAAAGGAAGGCAGTGTTGGTGATGAGAAGGTCATGAGATTCCTAAGTCTTCAGTAGTAAGTGACCGTTGCTGTTGTTGTTTCTGACTTCATTCTTCCTGAGGACTCCCTGCCATGCCTGGTAGTCTGAGCTTTCTCTAGCATTAAAGTCATCCAGAATTATACATTTGTCTTCTTTTGGCACATTGATGATAAAGGTCTCAATGTCTTCATAAGTTTTTTCTTTAACTTCATTAGGGTTCATCATGGTGGGAGCATAGGTACTGATGATAAAGGCATGGCATTTCCTGCAAGTGGCAATCACATTGTCATGGGCTATCATTTACTCCTTTTGGTTGGCATACAAGCTTGTTGACTAGATTTGTTTGACTGCAAAACTTTCACCAGCTTGACAGCACTCCCTTTCACTGTAGCCACTCCAGAAAAATCTATTTCCAACTCCGACTTTAGCAATCTGACTGTCATTTTTCAGCCTTGTTTCATTCAGGGCTGCTATTTGGATGTAATACATGCTGAGTTTTCTCACAAGAGCTGTTTGTCTTTCAGGTCTATTGGATTTTTTTTGTGGTCTATAAGTGTGCATACATTCCATGTACCAATGTTGAGTGGAATCATCTTTGTAGAAGTTTTTGTAAATTTTTTTTCTTTGTTTAAACCGTAAGGTGGGATCATAATAACCAGGTCAGGGTTGGGTAAGCAGAAGATTTTTAGGGCACTTTTTTCATAAACATACCAAAACAAGTTGTGTTAGTTAGACTATAGGATTATCTTATATACGAAGCGACACAAACTAGGTTCTCCTTAAGCTTAGTACTTACCTAACATTTTAACTTGGGAGAAAAATAATCATGAACCAAATTGTTTTTTTGGAGTGTGCCTAGATCTAACTGACTGTTTTCAGCTCAGCTCCCTCTGACTTCATGCCTAGCCCATTTCCATGGCATGTGATACATATCAGAATTATGAGCTGGTCATGTCGAAAATATTCTTAGAGTATTACAAGCGTAGCATGAAAGAGTCCTTGTTTCTCAGTCACATAAATAGCACTTAAGTTTATCTAATCAACGTACCCCCATTTTAAAACTTTCAAACCTGACAAGCACAATTATTAATCTTGTCTTGAGAATGATGTTCTCATTCCAATCATGTGCAGAGGACAGAAAGCTGGGAAGTGGCCTCTGAGGCTAACGGTGCCTGCTGCTCAGGATGAAATAGAAGCAGTTTTGCTTTGAGTGTCTGAGTAAGAAAGGAAGGGAAGAAAAATTTTGGGTTTGGTCTCAGGAGAGTTTTCCAGCTGGATTTAGGGGACAAAGGCCCCCTGCTTGCTTGGTGGCAGCCAGAAAAGGAGCAAGGTCAAGCATCTTCTGACTGTTCTATCCAATAGACATGGTACAGAGGATATAAAGGAAGATGAAGGTATAGTCTGTATAATCTTCCCCCAACAGATTTTGCTGAGTTAATTCTTCGATGTAAGAAAGAGGAGTGAAAGGAAACTTGGCCACCATCCTACCATCAAATGTGGAGTTAAACTTTCCCATCAGGGCAGTAAAAACAAAAGTCAATAGCAAACATACATTTCATTTGAACCATTGACAGATCCCTGTTGTTATTCACTTTCATGTCATGGCATTACCTGTCTAATACTATGGTCTTTTCCCTGAAAGGACAAACAGCAACCTCCAGAGTCATCAGAGTCCAGTGGCAGGACAGGTGGATGGCCCAGGATGCAGTGGATGATCTTGGTAAATTCAATGTCTAATCAAAGCTATCTGCTTTGGGTTAGGTCTTGTACCCTTTGTTAATTCTGATTTCAAGTCTTCCCTTCAAATCTCACATTTCTTTTCCATTTTTTCCTCTGGGATTCTCATTTCATTTATAATATTGTTTTTAATGTTTTAAAAACTCACTACTATATTTCTTCTAAGAATCCCATTTTATCTTCTGGCCAAGATACGATTTTATTTGAGACTTTTTGCATTTTGCAATTATTCTCCTATCCTGTGTTTATATTTGGCCATTCCTGACACCATAATAGCACTTTATCACTTGTTTGTGTTGTTTACTCATTCTCCAGTCTTCCTTCACAGATTGGGACTTAGTGTTAGGGCCAGGTTGTGTGCTCATCTGGTGGAACTGTTATGATCTTGCATGCTCCTGACCTGTCTTATCTGTAGTCCATCCACTATATTTTTGGGGATATTGAGTGCTATATACCTAAGATGAAGTTGGACTAGGGAGTCACAAACTGTCAATGAGTCCTATTCTATCTTATTAAGGGTCCAGTCCCTCCTGGGCTGTTCAGACTCCAGGCCCTGATTTGAGTGCAGACAACACAATTTCACATTTGATACTAAGTGGTGCTCCAATAGACAATAGTTGGCCTCAGACCATATTGGCTAACTTGAAGTTTAAGCAAGTTTTGAACAGCCATACTGATAGCCTACTGATTCCCTGATCTACTCCATTGAGGCACTGGGTCAGAGGGATGATCGCAATAGAAAAAACAAAAGGTATTGGGACCCTCCTACAAAACAACTCCCCTAATCAACCTTTCCTCAATGGACAGACCCATCAATGGATCGGGAAAATCTTCTTTAATCACATTGTTCAATCAGAGGAACTTTTAGTAAGACAATAAGAGCAAAAGATCCTAATTTGATTGCCATCACACTATACTGATCTTATATGTAACAAGTAGTATAGCATTCAGATTCTTAGAGGAGAAGTTAAGTAAGTTACAGGAAGAAACAGAAAATGAAATTATACTGGTAGGATACGTCAATCTCCTCTTCTCAGAACACAGTAAATCTAACCACAAAATAAACAAGAAAGAAGTTAAGGAGGTGAATAGAATCTTTAAATATATATATATAGGGTAGATCTTTAAAGAAAAATGAATGGGGATAGAAAGGAATATACCTTTCTCTTAGTGGTACATAGTGTCTACATAAAAATTGGCCATATGCTACGGCATAAAAACCCCACAACACAATGCAGAAAGGCAGAAATATTAAACGAAATCATTTTGAGATCATGATGTAATAAAAACTACAGGTAATAAAGGCCCGTAGAAAGATACATTGAAAAGCAAATGAAAACTTAAAAAATCTAATCCTAAAGAATGAGTGGGTCAAACAACAAAGCACAGAAACAATAGATAATTTCATCTCAGACAATGACAATAATATGACAGCAGGAATTAAGGAAATTTATGTAATAAGAATGACAATTCTACCTTATTCAGTGTCATATCGAGAAACTACCCAAACTATTTTGTAGAGCTAGAAATTAATAATAAAAAATCCATCCAGAAGAACAAAAGTTCCAGAATATCAAAGGAACTAATGAAAAGAAATGTTAAGCAAAGTGATCTAGCCATACCATATCTTAAATTGCATTATAAAGCATCAGTCATGCAAACTACTTGGTACAAGCTAAGAAACAGAATGATAGATCTATGGAATAGGTTAGGTACAGAAAGGGCTATAAAACTGTGCATGCCATTTACCCAGTCATACAGCTTCTAGGGCTCTATTCCAAAAAGATAATAAAAAATGGAAAAAGGACCCATCTGTACAAAGATATTGACATCACCTGTTAACCTGGTATCATGGTGCAGGACCCATATCAGCAGCCCAGAGGCTGAGGCTGCAATGAAAGCTATGTGGGGCTGGGCCCATAGAAGGACCTCTTGTCTGTTATTGTGGCTCCTGAAAGGGGGAAGGAGAGCCCTACTACTATTGTAATCATTTCTGTCTTCCTACTCATACAGGTATATGAACAGTGTCATCTTCAGCTCCTCACTCTCAACTGCTCATATCCAATCTCATTTTTACCTTCACAATATGTTTTCTATGTATCTCTTTATCTCCATTCACTAAATCACCATCCTAGTTCAGAACCTCACCAATTCTCACCTAGATTCCTACAGCAGCCTTCTTAAATTGGTCTTCCTGACATAGTCTCTTTTGACTTGAATCCTCCACTCAATTACTGAAGTAATTTTTTGTTTTTTTATATAAAATTTGAGTCTAAGTCAGTCCCCTACTCAATAAACTCTAGTGGTTCCCTATTACCTCTGAGAAGAAATTTTTAAAAAATCTTCTATTTGGTATTTATAAAAAGCTTTTCATATTTTCATCCCTTACTATCTTTCCTGTGTACTTTATTCCATTCCAGGCCCTCTTTCATATAGAAACACTGATTTATGTATTGTTCCTCAAACATGGCAATCTTATTTCCTATTTCCATGTCTTTGCCCTGGCTGTCCTCCATGCCTGCAATGCTTTCCCTCTTCACCTCTTAGCTTTTTAGCTAAGATTTGCCTCTTAGCTTCTCTGACTTTTTTCAAGATTCAACTCAAATCCCAGCTTCTGTAGGAGGCCTTTCCTGATATCCTCAGTTGATAGTGCCATACCCTCTCAGATTATCTTCTATATAGTTTGTATGCATCTTGTAAGTATCTAGTTGTTCACATGTTGTCTCCCATTAGCATGTGAGTTTTTTAAGATTAGAGACTTGATTTTTCTCCTTTCTTTGTATGCCCAGTATTTAGTACAGTGCCAGTACATAGTAAACACTTAACAAATGCTTGTTGACTGACTGATAATGATTCACAGATCCGTTTTACCCTCATATAGTATAATCTTATGAGTATTTTACAGTTTTGTTGCTAGCTCATTGCAATTTTCAAGCTATCTCTTTTGGGCAAGGTCTTATGCTTCTTGTGTGGAACTATTAATTCTCTTTCTAAGTCCTCCCTACAAATCTCTCATTTCTTTTCCTATCCTTTCCTTTTTGCCTCTTATTTCATTTGTAACATGATTTTATTGACATGCTACAGATTATTGATACTCTTCATAAAATATGACATCAAGAATTGAAAGAATATTCTAGATATGATCTGACCTGAGTAGAATGCAATAGGATCATCAGCTTCTTTGTGCTGCATGTTATGCCTCTTTTCAGTCTAAGATTTATTACCATTTTATTTTGGCTGCTACCAGAGGTATAACTAAGGTAGGGAGATAAAATCATTGTGCTAGTGTTCTTAAATTTAGAGAGCATCCTCAATACTTGCTGTCTTTTAGTTGATAGAAACAAATGAGCTTCATATTTAATTAACGATTATATTCAATTGAGATGGAAAAATTATCAGATAAAATACCTTCTTTATCAATAACTATAGCCTAATTGAGGTCCTTTGTAGCTTCCTACCTATTTACATCATCACTTGGTATAATTCACCATTTTCTTTACAATCAAAGTTATTTTTATTTGCATCTTTGAAATTTCTTTATTCACAACTTTGCATTACTTTTAGGACGATTTGTCCCATAGAATCACAGGCCATGAGATCCTACTTATTATTCAGAAACCTTTGGAATCTGCTGTCCTAAAATATAGGATGGATATTAGACCAGACTGATTTTCAGCTTCTCTATTCCTAAATTTAACCTGGAATAATCTCTTCTTCCTAAGTTCCCATTATTTTACTTAAGCAATTCATTTTTACCTTGTTGGTAAGAATCAGATCTAGCCTAGAATTTTTCCATCTTACTTACTCAATGACAGATATGAAGTCAAATTTGCGTTTATGCATGAGAATGTCTAGTTCCCCTTGCTTTGTATGTTCATTTGTAGGCATCTGAGGCCATGGCTTTTCTGCTTATTATTTCCTTGGACTTTGTCTTCTGTGAATTTCTGGGCATCTCTATTGCTATGCTTCTTTTTACATCATATATATTGTTCGTGGTACATACTTTGGTAGTTACATGTAGGTAGGTTTTTTTTTTCCTCAGCTCTTCTTCTTTTCATCTTAAAACCTTTTTGATTAGTAAGACTATAAGTAAATGCATTCTTCCTAGCTGTTGAAGTTATACTCTGCCACTGGCCAAGAACCTCCTCTTCTTATGCTTTATGGTCACAAATCCAATCCCATTTTCAGACGTCATCTTCTTAACTAGCTATTCCCTTTCAGAAGCTCCTTGTCCTCTGGTGGCCAACAATAAGAAAAACATTATCTGTGTCCCTTAAGTCTTTCAGCTTCTTTGTAATATTTCCCATTATTTTCTAGCTATTTTCTATCAATATTACATGTGCCTAGATGAATCATAAGCACAGATAGAACCCAATGACTTAGAGAAGTAGTATGTTCTCTGTCTGATCTTGGAAAGACAACAGACCTTTCCTATTATTGCTATCAAGTCAACCTGCATCAGTCACACCCAAAAGGACATCACCAACCCTTACCACTTGTCCCTTCTGCATTGACCCAATATCTCACCTTCCAACATCTGTGGAGGAATATAATCATCTATGGGAGGACAAATGATTATTTTTACCTCAGAGTTCCAGCTCCCTCCTCATCCTTAGGAGCCTCATCTCTGTTTCTTTGCTCTAATATTTCAGTTATTTTTCCCCTCTAGGATCCTCATTATTTTCATCCTTAAAATAGCAGCAGTAATACCTGAAGTGTTTTCTTCACAGGCTGGTATGAAAATCAAATGAGTTAGCAAATGTGAGGCTCAACATGAACCATTTATGTGTTAAATATTAGATATATTTTTTTAAACTTCTATTAATTTCATTTTAATTGGTGAGATAAAAGAAGCAATTTCTTAACATAGTAGAATGGAAAAAATTATTGCACATGAAACTGCAAATATTTTATGTAAAACTTGCTATTGCTTTTTAAATACATAATAAAGTTATTATTAAATTTCTTTTTTTCTTCCCTCCTCACCCCTTTGCTCTTGAGACGGCTACCATTAGACACAAGTTGCATATATGTGTGTGAGTCTATCTATCTATCTATCCATCCATCCATCCATCTATCTATCTATCTATCTATCTATCTATCTATCTATCTATCTAATGTCTCCTCTTCCATATCTTCTCTAGTCTTCCCATCAGAAAAGATCAATTTTACTGACTTTAACCCAATAATGCATTATTATACAAAAATTATAGTATTTACACTTCTCAAATACAAAGTTATTATATTTATTTGGTGCTGTAAATTCTATGTCTACTTTTTCGATGGATCTGCCATTCTTTTTCTTAGCTAGTATGAGGTAGTTTTGAAAGTTGCTACCTTATAATACAGTTTAAGATCTGGTACTGGTACTACTACAATATAGTGTAAGACATGGTACTCCTTTCTTTACACTTTTTTTCATTAATTTCTTTGACATTCTTAACTTTTTATTTTTCAAATGAATTCTGTTAATATTATTTCTGATTTTTAATTTAGTAAAATTAGTTCAGTAAAATTCAGTAATTTAATTGCCGTGGCATTGAATATATGAATTAGTTTAGGTAAAATTGTGATTTTTATTATATTGGTATTGTTTTTCCACGAAAAACTAATATTTCTGTAATTATTTAAATCTATTTTTGTATAAAAAGTTTATTTAATAATGTTGTTCACATAGTTCCTGGGATTGTTTTGGCATCTGTATTCCCAGGGATCTTGTACTCTCTAGAGTTAATCTAAATGGGGTATCTTTTACTGCCTCTTCTTGCAGGCTTTTGCTTGTGATATAAAGGAATGCTAACGATTTATGATGCTACCGATCAGGTATTTGGGTGCTTGTGGTTGGACCCCAATTCCAAGATCAAATTTCTTCTTGGACTCAAAACATTATCCTTGACAATTACACCTCAAGCACGCTGTGTCTAGCAACAACTCATGAGTGGGCCCCAGTAAGACAAATTACCCTTTTTCACAAATACTCATGAGTGAGTCCCAATAAAATAAACTATCTTTCCTTATCACGACAACAAGCTGACTCTTGTAGATATTCTCTTGTAAAAACAAGACTTATCTTATAACCACAGAATTATCATGTAATGATTCCTAAAGTTATCATATTCAATCCAGAGGACAAGATACAGACATTAACTCACAAAACTATCTTGCTACAACCATAACAGAGCAAAAATACACTCCTGACAAACCCCTTCCCCTGGTTTCCATTAAGTGAATCACACCTATGACCAAGGTTGTAAGTTATCACCTAATTAGCATATCTTCCAGATAATCCACTACTTTTCCTATAAAAATTTTATCATGATTCCTGTTAGATGGCAAGTTCCCTAAGGATCTCAGCTAGTTCTGTCACCTCATTCCCTGTTCTGATTTCTTCTATTTTTTCTTCTCTTATTGCTATTGCTACTATTTTCAATACAATGTTGAATAATATTGATGACAACAGGCTTCCTTATTTCCACTTGACTCATGATACTATGCTTACTGATGGTTTTTAGATAAATGTTTTTTTTATCAATTAAAGAAGATATCCATTTATACCAATACTTTCAAATGTTTATTTTTATTCATTTTATTTATTTTTAATGTTCTACAATCACTACCATAAAACATGGATTTCTTTTCCCCTTACCTACCTCCCACCACCCCTCTCCTTCCCCAAGATGGCATGCAATTCTATATAGGATCTACATATATATTCCTGCTGAATACATTTTCACCATAGTCATGCTGTGTAGCAGAACTAAAATAAATGGGAGAAATCATATAACAAACTAAAACATAATACACACACACACACACACACACACACACACACACAAATAATGTGCTACATTCTGCTATTGAATTCCATAGTTTCTTTTCTGGGTGTGGAAGGCACCTTGCCTTAGAAGACCATTGGGAATTTTTTTTTTTTTTAACGTTCTTGCTTTGCTATGAAGATCCAAGTCTACCAGAAAAAATTCTCGCATACTGTGGTCATTGCTGTGCACAAAGGTCTCCTCGTTCTGCTCCTTTCACTCAGCATCAGATCATACAAGTTTTTCCAGGCCACTCTGAAGTCTCATTCATCATTTCTCATAGCACAATAATATTCATATACCACAATTCATTCAGTCATTCCCCAATTGATGTGTGTCCCCTTGATTTCCAGTTTTGGGCCCCTACAAAGAGTGCTGCTATAAATATTTTTGTACATGTGGGACCCTTTCCCATTTTCATGATCTCTTGGGGATACAGTCCTGGAAGTGATAAAGCTGGGTCAAAGGGTATGCACATTTTTGTACCCTTTGGGCATAGTTCCAAACCGCTCTCCAGAATGGTTGGATGAGCTCATAGCTCCACCAACAACAAATTAATGTCCTAACTTTCCCACATCCTTTCCTACATTTATCATTTTCCTGATGTGTCATGTTTGCCGGTCTAATAGGTGTGATTGGTACCTCAGAGTTGTTTTGATTTGCATCTCTCTAACTAAAAGTGATTTAGAGCATCAAATGTTTTTAATAGAAATGAGTGTTGTAATTTATCAAAAACTTTTTCTGAATCTATTGATATGATCATAAATTATGTTAATAGTTTTCCTTGTGTTAAACCATCTCTGTCTTCCTGGTATAAATCCCACTTGGTTATAATGTATAGTACTGGTAGTATATTGTTTTAATCTTTCACTTAGTATATTATTTAGGATTTTTTCATCCATATCCATTAATGAAATTGGTCTATAATTCTTTTCTCTGTTTTTGCTCTTTCTGGTTATGATACCATTACTATATTTCTCTCATAAAAGGAGTTTGGTAGGATCTCTCTTTTGCGTATTATTTCAAAAAATTATTTAATATTGGAATTAGTTGATCTTTAAATGTTTGATAGCGTCCATTTGTAAATCTACCCGGTCCTGGTGCTTTTTTCTTGGGAAGCTAATTTATGACCTGTGATTTCTTTTTTCTAAAATAAATCTGTTTAGATATTATATTTCCTCTTCTTTTCATTTTGCCAGTTTATATCTTTATAAATATTCTTCCATTTCATTTAAATTGTATAGGCATGTAAAATAAAATGTATTGGCACATAATTGGGTAAAACAATTCCTTATAATTCCTTTAGTTCCATCTTCATTAGTGATGTATATATCCCCCTTTTTTTGAAACTCGTGATTTGTTTTTCTTCTATCTTTTTAAAAATTAAATTAACCAATGGTTTACCTATTTTATATTTTTTCTATAATCAAGTCCTACTTTATGAATTCATTGGGTTTTTACTTTCAGTTTTATTCTTCTCACCTTTAATTTTTAGAAGTTCCAGTTTAGTGTTGAATTGGGGATCTTTAGTTTGTTCTTTTTCTAATTATTTTTTAAATTGTATACCAAATTCACTGGTCTGTTCTTTCTCTATTTTACTGATGTAAGTACTTAGAGAAATAAATTTTCTTCTGATTACTATTTTTTCTGTGTCCCTTAGGTTCTGATATGATATCTCATTGTTATTTTCTTTAATGAAATTATTGATTGTTTCTGTGATTTGTTCTTTAACCCTTGCATTCTTTACGATTAGGTTGTTTAATCTCTAATTAGATTTTTAATCTATGTTACTGTGATTCTTCATGAAATATAATTTTTATTGCATTGTGCTCTGAAAAGATACTTTTAATTTTTCTGCTTTTAAGTCTAAAGTTTTATGTATTACTATACGATCAGTCTTTGTAAAGGTACCAAAAACTGCTGAAGAAAAGCTACAGCTTTGAAATAATGAAGACCTCAAGGGCTTCAGAGCAAAACTTAGGCTATATTCACACATATATATGCATGTGTGTTTGTATATATATTCTCACTCTTTCCCCCTTCACCTTATGTTTAGTCCTAGAACATGAGAATTTCTAACCAGAAAGATGACTCTAAGACTTGACCAGATTCTCTCTCAGGAAAGCAATGATTTTTATTTCTTTTCAACTGAATCAAATAACAAAGGCAGTAGAGGAAGTTGAGCCATTTGGACAGTTTTTTATTGAGAGTTGGAAGAGTTTCCTGATAAATTCTCATTTGATGAGCTTAGTCCATTATGTGTATCCCTCAAATCACCTAGTGTATGTAGATTAATCTTCCAAACAAAATCTTTCTCAATCTAGTATTGAAAAGAGAATTTTTTCTTGGAGAAAATTGGTCTAGTTAATACTGAAAAAAAATTCATGTAGTTAGTTCTTTTACAGGATTTGTAATATTTCAATAATGTATGTAATGGAAGCATTTACTGTGCATAGGTCTTAAGCTAGGTACTAGGGAAGATGTAACTACCAGTCCCTATCCTTATGGGGTTTGTAATCACAGGGAGCAATAAGATATACACAGAAATAGCCATACTATACGAGGCAGCATACTAAGCACATGAAAGAAATACAAATAAAGAGCAATGCAAGGTACAAGGAGTAAAATGACCTTTTCTGAACGGGAAGACTAGGGAAGATGTGGAGGATATGACATTAGAGGTCAATCTCAAAGAACGATTAGGATTTCAACCATTCGATAAGACGGAGAAGAATTTTCTAGGACTGAGGGACAAGAAAGTGAAGGCACAGATGCGAGAGGGTCTAAGACTTGAATAAGGGATGACAAGGCATCTAATTTGTCTAGAATTGAGAGTGTTTAAAGAAAGGGTAGTATGAAATACGATTGGAAAAGGAGAGTGATACCAGATTTCATAGTGACAAGACTATCAGAAGACATTCGTTAGAAAATATCTTTGTTGTGGTGAGGATTCCTTTGGTATGTGGGTTGTATGAGATGGTTTTTACAGGGTCTTCCAATTCTCACATTCTGTAAATTTTGAGAAGAGGTACATGATCAAAATTGTAAACTTTTTACCTGTGTGACCTTCAGAAAGCCAGTCAGTTAATGACTATTTATCAAGTGTCTACTCTATGCCAGGCACTGTACTACATACTGGGGATACAAAGAAGCGCAAAAGGCAGTCTCCATTCTCAAGAAGCTAACAGTCCTATGGGGAAGACAATATGTGAACAATTATGCACAAACAAGGAATATACATGACAAATTGGAAATAATCAAGAGAAGGATAGCACTAGAATTATAGAGGACCAGGAAAGGTTCCTGTAGAAATTCAGAGTTTAACTTTGACTTGAAGGAAGCAACAAGGCTAAGACACAGAGATGGGGAGGTAGAGCATTCCAGGCACTGGTGACAGTCATTGAAAATATCCGGAGTTGGGCATTCAAGTAACTGCAAAGAGGCCAGTGTAACTGAATCAGAGTACATGAAAGGCAGAGATGGGGTACAATATATAATGAAATTAAAAAGGAGAGGGGCAGGTAATGATGAACTTCGGATGCGAATAGATTTTATGTTTCATCCTGGAGGTGATATGGAGAATCCAGCAAAGCTGATTGAGTAAGGGTGGAGAGAGTGACATGGTCATACCTGTGCTTTAAGAGGTTCTCTTTGACAATAATGAGTGGAGAATGAATTGCAGTGGAAAAGAGATTTATGGTAGTGAGATTTCTTAGGGTCTCAGTTTCTTTAAATGTAAAATGTGAAGGGTTGGCTTAGATGATTTAGAAGGGCCTGTCCATCTCTAACTCTGTGATTCAATGATCTATGACCATTGAAATAGCCTATGTGACTGATATCAGAATAGTGCCTTTGGGAAGAAAAGAGAGGACAGATGGGAGAGATGTTCTGGAGATGAAATAGACAGTTCAAGCTTGGACATTTCATGGAAATGAAAAGGGGAAAGTTACAGAAAATTCCAAAGTTTTTAAATATCAAGGAATGGACAAATTTTTGTTTTTTGAAAAAATAGGTAAAGGAAAAGTATAGGAAAAATAAGGAGATGTTTTAGTGGAAAGCCTATGTGCAGTTCTGTTTTCAGGTTGAGTTTTCATTACTGAGAAGACATGCACGTAGAAATGTGCTATGGGCAATCAGAAATGTAGGTCTAGAGTTCTGGAGAGGTTGAACTAGAGATCTAGATGTGAAAGTTATCCATGAAGAGATGAATGTTAAAACCATAAGAGTGGGTGGCATTGCCAAGGCAAGGAAAATAGAGAAAGAATAGGAGAGCGGTCACCAGAGATGCCTGAAGTAGCTCACAGTTTCCCCTCAAACATACCATTAGCACTACCAGATATGAGAACTATCAGTGTCATGTCCTAATTTTTATGAAAAGAAGGGAGACAACCATTGACTTCTTTTAGGTATCTCTTTGCCAAGTATTCTTCAAAGGGATAGGAGTTGAGGATCAAATGTATTTTCAAAAATTAGGGAAACCAATTTGGAAAAAATTTCATAATGACATTGATAATGACCTCTTCCAATAACCATTATTAGGAGCCACTTTAGAAAACTACTCAGGCTTTTTGATAAATCAATATGGCAACTATGACAATAAATACCAAGGCAAAACACAAAAGCAGATTTCACAGTGGGAAGAAACCCATCTTTGGGCCCTCAAAAATGCTTGGACACTACAGTTAGCCTCAGCTTCTCTCACTTCTGATGTCTGCTTTTGAATTTGAAAGTTCACCTGTAAGTATTTTTAGTAATTTTCTTCAGACCCTCTATTGATAAATCTCAGAAGGATATTAGGATCATTGTAAAGGGCATTGCTGTAACATTTGCCTCCATTCTCTTCCTCCATCCTCTGAATCATAGTCATTAGCTCTGCTACCTGGGACTTCTGTTCCTGTCCAGTAGCCTGGTTGTTGAAGGCACAAAATCTCCTGCCACACTCTCGGATCCGCCACTGTAGGTTTTTATTTTTGGAATTTGTTATATAATCCTCTAGAGATTGCCTAAATCTTCTTTACAAGTGAAAGGCATAACTAGGTGCCTCATGGCTTTTACTCCAAAGATTTCCTTCACTTCCCTCACTGCTTCCTTATCCTTTGCAGTATAGTGGCCTATGTGAGTCACCAAAATTAATGCATGGGGTCCTGGGTAAGAGAGAAGGTAACACTCCCCAATTTCCTCATACATCTCTTCAGTCCAGGCACAATACTTTCTGCCCAAGGATAGTATTTCCCTTCGCACTTCTTCCAGCTCTGGTTTTCCCCACCAGGATGATCCTCAATAGCTCAGTGTTTTGATGACTGTCATGGCCTTCTGCAAAAAAAGGTATTTCTCAATAATGACACATGCCAACAAGTCCCACCATGTCCCATCAAATATCTTTGGTTGGTGCTACTCCTTATCCCTACTTATTTTAAAATATAAGTATTTGGAGAGTAGGAGGCAGGACTATCTGCAGATTTCTCTCTGTATGATGGGTAGCCTAGTAATTTGCAGTTAGATACATAACTACTTTTGTAGAAGGTGAGGTATGACAACTAACATTGTAGTTTTAGTATCTGCTTTTCTGCATTAACATTATATTTGGACCTTTCTCTCTCATTCTCCAAGGGTCAGGGCACATGGTAGGCAATGAATGAATGAGGGAAAAGAATAGATAAAGGGATTATCAAAGTGTTTCTAGAGCCCTCAATGGACCAATGTTCTGGTCACTGGCTCTCCACCCAAAGGTACCAACCTGGGATTTTCTTCCTAAGCATTATTCCATGAAATGATTCCTCTTCATCATTTTCCCCTGTCCTAGGCCTTATCTCTTCAGCATCTTGCTTTGTTTTCCATGGTGATAGTTAGGCACCTAAGAGATTAGCATTTGCTATGGTATTATTTATTTATTTAGTTGTTCATTCCACTCCATTCAACATTTACAGAGCAGCACTGTATACATGGTCCAGTGTTGGGTACTGGATGAGATTGAACTGGGCACAGTTTCATAAGAATGCAGCCCTCAGTGGTGACTCTAGTGTGGCAGGAGCACATAAAAAACAATCACTATCATATGAACAAAACATGATGTTTCTCAAGAGAATACTAACAAAGTATTCATCAAAATTCAGGGACTATAGATATAATTACTATGTTGGATCAAAGAAGTCTTTATGAAGGAAGAGCTGCATTTGAATCTTACCTTACAGGGTAGGTAGGATTTTACCCCTTTGGGGGCATTTACATTTTTATGGGTATCCCTGCCTTAGCACAAAGGAACAAATTTCAAGCATTCTAGCAGGGTAGTGACATATTTATGGGCAGATGGCAACTTTCTTATTAGGTTGTCAGACTTTACCATACAGGTTGTCATTTTCTCTGCCTATATGTCTGGTTTTACCTTATTTCTGTGGTGGCAGCTGATCATTCACAAGGAAAAAGATGATTCAACCCCAGGTCCACTGTTTCTATACCTCTCAGGAGGACTCTGGGAGTAACACATCAATGACACTGTCTTCTTGCCCACATCAACATCTCCATCTTTTACTTCCTTCCTCTTCTGCTTTTCTTTCTAGAAAAAAGGGAGCTAAGAATCGCTCATCACACAACACATTAGAGCTAGAAACAACCTCTGAAATCACCTTTCCCAAACTATTTACATAATATAGGAGAAATCATGGCATTCAATTTGGGAATAATTATTCCAACAGAGCAATTCTTACTGGTGAAATTTTAATGTTCAGGTTAAAATAAACAGAGAAGCTCAGAAGACAATTCAATATAACTTTTTTCTCAGTCAGTAACCTAGCAGGTGGACTATTTAATCAAACTTTCTTATCTTCCTCCCACCCCAGAGAAGGTGAGAATCTGAGAAGGTAGTTCACCTGTCTTTAGTTCTTTTCATAGTAGGAGAGTCAATAAATAGAAATTTTTTAAGTGACTACTACATATTGGACGGAGATAGGAAATGAAAGTAGACGAAAAGACAATCCAGAAGCTCCTCTGGGTGGAGATGAAAGGTTTACACAGTTGGGTTTCTTTGGATCATTTACAGTGCTGACAATTCCAAGAAGACAATTAAAATAAATACATTACGCCAAAACTAATAGGAATGTTTCTTTTGCATCTTTGGGGACTGGGATGTAAAGGGAAGGTTGGTAAAACTGGTGAAAATACTGAAGACGGTGGCTCTTACTAGACAGGGTCCAGCACAGGTATATATACTATAGCTGAGGATACTGAAAGTGAGGTAAGGGATATGGAAAACGGTTGTATAACACAAAATTTAATGCCTCCACGATTTTCCCAAAAATTAGCCCTACTAAATAGGGAGCTGGGCCAAGGGGAGGGCAAAATAGGCAGTTGGCTAGGATACAATAAGGGGAAGGGCTGCTAGTAAACAAAAGCCTCATTATAATTTTGAAAAATAGATTCATGTGTTTTTTTTACCAGATAATTCTGTTCTCTGTGGCCCTAGGCTTTTATTCTGTAATATGGCAAGGTACATGTTTTATAATGAGGACTCAAGTTATCCAGTGAACAGTGACACACAGATCATTTTTCTCATACCTTGCCTTTGGAGCATAGGTGACTTTTCATAATTCTTTTGAGAGCTTATTTCAACTCTTGAAGCATGATCCATGCCTCTGACTTGACAAATTTACAGGTGTGAGATCTTTATGAGTGACGGAGGAATTCCCTAGACCCTCAAGAATACCCAAGACTACATTGTTAGTATTTACCTCCAGAGTTTGTCCAAGGGATTGGTAGTTGGCCATTTCCTCTAAGAGAGAGAACTATAAACCAGTGTTTTCTAAAAATCAAACTAAGTAGGCAGAACATTCAAAAAGGAAAAAATGAATCAGAAATGTATTACCTCATTTTACTAGTGTCTTCTGGTCATTTCCTTTAAAGATATCTCTATTTCTCCATCTCCATTGTCAACACTTCAGCACAGGTGCTTATCACTTCACATCTGGTACCTTCATTTTGCTGGTAGCCAGCCCAAGATTTATCACTATCCTATGACTGGAATATCTTGGAACTGAGTAGCTGGCTTTCTGAACCACAGAGCACCAATATCACCCAATATGAACCCATCTCTCAAATAGGGATGACTTTTCTCCTTGGTTCTCTATCATCTCTTCCCATTCCCTCACAAAAAGAATGATCCTGCATTCTTTCTTCCACAGGTTAAAAAAAAGACATCATCTTCTACTCCAATTCTAGCTCCTAATATGATGGCTTTGAATCTTTTCTCAATTTTCCATGTCTGTGAGGCTGAAAACCACTATGACATTTCTAAAATCCTTTGTCTCCTTCAATTCCACTGTCATCTTCTTGTAAATAGAGCTTTTCAATATAATGATTTAGAAAATAGTGAATTCTTTGTCACTGAAAGTGTCCAACTACAAATTGGACAACCATATATGAAGTGGGTTGCTGAAGTTATTACTACATCATGTAGGAGATTGGATAAAGGGAACTCAGTACCTTTCAACTCTACGATCTGGTGATTATAATTTGATGCTACTTGTTCATTATAAAATCAAGAAAAGGCAAAATTACCTCCTGGTTTTATATTATAGAAAATAATTAAGGATTCTCTTTTCCCATAATATAGTTCTTCAATTGGCCTGATGTGGTACCTAAAATCTTTATTATTGGAGCCCTCTCTTTAAGGCAGGACGCTGTCCTCAGATGATCCCTATTAAAATATGAGCTGGAAAGTTGTCAGTGTACAAGTAGGGTCTCTCTTGAGCTCTCCTCCAAAACCCCTCCAAATACCTGTAAAAATGACTCTAAAGAAATTCTGGAGCAGCAGTACTCACAAAAAGAGAAAATGAAATAAATTTCTATCCCAAGACAGCCTAGATGGTCTACAGGAAAAGTCTGTTGCACTATGCTGGGAGAGGAATACAGTTCAGGCTGCAATGGGGCAGACCAAGCCAGAGGAAACCTGGAGCAGGCCTTAGGGGACTGAATCATAGGCAGCTATGGCAGTTTCCAGACTTCTCACCACACAAACACCAAAGGCAACTTAGAAGGTCTGGAGGAAAAATCTGTGAAACTGGGAAAGAGAGGAGTGTAGTATAGCCCCATGCCAGTGCCAACAGAGGCAGTGGCAATGGTGGCAGCAGCTGCTGCTTCCAAAACTCTAAGCCCACAGATGGTAAGGGGACGTAGCAACTGATCAGAAGGAGATTGCAGGGATCTCTTTACTGGTACTGAGGCAGAATTCTCTTGCTTTGCCCACACATAGATATGACTTTCAGTCCTAGGGCAAGAAGGAGTACTGGCAAAACAGAGCTTGTGGCAGCAGTGGAGAGAGAACCCTCCTCACAGATCTAGGGCAGAAAAGAGTGCTTGTGGTCACTCACAGACCATAGCATAGGCCAGGAGAGGAATAAACACCTCTCCTTAGATCATACTATCTTGGAAGAACTGAAAACTTATAGGTCCCTAGACATATATCTGAAAACAGTTGCACAAAATCCCTGAAACTTGGGACAATACAAACTCCACCCTGGGAGCCAATCCCTCGTTCAACAAACAGTTAAAAGTGAAGTAATGAGCAGAGGACATAAGCAAACAATGGGAAAAAACTCTAACTATAGAATCTCATTATGATGACAAGGAAGATCAAAATACACACCCAAAAGAAGACAACGAAGTCAAAGCTTCTACAACCAAAGCCTCCAAGAAAAACCTGAATTGGTCTCAGGCCTTGGAATGCTTAAAATAATTGATAATCAAGTGAGAGAAGTAGAGAAAAAATTGAGAAGAGAAATGAGAGGGATGCAAGAAAATTATGACAAAAGGGCCAAAAGCTTGCCCAAGGAGGCCCCCCAAAATACTGAAGAAAGTAACACCTTAATAATAGACTAGACTAAGTGGTCAAAGAAGTCCAAAGAATCAATGAGAAGAAAAATGCCTTAAAAAGATGAATTGGCCAAATGGAAAAGCTCACTGAAGAAAAAAAGCAAATTGAAGCTAATGACTTTGAAAAATCAAGAAATTACAAAACAAAAACAAAACCATGAATTATAAAAAACAATGTGAAATATGTCCCTGGAAAAACAACTGACCTGGAAAACAGATCCAGAAGAGAAAATTTAAAAATTATTGAACCACCTGAAAGCCATGATCAAAAACAGAGCGCAGACATCATCTTTAAGAAATTATCAAGGAATACTGTCCTGATATTCTAGAACCAGAGGATAAAGTAGACATCAAAAGAATCTACCAATCTCCTCCTGAAAGAGATCCCAAAAGGAAAACTTTCCAACTTCCCACACCAAGGAGAAAATATTGCAAGCAGCCAGAGAGAATTAAGTATTGTGAAAGCACAATCAGGACAGCAAAAGATTTAGTAGCTTCTGTATTAAGGGATCAGAGGGCTTAGAATATGATATTCTGGAGGTCAAAGGGTTTAGGATTAAAACTGAGAATCACCTACCAAGCATAAATGAATACAATATATGAGGGGGGGAAATTGTCATTCAATGAGATAGAGGAATTTAATGCATTCCTTTTTTTGGACACAATTTAACTCTATTTTTACTCCTTTAAAACAATACTTTACAAAAAAAACCCCTCAGCTTTTACCTTTTCTGTTTCTATATTTAAATACAAAATATTTCAAAGTAGAATAAATTAACACAAATAATACAGATGTAAAGATTAGGATCATTTAGGCATAACAACTTTGGTATAAAGTCAAATTTATCTCAGTGCTTCTTTCTGTGTATGACAGGCGTGGGAATTAGCTGTTGGAAATTTATGGAAGGATTCCCTTTGCCTCTTTTTGTGACTAGAGGTGAGGAAGAGAAAGCAAAGATTGAGAAATTTTCCCATTCTTTTAGACGGACTAGTTCAATGCACAGACTTCTGACCACACAGAAACTTGAGTTTCATAGAAAAGTTTGGGTGCATGGCCTAGGGAACACAAAGAAAGCATATTGGGGTAGCACTGGGGAAGACAGAGAAATTTTGTCATGGCGTTCTGTGGCTTCTCTACAACACTCCAGAATTGGTCTTTCTAATTTGCTGATTTTCAGTGCAAAGAAAGACTGTTTCTTTGCTCCTAGGATTATGGCTGTGGCTGAGGGATTATCTGGAGACAGTCAGGCACAAGCCCAGCCACCTTGGAAAATTTGTGAAGGGAGTACAGAAAAGATTCTCTTCGTTATATAGTCCTGAGATTGGGGGTGGGAGTAAGAATGAGACTTTGTGAGATTTAGAATCATATCCTTAACAAATGCCAATGTGAACACTGGAAAAAAATATACCAAATTTTCTCTTTAAAAAACCTTGTGGTACAACTTTGCACTGTGATATCTATATCAGGGGATTTAAGCTTAAAAATCAAAGAGCACTGAATTAAATCCTCTAAATCAATCAAAACATAATAAGTTTTATTGATTAGGGTTATTTCTAAAACACAGAACTATATGTACATATTTGCATATAAATAGTAATTTAATATTTTATATACATATGTATATATATATTACTTTCAGTTTATATCCTGTGGAGAAATAATTAAATTCAAGGGAAAAAAGAGATATTTCATACAGATCAAAGTTTTGTTGCAAGAAGAACAAGGAGATGAGTTCTTCATCTCCATTAATTTATTTTATATAACTGATTCAAGGCCACATAAAGAATGCTCTACATTGCTATCTGAGCAAAAATAAGTGCTAGAGATGTTAAATTTAATGCATTCTTGAGAAGCCAGAGCTAAATTGAAAAAATTGACTTCTATATACAACAGTAAAGAGAAGCATGCGCAGGTAAACAGGAAAGACAGATCATAAGGGATTTATTAAAGTTGAACTGTTTACATTCCTACATGGAAAGATGATATTTGAAACTCATGAGATATTTCTCATTATTCATGTAGTTGGAGGGACTAGATAGATAGATAGACAGACAGACAGATACTCATGAGACATTTCTCATTATTCATGTAGTTGGAGGGACTACATAGATAGATAGATAGATAGATAGATAGATAGATAGATAGATAGATAGACAGACAGAAAGATAGATGGAGGGCACAGGGTGAGATAAATATGAAGGGATGATATCTAAAAAATAAAATTAAGTAGTGAAAGAGGAATGTACTGAGAGGAGGAAAAGGAGAGGTAGAACGGGATAAATTATCTTATGTAAGAGAGGTAAGAAAAGGATTTTACAGTGAAGAAGAAGAGGGGAAGGTGAGAGGGAATTAGTGAATTTCATTCTCATCAAATTTGGCTTAAGGAGGGAATAACATGCACATTCATTTGGATATGGAAATCTATCTTACTCTATAGGAAAGGAGGGGGAAGGAGATAAGGAGGGAAGAGACAAGATATGGCAGATTGGGGGAGGAGGTAATCAGAAGCAAACACTTCTGTGGAGGAACAGGGTCAAAGGAGAGAATAGAATAAATGGAGACTAGCATAGTATGGAGGGAAATATAGTTAAACTTTCACAATATGACTATTATGAAAGTGTTTTGCTTGACTACACATGTATAACCTATATCAAACTGCTTGCCTTCTCAATGAGGGTGGGTGGGAAGGGAGGAAGGGAGAGAATTTGGAATTCAAAACTTTAAAAACAAATGTTAAAAATTATTTTTACATGTATGGAACTAAGATACACAGGCAATGATGTTTAAAAATCTATCTTACCCTACAAAAAATAGAAAGGAAAGGGAATAATAGAAAGGGGCGGTGATAGATGGGAGCGTAGATTGTGGGAAACCTTAATCAGAATTCACGCTGTCATGAGGTGCAAGGAGGGGAGAGATGGAGAGAAAATTTGGAACTCAAGGTCTTGTGGAAGTGAATGTTGAAAACTAAAAATAAATAAGTTGTAAAAAATATGCGCAGGGAGTGTTTCTTAAAAAGTATAACATGATGACCAACTACTGGGTCTCATTTTGGATAGGTGATGCTTTCAACAATAGATGACAGTGGCATCTACCCTGAATTTAGAGTCAGAAAACTGAGGTTTCCATTTCAACTCTGCTTCTTCTTGTCTCTACAGGCTTTGCCAATTCATTATATCTCACAGGTCTCCAGTTTCCTCATCTGTAAAACTGTAGAGATTGGATGACATGTTCTCTAGAGGTTCTATCCAGGTCTAAGGTTTGTGCTCACCTAAAACCACTTGTTGATATTCACAGATCTATCTTAACATCCTTAAAGAAGATTACAAAAAAGAAGGACGAGAAAGGGGATGTTTCTTTATCATAAATATAATGGGGTGTAATGGGAGACTGCCCCATGAGGACCAGTCCTTAAAACTTGCACGTGATTCCCTACCTAGTTGCATCCAACATGTGGATTTTTAGGAAGACTTCTTCTGACCATGAGTAAACAAATGGATTGTGCCATATGGTTATAAAGCCTCATGGGGAGTCTGAGGAACTGGAAGGACTAATGACTGAACAGAGGTTGAGCTTGAACTGAGTAGTCTCACACAGAGCCCTTCGTGCACTTCTCTGTGCCCATACACTTCTGAGCAAGGAGGAGCTGCTATGGTCCTCCAGCTGAGGAAAGTGGAAGCAATTTTGTCTATCTCATTCCTCACCCAGATGTCCTGTATCCCTGATGCTATGATGGTATTGAGAGTATTCATTTTGTGTTTATTCTTTTCTGATCTTCTGTGTCTGAGCATACTGAGAAGAGACTAGAGAGACCAAGAAATTCATCAAACCCTCTGAAGTTTCATCTACTCCTGCAGTCTAGAGTCAGTGGTAGCAACAACTGAGTCCAGTAAGAAACCACAGCAGTGTGTAAGAACTAGATCAACCCAGTGTAGCAATGAAATGACTGGGCAGCTAAGACAAGGAGCCCTGCAAGGAGATGGCTCAGCTAAATGAGGGAGTGATTCATCCATCAGCTATGTCATAGCCCAAACTGCACTTGGTGAGGACCCTTTGGAAGGAGAAAAAAGACTCTCAGAACCAGAGGAACCCCTAGGCCACAGGTGCTCCTTATGTTGGTACTGTATCTGTGCTTCAAGTTTGAACTTAGTATTCCCAGGGACCAAGTGTGTACAGAGGGCAGTGTACTTCTGGGTTGGGGAGGGGAAGGGGCACGTGTCATTTCAGGCCTTGCTATACTTTCTTGGTAAATATCCTTTGGAAAAATCTTGGTGATATCATCTGGTTAATTGACATTGGAATCTTAAATTAGAGAACTTGTCAACCTCCCCTGGAAGACCCAGCCTGTTAACTTCAGTAGAGATTGGGAGAGAGAGGCCAGAAGCAGAGAGCTACGCAGACGAAAGGTAAGAAATTGTTTTGTGATTGCCATCTGTGGCTTCTGCCATCCTCTTCACCTTCCTTCTTTGCTAACTGAAATAACTTTCAGTTTGCTAGGTTCTTTGCTATGCTAAGAGGATATGCTTACTGGGAATAACAGCTCAAGTAACAGTTCAATTTCATTTATAATTATCACTCTGTTCCAGAAGGTTTTTCTCCCTAACGAGGGTTAACCAGTTGATCTCTGACCCACTTACTCTAATTTGTCTCTGATATTCTCTCTCAGTAATTAGTAATTACTAAATACTCTTTCTCTTTTCCCCAGGAACCCTGACAGTCTTCCCTTCCCAGGGGAATATTCTTAGAATGGGAGTATCTCACTCAAAGTGAGCCTGATAAGACCTTAGCCTAAAATGGCCAAGGTCTCACATTGCATCCTGGGACATCTCCAGTTGTCCTGATGAATATCAGGCCACCGGAACCAGATGACTCTGGAGGAAAAAGTGAGGCTGTTGACCTTTCAAAGCCCTCCCTCACTCAAATCAAAGTCAACTGCAAGTCACATCATCATCTTGATGTCATGGTCCTCTTCAAGAACTAAGGACAAACACAATGTTCTCTCTCTCTCTCCCTCCTGCTCTCCCTGCCTCCCCCCGCCCCCTCCTTCTCTCCCTCCTTTCTCCTCCCCCATTTCATTGTCTCTTCAGCCTGGTCAGATTTTTTTTCAGCCATGCACAATAATAGTAACAAAACAACTGAAACTATCCTTTGTGAAGTATTCTATGCATTTCAAAGTACATTCATGTTCATTCTCATTTGATCCTCACAGATTTCATGAAGTAGGCAGATAATTCCCAATTGACAGATGAAAAAAAGGAACAACACAGAGTAGCAATTGTCCAAGGTGTGTGGTGTGCGTGTGTGTGTGCATGTATGTGTGTGTGTGTGTGAGAGAGAGAGAGAGAGAGAGAGAGACAGAGAGAGAAAGAGACAGAGAGAGACAGAGACAGAGACAAAGTGAGAGAGAGACAGACAGACAGAGACTGAGACTGAGACTGAGACTGAGAGACAGCAGCTGGGACAAGATCCCATGTTTCTAGGCTCTTAATGAGACCCTAAAAACAAGTTGATTTGTCTTTACCTGATAAGCCCAGGAGCAGGTGCCTCTTTGTTGACAGTCTGAGGTCAGACCTTACCTCCCCAATCTTCAGTCTCTGCAGTGCTATCTGTTCAGCAGAACAAGAGAGCACTGAGAACAGGGTAACCTCTGATATGGATAGTGACACACAGTGGGTGGGGGGGGGGGTGGGCTTGAAATACTAAACAGGAAATGTTTGCTGTCCCAGAATCTCAGCTAGGCTCCATTAAGGAAGAGAGGCTCCCTGAGACTTTGGTTTCCAGAGAGATGGAATAAAAGAAATCAGAGACTTTTATAGAGACTCACCCTTCTGTCCTTCAAGCCAGACACTCAGTAAGGTCATCATTAGGAGAGAAGGGGAAATCAGAACCTTAGAGGGGCCCAGAAAATACTCTGCCTGCCATCTCAACAAAGCTTGACCCTTGGAAAGACAAGGGTCCCTATGTCTAGGGAAGGTAGAGAAGGGGTCACTAGGATCTCTTTTCAGAGGTGTTGTTGTGAAGGTGGAGAGGCCATTCTTTGAAACAGGGACCATCTCAAGAAACCTATGAAGTCGGTGAAGTGTGTCTTTGATAGGGGTTGAATATCCACTCCAAATGACTCTGCTTCTGTCTCTACAACCATCATATATCACTTTTCCTCAGGTCCCTGATCTCAGTTGGCTATGAATTTAATTTAGCAACATTAATCAAGCCTCCACTATGTTTAAGACACTCTGATAGGCACTGGGAATATAAAGATTGTCACCTTCCCCCACTCCTGAGACAGGGACAGATGAGAAAAGAAAAAGGGGAGGAGGAGGGAGAAAGGGAAAGGTCGATAGAGAAACAGAGAGAGACACAAACACAGAGGGAGACATAAAGGGAGGTAGGTAGAGAGAGGAGAGGCAGGGAGAGAACTTGCCCTGGAAAAGCTAATATTTTAGTGGAATGAAGGATCAAAACTAGGCAGATAGTGCAACTAGTAAAAAGCACTGGATCCAAGTCTAGACCTGATGTGAAATCTCACCTCAGATATTTATGCCATGTATGAACCTGGGCAAGTTATTTCATGTACCAGTCTTTGTTTCTTCTCAGGAACAATAAATAATAAAAATTATAGTAATAATAATGTATGCATCAAACATATGCCATGAGAATTTAGTTTAAAGCTTTTTCCCAAAACTTGTACTTTAGTTTCTGATTCTAGATGTATTGATCTTATTGAGGTAAAAACTTTTAAATTTTCTATTATGTAGACTTCCCGTTTGGTTATTTTATGATTTATTTTATCCTCTGATGCTGCATATTATTTTCTGCCTCTACCATGAAAGAAATAGTTTTCTAATGTCTTCCTATTTTCATGGTATATTTTTAATGAATTAATTCATTTTTAGCTTTCAACAATCACTCACATGAGCTTTTGAGTTTTAAATGTTCTTCACCTCCTTGCTTTCCTTTTCCTCTCCTGAAGACAGCATGAAATCTGAAAAGACTCAACATATACATTCATATTAAATATATTTTCACATTAATCATTTCATAAAGAGGAATTACAACCAATAGGAGGAACCAATAGAAAGAAGAAACCAAACAAAACAACAACAACAAGAAAGACAGACAAAGGTATATTTCCATCTGCATTCAGACTCCGTAGGTCTTTCTCTGGATGTGACATTTTGAATCATGAGTCTTTTGGAGATGTCTTAGATCATAGCATTGCTGAGAAGAGCTAAGTGTATGAAAGTTAGTCATCACAAAATGTGGCTGTTACCATACACAATGTACTCCTATTTTGCTTCCCTCACTCAGCATCAGTCCATGTAAGTCTTTCCAGGATTTTCTGAAATCCATCTGTTTATCATTTCTTATAGCACAACAGCATTCCATTGCATTCATATACCATGACTTGTTCAACCGTTCCTCAATTAGCAAACATTATCACAATTTCCAATTCTTGGTGACCACAAAAAGAACTACAATAAATATTTTTATACATGAGGGTGCTTTTCTAATTTTTATCATCTCTTTGGAATACAGAACAAAAGTGATATTGTTGGGTTCAAGGGTGGGCATATAGTTGGGCAAAGTAATTTCTAATTATTGTTTTAAGTTCCTCCTTATTGGCAATTAGTTCACCCTTTTTGTTTTTGATATTGGTGATTTGGTTTTCTTCTTTCTTTTTTTAAATTAGATTGACCAAAGGTTTATAAATTTTATTGGTTTTTTCATAAAACCAAATCTTAGTATAATTTTTAGTTCAATAGTTTTCTAATTTCAACTTTTTAAAACTGTCCTTTAGCTTTCAGTATTTCTAATTTGGCATTTACTTGGGAATTTTCAATTTGCTCTTTTTCTAGCTTTTTCAGCTGCATGCCCAATTCATTGATCTCCTCTATCTCTATTTCATTCACATAGTCATTCAAAGATATAAATCTTCCCCGAAGAACTGCTTTTGTAGTATCCCGTAAGATTTGGTAGGTTGTCTTATTATTGTCATTCTCTTGAATGAAGTTGTTGATTATTTCTATGATTTTCTGTTTAACCCACTCATTCTTTAAGATTGGATTGTAGAGTTTCCATTTTATTTTTAGTTTATATTTCCATGGCCTTTGACTACATATAATTTTTATGGCATTATGATCTAAGAAGGATGCACTGACTATCTCTGCCTTTCTGCACTGGATTGTGAGTTTTTTATGTCCTAGTACATAGTCAACTTTTGTATATGTGCCATGTACTGCTGAGAAATAGGTATATTCCTTTCTATTCCCATTCATTTTTCTCCAGAGATCTATCATATGCACCTTCTCCAGAGTTTTATTCACCTCCTTCAAGTCTTTCTTATTTATTTTGAGGTAGATTAATCAAGTTCAGACAGGGGAAGACTGAGGTCCCCCACTAGTATGGTTTTGCTGTCTATTTCTTCCTGTAACTGCCTTAAATTCTCCTCTAAGAATTTGGATGTTCTCCCACTTGGAGCATATATATTTAGTAATGAAATTGCTTCATTGTCTACAGTGCCTTTTACCAGGATATGGTTTCCATACTTATTTCTTTTCATTAGGTCTATTTCTGCTTTTGCTTTGTCTGAGATTAGGATTGGTACCCATGCTTTTCTTTCATCAGCAGAAGCACAAAATATTCTGCTCCCACTTTATACCTTTATCCTGTGTGTATGCCCTTTTCAAATGTGTTTCTTGTAAACAACATATTTTTGGATTATGATTTTTAATCCATTCTGCTATCTGTCTCCATTTTATGGGAGATTTCATACCATTCACATTCATTTACTATCTCTGCATCCCATTTCCCCTTGTTTATGCTTTTAGCTCTCCTTTCTCCCTTCTTCTCCACGATAGAGTTTTAATTTTTGACCACTGCCTCCCTCAGTCTTCCCTCCCTACTTTCAGCCTCCCTCATTTTTAATCCATTTGTCCCTTACTACTTCTTCCCTCCCTTTTAACCTCACCTTCCTTTTCTTTCCCCCTTCCCTTCCTACTGCCTATAGAACTAATAATATTTCTATACTAAACTGAATTTGTTGTACCCTCCTTGAATACAATCAGAAGAGAGGACCATTCAAACAATGCCCATCTCCTGCCCCTCTTTCCATCTATTGTGATATATTTTCAAGCCTTTTCCTATGATGAAATTTATTTTTTTCTGCCTCCTCCTTTGCACATCTCCCATTACAATTCCTTTATACTCTTAAATCACATTTGTTATCATCACATCATTTAATTTATAACCACTCCCTCTATCTTTGTATATGCCCTTTATATTTCATAATAAATATACAGTTCTCAAGATTAACAAGCATCATCTTCTTTTATAGGGATGTAAATACTTTGTGGATATTATGTAACAACTATTTTTCCCTGTTTACCATTTTATGCCTCTCTTGAAACCAGCATTTAAAGATCAAATTTTCTATTGAGTTCTGACCTTTTCATCAGGATGGTCTGCCAATATCCTTGCCTGAAATGTTATGCTGAACTTCTGTGGGTAATTGATCCTTGGTTGTACTCCAAGCTCCTTTGCCTTATGGAATATCATATTCCAATTCATTCTATCTTTTAATGTAGAAATTGCAAGGTCCTGTATGGTCCTGACTGTAGCTCCTCAATATTTGAATTGTGTCTTTCTAGCTGTCTGCTGTATTTTCTTCTTCACTTGATAGTTCTGGAATTGGGCAACAATATTCCTTGGTACTTTTCATTTGGGGTCCCTTTCAGGAGGTGAATGGTGGATTCTTTCGATGTCTCTTTTGCCCTCTGGATTTAGGACTTCTGGGCAATTTTCCTTGAGTATTTCTTGGATGATATCGTCCAGGCTTTTTTTTTCATCATGCCCTTCTGGTAGACCAACAATCCTTAGATTTACTCTCCTGGATCTGTTGTCCAGGTCAGGTTGTTTTTCCAATAAGATATTTTACATTTTCTTCTATCTTTTCATTCTTTAGATTGTGTTTGACTGATTCTTGATGTCTCATGGATTCATTAGCTTCCACTTGTCTGATTCTAATTTTTATCAAATTGTTTTCTTCAGTTAACTTTTGCATCACTTTTTCCATCTGTCCATTTTTTCATTTTAAGGAGTTATTTTGTCCAGTTTGGTTTTGTATTTCCTTTTCCATTTGTCCATTTGTCCTTTTAAATTCTTCTGTGATTTCTTTTTCCATATTTTTAAAGTCATGGGTCAGTTTTTCTTCTATTTCTCTAATTTGACTTTTAAAAGCCTTCCTGAGCTCTTCCAAGAAGGCTCTTTGAGCTTCAGACCAGTTCATATTCCCTTCTGAAGTTTCTGATAGGATTAAAGTCTCAAAGCTTACCTCTTTGGTATTTGTGTTTTGGTTCTTGTCCACATATAAAGATTCTATTGTCTTTTCCTTTCTGCTTTGCTTCTTATTCTCTTCTACTTTGCATCTTACTCATGATAATCACCCTTTACCTTCCTTTTAAAGTAGATCTCTGTTTCTGGCTCACAGAGGGGATCTATCCCACAGTTCCTGTGCCTTGTGCCTAAAAGTTGGGGGTTTGTGTGTTGTAGCTTCTGATTCTTTCAGGTAAAGTCTAAAATGCTGCAGCTTACCTGGTCCTGAGTTGGCTGGTGTTGGAAAGCAGAGGCCAGGTGAGGTCTTCTTGTGTTTCCCCACAGTTACCCAGGAGCTAGCTCATTAAGTGTGAGGGAGGGGTGATCTGGCCACAGGAGGTCTTCTCTACTGAGTTGGAGCATGGGAAAGCTCAGTGGTTGGTGATCCCGTCTGCCCTAGTGTCTTCCCGATTCCTCTGGGATGCTGAGACTCTCCTGGGGTCCTGGTGTTGGCAGTTTCTGGCTTCACCCCCCTGGGGCTTAGGATCTTCTCTGGGTTTTTTGAGGTGGGGCTGTCTGGGACAGTTCTGATCCTGCCCTGGTCCCCTTCAGCCACAGCAAGAGGGACCTTCCTTAGAGATTTTCCTAGCCTCATGGGCTAAGAGTCTGTTTACCCCTTCTGCTGCTCCCACTGTTCCAGGGTTTTTCTGGTGAGATATTCTCTGAATTCGTCAAGTACAAGAACTGAATTTGTAATCATGCAAAGTGAGTTCAACCAGGTATGCTGCATACAAGCCCTGTGACTCTGAACAAACTCATCTACATCTCCTTTTGATGATCTCTAATGTTACCTTCAGCTTTCAATTCTATAATCCTAATATTGTAATGACTGATACCAATTATTAGACATAAATATTCATAGGGAAACGAAAGGCAGTTCCTCCGGCAAACACAAAGGGAATTTTCCCTAATGAATGTTGTACTACTTTTTCCAGTAGCGAAACTACTCACTTAGACTTTCAGCCCTGAGAATTTCTATTTGTTATCTTACGGGAACAGTCCCCATTTGAAATCAGTTGTCATTCTAGTTTATCAATTAGTCTGTCATAAGTTTAGTTTGTGTGAATAAGTCCTTACCCCACCCCAGGCCCAATTACTTCTTATTTATATTAATAAATCTCAGGTTTTTAACATGGAAAGCTGAGTTTTCCCCAGGATCTATATCAGCTTTGACCCCCCTCCTACCGTTTATATATCCTATGAGTCTCAGTCTGAGAAGCCAGGTATCCTACCAGCCTTTCTCTTTTTAATGGTTTGTTCCTGAAGCACTTAGATCTTTGGGGCAAAGTTGCTCCCGGTAGAAGAAGGCATTGTTGCTCCCCTGACCAATGCAGCCTGGCTCCATAGCTCCTCTGTGCACATGTAATTTAAATTCTGGGATAGAGCTGAGCAGACCAGAAATCACCATCCACTGCTACTAATCTCAGTTGAGCATCACAGAAGCATAAATTTAGCAAAGTGAGGGATCTTGGGGATCATCAAATCCAAATTCCTTATTTTACAAATGAGGAAACTGAAACCAAGAGGTCACACAATCTACAAATATCTGGGACAGAATATGAATCATCATCTTCCTATTCTATCAATATTTATCATCTATGCAGGAAGGCAGTGAATAAGTTCAGTCTTAGACCATCATTGAGGGGTGCGGTAATCCTAGGGGAGAATACTTTTTTCTAAAAATTATTGCAACAAGGTCATTTCCTTCCTTAATGTTCAGTGAAATAAAGATATTAAATGGAAGACAGGCACAGTGACAATCCCTCAAAGTGAAGAGAAATTAGCCAAATACATGCATTAAACTGACTCACCCTTTGTCTCACACAATCTCAAGCCCTGAAATCCCTGCTCGCTTTGTTCCTGTGTTCAGACCCCCAGCTCCTCTAACCCATCAAATCTCTTTCCCCATCCCTTGCTATTCTCCAGCCCCTATTCAGGTTCACCTTCTCCCAGAAAGGTAGAAACAATCTTTTCCACTATAATGATAAAGCAGTCTGAAGTACTGATTCCACTTCTGCTTCAAAAATCAGAAGTTGTCTTTACTTCAGAAAGCTCAGGGACTGACTTTAACCAGTAAACTGTATAGCCCTCATTGGGCAGTCTGCTATAATGAAGCCTTCTAATTTGTGATGAAAAGATCAGGAGTAAATTGAAGGAATTAGAATACGCAATAAGGAAACAAAACTATCAGCTTTTACAGATGATATGATGTATACTTGCAGGATCTTAGAGAACCTACTAAAGAACTAATTGAAATAATGAAGAACTTTAGCAGAGCTGCAGGATATAAAACAGGCTCTCATAAATTAGCAGCATCTCCATATGTTATCAGCAAAGTCCACTAGGAAAAAATAGAAAAAAATGCCATTTAAAATATCTGTAGACAATAAACTACTTAAGAGTCTACCTCCCAATAATTTTATGTAATTACAAAATATTTTCTCACATCAATGAAGTCAGAGCTGTAAAGTTGGAAAAATATTAATTGGTCATGAGTAGTCCAAGACAATATAATAAAATAATAATCCTAACTAAATTAATTTACCTGTTCAGTACCACAGCAAACTGTCAAAAATATTTTATTGAACTTGAAAAAATACCAAAATTCATCCAGAAGAGCAAAAGGTCTAGAATATCAAGGGAATTAATGCAAAGAAATGTTAGTGAAGATGGCCTCACCATAAAAGATCTAAAGTTGTATTATAAAGCAGCAATTATCAAAACCACATGGTACTGGCTAAGAAATACAGGGATTAATCAGTGGAATAGGTTAGGTACACATGAAAGAATGGTCAATGACTTTAGCAATCTACTGTTTGATAAACTCAAAGACTCCAGCTTCCAGTGTAAGACCTCACTATTTGTGAAAAACTGCTGGGAAAACAAGAAAATGGTTTGGCAGAAACTGGACATAGACCAGCATTGTATGCTGTACACGAAATAAATTCCAAATGGGTACACAATTTAGATATAAAGGCTGATACTATAAACAGATTAGGGGAGAATTTATCCATCAGATTTATGGAGAATGGAGGAACTCATGACCAAACAAGAGATAGAGAACGTTATGAAATGCAAAATGGACAATTTTGATTACATTAAATTGAAAAGTTTTTGCACAAATAAACCCTATGCAACCAAGATTAGGAGAGAAACAGAAAACTGGGAAAGAATTTTTACTAGTGTCTTTGATAAAGGCATCATTTCTGAAATATATAGGGAACTGAGTCAAATGTACAAGAATCCAGGTCATTCTCCAATTGATAAATGCTCAAATGATACAAACAGGTAGTTTTCAGAGGAAGAAATAAAGCTATCTATAGTCGTATGAAAAATGCTCCAAGTCATTATTGATTGAAGAGATGCAAATCAAAACAACTCTGAGATCCTACATCTGAAATCACAATTTCAGATTGGCTAACACGACAAAACAGGAAATTGATAAACGTTGAAGAAGAAGTATGAAAGTTGGAACATTAACTCATTGTTGGTGGAGCTGTGAGCTAATCCACCCATTCTGGAGAGCAGTTTGGAACTATGGCCCAAGGGCTATAAAAATGTGCATAACCTTTGACCCAACATGTATCCTAAAGAGATCATAAAAATAGGAAATTTCCCACCTACACAAACATATTTATAGCCTCTCTTTTTGTGGTGTCAAAGAACTATAAATTGGGGAATGGATGAACAAGTTGTAGGATACAAATGTAATGGAATACTTTTGTGCTATAAGAAATGATGAGTAGGTGGACTTCAGAAAACTCTGAAAGATTTATATGAACTGATATTGAGTGAAATGAACAGAACCAGGAGAACACTGAAAACAGTAACAGCCACAGTCTGTGATGACCGATTGTTATAGACAGCCCTTATCAGTAATGCAAGGACTTAAAACCATTTCAAAGGACTCCTGATGGAAAATACAGTTCACATCCAGAGAAAGAACTATGGCATCTGAATTCATAGCAAAACATACTATTTTCTTTTTTTGCTTGTTTTGTTTTGTTTTTTCTTTCTTATGGTTTCTCTCATTTGTAATAATTCTTCTATACAACATGACTAATGAAAAAAATAGATTTAATAGGAATGTATATGCAAAGCCTATATCAGATTGCAGGCTGTCTTGGGGAGGGAAGTAGAAGGGAGGGAGGGAAATTAAAGCTAATGTAAGTAAATACTGAAAACTAAAAATAAATAAATTAACTTAAAACTAACAATGGAATTCATGAAAAAAAAATATGAAGGTGGCACAGTCATACAAGATCTCAAACTGTATTATAAAGTGTTAATCATTAAAACAATCTAGTACTGGCTAAGAAATAGAGTGGTGGATCAGTGGAATAGACTGATTACATGATACAGAGTAGGTAAATACCATAGTAATATAGTGCTTGATAAACGCGAATATACCAGCTTTGGGGATGAGAACTTATTATTTGACAAACATTTCTGGGAAACCTGAAGAGCGTTTGGAAAAAAAATAAATTTAGACTAATATCTCACACAATATACCAAGAAAAGGTTAAAATGAGTTCATGATCTAGACTCATACCATAACCAAATTAGGGGAGCATGACATAGTTTACTTATCAGACCTATGGATAATGGGAGAACTTTAGACCAAACAAGAGATAGCAATATTACAAAATGGAAAGTGAATAATTTTGAAAACATTAAATTCAAAACTTTCTTCACAGACAAACCAAATTAAAAGGAAAGCAGAAATCTGGGCTTGAGTTGCTATGAACAGAATGAGTAACTTAGTGTGACCAAAACAAACCTTGGAGACCTAGTGTGGGTCTCAAGGAAATATTAAATGAATTTAACAGAATTTGATAGTAAGAGGGAACATGAACTTAATAACCTTTAATATTTATAGACTATTCTTCCACAACATGAAATAGAATGTCTGAATATATTAGAAAGATAACAATTTTGTATATACAAGAAAAGAATTTAACCCACAAAACCACATAGAGAATCAAAGTGAAGCACTGAAATAAAATGTATTTTATATCTGCTGAGTCCCCAATAGCTGGCATAGTAATTATGATTCCATATAAGGCAGCTAGAAGAGGGAAACAACATTATCCTTAAAGTCATCAGAGTTAATTGAATGACATTATTGTTAAATAGCTATGAATCAAGTGATGTGGCATTTAAGTACTTGAAGGAAAAACTAACTAAGATGCAGAAAGACCTGGATAGGGAGACAATGATTATAGGTAAGTTTTTTTTTAACATTCATCTTTCTCTTTCAGGACTTGGCAAATCCAATAAAAAAATAATAAAGAAAATGTAGATCCGAACAATGTTAAAAAAAACTCCAAATTTGATAGACCTATCACAATTATTAAATGAAAACATCAAAAAGTATATTTTTATTTCCACGGAGCACAGTACCTTCAGCCCAGATGCCTGCTGGATAAGCCAATCAGCATTACAGTTTGAATTAACATGTGTAAAATATTCCTTTATCAATCACTTATAATTACAGAGCAAATGGAAGTTGAATTCCATCATAAGTAGGAGCAGATGACAATCTCAAGCAGAGAATACAATTCTCTGTAGACCCTGACCAAGGATACAACCAACCATGTCTCACGTTCAACCATAGACTCCTGATTCTTTGGGGTTTTATGGACTCTGTTATTAAGAAACAACCAGAAATGCAATTTGGCGATCAGAACCAGTAGAGTATAGTACCACTGAGTGATTCAAAGTCTCTCCCTCAGGACATTTCTTCTTATAATCTCAAGAGTTTAATATGAAAGTACTGACATACATGTTTTTCTCCCCTCATGGGTAACTCCTAAAGAGTAAAAGAGAAAACTTAAGCCTGTGACCAGAGCTCAGGACTTTATCATTAGTTCAACATGAAACCCTCTCAAGGCTTCCTAGATCAAACTACAAATAAGGGAAAATTAGTCAGTCAGGACAAGTAGTACCCACCATATCTTTTTTTTTACACAAAACTAGAGAATAAGGGAAACAAATCCCTGGGAACAGAAACTAAAAGAGGTAAAACTTAAGAAATACTGTACATGTCTACCACCTAGAAGGCATATAGAATTAGTATAGAATTTAAGACTTTTGCAGTGACTCACAAATCAATAGTATGAATGTTCCACCTTTTAATCTGCTCCTGAGGTGTCAAACTCATGGTCCCAAACTACCAAGTGTGACCTGAAGCAGATGAAAATATGATTGGGAAATTAGAACAAAATAAATAAAAATACAATACCACATAAATATTGTTAATTTGTGGTTTTCTAAGTGATTAAGCAGTGCACAGGGATCAAGGATCTGCTTCTATTTGAGTTTGATACACTGGTCTACTCCATGGTAGTATATCCTCATGTCCTAAGGACTTATTGGACCATAAGAGATGTAAGTAGAAATAAGTTGTCGTTCGCTTTTGACAAAACCATGATTATTAGGACTATAAGTCACAAAATGCAGAGACAGAAAACTGTTGCCTCTATTCCTGAGATCTGTATTTCTCTTTTTTAGATAGTCACAGCTTAAAAATATTTTTGATAAATAATAATTTATTTTTCAGTTCTCAAAATTCACTTACACAAGAATTGGATTCAAAATTTTGTCCCCATCTCTCACCACCCCCAACCCAGGAAAGCATGCACCACATCAGCCCCTTCCTCCAGTCTGTCCTTCCTTCTATTACCACCCCCTTCTTCCATCTCCCTCCTTTCTATTTTCCTGTAGGGCAAAATAGATTTCTATACCCTTTTGCCTTTGCATCTTATTTTCCAGGTGCATGCTAAAATAATTTTTAACATCCATTATTAAAGTTTTGAGTTCCATATTCTCTTCCTTCCTCCATCCCCAACCCCCTCCCCTTATTGAGAAAGCAAGCAATTCAATATAGGTCATACACGTGTAGCAATGCAAAACACTTCCACAATAGTTATGTTGGGAAAGACTAACTACATTTCCCTCTGTTTTATTCTGCCCTCCATTTATTCCATTCTCTCCCTTGACCTGTCCTCCCACAAAAATGTTTGCTTCTGATTATCCCTTTCCCCAATTTGCTGTCCCTTCTATTATCTTCCCTCTCCTATCCCCTTCACCCTTGTCTTCCTGCAGGGCAAAATAGATTTCCACATCCAATTGAGTGTGTGTTATTCCCTCTTTAAGTCAAATCCCATGAGAGCAAGGCTCACTTATTTATTTTCATTTCCCCCCTCCTGCCCTCCAGTGTAAAAGCTCTTTCTTGCCTCTTTTATGTGAGATGATTTACTACATTCTACCTCTCCTTTCTTTTACACCTAGTACATTCCATTCAACAGTAAATTTTGTTTTCTAGGTATTCTTCCTTCATATTCAGCTCAGCTTGTGCCTTCTGTATGTGTATACACACATATGTATATTTATATATATACACATATACATACATACATACATACCCATATACACATACATAACCATACACACATACACACATCTATACATGCATACATGCATGCATACACATAAAAATACACACACTTGTATGTATGTATGTATTTCTTCTACCTACCCTAATATTGAAAAAGTTCACATGAGTTACAAATAGCATCTTTCCACATACGAATGTAAATAGCTCAACTGTAATGAATTCCTTAAGGCTTCTCTTTCCTGTTTCCCTTTTCATGTTTCTCTTGATTCTTGTATTTGAAAGTCAAATTCTCTATTCATCTATGCTCTTTTCAACAATGGTTGGATGTCCTCTATTTCATTGAAATTCCATTTTTCCCCCTGAAGTATTATACTTAGTTTTGTTGGATAGGTGATTCGTGATTTTAATTGTATTTCCTTTGACCAATGGAATATCATATTCCAAGCCCTGTGATCCCTTGCAGTAGAAGTGGCTAAATCATATGTTTTCCTAATTGTATTTCCTCAGTATTTGAACTGTTTTTTTCTGGTTGCTTGCAATATTTTATTCTTCACCTGGGAACTCTGTAATTCATCTCCTAGTATTCCTAGGAGTTATCTTTTTGGGATCTCTTTCAGGAGGTGATCAGTGAAATCTTTCCATTTCTATCTTACCCTTTGGTTCTAGAATATCAGGTCAGTTTTCACTGATAATTCGTTGGAAGATGATGTCTATGCTCTTTTTTTATCACGGTTTTCAGGTGGACCAATAATTTTAAAATTATGTCTCCTGAATCCATTTTCCAGGTCAGTAGTTTTTCCAATGATATGTTTCACATTTTCTTCTGTTTTGTCATTCTTTTGGTTTGTTTGATAATTTCTTGGCTTTTCATAGAGTCATTAGCATCCTGTACTCTATTGTAAGTTTTAAAGAACTGTTTATAAAACTATTTTTAATTGTTTATTTATTTTTAGTTTTCAGGATTCATTTCCACAAGATTTTGAGTTCCAAAATCTCTCTCCATTTCCCCCCTCCCCCCACCCCAAGGCAGCGTGCATTCTGCTTACACTTCTGAAATCTTCCCTCCCTTCTATCACATCCCTCCCTTCCCTTATCCCTGTCTTCTCTCTTTTCTTGTAGGGCAAGACAGAATTCTACAACCCATTACCTGTATTTCTTATTTCCCAATTGCATGAAAAACAATTCTAAACATTTGTTCCTAACACTCTGAGTTCTAACTTCTCTCCCATCCTCCTTCTCCACCCACCCCCATGGAGAAGTCAAGCAATTCAACATAGGCTATACATGTGCAGTTATGCAAAACACTTCCATAATACTCAAGTTGTAAAGGACTAACTATATTTCCCTCCATCCTATCCTGCCCTGCCATTTTTTCTATTCTCTCTGTTGACCTTATCCCTCCCCAAAAGTGTTTACTACTAATTACTCCCTCCTCCCATTTTCCCTCCCTTCTATTATCCCCCCTCACACCCCACTAACCCCTTACTCCCTTACATTCCTGTAGTGTAAGATAAATTTTCTTATTTTTTATTAGCTTTATTTATTTTCAATGTTCTACTTTCATTGCCTTTTTACTTAGATTTTTCCCCTCCCCCCTCCCTCCCTCAGCCCTCCCTCCTCCAGATGGCATTAAATTTTATATAGGTTCTACAAATACATTCCTGTTAACTACATATTCACTATAGTCATGCTGTGTAGCAGAATTAAAATGAATGGGAAAAATCATATAACAAACCAAAACGTAATACAAAGAAAAAAAATGATCTTCTACATTCTGCAATTGAATTCCATAGCTCTTTCTCTGAATATGGAAGGCATTTTACCTTAAAAGACCCTTGGGAATTTTTTGAAGTCCTTGCACTGCAATGAAGTTCTAAGTCTACCAGAAAAAAACTCTCATCCAGTGTGGTCATTGCTGTGCACAAACTTCTCCTGGTTCTGCTCCTTTCACTCAGCATCAGACCATACGAGTCTTTCCAGGCCTCTCTGAAGTCTTCTTGTTCATCATATCTTACAGCAAAGTAGTATTCCATTACATCTATCTATCATAATATATTCAGCCATTCCCCAGTTGATGAGCTTACTCTTGATTCCCAGTTTTTGTCCACTAAAAAGAGTGCTGCTATAAATATTTTTGCACATGTGGGACCCATTTCCATTTTTATGATCTCTTGGGGATACAGTCCTAGAAGCGATATTGTTAGGTGAAAAGGTATGCATATTTTTGTAGCCCCAAATTGCTTTCCAGAATGGTTGGATCAGGGGGTGGAGCCAAAATGGTGGAGTAGAAAGACACACATACACAGAGTCTCCCCACACAGCCCATAAAATACCTGTAGAGAGGGACTCTCAACAAATTCTGGAGCAGCAGAAGTGGAGAACAACAGAGTGGAGGAGATTTCCAGCCCAGGATGACCTGAAATGCCCACGGGAAATGTCAGTTGCACCAAAAGCAGAGCCAAGCCCAGCCCAACCTTGGTCACGCGGCACAGCTCCAGAACAGCCCTCAGGGGTGGAATCTCCAGTTGTGGAATCCCCAGTCCCAGTAGCAGTGGGTTCACAGATGCCTCAACCCACAGGCGCCAAAAGTCAGTGACAGGGTTTTTTCAGCTAGCCAGGAAGGGAGAAGGACCTTCCATAGCTCTGGCCTTAGGCAGTGGCCTGCAAAGGCCACATCAGGCTAGCAATAGCAGTTCTCAGCCCCTACATCAGCCCGCATACATTATTGGAGCATAAAAACCCCTGGGGGCACTGAGGAGCTGAGTCTTGCGACAGCCCTGTGTGGAGGCCCTGGAGGAGCTGGTCTTTGATTCACACTAAATGGCGGCCCTGCCCATCCAGCTTATCTGAAAATCAGCCCCCAGTGCTGACTTGGCTGAACTGGAGGCCAGGTGGCTGTGGAGAGGTAACTGCTAAGATTCTGGGCACAAAAATCTCTCTCTGCATCCAGACAAGTACATGCTCGATTGTTCCACCTTGGAGGAACTGAGATCTTATAGAGTCCCGAGTATACCCTACTCTTGACAAAGGACCCAAAAGTCTAGTAACTGGTTGGGAAAAATGCCAAAAAAAAGGGGGAAAAATAAGACTATAAAAGGTTACTTTCTTGGTGAACAGATATCTCCTCCCATCCTTTCAGATAAGGAAGAACAATGCTTACCATCAGAGAAAGACATAAAAATTAAAGCTTCTGTATCCCAAACATCCAAAATAAATACTCAATGGGCTCAGGCCATGGAAGAGATCAAAAAGGAGTTTGGAAATCAAGAAAGAGAGGTGGAGGAAAAATTGGGAAGAGAAATGAGAGAGATGCAAGAAAAGCATGAAAAGCAGGTAAACACCTTGCTAAAGGAGGCCCCCCAAAAAATGCTGAAGAAAATAACACCTTTGAAAATAGGCTAACTCAATTGACAAAAGAGGTTCAAAAAGCCAATGAGGAAAAGAATGCTTTAAAAAGCAGAATTAATCCAATGGAAAAGGAGGTTCAAAAGCTCATTGAAGAAAACAGTTCTTTAAAAATTAGAATGGAACAGATGGAGGCTAATGACTTTATGAGAAACCAAGAAATCACGAAACAAAACCAAAAGAATGAAAAAATGGAAGATAATGTGAAATATCTCATTGGAAAAACAACTGACTTGGAAAATAGATGCAGGAGAGACAATTTAAAAATTATGGGACTACCTGAAAGCCATGATCAAAAAAAGAGCCTAGACATCATCTTTCATGAAATTATAAAGGAAAACTGCCCTGATATTCTAGAACCAGGGAGGAAAATGAATATTGAAAGAATTCACCAATCACCTCCTGAAAGAGATCCAAAAAGATAAACTCCTAGGAACAATGTGGCCAAATTTCAGAGTTCCCTGGTCAAGGAGAAAATATTGCAAGCAGCTAGAAAGAAACAATTCAAGTATTGTGGAAATACAATCAGGATAACACAAGATCTAGCAACTTCTACGTTAAGGGTGTGGAGTGTGATATTCCAGAAGTCAAAGGGACTAGGATTAAAACTGAGAATCAGAATGGTTGGATCAGTTTAGAGCTCCACTAACAATGAATTAGTGTTCCAACTCTCCCACATCCTCTCCAATATTTATCATCTTTCTGTTCTGCCATGTTTGCCAACCTGAGAGATGTGATATGGTAGCTCAAAATTGTTTTGATTTGCATCTCTCTAGTCAATAGTGATTTAGAGCATTTTTTCATATGATTAGAGATAGTTTTGATTTCTTCCTCTGAAACTTCCTGTTCATATCCTTTGACCATTTATCAGTTGGGGAATGACTTGTATTTTTGTACATTTGACTCAGTTCTCTCTATATTTTAGAAATGAGGTCTTGATCACAGACACTAGCTGCAAAAATTCTTTCCCAGTTTTCTGCATTCCTCTGAATCTTAGTTCCTTTGAGTTTGCTTATGCAAAAACTTTTCAGTTTAATTCAATCAAAATTGTCCTTCTTGAACTTCATAATACTTTCTTTCTCCTCTTTAGTCAAAAATTTTCTCTTCTCCATAAATCTGATAAATACACTACTCCTTGCTCCACCAATTTGTCCATATTATCAATCTTTATAACTAGATTGTGGACCCATTTGGATTTTATTCTTGTGTATGGTGTCAATTGGTCTATGCCTAGTTTCTGCCATACTGTTATCCAATTTTCCCAGCAATTTTTGTAAAACAGTGAGTTCTTATTCCAGAAGCTGGGGTCCTTGGATTTATCAGACGGTAAGTTACTAAATTTACAGCCTATTGTAGTTTGAATACCTACCCTATTCCATTTGTCTACCCTTCTGTTTCTTAACCAGTGCCAGGTGGTTTTGATAATTGCTGCTTTATAATACAATTAGAGTTCTGGTAGTGCTAGACCACCATCCCCAGCATTTCTTTTCATTCGTCCCTTTGATATTCTGGAACTTTTGTTCTTCCAGATGAATTTTGATACTACTTTTCCAGCTCTCGAAAATAGTTATTTGATAATTTGATTGGTATGGCACTAAACAAGTAAATTAATTTAGGCAGAATTGTCATTTTTATCATATTGCCTCGGCCTACCCATGAGCAACTGATGTTTTTTCACTTACTTAGATTTGACTTTATTTGTGTGAAAAGTGTCTTGTAATTGTACTCATATAGTCCCTGGGTTTGTTTTAGCAGGTAAACTCCTAAATATTTTAGAGTGTCTACCCCAGCTTTAAATGGGATTTCTCTCTCTATCTTTTGTTGTTGGCTTTGTTTCTGATATATAGAAATGGAGAAGGTTTGTGAGGGTTAATTTTGTTACCTGCAATTTTGCCAAAGTTATTTATCATTTCAACTAGTTTTTTACTTGAATCTCTAGGATTCTCTAAGTATATCATCATATCATCTTCAAAGAATAATACCTTAGTTTCTTCTTTGCCTATTCCAGTTCCTTCACTTTCTTTGTCTTCTCTAATTGCTACAGCTAACATTTCTAGTACCATATTGAAAAAACAGTGGTGATAATGAGCATTCTTGTTTCACCCCTGATCTTATTGGAAATGAATCTAGATTATCTCCATTGCATATAATGCTTGCTGAAGGTTTTAGGTAGATGCTGCTTATTATTTTATGGAAAATTCTCTTTATTCCTATGCTCTCCAGTGTTTTTAATAGGAATGGGTGTTGTATTTTGTCAAAAGCTTTTTCCACCTCTCCTGCGATAATTATGTGGCTTCTGTTAATTTTGCTATTGATATGATTGATAATATTAATGGCTTTCCTACTATTGAATCAGCCCTGCATTCCTGGTATGAATCCTACCTGATCATAATGTACTACCGTTGTGATAAGTTGCTGTATTCTTTTTGCTAAAATCTTATTTAAAATTTTTGTATATTTATTCATTAGAAAAATTGGTCATAATTTGTTTCTCTGATTTGACTCTTCCTCTTACGATACACCATAGGTGTATCGTAAAAAGAATTTGATCTCCTTCTTCCCCAACTCTCCCAAATAGTCTACATAGTATTGGAATTAACTGTTTGAGATAAATCACTTGCGAATCCATTCGGCCCTGGAGATTTTTTTCTTGGGAGTTCACTGATGGCTTGTTCAATTTCTTTTTCTGAAATGGGGTCCTTTAAGTATTCGACTTCCTCTTCTGGAGGTCTGGGCAATTTGTTGTTTTTTTTTTAAATACTCATTCATCCCATTTAGATTGTCGAATTTATGAGCATAAAGTTGAGCAAAGTAATTTCTAATTATTGTTTTAATTTCCTCCTCATTGGAGGTGAGTTCACCCATTTCATTTTTGGTATTGGTAATTTGACTTTCTTTTTTTAATCAAATTGACAAAAGGTTTGCCAATTTTACTAGTTTTTTCATAAAACCAACTATTAGTTTTACTTATTAATTCAACAGTTTTTTTTTATTTTCACTTTTATTAATCTCTCCTTTGTTTTTCAGTATTTCTAAGTTGGTATTTAATTGGGGATTGTCGTTTTGTACTTTATCTAGCTTTTTCAGGTGTATGTCCAAGTTATTCATCCCCTCTTTCTCTATTTTATTCATGTAAGCATTCAAAGATATGAAACTTTCCCTAAGAAGTGCTTTTGCAGTATCCAGTAAGATTTGGTAGGTTGTCTCATTATTGTCATTCTCTTGAATGAAGTTGTTGATTGCTTCTATGATTAGTTGTTTTACCCACTCCTTCTTTAGGATTAGATTATTTAGTTTTCAATGAATTTTTGGTTTATCTTTCCATGGCCTTTTATTACATGTAATTTTTATTGCATTATTATCTGAGAAGGATACATTGACTATCTCTGCTGTTGTGCACTGGATTGTGAGGTTTTTATGCCCTGGAACATGGTCAACTGTGTAATTGCCATATACTGCTGAGAAAAAGGTCTATTCGTTCCCATCCCCATTCAATTTTCTCCAGAGATCTACATATCTACCTTACCCAAAGTTTTATTCACCTCCTTAACTTATTTCTTGTTTATTTTAAGGTTAGACTTATCAAGTTCAGAGAGGGGGAGGCTGAGGTCCCCCACTAGTACAGTTTTGTTGTGTATTTCTTCCTGTAACTCCCTCAACCTCTCTAAGAAATTGAATGCTATAACATTGGAGCATACATGTTTCATAATAATATTGCTTCATTGTCTATAGTTCCTTTTGACAGGATATAGTGTCTTTCCTTAACTTTTTTGATTAGATCTGTTTCTGCTTTTGCTTTTTGTAAGATTAGCATTGATACCCCTGCTTTTCTTACATCAGCTGAAGCACAATATATTCTGCTCCAACCTTTTACCTTTACCCTGTGTGTATCCCCCCCATTTCAATATGTTTCTTGTAAACAACATATTGTTGGATTATGACTTTTAATCCATTCTACTATCTGTCTCTGTTTTGTGGGAGAGTTTATTCCATTCACATCCACAGTTATGATTACAGTATGTGTCTTTCCCTCCATCCTCTTTCCCATCGTTTGTGCTTTTAGTTCTCCTCTCTCCCTTTCCCTCCTCAATAGAATTTTCACTTTTGACCACCACCTCCCCCCTCTTCCCTTCCTTCTTTCAACCTTCCTCCCTTTTACTCCATTTTACCCTTACTACTGCTTCCCTCCTTTCTAGCTTCCTCTCTCCTTTCTTCCCCCTTTCCCTCCTACTGCTTATATAGTTAGATTTATATACTCAGTTAAGTTTGTTGTTCCCTCCTTGAACCAAATGACATTAGCACACCTCTCAATGTTCATCTCTCTTCCCTCCTTCCCTGTAGTATAATATCATTTTATACTTCTTCCTGTGATTTAATTTAGCATTTTCTGCTTCCTGCTTTTCACATCTCCTGTTAAAATCCCTTTGATGCTTAAATCACATTTTTATCATCACATCATTTACTTTATACCCGTTTCCTTGTCTATCCCTTTTATATTTCATAATATATGTGCAATTCTCAAGATTAGCAAGTATCATCTTCCCTTATAGGGAGGTAAATGGTTGCCTAAATTGAGTAACAAGTTTTTCTTTTCTGCTGTTTACCTTCTTATACCTCTCTTGATACCTGCGTTTCAGGATCAAATTTTCTATTGAGTTCTGGCCTTTTTTCAGGAAGGTCTGGAAGTTCCTTATTTCCTTGAACGTCCATCTCCTTGCCTGAACTTTGCTCAGTGATTGATGCTTGGCTATAGTCCAAGCTCTTTTGCCTTACGGAATATCATATTCCAATTCCTTCGATCTTTTATTGTATAAGCTGCAAGGTCCTGTGCCATCCTGATTGTAGCTCCTCACTATATGGATGGTTTCTTTCTGGCTGCCAGTAGTATTTTCTCCTTGACTTGATAGTTCTGGAATTTGGCAACAATATTTCTTGGTGTTTTCCATTGAGGTCCCTTTCAGGAGGTGAACGGTGGATTCTTTAGAAGACTGTATTACCCTCTGATTCCAGCCCTTCTGAGCAATTTTCCATGATGATTTCTTGGAAGATATTGTCCAGACTCTTTTTTTCATAGTGGCTTTCTGGTAGGCCAATAATTCTTAACTTTTCTGGATCTATTTTCCAGGTCAGTTGTTTTTCCAATAAGACATTTCACATTTTCTTCTATCTTTCCATTCTTTAGATTTTGTTTGACTGATTCTTGATGTCTCATAGAGTCATTAGTTTCTATTTACTCAATTCTAATTTTTATCAAATTGTTTTCTTCAGTTAACTTTTGCATTTCCTTTTCCATCTGTCCAGTTATTCCTTTTAAGGAGTTATTTTCTCCAGTTAGTTTTTATCCTTCCTTTTCTATTTGTCCAATTTTCCCAGTTCGGTTTTATGCTTCCTTTTCCATGTGTTTAATTTTCCTTTTTAAAGAGCTGTTTTCTTCATATAATTCTTTTTTCATACTGTTAAAATCATTGGCCAGTTTTTCTTCCATTTCCTTCTTCTTCTCTTCCAAGAGTGCTCTTTGTGCATGCGAGCACTTCATAGTCCCTTCTGAAGTTTCAGACGGGAGTACAGTCTCAATTCTCACCTCTTTGATATTCGTGTTTTGGTTCTTGTCACCATAGAAAGATTCTATGGTCTTTTCCTTCTTGCTTTGCTTCTTCTTACTCATGATGATGACACTTTGTGTATTGTGGCCTCTGGCTTTTTCAGCTAGAAGCTGAAGAACCTAGTGCTCAGCTGACTGGTGTGAAAAAGCAAAGGGCAGGTGCCTTTTTATTCCTTTTTGTTTTGTGTTTCCCTGGATCAGCCCTGGGGCTAGCTTGTTAAGTGTGGGGAGGGGTGGTCTGGTCACGGGAGATCTCAGCTGAGCTGGAGTAAAGGCAAGTTCAGGGGTTGGTGATCCTGGCTGCCCTATTATCTTCCCCTTTCCCTGAGGCAAGCCTGGGCTCCTGGTATTGGTGATTGTGGGACTGCACCCCCTGGGGCTCCTCTCCTTCTGGTTCACCTCCACCACAGTAAGAGGAAACCCCTTAGCTATTTTCATAGCCTCAAGTGCTACAAGACTGTTTGTCCCTTCTGCTGACCACACTGATCCAGGATTTTTCTGGGGAAATATTTTCTGGTTCTCTCAAAGTCAACAAGGGGAGGGGGAGAGAGAATTTACTGGTCACTCCATTTTGAAGTCTTCCATGGTCTGAGACAATTGTCTTATTTTTGGAGGTTTTTGATGTAGAAGCCTTGACTTTTATGTTTTTCGCTGATGGTGTGCTTTGTTTTTCCTCATCAGAAAGGATGGAGGAAAATACCTTGTGGCCAAGAAAGTTACCTTCTATGGTCTTTTTTCCCTTTTTTGGGCACTTTCTCATCCAATTGCTTGAAATTCAAGTCCTTTGTCAAGTGGAGTTTGTACTCTAGAGACCTGTAAGTTCTCAGTTTCTCCAAGGTGGCACAATCAAGGGAGAGGACATTAATTCTCTCCTGTCCTGCACTCTGGTCTGGGAGCATCCACAAACTTTTCTGCCCAGGATCCTCTCCAAAGCCTCCACCTCTCCACCACACCAGCACTCCTCCTTACCCCATGACTGGCACTCAGCACTGAGTCCCAAATTGGACACTCAGTTCCCCCAGGTTCTTTATGCTGAGGAACTCAAAAATGGACACAGCTGCTGCAGTGGCTACTGTTGCCTTGGGGCCATGGCTGTGACTGAACCCTACTCCATTCTTACCCAGGTGGAAGAGCTTTCTCTCTGACCTTTGAAGCAGTCTTTGGGTTGAGAAATCTAGGAACCATAGTTGGGCTCATAATTCCACACCTTGTGGCCTATTCCAGTCCTGTCCCTGCCATGCTGCCAAGCCTGGGTTATGCTCCCCTCTGAGCCTTTTGCAATAGACCTTTTCTGTTGGCCTTCCAGGCTGTCTTGGACTGGAAATCTCTTTCAATTTGTTGTTTTGTTACTTCTGCTGCTCTAGAATTTGTTTAAAGTCACTTTTTACAGGTATTTTTTAGGCTATGGGGTAGAGCTAGAGCAGGTCTGACCTTCTACTCCACTATCATGGCTCCACCCCTCAAGAACAATTTTATTCAGTGAGCTTTTGAACCACCTTTTCCATCTGGCCAATTCTGCTTTTTAAAGCATTCTTCTCCTCATTGGCTTTTTAGACCTCTTTTGCTATTTGGATTAGTTTATTTTTAAAGGTGTTTTTTTCTCCAGCATTTTTAGGGTCTCTTTTAGCAACTTGTTGACTTGTTTTTCATGATTTTCTTACATCACCCTCAGTCCTCTTCCCATATTTTCCTCCACCTCTTTTACTTGATTTTTGAAATTCTTTTTGAGCTCTTACATGGCCTGAAACCATTGCATATTTTTTGGAGGCTTTGGATATAGAATCTTTGACATTACTGTCTTCCTCTCCTGGTATGCTTTGATCTTCCTCATCCAAAAGGATGGAAGAAAACACCTTTTTACCATGCAAGTTCCCTTCTATAGTCTCATTTTCCCCCTTTTGGGCCATTTTTCCATCCAGTTATTTGACTTTTGAGTCTTTTGTCAAGGTGAAGGTATACTACCCTAGACTTCAATAATTTTGTGTAAATATTCTCAGAGATATCTGTAGGGACCTGTAAGTTCTCTGTTCCTCCAAGGAGGAAAAATCAAGGGAGAGGGGTTTACTCCTCTCCTGGCCTGTGCTTTGGTCTAGGAGCAACAAAAAGCACTCTTTCTGCTCTGGAACTGAAAATCGAATTCCCTTTCAACAGCTGTCACCATCATGTTAGTGCTCCTCTTCACCCCAGGACAGCCACTCAGGACTGAGACTCAGATCAACTACTCGATTCCCCTAGGTTCTTTAGGCCAAGGGCAACAAAAGTAGATGCTACTGATGCAGTGGGTGCCACCACCCTGGAGAAGGGCCTGGGACCAGACCACACTCCCCTCTCACCCATGTGAAAGAGCTTTGTTACTGACCTTTGAAGCTGTCTTTGGTGTTTGTGGGTTGAGAAATCTAGGAACCACAGCAGTTGCCTGATATTCCATGCCCTGAAGCCTGCTCCAGTCCTGTCTTTGCTGAGTGCGCCACGCTTAGCTGCACTCCACTCTAAGCCCAGTGTGATTGACCTTTTCTGTCGAACTTCTAGGCTGTTCTAGGCTAGAAATCTGTTTACTCATTCATTTTGTGGCTTCTGCTCCTCTAGAATTTGTTTAGAGTCATGTGTACAGGTATTTTATGGGTTATGCAGGGAGAGCTTACACTCAATTGATATCTTACTCTACAGGAAAATAGGGTGGAGGGGATGAAAGGAGGGGGTAGGACATAAGAGTTGTCAGATTGAGGGAGGGAATAGTTAGAAGCAAACACTTTTTTCATAATATTTTAACTTATTTTTTAAATAAAATTTATGCATTTTCAATTTTCAACATTCACTTCCACAAAATTTTGAATTTCAAGTTATCTCTCCATCTCCTCCCTCCCCTCACCCCAGTACATTGTGTAATCTGATTTCCCTTTCTTTCAATCTTCCCTCCCTTCTATCATTCAGCCCTCCTGTTTTCCCCTTCCCTTCTATTTTCTTGTAGGACAAGAAAGATTACTATACCCCATTATTTACACATCTTACTTCCTAGTTGCATGTAAAAATGCTTTTTAACATTAATTTTTAAAGCTTTGAGTTCCACATTCTCTCCCTTTCTTCCTACCTGTCTACCCTCATTGAGAAGTCAAGCAATTCAATATGTTACACATGTGTACTCATGCAAAATACATCTATAATAGTAATGTTGTGAAAGATTAACTGTATTTCCCTCTAACCTACCCCACTGTCCATTTATTCTATTCTTTCCTTTGGCCTGCCTCTCTACAAAAGTATTTGCTTCAGAAAACCCCTTCCCATTACCCCTTTCCCTGATCTACCATCCCTTCTATTAGGCCCCCTTCTTATTCCCTTCCCCCTGCTTTTCTGTAGCATAAGATAAATTTCCATACCCACTTGAGCGTGCATGTTATTCCTTCCTGAGTGCAAATCCAATGAAAATAAGGCTCACTTATTCCCTCTCAATTTCCCCTCCTTCCCCTACATTGTAAAATCTCTTTCTTCCCTCTTTCTTGGAGAATGATTTAATACATTCTACCTCTCACTTTCTCTTTATCCTAGTATATTTCTCTAAACACTTAATTTTATTTTTTAGATATCATCACTTCATATTCAGCTCACCCTATGCATTTTCTCCCTCCCTCCCTCCTTTCCTCTCTCTCTCTCTCTCTCTCTCTCTCTCTCTCTCTCTCTCTCTCTCTCTCTCTCTCTCTCTCTCTTTTTCTCTCTGTATATGTATATATATATATGTATATATGTATGTATATTTGTATGTATACATATATATACGTTTGTGTGTATGTATACACACATGTATATCCATAAATATATGTGTATATATATATGTATATGTGTGTGTATGGATGGATGGGTAGATATATTACCTTCAACTGTCCTATTATTGAGAAAATTCTCATGAGTTATAAATATCATCTGTCTATGATGTAGGAATGTAAACAATTCAACTTTAATAAGTCCCTTATGTTTTCTCTTTCCTGTTTACATTTTCAGGCTTCTCTTGATTCTTATATTTGAAAGTCAAATTTTCTATTTGGCTCTTGTCTTTTAAAAAAGAATGCTTGGAAGTACTCTATTTCATTGAAATTCCATTTTTTTCTCCTGAAATATTATACTCAATTTTGCTGAGTAGGTGATTCCTGGTGTTAATCCTATATCTTTTGACCTCTGGAATATCATATTCCAAGTCCTGCAATCCCTTACAGTAGAAGATGCTGAATCTTGTGTGATCCTGTTTCCACCATACTTGATTGTTTCTTTCTGGCTGCTTGTAGTATTTTTTTCTTGACCTGGGAACTCTGTAATTCAGCTACAGTATTCCTATGAGTTATCATTTTGAGATCTCTTTCAGAAGGTTATTGGTGGATTGTTTTCATTTCTATTTTACCCTCTGGCTCTAGAACATCATGGCAGTTTTCCTTGATAGTGTCTCAAAAGATGGTGTCTAGGCTCTTTTTTTAATCATGATTTTCAGATAGTTCCATAATTTTTAAATTATCTGTCCTGGATGCATTTTCCAAGTCGGTCATTTTTCCAATGAGATATTTCACATTGTCTGCTATTTTTCTCATTCTTTTGGTTTTGTTTCATAATTTCTTGATTTCTTATAAAATCATTAGTTTCTATTTCCTTCATTCTAATTTTGAAGAATTTATTTTCTTCAGTGAGTTTTTGGACCTCTTTTTCCATTTGGTCCATTGTGCTTTTTGAGATATTTTTCCCCTCATTGTCTTTTGGAACCTCTTTTGCCTTTTGAGTTAGTCTAATTTTAAAGGTGTTGTTCTCTTCAGCATTTTGGGGGTCTCCTTTAGCAAGCTGTTGACTTGTTTTTCATAATTTTCTTGCATCACTCTCATTTCTCTTCCAAATTTTTGCACTAATTCTCCTACTTGATTTTCAAAATCCTTCCTGAGCTTTTAAATGGCCTGAGACCAGTTCATATATTTTGGAGGCTTTAGATACAGGACCTTTGACTTTGTTCTGTTTTTCTGATTGTATGTTTTGATTTTTCTCTTCACCAATTACAAAAGAAAATACCTTTTCAAGGAGGAAGTAAGAATCTATAGTCTATTTTTTCCGTGTTTGCTCATTTTCCCAGCCAGTTACTTGAATTTTTAATTCTTTGTTAAGTACAGGGCTTCAAAAGAAGGTTCTGCTTCAGCAGTGAATTCTGCCATCCTGTGGCTGTAATTGGTACTGGGGCTCATGTCAGGGCCAGGCAGGGGCTAGAACAAGACCACACTCCCCTCTCAGCCAGATGAGAGACTCTTCTCATTGACTTTCAAAGCTGTCCTTGATGTTTGTGGGTTTAGAAGTCTGAAAACCATAACAGTCACCAGCATTTCAAGTCCCTTAAGCCCTGCTCTAGCATTGTCCGTGCTGGTGTGGCCCACACAAAACTGTGCTCTGCTCCAAGCCCAGTGTGATAGGCTCTTCTTGTTGACCTTCTAGATTGTCTTGAGCTGGAAATTTGCTTCAGTCTTTCATTTTATGACTTCTACTGCTGTAGTATTTATTTAGAGTTATTTTTACAGGTTTTTTGAGCAGTCTGGAAGTGATCTCCAGCAGGTCCCTGCTTCTATTCCACCCTCTTGGCTTCATCCCAGCAACAAACACTTTTGAAAAAGGTCAGGGTCAAAGAAGATAATAGAATAGGTGGGGGAGGAGGAAAGGATAGTGAGTAATTTAGCTAGCCTTTCACAACATGACCATTATGGACATGTTCTGCATAACTACACATGCATAATCTATACTGAATTACTTGTCCTTTTAATGAAGATGGTTGGGGAGGAAAGAAGGGAGAGAATTTGGAACTCAAAATTTCAAAAACAAATGTTAAAAATTGTTATTACATGCAAGTGGAAAATAAGATGTATAGACAATGGGCTATAGAAATCAATTTTGCCTTTCAATAAAGTGAGGAGAAGGGGGATAGGAAGAAGGATAATAGAGGGAAGGACAGACTGGGGGAAGGGGTGATCAGAATGCATGCCATCTTGGGGTGGAGGTAGAAGAAATATGGGTAGAAAATTTGGAATTCAAAACCCTGTGGAAATAAATGTCCACGACTAAAATAAATTTAAAAAGAATAGCAATCATAAAAAAAGAATAAAGGGAGAAAGATATTGAAACTGTCAAATTTTATGTGACTTAATAAAAATACAGATAATAAAAAGTCTCACAAAACAAAAAAATAATTTTCTTCAAAACAAAACTGAAGATATTTCTGATTCAGTTTTAATAATTACTAGAAAAACAGCTTGGTGCCATAAACTGTTGCATTCATACCCAATTATTCTTACATCAGTTTAAAAACATTTAAAGACCTTATTTTACACACACATGCACACACACACACACACAAAACTTGGAGTCCTTCTCCAAGTCTTTTCCATGAGAACTCTACCTATAGTTCATGGATGCAGAATCCCATAAGATTTCTGGCCTCATTGAGAACAGCTTAACAGCATTCTTTGAGTACCGTGCCTAGAAATAGACTTAGAAAAATACCAGTTAACAGTTCCATAATTTCTTAAACATAAAGTTCAATAATCAGAACTTTGGGTACATTCTGTTTCCAAGGATCACATATCCTGGATAACAAATAATGATTATAATCTCACATTGGCAGGATGCATTATGCAAAGTACTCCTGCTGAGTAGATTTTTTTATCCATAAGCATACTACACAAATCATTTTGCTTTAACATGCTTAATAGTAAGAAACAAAAGAAGCATTGTCTATAATAAAAGACGTTGAGTGATTAACCATTTTCAAATGGATATAAACATATACTACTGCTATCAGAATCCCTTGAAATACAGAAACATATTTAAGGTGACTCAAGTACTTTACATGTGTTTCAGGACATACTTAACCATATAGTTTGTATGTACATATATATATATATACATTTACATACATAAAATCTATATATGCATTCATATGCATGTGTGCATATTTGTATGTTAGTACAACCACATGCACACACATTGCTTGTTTTCTCTCCCATTAGCCTGTTCGCTTCTTCAAAGTACAACCTGCAACCAGGTGGCAAAGTGTATAGACAACTGGACCTGAATTTTTCAGTTCTGGGACATAAGATGGTGGAGTGACCAGTGAAGTGCTATCTCCCTCCCCTTGTTGATCTTGATGAGCTCAGAGAATATCTCACCAGAAAAACCCTGGAACAGTGGGAGCAGCAGAAGGGGTAAACAGACTCTTTGCCCATGAAGCTAGGAAAATCTCTAAGGAAGGTCCCTCTTGCTGTGGCTGAAGGGGACCAGGGCAGGATCAGAGCTGTCCCAGACAGCCCCACCTCAAAAAACCCAGAGAAGATCCTAAGCCCCAGGGGAATAAAGCCAGCAACTGTCAACACCAGGACCCCAGGAGAGTCTCAGCATCTCAGAGGAATCGGGAAGACACTAGGGCAGACGGGATCACCAACCACTGAGCTTTCCCATGCTCCAACTCAGTAGAGAAGACCTCCTGTGGCCAGACCACCCCTCCCTCACACTTAATGAGCTAGCTCCTGGGTAACTGTGGGGAAACACAAGAAGACCTCACCTGGCCTCTGCTTTCCAACACTAGCCAGCTCAGCACCAGGTAAGCTGCAGCATTTTAGCCTCTAGCTGAAAGAATCAGAGGGCACAACACACAAACCCCCAACTTTTAGGCACAAGAACTGAGGGAGAGAGACCCCTGTGACCCAGACACAGAGATCTACTTTAAAAGCCAGGAAAAGGATGATTATCATGAGTAAGAAGCAAAGTAGAAGAGAATAAGAAGCAAAGCAGAAAGGAAAAGACAGTAGAAAAGACAATCTATATATGGGGACAAGGACCAAAACACAAATACCAAACAAGTAAGCTTTGAGACTGTAATCCTATCAGAAACTTCAGAAGGGAATATGAACCAGTCTGAAGCACAAAGAGCCTTCTCGGAAGAGCTCAGGAAGGATTTTTAAAGTCACATTAGAGAAATAGAAGAAAAACTGACCCATGACTTTAAAAATATGGAAAAAGAAATCACAGAAGAATTTAAAAGGACAAATGGACAAATGGAAAAGGAAATACAAAACCAAACTGGACAAAATAACTCCTTAAAATGAAAAAAATGGACAGATGGAAAAAGTGATGCAAAAGTTAACTGAAGAAAACAATTTGATAAAAATTAGAATCAGACAAGTGGAAGCTAATGAATCCATGAGACATCAAGAATCAGTCAAACACAATCTAAAGAATGTAAAGATAGAAGAAAAAGTAAAATATCTTATTGGAAAAACAACCTGACCTGGAAAACAGATCCAGGAGAGTAAATCTAAGGATTGTTGGTCTACCAGAAGGGCATGATGAAAAAAAAAGCCTGGATGATATCATCCAAGAAATTCTCAAGGAAAATTGCCCAGAAGTCCTAGACCCAGAGGGCAAAAGAGACATCGAAAGAATCCACCATTCACCTCCTGAAAGGGACCCCAAATGAAAAGCACCAAGGAATATTGTTGCCCAATTCCAGAACTAACAAGTGAAGAAGAAAATACAGCAGACAGCTAGAAAGACACAATTCAAATATCGAGGAGCTACAGTCAGGACCATACAGGACCTTGCAATTTCTACATTAAAAGATAGAATGAATTGGAATATGATATTCCATAAGGCAAAGGAGCTTGGAGTACAACCAAGGATCAATTACCCACAGAAGTTCAGCATAACATTTCAGGCAAGGATATTGGCAGACCTTCCTGATGAAAAGGTCAGAACTCAATAGAAAATTTGATCTTCAAATGCTGGTTTCAAGAGAGGCATAAAATGGTAAACAGGGAAAAAAAACTTGTTACATAATATTGACAAAGTATTTACATACCTATAAAAGAAGATGATACTTGTTAATCTTGAGAATTACATATTTATTATGAAATATAAAGGGCATATACAAAGATAGAGGGAATGGTTATAAATTAAATGATGTGATGATGACAAATGTGATTTAAGAGTATAAAGGAATTGTAATGGGAGATGTGCAAAGGAGGAGGCAGAAAAAAATAAATTTCATCATAGGAAAAGGCTTGAAAATATATCACAATAGATGGAAAGATGGGAGGGAGATGGACATTGTTTGAGAGGTACTCTCTTCTCATTGTATTCAAGGAGGGTACAACAAATTCAGTTTAGTATAGAAATATAATTAGTTCTATAGGCAGTAGGAAGGGAAGGGGGAAAGAAAAGGAAGGTGAGGTTAAAAGGGAGGGAAGAAGTAGTAAGGGACAAATGGATTAAAAATGAGGGAGGCTGAAAGTAGGGAGGGAAGACTGAGGGAGGCAGGGATCAAAAATTAAAACTCTGTTATGGAGAAGAAGGGAGAAAGGAGAACTAAAAGCATAAAGAAGGGGAAATGGGATATAACAAAAACACTTCTAGTAAATGAAAGTGAATGGGATAAAATCTCCCATAAAATGGAGACAGCAGAATGGATTAAAAACCATAATCCAACAATAGGTTGTTTACAAGAAACTCATTTGAAAAGGGCATACACACAGGATAAAGGTGTAAGGTTGGAGCAGAATATTTTGTACTTCAGCTGATGAAAGAAAAGCAGGGGTAACAAATCTAATGTCAGGCAAAACAATAACAAAAGTAGATCTAATCAAAAGAAATAAGTATAGAAACCATATCCTGCTAAAAGGCACTGTAGACAATGAAGCAATTTCATTACTAAATATATATGCTCCAAGTGGGAGAGCATCCAAATTCTTAGAGGAGAATTTAAGGCAGTTACAGGAAGAAAAAGATAGCAAAACCATACTATTGGGGGACCTCAATCTCGCCTCTCTCTGAACTTGATACATCTACTTCAAAATAAATAAGAAAAATGTGAAGGAGGTGAATAAAACTCTGGAGAAGATGCACACGATAGATCTCTGGAGAAAACTGAATGGGAATCGCAAGGGATATACCTATTTCTCAGTGGTACATGGCACATATGCAAAAACTGACTATGTACTAGGCCATAAAAACCACACAATCCAGTGAATAAAATGCATCTTTCTCAGATCATAATGCAATAAAAATTATGTGTAATCAAAGGCCATGGAAATATAAACCAAAAACTAGTTGGGAACTAAACAATCTCATCCCAAAGGACGTGTGGGTTAAACAACAAATAATAGGAACATTCAAAAACTTCATTCAAGAGAATTACAATAATGAGACAACCTACCAAATCTTATGAAATATTGCAAAAGCAGTTTGTAGGGGAAGTTTTATGTCTATGGATTCCTCCATGAATAAAACAGAAAAAGAGGAGATCAATGAATTGTGCATGCAGCTGCAAAAGCTAGGAAAAGAACAAATTGAAAATCCCCAAGCAAATATTAAATTAGAAATACTGAAAACCAAAGAAGAGATTAATAAAATTGAAATTAAGAAAACCATTGAACTAATAAATAAAACTAAGAATTTGTTTTATTAAAAAGACAATAAAGTTGATAAACCTTCAGTCCATTTGATTAAACAAAAAGAAAGAAGAAAGGAGATGTTGTGATCTGGGTGTAGAGAGTCTTGGTATTGGATCCTGAGAGTGATAGAGAGTATGGAGTGTGTTGAAGGTCACACACTGGTTGGGAGCACAGGTGCCTGGGAGGATGGCATTGTAGAGTGCCTTAGAGAAGCTAGTAAAAGGCCACTAGGGCCAGACTAAGGAGGGCTTTGAATTTTAGACTTCATTGTGTGGGCAATGGATTGTTGTTATTGGTCATTTGACTACTATAACCCCCAGTTGCTTCATAGCAATTAATGTCCTTCCTATTTTCAAGGTCCTTGTGAGGGTTTAAATAAAGTAATGGATACAGAAGTGATTTGAAATAATTACAGTCATTGTATGAATATGAAGGATTATTCTTGCCTCCCTGCGCAAGAAAGTTTGAAATCCTATCAAAGGACAGTATGAGTTTGGGATCATACTAACTTTAGTCTCATAGTCCAGGTAGGGTCATGGTCAGGTATTAGCTGCAGCTGGAGTGTTCTCCACCCAGTCCAAAAACAAAAAAATAAATGTGTCAGAGACATGACTGAGCCTATACTTAAAGAGAAGAGGTAGTCATGTCCCTGTGTGATAAGAGTAATGAATAGCTTCTCTTCCTCAAAATATCAGCCCTTTCATCCTTCCCTGATATCTGAAATCCCATGCTCAGAACTTTATTTCTTTACACCAAATCATTACTTTTCTAGGCAAATGAATATAATGCAAATGAACCAGGGACTGTTAATCTTGTATACAAGAACTAACTATTTATACCTCATTATGAATTGTCTTTATCAGAGATACAGAAGTCAAATAACTAGCAGCACACTGAAGAATAGGATTTGAATCAGGTAAGTGCTAACAGGTGAGGAAAAATGGAACTGTTGTAGCCTGAGTTGACAGTTGACAGTGTGGGTCTAGACACTAAGCTCAGTTTGATGCTTATTGGATATCTGTTTGGAGAGGGCTCTCACAAAAGAAAAGAGAGAAACTCACTAAATGGGTTTACTGGTAGATTTCTTTTTCTTCTTACCATCTTTTTTTCTTTCCATCTTCCTTCCCTTTTCCTTTTCTCCCTCTCTCCCTTCCCCTCTCTTTCTTTCTTTTTCTTTCTTTCTTCCTTCTTTCCTTCCTTTCTTTCTTCCTTCCTTCCTTCCTTTCTCTTTCTTTCTTTCTTTCTTTCTTTCTTTCCTTCTTTCTTTCTTCCTTCCTTCCTTCTTTCCTTCCTTTCTCTTCCTTCCTTCCTTCCTTCCTTCCTTCCTTCCTTCCTTCCTTTCTTTCTTTCTTTCTTTCTTTCTTTCTTTCTTTCTTTCTTTCTTTCTTTCTTTCTTTCTTTCTTCTTTCTTCTTCCTTCCTTCCTTCCTTCCTTCCTTCCTTCCTTCCTTCTTTCCTTCCTTTCTCTTCCTTCCTTCCTTTCTTTTTCTTTCTTTCTTTCTTTCTTTTCTTCCCTTCTTTCTTTCTTTCTTTCTTTCTTTCTTTTCTTTCTTTCTTTCTTCCTTCCTTCCTTCTTTCCTTCCTTTCTCTTCCTTCCTTCCTTTCTTTTTTCTTTCTTTCTTTCTTTCTTTCTTCCCTTCTTTCTTTCTTTCTTTCTTTCTTTCTCTTCTTTCTTCTTCCTTCCTTCTTTCCTTCCTTTCTCTTCCTTCCTTCCTTTCTTTTTCTTTCTTTCTTTCTTTCCTTCTTTCTTTCTTTCTTTCTTTCTTTCTTTCTTCTTCCTTCCTTCCTTCTTTCCTTCCTTTCTCTTCCTTCCTTTCTCTTCCTTCCTTCCTTCCTTTCCTTTTCTTTCTTTCTTTCTTTTTTCTTTCTTTCTTTCTTCCTTCCTTCTTTCCTTCCTTCCTTCCTTCCTTCCTTCCTTCCTTCCTTCCTTCCTTCCTTTCTTTTTCTTTCTTTCTTTCCTTTCTTTCTTTCTTTCTTTCTTTCTTTCTTTCTTTCTTCTTCCTTCCTTCCTCCTTCCTTTCCTTCCTTCCTTCCTTCCTTCCTTCCTTCCTTCCTTCTTTCTTTCTTTCTTTCTTTCTTTCTTTCTTTCTTTCTTTCTTTCTTTCTTTCTTTCTTTCTTTCTTTCTTTCTTCTTCTTTCTTTCTTTCTTTCTCAAAATCTTAAACCCAGTTCACTCTGAAGCTCACAGACTGGACCACAATAGATCCCTGCCCATGCTACACTTAATGGCTGTTTTTTGGGCCCTCCTGGCATTGAGTGAATTTATACTGAATGTCAGTGGTAACTGTTTCTTTTTGGAACAGCAACCCTGAGAATCTTGCTCTCCAAGACTGATTGATTGATTTTTTTCTATTTAAAAGGGCCATCCTTGACTCACTTCTTAAAGAAGCAAGACCTATTCACTGAATGGACATTACCTCACTGTGAGTACCTGAAAAGGCCATAGTCTAAAAGGTTGCGGTTCCATTGTATATTAGGCTATCTCATTATCCTGATGAATATCTGGTCACTAGATCCAGATATCTCTGGAGGAGAAAGTGAGGCTGGTGACCTTTCACCTTTTCCTTACTCAAATCAAGGTTACCTGCATGTCATGTCATCATTTCCCTGATGTCATGGTCCTCTTGGAAAATGAAGAACAAACACAATACAACCTACCCACAATCCAGTGACATTGGAATACTTGTGATTCTTTATGCAAAACACTCTGTCTCCGACCTCTTTCCATTTTCATGGGTTGTCTCTCATTTTGTGAATTCTCTCTCTTCATTTATTGTCATTCCTCCAAGTCTTTGCTAAAATCCCACTTCACTCTGAGAGGATCTCCAATTTATTACATAGATAGATAGACATGGATATATAGATATATTTGACAGAGTTGCTATTATATTATCCCTCCATTAGATGCATTAGATTGTGAGCTCTCTGAAGGTAGGAACTGATTTTGCCTGTCTTTTTATCCCCAGCACTAAGCCCAATATGAGTAGGATTAAGGTTGAAAAAGAATGGAATAGTAGGAAGGAACCAGGTTCTGAAGGACTTCAAATACTAAAGAGCAGAATTTCTATACGATGCCAGAAATAATAGGGAGCAGCTGGAATGTTTTGAGTAGGGGAGAGACTGACATGGTCAGACTTGTGCTGTAGGAAGATCACTGTGACAACTGAGTGGAGGATGGGTTGCTGAAAGACTTGAAGAGAAGAAGTGAAGAGAATGCTCAATACTTCAGACCTGAGGGAAGAAAAGTCTGTGTACCAATTTAAATTAGCTTTCTTTTCACCTCACAGTTTTAAAGCTATGCCTAGAGACCTACAAGTTTAAGGAACTTTCCCAGAGTCACACGGAAAGTATGTGCCAGAGATGGACAGAGCTAGAACCCAGGGTATCCTGCCTCCAAGGCCAGCTCTCTATCTCTATTGCCTGTTTAAATGACTAAATACTATGATTAAATGCTATGACAAATTTTAAAAAGGAAACAAAGTACAGTTGAGTACCATTTTCACTAATCTTTTAAAGTTGTAGATCTATGCTCATCTGTATACATTCATTCATAGATCTGAATGAGAAAATTCTTTTTTTAAAACTCAGTCTACTTCTTTTAACATTGTTGCAAAATTTAATCCTAGACTACATGCAACACTGGGGTTCTGGGATTTGAGGCCAGATTGGGATCTAAAACCCTAGCAAATGACTTTAATTTTTTTAAAAATATCTAACCCTCCCATATTTGTTAACCATCATATAAAGTTCTGAATTAGTAAAAATTTTTCCCCACAATTCCATGCTGATGACGTGAATGCTGATCAGGCCAGTGCCCTGAGGATTGTTCTAGCTGGGAAAACTGGAAATGGGAAAAGTGCAACTGGGAACATCATCCTTGGGAAGGAAGCTTTTAAATTTAGAATCTCACCACATGCTGTGACAAAGATCTGTCAAAACAAAGTTGGAACCTGGAAAGGGAAAGACTCTATAGTTGCTGACACACCTGGGCTTTTTGACACAAAGGATAGTCTAGAAACCACGTGCAATGAGTTCAGTCTTTGTGTCATCTATTCTCGCCCATTGCCACATGCCATCATTCTGTTTCAGCAACTGGATCAATTCACTGATGAAGCAAAACACACTGTCTTTTTAATTAAGGCACTCTGTGGGAAATTATCCATGAACCACATAGTCATCTTATTCACTAGGAAAGATGACTTGGAAGATAAGCCACTAGAAGACTTTGTAAAAGAGTCTGATGAGAACCTCCAAAGTCTTGTACAAGAATGCAGCAGAACATACTGTGCCTTCAATAACAAAACTCAAGACAATGAAAGAGAAGTCCAAGTGAATAAGCTGCTAGACTCAATTGAGAAAATGGTGCAGAATAATCAGGACAAATATTTTTCAGAAAAAACTATACCAGCAAACTCATGAGTCACCGAAAATCAGGAGAAAGTCCCTGAGGGAAATCTACACCAAACAAAGAGACAGTGATCTGCAAATTATAAAAACAGCTTATGCAAACATAGGTCCTCTGTAGAAGAGGAAAAAAAGAAAAACCAAGAGATAAAGGGAAAGATAGAGAAGGAATATGAAGAAAAAATGAAAAATATGAACACAGAGACTGAGAAATCTGTATGTGAACAAATTTTTCATTTCATTAATTTTGTGATTTCTAAGATTTCTGGTTGGTTCAGAAAATAGTTTGCTTTATTTCCATTAATTTCTTCATAAATGTTGATATCCTGGATCAAGGGTGTGGGCTATGTGGCCTTAAGGTCACATATGATCTTCTAAATCCTGAAGTGGATTCAGTCCAAAAGTCTCACTTAGGGATTCTAAGTGAATCTATATATGCCACCACTTCTATCCTGGATGTACAGAATTATATACTTATGAAATGAATAGAATTGGGTACTAATTCCCTTCATTTCAATCAACAATAAGGGATTTTCAAACCAAGGAACACTCTCTGTTGGAGGTAGAGCTCCCACCAGAGATTTGTCACATTATATATAGCTACAAGAATTAAATTCCCCACTTGTTTTGTCTGAGCTTTTACTTACCATGGGCCTAGAGATCTGGGCCCTTGGTGTAGTGTCTGCAGCTCTGCCACCTCAAATCCTTTATTAGTTATAAATAATTATGTAAATAAATGAGAGTTGAGGTCCTTTAGGCATGGGAGAAAGATCAATAAAATGAGGAGGACCAGGAGTTGATGATGATTTACTCATTTGCTTCTTAAGTCCTACCACCATATTCAAATTGTTCCCTGGGCAGTTCCCTAACTCCATACTATCCTGATTCTGACTTCTGGATCTCCAGATGGTGTAAGACTCCCATGTTTACCAATTCCTTCCATGTACCACTTCCACACTTAACAAATAAACAAAAACTATTCTCTGTCCTCCTTAACACTCAGCCATACCTTTCATTTTATTTCTGTTCCTGCCTAGCTGCTATGATCTAGAGGTTCCTCCCTATTACTTTGGCCCACAGAGAAAGTAAGCTCCTCATTGGTAGACATTGTTTCATTCATTTTAATTGTATCCCCAGTTCTAGCAATGTCTACCACATGTTGAACTCAGCCAAGGTGTGTCACTGACATGGGCTTTTCCAATAGCATTCCATCTACTGGGATATTCAAGTATTTGAGGTTTGTGAGGATTCACTGAGTAGGATAGGATTCTTCTAATGGTGACTGGGGGACAAGGGAGGGTAGAATTTTCTGAGATTTAAACTCCTTTGAGTCAGAGTTCTCCTTTTGTGAGTACAGCTAGCTGACAGCACCTTGTGAAAATGGAAGGGGGGAACACCAAAGAAATAAGCATTTATACAATTTATTATGTGCTAGGCACTGTGCTAAGTGCTTTTATGAATATTAACTCATCTTGTCCTAAAGACAGGCATGTGTTCATAAGTTCTTTTATTATCCCTATTTTAGAGTTGAAAAAATTGAGGTAAACAGATCTTCATGGGCAGTTTCAAAAATACCTGGCAAGGCCTATATGAAGTGATACAAAGTGGAGTGAGAAGAACTGGGAGATCATTGTGCACAGTAACAACAATGTTGTGATGATTATCAATTGTGAAGCACATGACTACTCTGAGAAATACAACGATCCAAGAATGTTCCAAAAAGCTTATGATAAAAAAAATGCTATTAACCTCCAGAGAAAGAACTGAGGAACTCTGAGCACAAATTTAAGGATAATTTTCTCAATTTGTTTATTTTGCCTGCTTTTTTTGGAATATGGCTAATATGAGAATATGCTTTGCATGATTTCATCTGCATAATTGATATTGTATTGCTTACTTTCTCTGTGGGTAGAGGAGGGAATGAAAGAGAAAGAGAAATTTGGAACTCAAAAATTTAAAAGAAAAAATGTTCTAAATAAATAATCAATAATTTAAAACAGAAGAAAATTGCCTATCCATATCCTTTGAGTACTTATCTATTAGAGAATGGACTATTTTCTTATAAAATTAAATTAGATATTTATATATCTTGGAAATGATATCTTTATTAGAAAAACTTGTAAAGATTTTCCCTCCAATTATGTTTTTATTCTAATTTTTGTTACATTATGTCTGTTTGTGCAAAGACTTTAAATTTTTTGTAATAACAATTGTGTATTTTTTCTTAATTCACTTTTTTTCACTTATTTAGGTATGGATTCTTCCATCATCCATACATTCTTATTCCTCTACATGTGACCTTTTTATATCTTAGTCATGTGAATATTTGGAATTTATCTTGGTATGTGGTATGAAATGGTATAAATCCAATTTTTACCAGTCTGCTTCTTGGTTTTCCAAGTAGTTTTTGTCAAGTGGTGAATCATTCCCCCTGTAACTGGTATTTGGCAGGTTGTCAAAGATTCCATTAGTATACTTGGTTCTGTGTGTTGGACGCTGAAACTATTCCACTGATCACCCTCTCTATTTCTTTTTAAAAATCAGTACAAACTAATTTTAGTCATTCTATTTGATGGTAGTTTTCTTTCATAATTTCTTTTTCTTCCAGCCAAAATATTTATGTATATACTAAGTGCTAGGCACTGTACTAAGTGCTGAAGATACCAATAAGAGAGCAAAAGACAAACCCTGTTCTCAGGGAGCTCACGGTCTTATTGGGGGGTAAAGGGGTGGGGATGACAGGCAAACAAATATATACAAACAATGCATATATAAAGGATAAGCATGAGATAACAAAGGGAAGGCACTAGAATTAAGGAGAATTGGGAAAGGCTTCCTGTAGAAGGTGAGATTTTAGTTGGGACTTGAGGGAAGCCAGGAGGGAAAGAGGAGGAAGGAGAACATTCCAGGCATGGGGGAACACGCAAAGAAAGTGCCCAGAACTGAGAGAGGGAGTGTTTTGTTTGTGGAATAGCAAAGAGGCCAGTATCACAAGCCTCTGCTTCTGTTCCTGGGGTGGGGCTTAGGCCAACATAGATACCATTAAAGTCTCCTACCCTTGGATATACACAGCTGACTCCATTACCTGATGTGCATTAGATACAGCTGAGGAGTACTTGTACTGGGCCATGGTGTAGCCAGAGGAACCGGGACACCCAGTTCCCATACTCTGGGCCCCAATGTTGACATCTCTCTGCAAGCGGGGTCCTGTCTTGGGCACCTAAGTAAAGGCTTGCCAGACAGTATTGATGTTGGAGATAGAGTACCAGGCTGTGGACAAAGATCTAGGAGAAAAGTTGGTGCACCAAATGGGGACCACAGTGGTAAGACTGTAGAAGATTTCTTAGGTAAGAAGACTATGGTCATCTGGGGGATGGCAGGCAGGAAATAATTGGGGGGCTAGGGAAAGATAGGGTCATTTATGTTCCAGAGAATGGAGATTTATTGCATTGACTGGTTGGTGAGGATGGTCTTCTGCTCTTCCTTTTATTGGACCAGGGCCATGTGGGTACTGTCAGTCGGGGCCAGGTACTGATAATCGGCCTGTCCATCTCCATCACAGCCTCTTTTGGGGAGGAAAAACATGCAAAGCCAAAACCCTTGCTGTGGCCACCTTCTGTCATCACCTTGTCACTGGTGATCATTCCATATGGAGAGAACTCCTTCCATAGCTTCTCGTCACCAATGACATCAACCAGATTCTTCACACACAGATTAACATCATGGTAGCAATTTATTCTCTCCTGCTTCATCTGCTCAAATATACTCTTCAGGTCACTCTGCCTGTCTCTCCTCTGTGCCCATCCAACCTACAGGACCAAACCTCAAAGCTCCTTCTCATTCATGTTACTCACAGCCTTTTGAGCTTCCTCATGCTTAAAGTTGACAAAACCAAAGCCTTGGGAATGGCCATTTTCCTTGACCATCATCTTTACACTTAGAGTCTTTCCAAATTGAAGGAAGAGTTCCTGAAGGCACTGATCATCTACATCTTCCTTACAGTTTTTGATACAGATGTTGGTGAATTCTTGTGGTTGTGCACCCAGCTGTGCCTTCTGTTCACGCCAAGACTTGAAGTGGCCCACAGAAACTTTCCAGTCATTAAGTGGCATCCCATTCATGCTGTTGTTTGCTTGGATCTCAAAGTGGATGAAACCAAATTCCCTGGAACTATTCTCATCACACATTGCAAGAGAGGATGTTCCCAAAGGTAGAGAAGATGTCTCTCATACAAGGCCTTATTGTCAATGGAGTTATCCAAGGTTTTGATAAAGATGTTGCCAATTCCTAATTTCCAGAGCCCCAGGTCACACTGGGACCACTTGACACAGATGAGCCAGCCCTTGATTATCTCAAACTTCATGATGTCCAAGGCTTGTTTAGCAGACTGCTGGAAGTTGATGTATCTATAACTTAGGGAGTAGTACATGGCTACATCAGGGCAGACACAGATGGACATGATGGGCCCTGAGGCTGAGAAATTTTCATACAACATGGCCTCAGTCACACTGGGGTGCAACTTGCCTATGTAGAAGTATGATAGAGGGGCAAACAGGTCCCCTACATGTTCCAAGGAGAGGTGGGTCACAGTCCTGGCAACATCCCTGGAGGAACAAAAAGAGAGAGCATTGAACCATGCAGGGATTCCCTTCATGATTTCTTGAAACATATCTAGTTTCCTTTTTTTTGGTCATGGTTTTCAGATAGTCAAAGGAATGTTAAAGTAACTCTACTTGATCCACATTTCAATTCAGTTGTTTTTTATATGAGATGCACTATGATTTCTTCCATTTTTTCAATCTCTTGACTTTGTTTTAGTATTTCTAATGTCTCATGCAATCATGAAATTTTGTTAGTCCTTTCTAATTTTCTAGCTATCTGTTTTGGGTAAGGTCTTATACTCCTTATGCTAAGCTATTAATTCTCTTTCCAAGTATTCTCTACAAATCTCTCATTCCTTTTCCAATCCTTTCTGTTGGGGCTCTTATTTCATATAGTATCCTTTGTGGAAGGTAGTTAATGCACTGGATAGAATGCTGGGCCTGAGTCAGGAAGATTCATCTTCCTGAGTTCAAATCTGGCCTTAGACACTTACCACCTAGGTAACACTGAGAAAATCACTTAACCTTGTTTGCCTCAGTTTCCTCATCTGTAAAATTAGCTGAGAAAGAAATAGCACACCACTTCAGTACCTTTGACAAGAAAACCCTAAATGAGGTCATGAGGAGTCAGACACAACTGAAAACCACCAAAAATAGCAATCTTTTGAAATTATTTTTTAAACTCTTACTTCATTTTTTCTAGCAATTGTTTATCTTCTGGCCAAACTATGGGTTTTTTGAGCCTTTTTGCATTTTGCAGTTATTCTCCTCTCCTGTATTTGTGTTTAGTCATTCCTGTCACCATGCTGGTGCTTTATCTTTTATTGCTGTTTTTTACTCATTTTCTAGTCCTCCTTTACAGATTGGGGCTTTGTGTTAGGGCCAGGTTCTGTGCACCTCTGGAGGGACTATTATGGTCTTGTATATTCCTTACCTGTCTTATTTGGAGACTTTGCACTATGTTTTTGGGGTACTGAGTGCTATGTTCATAGAAGGAAATTGGACTAGAGAGTCGAACCATCAGTGACCCTTATTCTATCTTATTGAAGACACAGTCTATCTTGGAATAGTCTCTGTTTTGAGAGCAGACAACATAACTTCAGATTTGACACTGAGTGGTCCAGCCTGGAACTGAGTCCCTGATACATTCTGGGGCTGCTGCTAGCCATTCACTATTCTCGTCTTGGAGCTGGCTCCATGATATGACTCCTTTGAGTGATCCCATAGTCTGCTGCTTCTGATATAGCACTTTTGAAGCTCTAGATGCTATGTCTGTGATCCTAGTTCACTCTTATTCCACAGTTCCTGACTTGATAACTTGCTTGTGTGTAAAATTTGTGATTTTGAGCCAGGAAAATGATCCGGTATGGTTTTTCCTTCAATTTCCTGATCATTGCTCAGAATACCATTTTTGCTTATTTCTCTGTCATAGTAGTTATCGTAAGAGCTGGACTGTACTTCCTCCTATTTCACCATGTTGGATGGTCTTCTGCTGTACTACTGTTGAGAGCATTACTCTCTTCTCAGTCACACAGACCTGTGACCAGTGTTATCAGCAGCTTCCCAATCTGACTGCTCATATCCGACCTCATCATTTTTAACTTCATGACATCTTGCCTATGTATCCTCCATCTTCATTCACTAAGTCACCATTCTAGTTCAGAACCTCTTGAACTCTCACCTAGACTATTGCAGTAATGCTTAGGAAAATGCTAGTACAGAGTAAATGCTTAAGAAATGCTTCATGACTGGCTGATAATCCAAAGTTACTTCACCCTTATATAGAATAATCTTATGATTTTTTACAATTTTAGTTGCCCCTTTCACTACAGTTTATCAATGTTCCTCATAAAATATGGCCTCTAGAATTGAAAGAATATTATAGATGTGATCTCACCAGAATACAATAGAACCATCATCTTTTTGTACAGCACATTTTGCTTCTGTTCAGTCTAAGATCACATAACCATTTTATTTTGACTGCCACCAAAGCTAAAATTAGGGTAGAGTGAGGAAGGATTTGTTCTATTGTTCTAAAATGCAGAGGATACTGTCAGTACAAACATTTTAATAGGTAAAAAGAAGTGAGCATAGCCCTTAATTAACAATTATAATTAATTAAAATGAGAAATTATCTAATAAAATATTTCCTTTCCCAATAGCTGTAGCCTAGTTAAACTCCTCCTGGTCTGGATATGCCCTATTTCTACTCCTACAATAGCTTCCTGTCTATCAGTGTTGGTCACTTTGGATAATTTTCCCTTTTCCTTACCACCAAAATGGTTTTGTTTTGTGTCTTTGAAATTTCATTCTCTTTTTTAAAAGTTTATTTATTTTTAGTTTTCAACATTCACTTCCATAAATTTTAAATTTTCTACCCCTTCCACTCTTCCCTGTACTCTTCCCAAGATGGCATGAAATCTGCTGTAGGCTCTACATGTCCATTCCTATTAAACCTATTTTCACATTAGTCACGTGGTATAGAAGAATTAGAACAAATGGGAGAAACCAGGAAAAAGAAAAAAAAGTAAAATAAAGAAACAAAAAAGCAAATAGTCTGCTTTGCTCTGCATTCAGACTCCATAGTTCTTTCTCTGGATGTGAATGGCATTTTCCATCATGAGTCCTTTGGAATTGTTTTAGGTCCTTGCATTGCTGAGAGGTGATAAGTCTATCAAAATCAGCAGACTGTTACTGTGCAACAATGTTCTCCTGGTTCTGCTCACCCAAAGAGTAATCATGACCACCGAGACTTGGGACAATACCATAAACCCAAGACCACTAGGAATAGTAACTGAAGACCTAAAAATGATTACATCACGGTCCAGCCCAGGATGTATGAAAAACATGCCTTTAATTCAGCATTTAAATCCTCCTTCTAAGGAGGGGGCAGGGCATTCATTAACAAATGTCATTTTCCTCACCCTGAAATTAATTAAACTTCCGTCTTGTGTCCTGCCTCTCTTGTCTCTGTTCAGCTCTGCTTGTTTGGCTTCAGCCACTCAAAGATTGGAGGCCAGCTCCAGTCTGGTAGACACATTTAAGGTGGGAATAATTATACCTGCGTGACTAATTCTCACTGTTGAAAAATACAGAGATTTGTTTTCAGGGTAAAATTATGCAAAGGAGTTCAGAGGGTACAATTAAACATCACCTTTGTTCTCAGTCAGAAGAAGGACTATTTAATCAAATTTCTTGTTTATTTTCTTTCCATGTCAGAGAAGGTGTGAATTTGAGAAGGCAGTTCACCCTTGTCAGTTCTTTTCATAGTAGGGGAAATAGCCAATCAGTCAGCAGGGAATTTTTAAGTGATTACTACAGATTAGACTGAGGTGGACACATGTTTCTTTAGATCATTTGAAGAGTTGAGAATTCCCGGAAGACAGTGAAAGTGAAAGGTATTCCCCAAAGATAAGTACGAATGATTTTGGATCTTTGGATATTGGGCTGTAAGGGAAGGCAAGCAAGGATGTTGAAACCACCTAAAACAGTGACTCTCACCAGACAAGGTCTGGCATAGGGTACACATGTGGATTGGGAATGACGCAGGTGAGGCAAGAGGTGAGGAAGAGGGGTATCAAACACAAACATTGCTGCCTTCACAATTTTCCCAAGAATTAGCCCTACTAAGTTGAGGGTTGGGCCTTAGATTAGTATAAGAGGCAGGACTGCTGGTAGACAATCTATCTATCTATCTATCTATCTATCTATCTATCTATCTATCTATCTATAAATATAGATATATATACATGCATATATAATATAAATGTATATTATATAATATATATATATACATATATATATTTAAATGAATGTACATACCTTTTGTGCCAGAAAATTCTGTTCTCTTTGGTGCTAGGCATTTATATTGTAATGTGCCAAGTCACATGTTTTATAATGAAGAGTCAAGGTATGCAGTGAATTTGTCTTTGTTTACTCCTTTCAGTTGCGTATGACTCCATGACTCAGTTTGGGGTTTTCTGGACAAAAAGACAGAAGTGGTTTACCATTTATTTCTCCTGTTCTTTTACACATGAGGAAACTGAGGCAAACAGGGTTAAATGACTTGTCCAAGGTCACACCGCTAGTAAATATCTGAGGCCTTATTTGAACTTAGCTCTTTCTCACTCTAAACCTGGCGCCCCATCCACTGCTCCAACCAACTTCCAAAGAATGCTAACACATGAAGACCATTGTTTTTATAACTTGTCTTGAATGCATGGATGCCTTTTCTCAATTCCTTTGAGACATTTTCCCAACTACTCAAACTTGCTATATAACTCTTACTTATCAAGTTTAAAGATGTGAGACATTTTAAGTGATGAAAGAATCCAAAAGTGTCCACTTTGGGAGCCAAGATGGGAGAATAAGTAGTAAATTGCTGTGACTCTTCCATACTCACCTGCAAACAACCATAACATTAAGAAACATAAAAAACCCCCAAACAAATCCGGGTACAGCAGAACCAGTAAAAAGATGGGGTGAAACAATCTTTTAGCCCAGGAAATTTGAAAGATTGACAAGAAAGATTTGTCTCATGCTGGTAAAGGGGAGCGCATTTCAGAACAAGAACCATCCTAGCAAATCAGCAGCGAGTTCCATCTCACCAAAGCAGTGGTAGATCCTGAGGCACAGTGTGGTAGAGAAGGAAACCATCAACACCAGGACCCATCACATGCCTTAGCACAGTCAGGAGACCCAGCAGACTTCAGCTTTGAGAACCACCACATGCTTTAATGTAGCCCTGGGCAAACAGTCATTCTTCAGTGGCCAGACCTCAGAGTATATCCAGGGAAATGCACAAATGCCTATTTGAACCTAAGCACTTTCCTGACAGAACCTGAAGGATCCCATCTCACTTAGACTGTCAAATTTAGAGGCATACAATTGAACAAAGTGATCTTTTTTCAAATTAACCTTATTTATTTTTAGTGTTCCACAATCACTACCATATAATTTAGATTATTATTTTTCCCTCCCTCCCCCCTACTTCTCCCCTCCCTCCCCAAGAAAGCATACAATTTTATATAGGTTCCACACATGCATTCGTGTTAAATACATTTTCACTATAGTCATGCTGTGTAGAAGAATTAAAATGAATGAGAGAAATTATATAACAAACCAAAATATAATACACACACAAAAAAAGGATCTGCTGCATACTGGGATTGAAATCTATAGTTCTTTCTCTGGATGTGGAAGGTGTTTTGCCTTAGATGACCACTGGGAATTTTTTTTTAAGTCCTTGCATTGCTACAAAGTTCCAAGTCCACCAGAAAAAACTCACACACTGTGGTCATTGCTGTGCACAAAGTTCTCCTGGTTCTGCTCCTTAAGCTCACCATCAGATCATATAAGTCTTTCCAGGACTCTTTGAAGTCTTCCTGTTCATCATTTCTTCTAGTGCAAAAGTATTCCATTATATTCATATACCATAATTTATTCAGCCATTCCCCAATTGATGGGCATCCCCTTGATTTCCAGTTTTTGGCCACCACTAGGAGGGCTGCTATAAATATTTTTGTACATGTGGGACACTTTCCCACTTTTATGATCTCTTGCGGATACAGAACTAGAAGCAATATTGCTGGGTCATAGGGTATGCATATTTTTGTAGCCCTTTGGTTATAGTGGCAAATTGCTCTCCAGAATGGTTGGATCAGCTCACAGCTCCACCATCAATGTATTATTTCTAATTCTCCCACATCCTCTCCAACATTTATGATCTTCCTGGTCTGTCATGTTTGTCAATCTGATGTGGTACCTCAGAGTTGTTTTGATTTCCATCTCTCTAATCAAAAGTGATTTAGAGCATTTTTTCATATGACTATAGATATCTTTAATTTCTTCCTCTGAAAATTGCCTACTCATATCCTTTGACCATTTATCAATTGGGGAATGACTTGTATTTTTGTACATTTGACTCAGTTCTCTATATATTCTAGAAATGAGACCTTTATCACCCACATTAGATGTAAATTTTTTTCCCAATTTTCTACATTGCTTCTTCTTGTGTTTGAAATTTAGATTTTCTATTCAGTTCTGATTTTTTCAACAAGAATGATTAAAAGTTCTCTATTTCATTCAATAACCATTTTTTACCATGAAGCATTATACTCAGTTTTGTTGGGTAGATGATTCTTGTTTTTAATCCTAGTTCTTTTGACTTCTGGAATATCATATTCCAAATCCTTCAGTCCTTTAATGTAGAAGATGCTAGATATTGTGTTATCCTGATTGTATTTCCACAATACTTGAATTGTTTCTTTCCAGCTCAATATTTTCTCCTTGACTTGGGAACTCTGGGATGTGGATATAATATGTAATTTATCTTTTTCTTCTTCCTATTTTTCCAATTTCCTGTTTTCATGGATTGGCACCATTAAATCGCATTGTTTTTTATGATCATATCATTTACTTTATACCCATTCCCTCTATCTATGTATATTCCTTTCAAATATCATAACAAATACAGTTCTCAAGATTTACAAGTGCCAGATGCATTTATAGGGATGTAAAAAGTTCACTCATATTCAATTACAAAGGTTTTCCTCTCTTTACCTTTTTTATGCCACCCTTGAGACTTGTATTTGAAGATCAAATTTTCTATTGAGCTCTGACTTTTTCATCAGTAAAGGCTCAAAATCCCTTATTTCATTGCCTTGCCTGAAATACTATTCTCAATTTTTCTGGGTAATTGATCCTTGGTTGTAGACCAAGCTTCTTTGCCTTACAGAATGTCGTATTACAATCCCTCTGATATTTTAATGTAGAAGCTGCAAAGTCTATGTGATCCTGACTGTCATTCATCAATATTTAAATTGCTTCTTTCTGGCTCCTTGCATTATTTTCTCCTTCAGTTGATAGTTATGGAATTTGGCAACAATATTCCTTGGTGTTTTCAGTTTCGGATCTATTTCAGGTGATCAGTAGATTCTTTCGATCACCATTTTGTACTCTGAATGTAGGACCTCAAGTCAGTTTTCCTTGATGATATCTTGGAATACATTGCCCATTTTTTCCATCATAGCTTTCTGGTAGAACAATAATTCTTAGATTTTCTTTCCTGGATCTATTTTCCAGGTCAGTTGTTTTTCCAATGAGATATTTTACATTTTCTTCTACTTTTTCATTCTTTAGATTCTACTTGACTCATTCTTGATGTCTCATGGAATCATTAGCTTCTACTTGCCCAATTCTAATTTTTAAAAGATCGTTTTCTTCAGTTAACTTTTGCAACCCCTTTTCTATTTGGCAATTGTTCCTTTTAGGGAGTTATTTTCTCCAGTTAAGTTTTGTGCTTCCTTTTCCATTTGTCTAATTTTCCTTTTTAAGGAGCTGTTTTCTTCAGTGAATTCTTTTATCATATTTTTAAAATCATTGGCCAATTTTTCTTCTACCCCTCCAACTTGGCTTTAAAAACCCTTCTTGAGTTCTTCCAAGCATGCTCTTTGGGCTTGAAAACAGTTACATTTTCTCCTGAGGTTTCAAATGGGAGTACAATCTGAATGCCAACCTCTTTGGTATTCATGTTCTGGTCCTTGTCCCCACAGTAATATTCTATGGTCTTTTCTTTTCTGGTATGTTTCCTGCTCATGTTGATTGCCTTTTTCCTGGCTTTTAAATGAAGCTCTGCTTCTGCAGCACAGGGGGCTGTGTTCCACAGTTCTTGTGCTTAGGACTTGAGGCTTTTTGTATTGTGGCCTCTGATTCTTTCAGCTAGAATTTAGAGTGCTATAGCTTACCTGGTGCTGACCTGGCTGGTGGGCCAAAATAGAGACCAGGTGAAGTCTTTCTGAGTTTCCCTAGAGTTACCATGGAGTTCAGTACGTGAGGTGTGTGGAAGGGGTGGTCTGGCTGTTGGAATTCTTTTCTCCTGAGCTAGAATACCAGCAGGCTCAGGGGTTGGTGAACATCCAACTGCGTTAGTGTCTTCCTGTAATCAAATTTAAGCATTTTGCATTCCATAATGTTCTCTCTGTCTCGTTGTTCATAAGTTCTTCTCTTCTCCATAGATCTGACTATGGAGAAGTGAAAACTATTCCTTGTTTCCCAATTTGTTTATATTATCAGCTTTTTCATCTAAATTGTGTAACCATTTTGACTTTATCTTAGTGTACAATGTAAGATATTGTTCTATGCCAAATTCTGTCATTCTATTTTCCATTTTTTGCAGCAGTTTATGTTAAATAGTGAGTTCTTATCCCAGAAACTGGAGTCTCTCACATATTTTACGTTGTCTACACAAACTTTAAATAGAATTTCTCTTTCTATCTATTTCTGTTTGACTTCCTAAATGATATGAAAAAATTCTTATGACTTATGTTGTTTTATTTTATATCCTCCAAATTTGCTTAGAATTTTCTAAGTATACTCTCATATCATTGGCAAATAGTGTTAACTTTGTTACTTCATAGCCTATTGTAATTCCTTCAATTTATTTTTCTTCTCATTGCTAAAGCTAACATTTCTAGTATAGTACTGATAATACTGGTGATAATGGGCATTCCTGTTTCACCACTGATCTTACTGGGAAAATTTCTAGCTTATCCTCATTACACATTAATGCTTGCTGATGATTTTAGATAGATATCACTTATAATTGTAAGGAAAATTCCAATCATTTCCATTCTCTCTAGAATTTTTAATAGGAATCCCTGCTGTATTTTGTCAAAAGATTTTTCTGCATCTGTTGAGATGAACAGGTGATTTCTGTTGGCTTTGTTGTTGATATAATCAAAGATGCTGATCTTTATCTCACACTGAATGGTGGCCTTGCCCCTGCAGCTTATCTGAATCTCAGCCCCCCAGTGATGGCTTAGTGGAACTGAAGGCAAGGTGGTTGTGAAGAGGAAAGATTCTGCTAAGATTCTGGGCACAAAAATCTCTGGCTTCTCCCGGACCAGTGTACATGCTTGATTGTGCCACCCTGGAGGAACTGAGATCTTACAGATCCCCAGAGTATGCCCTACTATTGACAAAGGACCCAAAAGTCAAGTAACTGGTTAGGAAAATGCCTAAAAAGGGGAAAAAATAAGACTAAAGAAGGTTACTTTCTTGGTGAACTGATATCTTCTCCCATCCTTTCAGATGAGGAAGAACAATGCTTACCAGCAGGGAAAGATATAAAAGTCAAGGCTTCTGTATCCCAAACATCCAAAATAAATATTCAATGGTCTCAGACCATGGAAGAGCTCAAAAGTATTTTGAAAATCAAGTTAGAGAGGTGGAGGAAAAATTGGGAAGAGAAATGAGAGAGATGCAAGAAAAGCAGGAAAATCAGGTCAACACCTTGCTAAAGGAGATCCAAAAAAATGTTGAAGAAAATAACACCTTTAAAAGTAGGCTAACTCAATTGGCAAAAGAGATTCAAAAAGCCAATGAGGAGAAGAATGCTTTAAAAAGCAGAATTAACCAAATGGAAAAGAAGGTTCAAAAACTCAATGAAAAAATATTTCTTTAAAAATTAGAATGGAACAGATGGAGGCTAATGACTTTATGAGAAACCAAGAAATCACAAAACAAAACCAAAAGAATGAAAAAAATGGAAGATAATGTGAAATATTTCATTGGAAAAACAACTGACCTGGAAAATAGATCCAAGAGAGACAATTTAAAAATTTTGGGACTACCTGAAATCCATGATCACAAAAAAGAGCCTCGACATCATCTTTCATGAAATTATCAAGGAAAACTGCCCTGATATTCTAGAACCAGGGGGATAAATAAATATTGAAAGAATCCACTGATCACTGCCTGAAAGAGATCCAAAAAGAGAAACTCCTAGGAACATTGTGGCCAAATCCCAGGGTTTTCAGGTCAAGGAGAAAATATTGCAAGCAGCTAGAAAGAAACAACTCAAGTATTGTGGAAATACAATCAAGATAACACAAGATCTAGCAGCTTCTACATTAAGGGATTAAAGGGCTTCGAATATGATATTCCAGAAGTCAAAGAAACTAGAACTAAAAATAAAATCACCTACCTGCAAAACTGAGTATAATACTTCAGGGAAAAAAAGGTCTTTCAATGGAATAGAGGACTTTCAAACATTCTTGATGAAAAGACAGGAGCTGAAAAGAAAATTTGACTTTCAAACACAAGAATGAAGAGAAGCATGAAAAGGTAAACAGCAAAGAGAATTCATAAGGGAGTTACTAAAGTTGAATTGTTTACATCCCTACATGGAAAGACAATATTTGTAACTCTTGAAACTTTTTTCAGTATCTGGGTAGTTGGTGGGATTACACACATACACACACACACACACACACACACACACACACAAGAGCACAGGATGAGTTCAATAAGGTGGGATCATATCTTTAAAAAATGAAATTAAGAGGTGAGAAATATATTGGGAGGAAAAAGAGAGAAATGGAATGGGGCAAATTATCTCTCATGAAAGAGGCAAGCAAAAGATTTTACAGGGGAGGGGAAAAGGGGTAGGTGAGAGAAAAAAACATGAAGCTTGCTCTCATCACATTCGACTAAAGGAAGGAATAAAATGCATACTCATTTTGGTATAAAAACCTATTTTACAATACAGGAAAGTGGGGAGAAGGGGATAAGCAGGATGGGGGGATGATACAAGGGAGGGCAATGGGAAGAGGGAGCAACCAGAAGTCAACATTCTTGGGGAGGGACAGGGTCAAAAGAGAGGATAGAAGAAATGGGGGGCAGGACAGGATGGAGAGAAAAAAAGTTAGTCTTAACACAACACGACTATTATGGAAGTCATTTGCAAAACTACACAGATGTGGCCTGTATTGAATTGCATACCTTCCCAAAGGGGATGGGTGGGGAGGGAGGGAGGAAGAGAAGTTAAACCTCAAAGTTTTAGGAACAACTGTTGAGTATTGTTCTTGCATACAACTACTAAATGAGAAATACAGGTAATGGGTTTAGAATTTGTCGTGCCCCACAGGACAAAATAGAAGATAGGGATAAGGGAAGGGAGGGATGTTAAAAGGGAGGGCAGATTGGTGATAGGGATAATTAGAATCCTCAGCTTTTCGGGGTGGGGGAGGGGAGAAATGGGGAGATAATTTGGAAATCAAAATTTTGTGGAAATGAATGTTGAAAACTTAAATTTTTAAAAAATATAAAAAATAAAAATAATTTAGTAGGACTCCTTTTTTTATTTTTCCAAATATCTCATATATTATTGGAATTAATTTTTCCTTAAATATTTTTTAGAGTTCACTGATAAATCCATCTGGCCCAGGAGATTTTTTTCCCTTTATGTGTTCATTGATGGCTTGATTAATTAACTTTCTCTTCTGTTAATCTTCATAATTTATATTTTTGTATTCATCCATTTCATGTAAATTGTCAGGTTTATTGGCATACATTTGGGCAAAGGAGCTCCTAATTATTGCTTTAACTTCATCTTCATTGGTGGTGAAATCACCCTTTTCATTTTTGACACTAGTAATTTTGTTTCCTTCTTGCTTTTTAAAAATCAAATTAGCCAACTGGTTTTTTTTCTATTTTATTTTTTTCCCCATGAAACCAGCTCTTTATTCATTAGGTCAATAACTTTAATAGTTTTTTCTGATTTACATTTTATTAATATCTCCTTTGATTTTCAGAATTTCTAATTTGGTATTTAATTAGGGATTTTTGATTTGATCCTTTTGTAGCTTTTTAGTTCTATGACCAATTCATTGATCTCTTTATTTTGATCATATATGTATTTAGAGAGAAAAAATTTCCCCTTAGAACCAGTTTGGCTACATCTCATAAGTTTTGGTATGTTGTCTCATTATCGTCATTCTCTTAGATGAAATTATTGATTTTTTCTATGATTTATTCTTTGATCCAATCATTCTTTAGGTTAAGATTGTTTGGCTTCCAATTAATTTTTATTTTATCTCTCCATATCCATCTTCTATTACACATAATTTTATTGCCTCATGATCTGAAAAGGATGAATTTAATATTTCTTTTTTTTTTTAGAAATGTGAGTTTTTATGACCAAATACATGGTCAGTTTTTATGTGGGTATCACGTACCACTGATGAAAAGTTATAATCCTTTCTATTCCCATTCAATTTTCTCCAGAGGTCTATCACATCTAACTTTTCTAAAAATCTATTCACTTCCAATACTTCTTGTTTATTTTGAGATTAGATTTATCTGTTTATGAGAGTGGGGAGGTTGAAGTGCCCTACTTTCATGATTTTGCTCTTTTTTTCTCCTGTAACTCACTCAATTTCTCTAAGAATGTGGATAGCATACCACTTGATGCATACATATTTAGTATTGACACTACTTCCTTCTCTATGGTAACTTTTAGCAATATGTAGTTTCCTTCCTTCACCCTTTTAATTAGATCTATTTTTGCTTTTCGTTGTCTGAGATCAAGATTGCTACCCTTACTTTTTTTTTTTTTTTTACTTCAGATGAAGCATAATATATTTTGCTTCAGGCTTTCACCTTTACTCTGTGTACGTCTCTCTGCTTCAAGTGTATTTCTTGTAAACAACATGTGGTAGCATTGTCCTTTTTAATCCACTCTGCTATCTTTTTCCATTTTATGAGAGAACTCATTACATTCACATTCACAGTTATGATTACTTAACTACATTGCCATTCTATTTCTTCCCTTTTACACTTTTCTCCCTCCTTTCATCTTGTACCTCCTTATCAGTCTTTTACTCCTGACAACTACCTGCCCTCCCTTCTATCAGTCCACCTCTCCTTTCTTTCCCTCTTCTTTTCCTAAAGTGTAAGTTAAATTTCTATGCCCAATGGAGTGTGTATGTTATTCCCTCTGAGCCAAATCTGAAGGGAATAAAGTTCAAACCATGCTTAACCCCCTTCTCTCCCTTTATTGTAATATGCTTTTTGATATTCTTCATGTGATCTATTCTGCCTGGCCCTTTCATCTTCTCCCAGTACAATCCATTTTTTCACTCCTTGATTTTTTATATTATCATGTCAAAGTCAACTTGACCCACACTCTGTCAACATATACCCATTCTGCCATAATTCAGACACAGTTCTGAAGAATTACAAGTTTCGAGAGGCACAGCAAATATGGCCAAGTAAAAGCAAGGACTCATCTGAATTCTTCCTTAAATCCCTCCAAGTACTTTTTAAAATGATTCTAAACATATGGAGCAGCAGAATCCAAAAAGAAATGGAATAAAACAAATATCTATCTCAAGACAACTTGGAAGGTTGGCAGGAAAGGTCTTTTGTATCAGAGTGAGAAAGGAATGCAGTGTATTGAAGGCTCTCCCAGGAAAGAACAGGTTCCAGCAAACTGGGAGCATGCCTTGAGGTCACTGCATCAGTGCTAGCAGGGAGTTTCCAGACCTTGCAACCCACAGTTGCTAAAGACAACTTAAAAGGTCAACAAGAAAAGGTTGTCATACCCAGGTGAGAGTGGAGGACAGTCCTGGGCAGGCTTTGCCAACACAGCACTGGCCCCAGTAAACCTTGGGAGTGATTGAATTTGTACTAGCAGTGTGAACTTCCAGAACTCTCAGCCTACAAACTGTAAGGGGATCAAACATCTGATCAGAAGGAGATTATCACATCTTTTTGCTAGCACTGAGGCAGAATTCTGTTGTTTTGCTCATACTCAGATCTGAGTAGCAGTCTTAGGTGGCAGACCAAGGATGAGGAGTAGCACTATGCAGCAGCAGATGAAAGGGGAGCCTCCTCCAGTTCCAGAGTAGAAAAGAGTTCCAGGGTTTGTGGTTACTCATAGACCAGAGAACATGCCAGGAGACTAGGAAACACCACTACTTGGATCATACCACCTGGGAAGAACTGAAAGCTTACAATTCCCTAGAAGTATCTCTGAAAACAGCCTCATAAAACCACTGAAGGTTGAAGCTGTGAGCCCTCTGCCCTGGAAGATATAAAAGTCAACTAATAGGCTGGGGAAATGAGCAAACAATAGAGGAAAAACTCTGCCTATTGAGTAACCATGGAGACAAAGAAGAACAAAGCACATATTCAGAAGACAACAAAGTCAAAGTTCCTACATCAAAAGCCTGCAAGTAAATATGAATTGATCTCATTCCATAGAAGAGCTCAAAAAAAGATTTTGAAAATCAAGTAAGAGAAATAGAGGGAAAATTTGGAAGAGAAATGAGAGTGATGCAAGTAAATGATGAGAAATAAGTCAACTTAGTAAAGGAGACAAAAATATGAAGAAAATAACGCCTTAAAAAACAGACTAGGCCAAATGGTAAAAGAGGTCCAACAACCCAATGAGGAGAAGAATGCCTTTAAAAAACTGAACCCGTGAAATGGAAAAGGAGGCCAAAAATTACTGAAGAAAATAAATCCTTGAAAATTAGAATGGAGCAAATGGAAGCTAATGACTTTATGAGAAATTATAAAATAGAATCAAACGATTGAAAAAATAGAACTCAATAAGTAGCATCTGATTTGAAAAAAAAAGTACTGAACTGGAAAATAGATCTAGAAGAGATTAGTTAAAAATTATTGGACTACCTGAAAGCTGTGACTAAAAAGAGAACCTAGACATCATCTTTCAAAAAATTATTAAGGGGAGGAGCATATGACAGCACAGACCAGGAAGTGTGGAGCACAGCCTGACATGGCAGGGACAGGACCCTGAACAGCCTTCAGGGAGCCACCCACAGCAGCAGTTCCCACTTTGCTCAACTCACAAATGCCACAGGCAGCTTCAAAGGTCAGTGGGAGGGCTCAGTGACCCAGGAGAGGGGAGCATGATCTGGACTCCAGCAGCAACTTCCATTTTTGGAGGCCTCCACCTAGAGTCCTGGGAGAATTGAGCAGCTGATCTGAATCTCAGCCCTGAGCTTAGCCCTGACAAAGAATGTAAAAGTCAAGTAATTGACTGGGGAAATGCCCCCCAAAACGAAAAAAAAAATAATACAATAGAAGGTTACTTTCTTGGTGAAGAGGTATTTTCATTCATCCTTTCAGATGAGGAAGAACAATTTAAGTCTTCAGAGGAAGACCTAAAAGTCAAGGCTTCTACATGCAAAACCTCCAAAATAGATATTTAATGGTCTCAGGTCATAGAAGAGCTCAAAAAGAATTTTGAAAATCACGTAAGAGGTGGAGGAAAAATTGGGAAGAGAAATGAGACCAATACAAGAAAGTCATGAAAAGTAAGTCAACAGCTTGCCATATGAGAACCAATGAAATAATCAAAGACTATGTGGAATATCTCGTTGGAAAAACCACTGACCCGGAAACAGATTCAAAAGAGATAAATGTAAAAATTATTGGACTTCTTCAAAGCCATGATCAATAAAAGCGGCTAGACATCATCCTTCAACAAATTATCAAGTGCAGTTTTGCTCTGATGTTCTAAAACCAGAAGGTAAAATAAGAATTGAAAGAATCCACCAATCACTTCTGGAAAGAGATCCCCAAAGGAAAACTCCTAGGAATATTGTAGCCAAATTCCAGACTTCCTAGGTCAAGGAGAAAATATTGCACACAGTCAGAAAGAAACAATTAAAATATTTTAGAAATACAATCAGGATAGAACAAGATCTAGTAGCTTCTTCATTAAGGGATCTAAAGGCTTAGAATATGATATTCCTGAGGTCAGAGGAGCTAAGATTAAAACCAAGAATCAACTAGCCAGAAAAACTGAGTATAATCCTTCAGGGGGAAAATGGACATTCAATGAAATAGAGGACTTTCAAGCATTCTTGATGAGTAGACCAGCAATAAATAGAAAATTGGATTTTCAAATACAAGAATCAAGAGAAACATGAAAAGGTAAAAAGAAAAGAGAAATCACAAGGGACCTCTTAAAGTTGAACTGTTTACATTACCACATAGAAAGATGATATTTTTAACTCATGAGATCCTTCTCAGTATTAGGGTAGTTGGAGGAAATAGATAGATGTTATATAGATTAGATAGATAGATAGATAGATAGATAGATAGATAGATAGATAGATAGATAGATAGATAGATAGATAGCACAGGGTGAGTTGAATATTGAAGGGATGATATCTAAAAAATAAAATTAAGGGGTGAGAGATGAATATATTGGGAGAAAGAGAAAGAGAGATAGAATGTGCTAAATTATCTCACATAAAAGGGACAAGAAAAAGATTTCACGATGATGGGGAAGGGGGAAGGTGAAAAGGAATGAGTGAACATTACTCTCAGTGAATTTGACTTAAGGAGGGAATAACATACACACTCCATTGGTAATCTTATCCAATAAGAAAGTAGGGGGAAAGGAATAAGAGGGGAGATGATAGAAGGCTGGGCAGGTTGGGGAAGGGATAGTCAGAAGGAAACACTTTTGAAAAAGGACAGGGTTAAAGGAGAAAATAGAATAAGTGGGGGTGGTATAGGATGGAGGGAAATATATTCAGTCTTTCACAACATGACTATTATGGAGGTGTTTTCATAACTACACTTGCATATTGAATTGAATGCCTTCTCTATGGGGATGGATAGGCAGGGAAGAAAGGAGAGAATTTTGAATTTAAAGTTTTAAAAACAAATGTTAAAAAATGTTTTTACTTGCAACTAGGAAATCAGACATATAGGCAATGGGGTATAGAGATCTATCTTGCCCTTCAAGAAAGTAAAGGGGAAGAGGATAAGAGGAGGAATGATAAAACTGAGGGGAGACTGGGGAGAAGAACATTTAGAATACATGCCATCCCAAGGTGGAGGGAGGGGAAAGATGGTGAAAATGTAATAGACTGATATCACATGCCTTATACCAAAACTCTATTTTTCAATTTATTTAGATCATTTTTAATTCCTGTTCCAAATTCTCTCTGTTTTCCATCACTCCGAACTCACTGAGAAGGCAATAAATATGATATCCATGCATATGATGGCATGAAAAACACATTTCCACATTAATCACATTATGGGGGGAGCAAGAAAAATTAGATGAAAGAAAATATGCTTCACTTCCAGGAGCCAAGATGCCTGAATAAGAAGTAAGTCACTCTCCCTTAATGACCTCTAAATCCCAGAAAATACCATCCACAGAAATATCCTGGAATAACTGAGCCAGTAGAAAGATGGGGCGCAGCAGTCTTATAGCCCTGGAAGCTTAGGGGATTAAGAGAAAGGGTTCCTCTTGCTCTGGTAGAAAGGGAGCATTATAGGATGAGAGGTGTACCAGTAAATGTGTGTCAAGTTCCATATCAGCAAACCAGTGGGAGATCCTAAGACCCAAAGTGATGGAACAGACAAGCACCAACACCAGTACCCCCCATCCCCAAGTGTCTTGGCACAGGCAGGGGAAGTGGTAGACTCCAGCAGCCAAACTTTCCTGTGATTCAGCACAACTCCAGATACCACAGCTCCAGGAAAGTAGGCATCCTCTAGGAGCTAAATCTTCTAATGCTTCAGAATAGCCATCCTCCAGGGGTCAGAATCCCCTCCACCCTGAGTGCTCCAGCATTGATGACCCCAGCTCAGCAGCCAAAAAGCTTCCAGCACCTGAGGCTCCAACACACAAAGCTAGTGACCATGTCCCTGGCCCCCAGCACAAGAAGCTTGGGTCAGTGACTCCTGTGCTCCAGCAGGAGATTACAACTTTAAAAACCATGAAACAGTCAAAAGATCAGGAACAAGAAGGAGAAACAGTCCATGCCCATAGATTCTGTTTATGGGAACAGGGAAGATTAAAATACAAATTCAGAAGAGAACAACATCGTTGACATAGTCATATCCAAAACTTCAAAGGGAAATATGAACTGATCTCCAACCCAAAAAAACCTTCTTGGAAGAGCTCAAGCAAGATTTTAAAAGTCAAATAAGAGAGGTAAAAGAAAAATTGGGAAAAGGAAATGAGAGTCATGTAAGAAAGAGTCAATAGCTTGGAAAAAGGACAAAAATTGACTACAAAAAAAAATTCTTAAAAAATAAAATTGACCAGGGGGGCGGAGCCAAGATGGTAGAATAGAAAGACACAGTTATGCAGGGTCCTACCCACAGCCTATAAAATACCTGTAGAGAGGGACTCTCAACAAATTTTGGAGCAGCAGAAGTGGAGAACAACAGCGTGGAGGAGATTTCCAGCCCACTGTAACCTGAAAGGCCCATGGAAATGCGGGTTGTGTCAGACACGGAGCTGAGCGTAGAACCCAGCCCAGCCTTGGCTGCTGTGTGGTGTGATAAGACTCTGGGAGGAGGACACCTCGGGGGCAGAATCTCCAGGAACAGTAGCAGGTCCTCAGATCCCTTGACCCACAGGTGCCAAAGGTCAGTGATGGGGTTTTATCAGCAGGCCAGGAAGGGAGAAGGATCTTCCCATAGCTGTGCAGGCAGTGGTCACAGAGCCTGCACAGCAGCCCATACAGAAGGTCCATTGTTGGAGTGTAAAAACTCCTGGGGGCACTGAAGAGCTGAGTTTTACCTCAGCCATGGATGGAGGCCCTGGCTTAGCCTGTCTTTGTCTCACACTGAATGGCAGCCCTACCCATCCAGCTTATCTGAAAATCAGCCCCCAGTGCTGACTGGGGAACTGGAAGCCAGGTGGCTGTGGAGAGGTAACTGCTAAAATTTTGGGCATAAAAATCCCTCTCTGAGTCCAGACCAGTACATGCTTGATTGTGCCACCTTGGAGGAACTGAGATCTCACAGATTCCCAGAGTATACCCTACCCTTGACAAAGGACCCAAAAGTCAAGTAACTGGCTGGGAAAATGGCCAAAAAAGGGAAAAAAAATAAGACATTAGAAGATTACTTTCTTGGTGAACAGATATCTCCTCCCATTCTTTCAGATGAGGAAGAACAATGTTTACCATCAGGGAAAGACATAGAAGTCAAGGCTTCTGTATCCCAAACATCCAAAATAAATATTCAATGAGCTCAGGCCATGGAAGAGCTCAAAAAGAATTTTGAAAACCAAGTAAGAGAGGTGGAGGAAAAACTGGGAAGAGTATTGAGAGAGATGCAAGAAAAGCATGAAAAGCAGGTCAACATTTTGCTAAAGGAGACCCAAAAAAATGTTGAAGAAAATAACACCTTGAAAAATAGGCTAACTCAATTGGCAAAAGAGGTTCAAAATCCAATGAGGAGAAGAATGCTTTAAAAAGCAGAATTAGCCAAATGGAAAAGGAGGTGCAAAAGCTCACTGAAGAAAATAGTTCTTTCAAAATTAGAATGGAGTAGATGGAGGCTAATGACTTTATGATAAACCAAAAAATCACAAAACAAAACCAAAAGAATGAAAAAATGGAAGAAAATGTGAAATACCTTATTGGAAAAACAACTGACCTGGAAAATAGATCCAGGAGAGACAATTTTAAAATTATGGGAATACATGAAAGCCATGATCAAAAAAAGAGCTCAGACATTATCTTTCATGAAATTATCAAGGATAGCTGTCCTGATATTCTAGAACCAGAGGGCAAAATAAGTATTGAAAGAATCCACTGATCACTGCCTGAAAGAGAACCAAAAAGATAAACTCCTAGGAACATGGTGGCCAAATTCCAGAGTTCCCAGGTCAAGGAGAAAATATTGCAAGCAGCTAGAAAGAAACAATTCAAGTATTGTGGAAATACAATCAGGATAACACAAGGTCTAGCAGCTTCTACATTAAGGGATCAAAGGGCATGGGATATGATATTCCAGAGGTGAAAGGAACTAGGACTAAAAATAAAATCACCTGCCCAGCAAAACTGAGTATAATACTTCAGGGAAAAAATGGTCTTTCAATGAAATAGAGGACTTTCAAGCATTCTTGATGAAAAGACCAGAGCTGAAAAGAAAATTTGACCTTCAAACACAAGAATCAAGAAAAGCATGAAAAGGTAAACAGCAAAGAGAAGTCATAAGTGACTTACTAAAGTTGAACTGTTTACATTCCTACATGGAAAGACAATATTTGTAACTCTTGAAACTTTTCAGTATCTGGGTAGTGGTTGGGATTACACACACACACTCATGCACACACACACAGAGCACAGAGTGAATTGAATAGGATGGGATCATATCTTAAAAAATGAAATTAAGAGGTGAGAGAGAAATACATTGGGAGGAGAAAGGGAGAAATGTAGTAGGGCAAATTATCTCTCACAAAAGAGGCAAACAAAAGACTTCTTTTCAGTGGAGGGAAAAAGAGGGGAGGTGAGAGAAAAACATGAAGCTTACTCTCATCACATTCGACTAAAGGAAGGAATAAAATGCACACTTATTTTGGTATGAAAACCTATCTTACAATACAGGAAAGTGGGGGAGAAGGGGATAAGCAAGGTGGGGGGGGATGATGGAAGGGAGGGCAGTGGGAGGAGGGAGCAATTTGAAGTCAACACTCTTGGGGAGGGACAGGATCCAAAGAGACAACGGAAGCAATGGGGGGCAGGTTAGGATGGAAGGAAATATAGTTAGTCTCACAGAACATGACTATTATGGAAGTCATTTGCAAAACTACACAGATATGACCTATATTGAATTGCTTGCTTCCCAAAGGGAATGGGTGGGGAGGGAGGGATGAAAAGAATTTGGAAGTCAAAGTTTTAGGAGCAACTGTCAAGTACTGTTCTTACTACTAGGAAATAAGAAATACAGGTAATGGGGTATAGAAAGTTATCTGGCCCTACGGGACAAAAGAGAAGATGGGGACAAGGGAAGGGAGGGATGTTAGAAGAGAGGGCAGATGGGTGATAGGGGCAATTAGAATGCTTGGCGTTTTGGGATGAGGGAGGGGAGAAATGGGGAGAAAATTTGGAACCCAAAATTTTACGAAAATCAATGTTAAAAGTTGAATAAATAAATTTAAAAAAATAAAATTGACCAAATGGGGGAAAAGTACACTGAAAACAATTCCTTAAAAAGTAGGATTGGAGAAATGGAAAAGGAGGTACACAACCTCATGGAAAGGAACTCCTTAAAAAGTAAAATGGGTCACATGGAAAGGGAGGTACAAAAGCTAATTGAAGAAAGGCATTTATTAAAAATTAAAACAGGCAAGTGGAAGCTAATGACTTTAGGAGACTTCAAGAATCAGTCATACAAAATCAAAAGAATGAAAAAATAGAAGAAAATGTAAAATAACTCATTGGGGGAAAACTGTCTTGTAAAATAGATCCAGAAGAGATAATTTAAGAATTGTTGGTTAACCTGAAAGTCATGATCAAAGAAAGAGCCTGGACAGCATCTTTCAAGAAATCATCAAGGAAAATTGCCCTGAAGTCCTAGAATCAGAGGGTAGAATAGTCACCAAAAGAATTCATCAATCACCTCCTGAAAGATATCTCAAATTGAAAATGCCAAAGAATAATGTAGCCAAATTCCAGAATTATGAGATCAAAGAGAAAATGCTCTAAGCAACCAGAAAGAAACAATTTAAATACAGTGGAACCACATACAAGGATTACGCAGGACTTAGAATCTGCTACATAAAAAAATCAGCGGGATTAGAATATGATATTCTGTGAGACAAAGGAACTTGGATTACATGTCAGGATCATCTAACCAGCAAAACTGAGCATAATCTTTAGGGTGAAGAGATCGATATTCAATATCAATGAAATACAGGACTTCCAAACCTTCATAACGAAAAGACCAGTACTGAACAGAAAATTTGTTCTTCAAGTACAAGACTCAAGAGAGGCATAAAAAGGCAAACATGGGTGGGGGAGATGTTATTCAATAAGGACAAACTAGTTACATGGGTACATGAGAAAATATTATTTGTGACTCCTGAGAACTGTCTTTAATATGACATTGAAAAAGGGTATACGTAGACAGAAAATGTGGGTATAAAATGACATTGATGTGATGATAAAAGAATCTAATTAAGTGGTGGACAGGGATTGTACTGGGTGAAAAGTAAAGGGAAAGCAGAAAAGTGTAAATTATAGGACATGAAGAGGCACAAAGATCTATTACAGTAGAGGGAAAGGTGGGAGGGAGATGAGCATTGTTTGAACCTTGCTGTCATCATATTTGGCTCACATAAGGAATAACACACTGAATTAGGTAATTAAATCTAACTTACCCTATACGAAGTAGGAGGGTAAAGGGAAAAGAAAAGGGAAGGAGCTAATAGAAGTGAGAGCAGATTGAGGAAGGCTGTGGTCAAAAGTAAAACTCTAGTGAACAGGGAAAGGGATAAAGGAGAGAGGAAAGCATAAATAGGGGAAATAGGATAGAGAAAAAGATAAAGATAGTAATCATAATTGTGAGTGTGAGTGGGATGAACTTTCACATAAACTGGAAGTGGACAGCAGAATGGATTAAAAAACAGAATCCTACAATATCTTGTTTACAAAGAACATATTTGAAGTAAAGCTATATGCACCAAGTAAAGGTAAAATGATGGAGTTGAGGTAACAGAATTCAAACTGAGGTACTTAAAATCCTGCAAGATAATGGTATTAAAGTGCTACATTCAATATATCAACAAATTTGGAAAGCTTATAGTCAGACGGTTATTTTTCATTTTCATTTTTATATTCCCAGCAGTGTAATATAATGCCTGGAACAGAGAAGATGCTTAATAAAATGCTTATTTTCTGATTGATTAGTAGGAAGTGCCAGGCCTAGAGGCCTGTGGGCTACCCGAGTCTTACCTTACCTCTATCGGAGGTCTTCGGCTGGCCAAACCGGATACTCGTATGAGAGAAGAGACCTATCAGAGTCGAACAAGGGTTGAGCTTTATTCAGGGTTCTGGTTACAAGTGCAGGGGAATTCTTCCTTAGGAGGGAGCGAAGAATCTCCCAAGGAGGCAAAGATCTTACAATAAGAGATTGGAAGCAGAAGTGTAAGTGGGGAGAGAGGGGGAGGGGAGAGCAGAGAGAGGAAAAACGGAGCCTTCTGTCCTGTCCGCTCCGCGCCCCTCCCGCCTAAGAGAACTTTCAGGCTTTCCTGACTCCAATTAAGCTCTCCAGCGGCATAGTTTGCATCTGAATACCGTGCCTGTTAGGTAACAATGGGTGTGCCCAGATCCGGGACAGCCTCGAGAGCGGGGGATGCTCCTCCCATCACGTTTCTCACGGGAAGAGGCGGAAATACACGAGATAGCTCGGTTCACCTCGATTCCCAGTCGTTTCCTGGGGGGGCCTCGTGAGAACTCTAAGATTTAGAAGTTCCCACCTTTACCCACCCGAGACTGTCCACATGGAATTGAGCTTCCATCCCCAGCAAGGAAGGTCATCAAAGACAAGTGTGTGCTTGCAAATACTTAATTGTCCTCTGGGAAAAAAAATTTCCCAAGAAATCTTTAACTTTAATCTGCTTTATTATTATTTTCCCCATCACTTCTGATTGTATTATGCTTCAATTAAATTTAGAAAAAGCAGGGCTAGCAAGCTTGATCTCAGACAAAGCAAAACAAAAAAAAATAGATCTAGCGAAAAGAGATAAGGAAGGAAACTATGTTCTACTAAAAGGCACTATAGACAATGAAGTAATATGCACCTTCTGGCATAACATTCAGATAAGTAGAGGAGAAGGTAAAGGGGTTGCAGGAAGAATTATATAATAAAAATATACTAGCGGGAGACCTCTAGTTTCCACCTCTCAACCTCACCCCCTCAGACCTAGATAAATATAACCACAAAATAAACAAGAAAGAAGTTGAGGAGATGAATAGAATTTTAGAAAAGTTATATATGGTAAACCTCTGGTGGAAACTGAATGGGGATAGAAAAGAATACAGCTTTTTAATAGCAGTAATTGGCAACTATACAAAAAGTGACCATTACAGGGCATAAAAAATCTAACCACCCAGTGCAGAAAGGCAGAAATATTAAATGCATCCTTTTCAGATCACAATGCAATCAAAATAATGTGTAATAAAGGGCCATGGAAAGATGAACCAAAAAGCCATTGGAAACCAAACAACCCAATCCTAAAGAATGCGTGGGTCTGACAACCAATCATACCAGCAATCAATAATTTCATCCAAGAAAATGACAATAATGAGACAACATACTCAAATTTATGTGGTGCAGCAAAAGTGGTTTTTAGGAGAAATTTTATATCTCTAAATTCTTACATGAATAAAATAGAGAAAGAAGAGATCAATGAATTGGGTATGCAACTTAAAAAGACTAGAAAAGAACAGATTGTAAATCCTCAACTAAACAGCAAATTAGATATTCTGAAATCCAAAGGAGAGATTAGTAAAATTGAAATGAAGAAAAGTATTGAACGAATAACAAAAAAACTAAGAGCTGGTATATAAAAATAAAATAAAGTACACAAATCTTTGGTTGATCTGGTTTAAAAAAAAGAAAACCAAAAAATCAGTATCAAAAATAAAAAGTGTGAATTCATCAGAATGAAGAGGAAATGGAAATAATAACAAAGAGCTATTTTGCCCAACTCTATGCCAATAAATTTGACAATCTTAATGAAATGGATGAATAGTTACAAAAATATAAGTTTCCCAGATTAACAGAAAAGGAAATATGATACTTAAATAATCCCATTTCAGAAAAAAAGAAATTGAAGAAGCCATCAATTACCTCCCTAAGAAGAAATCTTCCAGACCAGATGTATTTAGAAGTGAATTCTATCAAACATTTAAAGAACAATTAATTCCAATACCATATAGAGTATTTGGGAAAATAAAGAAAGAATTCTACCAAATACTTTTATGACACAAATACAGTGCTGATATCTAAACCAGAAAGAGGCAAAACAGAGGAAAAAAATGAAAGACCAATTTCCTGAATGAATGTAGGTGCAAAAATTTTAAATAAAATATTAGCAAAAACATTACAAAAACTTATCTCAAGGATAATACACCATGACTATGTAGGATTTACACCAGGAAAGCAGGGTTGCTTCAATATTAGAAAACCTATCAGCATAATTGACCATATTAAAAAAAACTAAAAATCATTGGTAATCTCAATAGATACAGAAAAAACTTCCCTGACAAAATATACATATTCTTGTTAAAAAAAAAAAAACCACTAGAGAGTGTAGGAATGCATGGAATCATCCTTATGTATTACATATAATGTGGATAAGCTAGAAACTTTTCCAATAAGAGCACGGGTAAGAGCAAGGATATCCATAATCATCAACATTATTCGATATTTTTATAGAAATGTTAGCGTTAGCAATAAGTGAAGAAAAACTGAAGGAATTAGAATAGACGCAGGAAAAAAAAACAAAAAACAAAGCTATCACTCCTTGCAGAGGATATGATGGTATACTTGGAGAATCCTAGAAAATCAAATAAAGAACTACTTGAAATAATAAGCAACTTTAGCAAAGTTTCAGGATACAAAATAAACCCACACAAATCATTGGCATTTCTATAAATTGCTAACAAGGCCCACCAGTAAGAGTCAGAAAGAGGAATTTCATTTAAAGTTACTGGAGACATTATGAAGTTTTTGGGAGTCTTCCTGCCAAAACAATCCAGGAACTATATGAACAAACACTTTTCACACAAATAAAGTCAGATCTAAATAATTGGGAAAATATCAGTTGCTCATAGGTAGACTGAGCTAATATAATAAAAAGTTATTCCACCTAAATTAATTTACCTTTTAAATGTCATACCAATCAGACTACCAAAAATATTTTATAGAACTAGAAAAAGTTAAAAATGTTCTTGTGAAAGAACAAAAGCTTGAGAATATCAAGGGAATTAAAGAAAAGAAATGCAAGGGAAGGTGAACTAGCCATACCAGATCTTAAATTGTATTGTAAAACAGCAGTCATCAAAACTACTTGATACAGGCTAGGAAATACGGTGGTGGGATCAGTGTAATAGGTTAGGCACACAAGACAGAATAGTCAATGACTATAGTAATCTATCTATTGATAAACCTAAAGACTCCAGCTTCTGGGATAAGAATTCACAAAAGCTCCTAGAAAAACTGGAAAATAGTGTGGCAGAAACTAGAGATACATCCCTCTCATACCCAATATAAAAATAAAGACAAAATGGGTAAATGATTTAGATATAAAGGCTGACATTATAAGCAAATTAGGAGAGCAAGGAATATGTCAGATCTATGGAGAACAGAAAAATTTATGATCAAACAAGAGATAGAGGACATTACAAAATTCAAAATGGATTATTGTGATTACAATAAATTGAAAAGTTTTTATATGAACAAAGCCAATGCAACCAAGATTAGAAGAGAAGCAGAAAGCTGGTAAAGAATTTTTACAGGCAGTGTCTCTGATAAAAGCCTCATTTCTAAAATATATAGAGAACTGAGTCAAATTTGTCAGAATACATATTGTTCCCCATATGATAACAGGTTAAAGGATATGAACAGGTGGTTTTCAGATGAAGAAATTAAAGCTATCTACAGTGATAAAAAATATTTCTGAATCACTACAGTTTAGAGAAATGTAAATCAAAAGAACTCTGATGTATGATATCACACCTATAAGACTGGGTGAAAAGATAAAACAGGAACATGATAAATGTTGCTATCCAGTTCTGGGAGCCAAGTGGTGGAGTGATCAGTAATTGCTATCTCCCTCCCATCTAGGAGAAAGCAGATATGATAGATCTCTGGAGAAAATTGAATGAGGATAGAAAGGAGCATACCGTGATCTCAGCGATATATGACAAATATACAAATTTGACTATGTACTGGGCCATAAAATCCTCATAATCCAATGCAGAAAGGCAGAGACAGTCAATGCATCCTCCTCAGATCATAATACAATCAAAATTATATGTAATCAAAGGCCATGGAAATATAAACTAAAAATTAATTGGAAACTATATGATCTAATCCTAAAGAATGAGTGGGTTAAACAAAAAATCATAGAAATAATCAACAACTTCATTCAAGAGAATGACAATAATGAGACAACCTACCAAATCTTACGGGATACTACAAAAGCAGTTCTTCGGGGAAGTTTCATATCTTTGAATGACTATGTGAATGAAATAGAGATAGAGGAGATCAATGAATTGGGCATGCAGCTGAAAAGGCTAGAAAAAGAGCAAATTGAAAATTCCCAAGTAAATGCCAAATTAGAAATACTGAAAGCTAAAGGACAGATTAATAAAATTGAAATTAGAAAACTATTGAACTAAAAATTATACTAAGATTTGGTTTTATGAAAAAACCAATAAAATTTATAAACATTTGGTCAATCTAATTTAAAAAAAAGAAAGAAGAAAACCAAATAACCAATATCAAAAACGAAAGGATGAACTAATCTCCAATAAAGAGAAACTTAAAACAATAATTAGAAATTACTTTGTCCAACTGTATGCCCACCTTGAACCCAACAATACCACTTTTGGTCTGTATTTCAAAGAGATGATAAAAATTAGAAAAGTACCCTCATGTATAAAAATATTTATTGTAGCTCTTTTTGTGGTCACCAAGAATTGGAAATTGTGATAATGTTTGCTAATTGGGGAATGGTTGAACATGTCATGGTATATGAATGCAATGGAATGCTGTTGTGCTATAAGAAATGATAAACAGATGGATTTCAGAAAATCCTGGAAAGATTTACATGAACTGATGCTGAGTGAGGGAAGCAAAATAGGAGTACATTGTATATAGTAACAGCCATATTTTGTGATGACTAACTTTCATACATTCAGCTCTTCTCAGGAATGCTATGATCTAAGACATCTCCAAAAGACTCATGATGGAAAATGTTGTCACATCCAGAGAAAGACCAATGGAGTCTGAATGCACATGGAAGCCTACCATTTGCTCTCTTTCTTGTTGTTGTTTTGTTTGGTTTCTTCTTTCTAGTGGTTCCTCCATTGGTTGTAATTCTTCTTTATGAAATGATTAATGTGAAAATATATTTAATATGAATGTATATGTTGAGTCTTTTCAGATTTCATGCTGTCTTCAAGAGAGGAAAAGGAAAGCAAGGAGGGGAAGAATATTTAAAACTCAAAAGCTTATGTAAGTGATTGTTGAAAGCTAAAAATGAATTAATTCATTAAAAAATGCACCATGAAAATAGGAAGACATTAGAAGATTATTTTTTTCATGGTACACGCAGAAAATAATATGCAGCATCAGAGGATAAAATAAATCATAAAATAACCAAACAGGCAATCTACATAATAGAAAATTTAGAAGTTTTTGCCTCAATAAGATCAATACATCTAGAATCAGAAACTAAAGTACAAGTTTTGGGAAAAAGCTTTAAACTAAATTCTCATGGCATATGTTTGATGCATACATTATTATTACTATAATTTTTATTATTTATTGTTCCTGAGAAGAAACAAAGACTGGTACATGAAATAACTTGCCCAGGTTCATACATGGCATAAATATCTGAGGTGAGATTTCACATCAGGTCTAGACTTGGATCCAGTGCTTTTTACTAGTTGCACTATCTGCCTAGTTTTGATCCTTCATTCCACTAAAATATTAGCTTTTCCAGGGCAAGTTCTCTCCCTGCCTCTCCTCTCTCTACCTACCTCCCTTTATGTCTCCCTCTGTGTTTGTGTCTCTCTCTGTTTCTCTATCGACCTTTCCCTTTCTCCCTCCTCCTCCCCTTTTTCTTTTCTCATCTGTCCCTGTCTCAGGAGTGGGGGAAGGTGACAATCTTTATATTCCCAGTGCCTATCAGAGTGTCTTAAACATAGTGGAGGCTTGATTAATGTTGCTAAATTAAATTCATAGCCAACTGAGATCAGGGACCTGAGGAAAAGTGATATATGATGGTTGTAGAGACAGAAGCAGAGTCATTTGGAGTGGATATTCAACCCCTATCAAAGACACACTTCACCGACTTCATAGGTTTCTTGAGATGGTCCCTGTTTCAAAGAATGGCCTCTCCACCTTCACAACAACACCTCTGAAAAGAGATCCTAGTGACCCCTTCTCTACCTTCCCTAGACATAGGGACCCTTGTCTTTCCAAGGGTCAAGCTTTGTTGAGATGGCAGGCAGAGTATTTTCTGGGCCCCTCTAAGGTTCTGATTTCCCCTTCTCTCCTAATGATGACCTTACTGAGTGTCTGGCTTGAAGGACAGAAGGGTGAGTCTCTATAAAAGTCTCTGATTTCTTTTATTCCATCTCTCTGGAAACCAAAGTCTCAGGGAGCCTCTCTTCCTTAATGGAGCCTAGCTGAGATTCTGGGACAGCAAACATTTCCTGTTTAGTATTTCAAGCCCACCCCCCCACCCACCCACTGTGTGTCACTATCCATATCAGAGGTTACCCTGTTCTCAGTGCTCTCTTGTTCTGCTGAACAGATAGCACTGCAGAGACTGAAGATTGGGGAGGTAAGGTCTGACCTCAGACTGTCAACAAAGAGGCACCTGCTCCTGGGCTTATCAGGTAAAGACAAATCAACTTGTTTTTAGGGTCTCATTAAGAGCCTAGAAACATGGGATCTTGTCCCAGCTGCTGTCTCTCAGTCTCAGTCTCAGTCTCAGTCTCTGTCTGTCTGTCTCTCTCTCACTTTGTCTCTGTCTCTGTCTCTCTCTGTCTCTTTCTCTCTCTGTCTCTCTGTCTCTCTCTCTCTCTCTCTCTCACACACACACACACATACATGCACACACACACGCACACCACACACCTTGGACAATTGCTACTCTGTGTTGTTCCTTTTTTTCATCTGTCAATTGGGAATTATCTGCCTACTTCATGAAATCTGTGAGGATCAAATGAGAATGAACATGAATGTACTTTGAAATGCATAGAATACTTCACAAAGGATAGTTTCAGTTGTTTTGTTACTATTATTGTGCATGGCTGAAAAAAAATCTGACCAGGCTGAAGAGACAATGAAATGGGGGAGGAGAAAGGAGGGAGAGAAGGAGGGGGCGGGGGGAGGCAGGGAGAGCAGGAGGGAGAGAGAGAGAGAACATTGTGTTTGTCCTTAGTTCTTGAAGAGGACCATGACATCAAGATGATGATGTGACTTGCAGTTGACTTTGATTTGAGTGAGGGAGGGCTTTGAAAGGTCAACAGCCTCACTTTTTCCTCCAGAGTCATCTGGTTCCGGTGGCCTGATATTCATCAGGACAACTGGAGATGTCCCAGGATGCAATGTGAGACCTTGGCCATTTTAGGCTAAGGTCTTATCAGGCTCACTTTGAGTGAGATACTCCCATTCTAAGAATATTCCCCTGGGAAGGGAAGACTGTCAGGGTTCCTGGGGAAAAGAGAAAGAGTATTTAGTAATTACTAATTACTGAGAGAGAATATCAGAGACAAATTAGAGTAAGTGGGTCAGAGATCAACTGGTTAACCCTCGTTAGGGAGAAAAACCTTCTGGAACAGAGTGATAATTATAAATGAAATTGAACTGTTACTTGAGCTGTTATTCCCAGTAAGCATATCCTCTTAGCATAGCAAAGAACCTAGCAAACTGAAAGTTATTTCAGTTAGCAAAGAAGGAAGGTGAAGAGGATGGCAGAAGCCACAGATGGCAATCACAAAACAATTTCTTACCTTTCGTCTGCGTAGCTCTCTGCTTCTGGCCTCTCTCTCCCAATCTCTACTGAAGTTAACAGGCTGGGTCTTCCAGGGGAGGTTGACAAGTTCTCTAATTTAAGATTCCAATGTCAATTAACCAGATGATATCACCAAGATTTTTCCAAAGGATATTTACCAAGAAAGTATAGCAAGGCCTGAAATGACACGTGCCCCTTCCCCTCCCCAACCCAGAAGTACACTGCCCTCTGTACACACTTGGTCCCTGGGAATACTAAGTTCAAACTTGAAGCACAGATACAGTACCAACATAAGGAGCACCTGTGGCCTAGGGGTTCCTCTGGTTCTGAGAGTCTTTTTTCTCCTTCCAAAGGGTCCTCACCAAGTGCAGTTTGGGCTATGACATAGCTGATGGATGAATCACTCCCTCATTTAGCTGAGCCATCTCCTTGCAGGGCTCCTTGTCTTAGCTGCCCAGTCATTTCATTGCTACACTGGGTTGATCTAGTTCTTACACACTGCTGTGGTTTCTTACTGGACTCAGTTGTTGCTACCACTGACTCTAGACTGCAGGAGTAGATGAAACTTCAGAGGGTTTGATGAATTTCTTGGTCTCTCTAGTCTCTTCTCAGTATGCTCAGACACAGAAGATCAGAAAAGAATAAACACAAAATGAATACTCTCAATACCATCATAGCATCAGGGATACAGGACATCTGGGTGAGGAATGAGATAGACAAAATTGCTTCCACTTTCCTCAGCTGGAGGACCATAGCAGCTCCTCCTTGCTCAGAAGTGTATGGGCACAGAGAAGTGCACGAAGGGCTCTGTGTGAGACTACTCAGTTCAAGCTCAACCTCTGTTCAGTCATTAGTCCTTCCAGTTCCTCAGACTCCCCATGAGGCTTTATAACCATATGGCACAATCCATTTGTTTACTCATGGTCAGAAGAAGTCTTCCTAAAAATCCACATGTTGGATGCAACTAGGTAGGGAATCACGTGCAAGTTTTAAGGACTGGTCCTCATGGGGCAGTCTCCCATTACACCCCATTATATTTATGATAAAGAAACATCCCCTTTCTCGTCCTTCTTTTTTGTAACCTTCTTTAAGGATGTTAAGATAGATCTGTGAATATCAACAAGTGGTTTTAGGTGAGCACAAACCTTAGACCTGGATAGAACCTCTAGAGAACATGTCATCCAATCTCCACAGTTTTACAGATGAGGAAACTGGAGACCTGTGAGATATAATGAATTGGCAAAGCCTGTAGAGACAAGAAGAAGCAGAGTTGAAATGGAAACCTCAGTTTTCTGACTCTAAATTCAGGGTAGATGCCACTGTCATCTATTGTTGAAAGCATCACCTATCCAAAATGAGACCCAGTAGTTGGTCATCATGTTATACTTTTTAAGAAACACTCCCTGCGCATATTTTTTACAACTTATTTATTTTTAGTTTTCAACATTCACTTCCACAAGACCTTGAGTTCCAAATTTTCTCTCCATCTCTCCCCTCCTTGCACCTCATGACAGCGTGAATTCTGATTAAGGTTTCCCACAATCTACGCTCCCATCTATCACCGCCCCTTTCTATTATTCCCTTTCCTTTCTATTTTTTGTAGGGTAAGATAGATTTTTAAACATCATTGCCTGTGTATCTTAGTTCCATACATGTAAAAATAATTTTTAACATTTGTTTTTAAAGTTTTGAATTCCAAATTCTCTCCCTTCCTCCCTTCCCACCCACCCTCATTGAGAAGGCAAGCAGTTTGATATAGGTTATACATGTGTAGTCAAGCAAAACACTTTCATAATAGTCATATTGTGAAAGTTTAACTATATTTCCCTCCATACTATGCTAGTCTCCATTTATTCTATTCTCTCCTTTGACCCTGTTCCTCCACAGAAGTGTTTGCTTCTGATTACCTCCTCCCCCAATCTGCCATATCTTGTCTCTTCCCTCCTTATCTCCTTCCCCCTCCTTTCCTATAGAGTAAGATAGATTTCCATATCCAAATGAATGTGCATGTTATTCCCTCCTTAAGCCAAATTTGATGAGAATGAAATTCACTAATTCCCTCTCACCTTCCCCTCTTCTTCTTCACTGTAAAATCCTTTTCTTACCTCTCTTACATAAGATAATTTATCCCGTTCTACCTCTCCTTTTCCTCCTCTCAGTACATTCCTCTTTCACTACTTAATTTTATTTTTTAGATATCATCCCTTCATATTTATCTCACCCTGTGCCCTCCATCTATCTTTCTGTCTGTCTATCTATCTATCTATCTATCTATCTATCTATCTATCTATCTATGTAGTCCCTCCAACTACATGAATAATGAGAAATGTCTCATGAGTATCTGTCTGTCTGTCTATCTATCTATCTAGTCCCTCCAACTACATGAATAATGAGAAATATCTCATGAGTTTCAAATATCATCTTTCCATGTAGGAATGTAAACAGTTCAACTTTAATAAATCCCTTATGATCTGTCTTTCCTGTTTACCTGCGCATGCTTCTCTTTACTGTTGTATATAGAAGTCAATTTTTTCAATTTAGCTCTGGCTTCTCAAGAATGCATTAAATTTAACATCTCTAGCACTTATTTTTGCTCAGATAGCAATGTAGAGCATTCTTTATGTGGCCTTGAATCAGTTATATAAAATAAATTAATGGAGATGAAGAACTCATCTCCTTGTTCTTCTTGCAACAAAACTTTGATCTGTATGAAATATCTCTTTTTTCCCTTGAATTTAATTATTTCTCCACAGGATATAAACTGAAAGTAATATATATATACATATGTATATAAAATATTAAATTACTATTTATATGCAAATATGTACATATAGTTCTGTGTTTTAGAAATAACCCTAATCAATAAAACTTATTATGTTTTGATTGATTTAGAGGATTTAATTCAGTGCTCTTTGATTTTTAAGCTTAAATCCCCTGATATAGATATCACAGTGCAAAGTTGTACCACAAGGTTTTTTAAAGAGAAAATTTGGTATATTTTTTTCCAGTGTTCACATTGGCATTTGTTAAGGATATGATTCTAAATCTCACAAAGTCTCATTCTTACTCCCACCCCCAATCTCAGGACTATATAACGAAGAGAATCTTTTCTGTACTCCCTTCACAAATTTTCCAAGGTGGCTGGGCTTGTGCCTGACTGTCTCCAGATAATCCCTCAGCCACAGCCATAATCCTAGGAGCAAAGAAACAGTCTTTCTTTGCACTGAAAATCAGCAAATTAGAAAGACCAATTCTGGAGTGTTGTAGAGAAGCCACAGAACGCCATGACAAAATTTCTCTGTCTTCCCCAGTGCTACCCCAATATGCTTTCTTTGTGTTCCCTAGGCCATGCACCCAAACTTTTCTATGAAACTCAAGTTTCTGTGTGGTCAGAAGTCTGTGCATTGAACTAGTCCGTCTAAAAGAATGGGAAAATTTCTCAATCTTTGCTTTCTCTTCCTCACCTCTAGTCACAAAAAGAGGCAAAGGGAATCCTTCCATAAATTTCCAACAGCTAATTCCCACGCCTGTCATACACAGAAAGAAGCACTGAGATAAATTTGACTTTATACCAAAGTTGTTATGCCTAAATGATCCTAATCTTTACATCTGTATTATTTGTGTTAATTTATTCTACTTTGAAATATTTTGTATTTAAATATAGAAACAGAAAAGGTAAAAGCTGAGGGGTTTTTTTTGTAAAGTATTGTTTTAAAGGAGTAAAAATAGAGTTAAATTGTGTCCAAAAAAAGGAATGCATTAAATTCCTCTATCTCATTGAATGACAATTTCCCCCCCTCATATATTGTATTCATTTATGCTTGGTAGGTGATTCTCAGTTTTAATCCTAAACCCTTTGACCTCCAGAATATCATATTCTAAGCCCTCTGATCCCTTAATACAGAAGCTACTAAATCTTTTGCTGTCCTGATTGTGCTTTCACAATACTTAATTCTCTCTGGCTGCTTGCAATATTTTCTCCTTGGTGTGGGAAGTTGGAAAGTTTTCCTTTTGGGATCTCTTTCAGGAGGAGATTGGTAGATTCTTTTGATGTCTACTTTATCCTCTGGTTCTAGAATATCAGGACAGTATTCCTTGATAATTTCTTAAAGATGATGTCTGCGCTCTGTTTTTGATCATGGCTTTCAGGTGGTTCAATAATTTTTAAATTTTCTCTTCTGGATCTGTTTTCCAGGTCAGTTGTTTTTCCAGGGACATATTTCACATTGTTTTTTATAATTCATGGTTTTGTTTTTGTTTTGTAATTTCTTGATTTTTCAAAGTCATTAGCTTCAATTTGCTTTTTTTCTTCAGTGAGCTTTTCCATTTGGCCAATTCATCTTTTTAAGGCATTTTTCTTCTCATTGATTCTTTGGACTTCTTTGACCACTTAGTCTAGTCTATTATTAAGGTGTTACTTTCTTCAGTATTTTGGGGGGCCTCCTTGGGCAAGCTTTTGGCCCTTTTGTCATAATTTTCTTGCATCCCTCTCATTTCTCTTCTCAATTTTTTCTCTACTTCTCTCACTTGATTATCAATTATTTTAAGCATTCCAAGGCCTGAGACCAATTCAGGTTTTTCTTGGAGGCTTTGGTTGTAGAAGCTTTGACTTCGTTGTCTTCTTTTGGGTGTGTATTTTGATCTTCCTTGTCATCATAATGAGATTCTATAGTTAGAGTTTTTTCCCATTGTTTGCTTATGTCCTCTGCTCATTACTTCACTTTTAACTGTTTGTTGAACGAGGGATTGGCTCCCAGGGTGGAGTTTGTATTGTCCCAAGTTTCAGGGATTTTGTGCAACTGTTTTCAGATATATGTCTAGGGACCTATAAGTTTTCAGTTCTTCCAAGATAGTATGATCTAAGGAGAGGTGTTTATTCCTCTCCTGGCCTATGCTATGGTCTGTGAGTGACCACAAGCACTCTTTTCTGCCCTAGATCTGTGAGGAGGGTTCTCTCTCCACTACTGCCACAAGCTCTGTTTTGCCAGTACTCCTTCTTGCCCTAGGACTGAAAGTCATATCTATGTGTGGGCAAAGCAAGAGAATTCTGCCTCAGTACCAGTAAAGAGATCCCTGCAATCTCCTTCTGATCAGTTGCTACGTCCCCTTACCATCTGTGGGCTTAGAGTTTTGGAAGCAGCAGCTGCTGCCACCATTGCCACTGCCTCTGTTGGCACTGGCATGGGGCTATACTACACTCCTCTCTTTCCCAGTTTCACAGATTTTTCCTCCAGACCTTCTAAGTTGCCTTTGGTGTTTGTGTGGTGAGAAGTCTGGAAACTGCCATAGCTGCCTATGATTCAGTCCCCTAAGGCCTGCTCCAGGTTTCCTCTGGCTTGGTCTGCCCCATTGCAGCCTGAACTGTATTCCTCTCCCAGCATAGTGCAACAGACTTTTCCTGTAGACCATCTAGGCTGTCTTGGGATAGAAATTTATTTCATTTTCTCTTTTTGTGAGTACTGCTGCTCCAGAATTTCTTTAGAGTCATTTTTACAGGTATTTGGAGGGGTTTTGGAGGAGAGCTCAAGAGAGACCCTACTTGTACACTGACAACTTTCCAGCTCATATTTTAATAGGGATCATCTGAGGACAGCGTCCTGCCTTAAAGAGGGGGCTCCAATAATAAAGATTTTAGGTACCACATCAGGCCAATTGAAGAACTATATTATGGGAAAAGAGAATCCTTAATTATTTTCTATAATATAAAACCAGGAGGTAATTTTGCCTTTTCTTGATTTTATAATGAACAAGTAGCATCAAATTATAATCACCAGATCGTAGAGTTGAAAGGTACTGAGTTCCCTTTATCCAATCTCCTACATGATGTAGTAATAACTTCAGCAACCCACTTCATATATGGTTGTCCAATTTGTAGTTGGACACTTTCAGTGACAAAGAATTCACTATTTTCTAAATCATTATATTGAAAAGCTCTATTTACAAGAAGATGACAGTGGAATTGAAGGAGACAAAGGATTTTAGAAATGTCATAGTGGTTTTCAGCCTCACAGACATGGAAAATTGAGAAAAGATTCAAAGCCATCATATTAGGAGCTAGAATTGGAGTAGAAGATGATGTCTTTTTTTTAACCTGTGGAAGAAAGAATGCAGGATCATTCTTTTTGTGAGGGAATGGGAAGAGATGATAGAGAACCAAGGAGAAAAGTCATCCCTATTTGAGAGATGGGTTCATATTGGGTGATATTGGTGCTCTGTGGTTCAGAAAGCCAGCTACTCAGTTCCAAGATATTCCAGTCATAGGATAGTGATAAATCTTGGGCTGGCTACCAGCAAAATGAAGGTACCAGATGTGAAGTGATAAGCACCTGTGCTGAAGTGTTGACAATGGAGATGGAGAAATAGAGATATCTTTAAAGGAAATGACCAGAAGACACTAGTAAAATGAGGTAATACATTTCTGATTCATTTTTTCCTTTTTGAATGTTCTGCCTACTTAGTTTGATTTTTAGAAAACACTGGTTTATAGTTCTCTCTCTTAGAGGAAATGGCCAACTACCAATCCCTTGGACAAACTCTGGAGGTAAATACTAACAATGTAGTCTTGGGTATTCTTGAGGGTCTAGGGAATTCCTCCGTCACTCATAAAGATCTCACACCTGTAAATTTGTCAAGTCAGAGGCATGGATCATGCTTCAAGAGTTGAAATAAGCTCTCAAAAGAATTATGAAAAGTCACCTATGCTCCAAAGGCAAGGTATGAGAAAAATGATCTGTGTGTCACTGTTCACTGGATAACTTGAGTCCTCATTATAAAACATGTACCTTGCCATATTACAGAATAAAAGCCTAGGGCCACAGAGAACAGAATTATCTGGTAAAAAAAACACATGAATCTATTTTTCAAAATTATAATGAGGCTTTTGTTTACTAGCAGCCCTTCCCCTTATTGTATCCTAGCCAACTGCCTATTTTGCCCTCCCCTTGGCCCAGCTCCCTATTTAGTAGGGCTAATTTTTGGGAAAATCGTGGAGGCATTAAATTTTGTGTTATACAACCGTTTTCCATATCCCTTACCTCACTTTCAGTATCCTCAGCTATAGTATATATACCTGTGCTGGACCCTGTCTAGTAAGAGCCACCGTCTTCAGTATTTTCACCAGTTTTACCAACCTTCCCTTTACATCCCAGTCCCCAAAGATGCAAAAGAAACATTCCTATTAGTTTTGGCGTAATGTATTTATTTTAATTGTCTTCTTGGAATTGTCAGCACTGTAAATGATCCAAAGAAACCCAACTGTGTAAACCTTTCATCTCCACCCAGAGGAGCTTCTGGATTGTCTTTTCGTCTACTTTCATTTCCTATCTCCGTCCAATATGTAGTAGTCACTTAAAAAATTTCTATTTATTGACTCTCCTACTATGAAAAGAACTAAAGACAGGTGAACTACCTTCTCAGATTCTCACCTTCTCTGGGGTGGGAGGAAGATAAGAAAGTTTGATTAAATAGTCCACCTGCTAGGTTACTGACTGAGAAAAAAGTTATATTGAATTGTCTTCTGAGCTTCTCTGTTTATTTTAACCTGAACATTAAAATTTCACCAGTAAGAATTGCTCTGTTGGAATAATTATTCCCAAATTGAATGCCATGATTTCTCCTATATTATGTAAATAGTTTGGGAAAGGTGATTTCAGAGGTTGTTTCTAGCTCTAATGTGTTGTGTGATGAGCGATTCTTAGCTCCCTTTTTTCTAGAAAGAAAAGCAGAAGAGGAAGGAAGTAAAAGATGGAGATGTTGATGTGGGCAAGAAGACAGTGTCATTGATGTGTTACTCCCAGAGTCCTCCTGAGAGGTATAGAAACAGTGGACCTGGGGTTGAATCATCTTTTTCCTTGTGAATGATCAGCTGCCACCACAGAAATAAGGTAAAACCAGACATATAGGCAGAGAAAATGACAACCTGTATGGTAAAGTCTGACAACCTAATAAGAAAGTTGCCATCTGCCCATAAATATGTCACTACCCTGCTAGAATGCTTGAAATTTGTTCCTTTGTGCTAAGGCAGGGATACCCATAAAAATGTAAATGCCCCCAAAGGGGTAAAATCCTACCTACCCTGTAAGGTAAGATTCAAATGCAGCTCTTCCTTCATAAAGACTTCTTTGATCCAACATAGTAATTATATCTATAGTCCCTGAATTTTGATGAATACTTTGTTAGTATTCTCTTGAGAAACATCATGTTTTGTTCATATGATAGTGATTGTTTTTTATGTGCTCCTGCCACACTAGAGTCACCACTGAGGGCTGCATTCTTATGAAACTGTGCCCAGTTCAATCTCATCCAGTACCCAACACTGGACCATGTATACAGTGCTGCTCTGTAAATGTTGAATGGAGTGGAATGAACAACTAAATAAATAAATAATACCATAGCAAATGCTAATCTCTTAGGTGCCTAACTATCACCATGGAAAACAAAGCAAGACGCTGAAGAGATAAGGCCTAGGACAGGGGAAAATGATGAAGAGGAATCATTTCATGGAATAATGCTTAGGAAGAAAATCCCAGGTTGGTACCTTTGGGTGGAGAGCCAGTGACCAGAACATTGGTCCATTGAGGGCTCTAGAAACACTTTGATAATCCCTTTATCTATTCTTTTCCCTCATTCATTCATTGCCTACCATGTGCCCTGACCCTTGGAGAATGAGAGAGAAAGGTCCAAATATAATGTTAATGCAGAAAAGCAGATACTAAAACTACAATGTTAGTTGTCATACCTCACCTTCTACAAAAGTAGTTATGTATCTAACTGCAAATTACTAGGCTACCCATCATACAGAGAGAAATCTGCAGATAGTCCTGCCTCCTACTCTCCAAATACTTATATTTTAAAATAAGTAGGGATAAGGAGTAGCACCAACCAAAGATATTTGATGGGACATGGTGGGACTTGTTGGCATGTGTCATTATTGAGAAATACCTTTTTTTGCAGAAGGCCATGACAGTCATCAAAACACTGAGCTATTGAGGATCATCCTGGTGGGGAAAACCAGAGCTGGAAGAAGTGCGAAGGGAAATACTATCCTTGGGCAGAAAGTATTGTGCCTGGACTGAAGAGATGTATGAGGAAATTGGGGAGTGTTACCTTCTCTCTTACCCAGGACCCCATGCATTAATTTTGGTGACTCACATAGGCCACTATACTGCAAAGGATAAGGAAGCAGTGAGGGAAGTGAAGGAAATCTTTGGAGTAAAAGCCATGAGGCACCTAGTTATGCCTTTCACTTGTAAAGAAGATTTAGGCAATCTCTAGAGGATTATATAACAAATTCCAAAAATAAAAACCTACAGTGGCGGATCCGAGAGTGTGGCAGGAGATTTTGTGCCTTCAACAACCAGGCTACTGGACAGGAACAGAAGTCCCAGGTAGCAGAGCTAATGACTATGATTCAGAGGATGGAGGAAGAGAATGGAGGCAAATGTTACAGCAATGCCCTTTACAATGATCCTAATATCCTTCTGAGATTTATCAATAGAGGGTCTGAAGAAAATTACTAAAAATACTTACAGGTGAACTTTCAAATTCAAAAGCAGACATCAGAAGTGAGAGAAGCTGAGGCTAACTGTAGTGTCCAAGCATTTTTGAGGGCCCAAAGATGGGTTTCTTCCCACTGTGAAATCTGCTTTTGTGTTTTGCCTTGGTATTTATTGTCATAGTTGCCATATTGATTTATCAAAAAGCCTGAGTAGTTTTCTAAAGTGGCTCCTAATAATGGTTATTGGAAGAGGTCATTATCAATGTCATTATGAAATTTTTTCCAAATTGGTTTCCCTAATTTTTGAAAATACATTTGATCCTCAACTCCTATCCCTTTGAAGAATACTTGGCAAAGAGATACCTAAAAGAAGTCAATGGTTGTCTCCCTTCTTTTCATAAAAATTAGGACATGACACTGATAGTTCTCATATCTGGTAGTGCTAATGGTATGTTTGAGGGGAAACTGTGAGCTACTTCAGGCATCTCTGGTGACCGCTCTCCTATTCTTTCTCTATTTTCCTTGCCTTGGCAATGCCACCCACTCTTATGGTTTTAACATTCATCTCTTCATGGATAACTTTCACATCTAGATCTCTAGTTCAACCTCTCCAGAACTCTAGACCTACATTTCTGATTGCCCATAGCACATTTCTACGTGCATGTCTTCTCAGTAATGAAAACTCAACCTGAAAACAGAACTGCACATAGGCTTTCCACTAAAACATCTCCTTATTTTTCCTATACTTTTCCTTTACCTATTTTTTCAAAAAACAAAAATTTGTCCATTCCTTGATATTTAAAAACTTTGGAATTTTCTGTAACTTTCCCCTTTTCATTTCCATGAAATGTCCAAGCTTGAACTGTCTATTTCATCTCCAGAACATCTCTCCCATCTGTCCTCTCTTTTCTTCCCAAAGGCACTATTCTGATATCAGTCACATAGGCTATTTCAATGGTCATAGATCATTGAATCACAGAGTTAGAGATGGACAGGCCCTTCTAAATCATCTAAGCCAACCCTTCACATTTTACATTTAAAGAAACTGAGACCCTAAGAAATCTCACTACCATAAATCTCTTTTCCACTGCAATTCATTCTCCACTCATTATTGTCAAAGAGAACCTCTTAAAGCACAGGTATGACCATGTCACTCTCTCCACCCTTACTCAATCAGCTTTGCTGGATTCTCCATATCACCTCCAGGATGAAACATAAAATCTATTCGCATCCGAAGTTCATCATTACCTGCCCCTCTCCTTTTTAATTTCATTATATATTGTACCCCATCTCTGCCTTTCATGTACTCTGATTTAGTTACACTGGCCTCTTTGCAGTTACTTGAATGCCCAACTCCGGATATTTTCAATGACTGTCACCAGTGCCTGGAATGCTCTACCTCCCCATCTCTGTGTCTTGGCCTTGTTGCTTCCTTCAAGTCAAAGTTAAACTCTGAATTTCTACAGGAACCTTTCCTGGTCCTCTATAATTCTAGTGCTATCCTTCTCTTGATTATTTCCAATTTGTCATGTATATTCCTTGTTTGTGCATAATTGTTCACATATTGTCTTCCCCATAGGACTGTTAGCTTCTTGAGAATGGAGACTGCCTTTTGCGCTTCTTTGTATCCCCAGTATGTAGTACAGTGCCTGGCATAGAGTAGACACTTGATAAATAGTCATTAACTGACTGGCTTTCTGAAGGTCACACAGGTAAAAAGTTTACAATTTTGATCATGTACCTCTTCTCAAAATTTACAGAATGTGAGAATTGGAAGACCCTGTAAAAACCATCTCATACAACCCACATACCAAAGGAATCCTCACCACAACAAAGATATTTTCTAACGAATGTCTTCTGATAGTCTTGTCACTATGAAATCTGGTATCACTCTCCTTTTCCAATCGTATTTCATACTACCCTTTCTTTAAACACTCTCAATTCTAGACAAATTAGATGCCTTGTCATCCCTTATTCAAGTCTTAGACCCTCTCGCATCTGTGCCTTCACTTTCTTGTCCCTCAGTCCTAGAAAATTCTTCTCCGTCTTATCGAATGGTTGAAATCCTAATCGTTCTTTGAGATTGACCTCTAATGTCATATCCTCCACATCTTCCCTAGTCTTCCCGTTCAGAAAAGGTCATTTTACTCCTTGTACCTTGCATTGCTCTTTATTTGTATTTCTTTCATGTGCTTAGTATGCTGCCTCGTATAGTATGGTTATTTCTGTGTATATCTTATTGCTCCCTGTGATTATAAACCCCATAAGGATAGGGACTGGTAGTTACATCTTCCCTAGTACCTAGCTTAAGACCTATGCACAGTAAATGCTTCCATTACATACATTATTGAAATATTACAAATCCTGTAAAAGAACTAACTACATGAATTTTTTTTCAGTATTAACTAGACCAATTTTCTCCAAGAAAAAATTCTCTTTTCAATACTAGATTGAGAAAGATTTTGTTTGGAAGATTAATCTACATACACTAGGTGATTTGAGGGATACACATAATGGACTAAGCTCATCAAATGAGAATTTATCAGGAAACTCTTCCAACTCTCAATAAAAAACTGTCCAAATGGCTCAACTTCCTCTACTGCCTTTGTTATTTGATTCAGTTGAAAAGAAATAAAAATCATTGCTTTCCTGAGAGAGAATCTGGTCAAGTCTTAGAGTCATCTTTCTGGTTAGAAATTCTCATGTTCTAGGACTAAACATAAGGTGAAGGGGGAAAGAGTGAGAATATATATACAAACACACATGCATATATATGTGTGAATATAGCCTAAGTTTTGCTCTGAAGCCCTTGAGGTCTTCATTATTTCAAAGCTGTAGCTTTTCTTCAGCAGTTTTTGGTACCTTTACAAAGACTGATCGTATAGTAATACATAAAATTTTAGACTTAAAAGCAGAAAAATTAAAAGTATCTTTTCAGAGCACAATGCAATAAAAATTATATTTCATGAAGAATCACAGTAACATAGATTAAAAATCTAATTAGAGATTAAACAACCTAATCGTAAAGAATGCAAGGGTTAAAGAACAAATCACAGAAACAATCAATAATTTCATTAAAGAAAATAACAATGAGATATCATATCAGAACCTAAGGGACACAGAAAAAATAGTAATCAGAAGAAAATTTATTTCTCTAAGTACTTACATCAGTAAAATAGAGAAAGAACAGACCAGTGAATTTGGTATACAATTTAAAAAATAATTAGAAAAAGAACAAACTAAAGATCCCCAATTCAACACTAAACTGGAACTTCTAAAAATTAAAGGTGAGAAGAATAAAACTGAAAGTAAAAACCCAATGAATTCATAAAGTAGGACTTGATTATAGAAAAAATATAAAATAGGTAAACCATTGGTTAATTTAATTTTTAAAAAGATAGAAGAAAAACAAATCACGAGTTTCAAAAAAAGGGGGATATATACATCACTAATGAAGATGGAACTAAAGGAATTATAAGGAATTGTTTTACCCAATTATGTGCCAATACATTTTATTTTACATGCCTATACAATTTAAATGAAATGGAAGAATATTTATAAAGATATAAACTGGCAAAATGAAAAGAAGAGGAAATATAATATCTAAACAGATTTATTTTAGAAAAAAGAAATCACAGGTCATAAATTAGCTTCCCAAGAAAAAAGCACCAGGACCGGGTAGATTTACAAATGGACGCTATCAAACATTTAAAGATCAACTAATTCCAATATTAAATAATTTTTTGAAATAATACGCAAAAGAGAGATCCTACCAAACTCCTTTTATGAGAGAAATATAGTAATGGTATCATAACCAGAAAGAGCAAAAACAGAGAAAAGAATTATAGACCAATTTCATTAATGGATATGGATGAAAAAATCCTAAATAATATACTAAGTGAAAGATTAAAACAATATACTACCAGTACTATACATTATAACCAAGTGGGATTTATACCAGGAAGACAGAGATGGTTTAACACAAGGAAAACTATTAACATAATTTATGATCATATCAATAGATTCAGAAAAAGTTTTTGATAAATTACAACACTCATTTCTATTAAAAACATTTGATGCTCTAAATCACTTTTAGTTAGAGAGATGCAAATCAAAACAACTCTGAGGTACCAATCACACCTATTAGACCGGCAAACATGACACATCAGGAAAATGATAAATGTAGGAAAGGATGTGGGAAAGTTAGGACATTAATTTGTTGTTGGTGGAGCTATGAGCTCATCCAACCATTCTGGAGAGCGGTTTGGAACTATGCCCAAAGGGTACAAAAATGTGCATACCCTTTGACCCAGCTTTATCACTTCCAGGACTGTATCCCCAAGAGATCATGAAAATGGGAAAGGGTCCCACATGTACAAAAATATTTATAGCAGCACTCTTTGTAGGGGCCCAAAACTGGAAATCAAGGGGACACACATCAATTGGGGAATGACTGAATGAATTGTGGTATATGAATATTATTGTGCTATGAGAAATGATGAATGAGACTTCAGAGTGGCCTGGAAAAACTTGTATGATCTGATGCTGAGTGAAAGGAGCAGAACGAGGAGACCTTTGTGCACAGCAATGACCACAGTATGCGAGAATTTTTTCTGGTAGACTTGGATCTTCATAGCAAAGCAAGAACGTTAAAAAAAAAAAAAATTCCCAATGGTCTTCTAAGGCAAGGTGCCTTCCACACCCAGAAAAGAAACTATGGAATTCAATAGCAGAATGTAGCACATTATTTGTGTGTGTGTGTGTGTGTGTGTGTGTGTGTGTGTATTATGTTTTAGTTTGTTATATGATTTCTCCCATTTATTTTAGTTCTGCTACACAGCATGACTATGGTGAAAATGTATTCAGCAGGAATATATATGTAGATCCTATATAGAATTGCATGCCATCTTGGGGAAGGAGAGGGGTGGTGGGAGGTAGGTAAGGGGAAAAGAAATCCATGTTTTATGGTAGTGATTGTAGAACATTAAAAATAAATAAAATGAATAAAAATAAACATTTGAAAGTATTGGTATAAATGGATATCTTCTTTAATTGATAAAAAAAACATTTATCTAAAAACCATCAGTAAGCATAGTATCATGAGTCAAGTGGAAATAAGGAAGCCTGTTGTCATCAATATTATTCAACATTGTATTGAAAATAGTAGCAATAGCAATAAGAGAAGAAAAAATAGAAGAAATCAGAACAGGGAATGAGGTGACAGAACTAGCTGAGATCCTTAGGGAACTTGCCATCTAACAGGAATCATGATAAAATTTTTATAGGAAAAGTAGTGGATTATCTGGAAGATATGCTAATTAGGTGATAACTTACAACCTTGGTCATAGGTGTGATTCACTTAATGGAAACCAGGGGAAGGGGTTTGTCAGGAGTGTATTTTTGCTCTGTTATGGTTGTAGCAAGATAGTTTTGTGAGTTAATGTCTGTATCTTGTCCTCTGGATTGAATATGATAACTTTAGGAATCATTACATGATAATTCTGTGGTTATAAGATAAGTCTTGTTTTTACAAGAGAATATCTACAAGAGTCAGCTTGTTGTCGTGATAAGGAAAGATAGTTTATTTTATTGGGACTCACTCATGAGTATTTGTGAAAAAGGGTAATTTGTCTTACTGGGGCCCACTCATGAGTTGTTGCTAGACACAGCGTGCTTGAGGTGTAATTGTCAAGGATAATGTTTTGAGTCCAAGAAGAAATTTGATCTTGGAATTGGGGTCCAACCACAAGCACCCAAATACCTGATCGGTAGCATCATAAATCGTTAGCATTCCTTTATATCACAAGCAAAAGCCTGCAAGAAGAGGCAGTAAAAGATACCCCATTTAGATTAACTCTAGAGAGTACAAGATCCCTGGGAATACAGATGCCAAAACAATCCCAGGAACTATGTGAACAACATTATTAAATAAACTTTTTATACAAAAATAGATTTAAATAATTACAGAAATATTAGTTTTTCATGGAAAAACAATACCAATATAATAAAAATCACAATTTTACCTAAACTAATTCATATATTCAATGCCACGGCAATTAAATTACTGAATTTTACTGAACTAATTTTACTAAATTAAAAATCAGAAATAATATTAACAGAATTCATTTGAAAAATAAAAAGTTAAGAATGTCAAAGAAATTAATGAAAAAAAGTGTAAAGAAAGGAGTACCATGTCTTACACTATATTGTAGTAGTACCAGTACCAGATCTTAAACTGTATTATAAGGTAGCAACTTTCAAAACTACCTCATACTAGCTAAGAAAAAGAATGGCAGATCCATCGAAAAAGTAGACATAGAATTTACAGCACCAAATAAATATAATAACTTTGTATTTGAGAAGTGTAAATACTATAATTTTTGTATAATAATGCATTATTGGGTTAAAGTCAGTAAAATTGATCTTTTCTGATGGGAAGACTAGAGAAGATATGGAAGAGGAGACATTAGATAGATAGATAGATAGATAGATAGATAGATAGATAGATAGATAGATAGATAGATGGATGGATGGATGGATAGATAGATAGATAGACTCACACACATATATGCAACTTGTGTCTAATGGTAGCCGTCTCAAGAGCAAAGGGGTGAGGAGGGAAGAAAAAAAGAAATTTAATAATAACTTTATTATGTATTTAAAAAGCAATAGCAAGTTTTACATAAAATATTTGCAGTTTCATGTGCAATAATTTTTTCCATTCTACTATGTTAAGAAATTGCTTCTTTTATCTCACCAATTAAAATGAAATTAATAGAAGTTTAAAAAAATATATCTAATATTTAACACATAAATGGTTCATGTTGAGCCTCACATTTGCTAACTCATTTGATTTTCATACCAGCCTGTGAAGAAAACACTTCAGGTATTACTGCTGCTATTTTAAGGATGAAAATAATGAGGATCCTAGAGGGGAAAAATAACTGAAATATTAGAGCAAAGAAACAGAGATGAGGCTCCTAAGGATGAGGAGGGAGCTGGAACTCTGAGGTAAAAATAATCATTTGTCCTCCCATAGATGATTATATTCCTCCACAGATGTTGGAAGGTGAGATATTGGGTCAATGCAGAAGGGACAAGTGGTAAGGGTTGGTGATGTCCTTTTGGGTGTGACTGATGCAGGTTGACTTGATAGCAATAATAGGAAAGGTCTGTTGTCTTTCCAAGATCAGACAGAGAACATACTACTTCTCTAAGTCATTGGGTTCTATCTGTGCTTATGATTCATCTAGGCACATGTAATATTGATAGAAAATAGCTAGAAAATAATGGGAAATATTACAAAGAAGCTGAAAGACTTAAGGGACACAGATAATGTTTTTCTTATTGTTGGCCACCAGAGGACAAGGAGCTTCTGAAAGGGAATAGCTAGTTAAGAAGATGACGTCTGAAAATGGGATTGGATTTGTGACCATAAAGCATAAGAAGAGGAGGTTCTTGGCCAGTGGCAGAGTATAACTTCAACAGCTAGGAAGAATGCATTTACTTATAGTCTTACTAATCAAAAAGGTTTTAAGATGAAAAGAAGAAGAGCTGAGGAAAAAAAAAACCTACCTACATGTAACTACCAAAGTATGTACCACGAACAATATATATGATGTAAAAAGAAGCATAGCAATAGAGATGCCCAGAAATTCACAGAAGACAAAGTCCAAGGAAATAATAAGCAGAAAAGCCATGGCCTCAGATGCCTACAAATGAACATACAAAGCAAGGGGAACTAGACATTCTCATGCATAAACGCAAATTTGACTTCATATCTGTCATTGAGTAAGTAAGATGGAAAAATTCTAGGCTAGATCTGATTCTTACCAACAAGGTAAAAATGAATTGCTTAAGTAAAATAATGGGAACTTAGGAAGAAGAGATTATTCCAGGTTAAATTTAGGAATAGAGAAGCTGAAAATCAGTCTGGTCTAATATCCATCCTATATTTTAGGACAGCAGATTCCAAAGGTTTCTGAATAATAAGTAGGATCTCATGGCCTGTGATTCTATGGGACAAATCGTCCTAAAAGTAATGCAAAGTTGTGAATAAAGAAATTTCAAAGATGCAAATAAAAATAACTTTGATTGTAAAGAAAATGGTGAATTATACCAAGTGATGATGTAAATAGGTAGGAAGCTACAAAGGACCTCAATTAGGCTATAGTTATTGATAAAGAAGGTATTTTATCTGATAATTTTTCCATCTCAATTGAATATAATCGTTAATTAAATATGAAGCTCATTTGTTTCTATCAACTAAAAGACAGCAAGTATTGAGGATGCTCTCTAAATTTAAGAACACTAGCACAATGATTTTATCTCCCTACCTTAGTTATACCTCTGGTAGCAGCCAAAATAAAATGGTAATAAATCTTAGACTGAAAAGAGGCATAACATGCAGCACAAAGAAGCTGATGATCCTATTGCATTCTACTCAGGTCAGATCATATCTAGAATATTCTTTCAATTCTTGATGTCATATTTTATGAAGAGTATCAATAATCTGTAGCATGTCAATAAAATCATGTTACAAATGAAATAAGAGGCAAAAAGGAAAGGATAGGAAAAGAAATGAGAGATTTGTAGGGAGGACTTAGAAAGAGAATTAATAGTTCCACACAAGAAGCATAAGACCTTGCCCAAAAGAGATAGCTTGAAAATTGCAATGAGCTAGCAACAAAACTGTAAAATACTCATAAGATTATACTATATGAGGGTAAAACGGATCTGTGAATCATTATCAGTCAGTCAACAAGCATTTGTTAAGTGTTTACTATGTACTGGCACTGTACTAAATACTGGGCATACAAAGAAAGGAGAAAAATCAAGTCTCTAATCTTAAAAAACTCACATGCTAATGGGAGACAACATGTGAACAACTAGATACTTACAAGATGCATACAAACTATATAGAAGATAATCTGAGAGGGTATGGCACTATCAACTGAGGATATCAGGAAAGGCCTCCTACAGAAGCTGGGATTTGAGTTGAATCTTGAAAAAAGTCAGAGAAGCTAAGAGGCAAATCTTAGCTAAAAAGCTAAGAGGTGAAGAGGGAAAGCATTGCAGGCATGGAGGACAGCCAGGGCAAAGACATGGAAATAGGAAATAAGATTGCCATGTTTGAGGAACAATACATAAATCAGTGTTTCTATATGAAAGAGGGCCTGGAATGGAATAAAGTACACAGGAAAGATAGTAAGGGATGAAAATATGAAAAGCTTTTTATAAATACCAAATAGAAGATTTTTTAAAAATTTCTTCTCAGAGGTAATAGGGAACCACTAGAGTTTATTGAGTAGGGGACTGACTTAGACTCAAATTTTATATAAAAAAACAAAAAATTACTTCAGTAATTGAGTGGAGGATTCAAGTCAAAAGAGACTATGTCAGGAAGACCAATTTAAGAAGGCTGCTGTAGGAATCTAGGTGAGAATTGGTGAGGTTCTGAACTAGGATGGTGATTTAGTGAATGGAGATAAAGAGATACATAGAAAACATATTGTGAAGGTAAAAATGAGATTGGATATGAGCAGTTGAGAGTGAGGAGCTGAAGATGACACTGTTCATATACCTGTATGAGTAGGAAGACAGAAATGATTACAATAGTAGTAGGGCTCTCCTTCCCCCTTTCAGGAGCCACAATAACAGACAAGAGGTCCTTCTATGGGCCCAGCCCCACATAGCTTTCATTGCAGCCTCAGCCTCTGGGCTGCTGATATGGGTCCTGCACCATGATACCAGGTTAACAGGTGATGTCAATATCTTTGTACAGATGGGTCCTTTTTCCATTTTTTATTATCTTTTTGGAATAGAGCCCTAGAAGCTGTATGACTGGGTAAATGGCATGCACAGTTTTATAGCCCTTTCTGTACCTAACCTATTCCATAGATCTATCATTCTGTTTCTTAGCTTGTACCAAGTAGTTTGCATGACTGATGCTTTATAATGCAATTTAAGATATGGTATGGCTAGATCACTTTGCTTAACATTTCTTTTCATTAGTTCCTTTGATATTCTGGAACTTTTGTTCTTCTGGATGGATTTTTTATTATTAATTTCTAGCTCTACAAAATAGTTTGGGTAGTTTCTCGATATGACACTGAATAAGGTAGAATTGTCATTCTTATTACATAAATTTCCTTAATTCCTGCTGTCATATTATTGTCATTGTCTGAGATGAAATTATCTATTGTTTCTGTGCTTTGTTGTTTGACCCACTCATTCTTTAGGATTAGATTTTTTAAGTTTTCATTTGCTTTTCAATGTATCTTTCTACGGGCCTTTATTACCTGTAGTTTTTATTACATCATGATCTCAAAATGATTTCGTTTAATATTTCTGCCTTTCTGCATTGTGTTGTGGGGTTTTTATGCCGTAGCATATGGCCAATTTTTATGTAGACACTATGTACCACTAAGAGAAAGGTATATTCCTTTCTATCCCCATTCATTTTTCTTTAAAGATCTACCCTATATATATATATTTAAAGATTCTATTCACCTCCTTAACTTCTTTCTTGTTTATTTTGTGGTTAGATTTACTGTGTTCTGAGAAGAGGAGATTGACGTATCCTACCAGTATAATTTCATTTTCTGTTTCTTCCTGTAACTTACTTAACTTCTCCTCTAAGAATCTGAATGCTATACTACTTGTTACATATAAGATCAGTATAGTGTGATGGCAATCAAATTAGGATCTTTTGCTCTTTTTGTCTTACTAAAAGTTCCTCTGATTGAACAATGTGATTAAAGAAGATTTTCCCGATCCATTGATGGGTCTGTCCATTGAGGAAAGGTTGATTAGGGGAGTTGTTTTGTAGGAGGGTCCCAATACCTTTTGTTTTTTCTATTGCGATCATCCCTCTGACCCAGTGCCTCAATGGAGTAGATCAGGGAATCAGTAGGCTATCAGTATGGCTGTTCAAAACTTGCTTAAACTTCAAGTTAGCCAATATGGTCTGAGGCCAACTATTGTCTATTGGAGCACCACTTAGTATCAAATGTGAAATTGTGTTGTCTGCACTCAAATCAGGGCCTGGAGTCTGAACAGCCCAGGAGGGACTGGACCCTTAATAAGATAGAATAGGACTCATTGACAGTTTGTGACTCCCTAGTCCAACTTCATCTTAGGTATATAGCACTCAATATCCCCAAAAATATAGTGGATGGACTACAGATAAGACAGGTCAGGAGCATGCAAGATCATAACAGTTCCACCAGATGAGCACACAACCTGGCCCTAACACTAAGTCCCAATCTGTGAAGGAAGACTGGAGAATGAGTAAACAACACAAACAAGTGATAAAGTGCTATTATGGTGTCAGGAATGGCCAAATATAAACACAGGATAGGAGAATAATTGCAAAATGCAAAAAGTCTCAAATAAAATCGTATCTTGGCCAGAAGATAAAATGGGATTCTTAGAAGAAATATAGTAGTGAGTTTTTAAAACATTAAAAACAATATTATAAATGAAATGAGAATCCCAGAGGAAAAAATGGAAAAGAAATGTGAGATTTGAAGGGAAGACTTGAAATCAGAATTAACAAAGGGTACAAGACCTAACCCAAAGCAGATAGCTTTGATTAGACATTGAATTTACCAAGATCATCCACTGCATCCTGGGCCATCCACCTGTCCTGCCACTGGACTCTGATGACTCTGGAGGTTGCTGTTTGTCCTTTCAGGGAAAAGACCATAGTATTAGACAGGTAATGCCATGACATGAAAGTGAATAACAACAGGGATCTGTCAATGGTTCAAATGAAATGTATGTTTGCTATTGACTTTTGTTTTTACTGCCCTGATGGGAAAGTTTAACTCCACATTTGATGGTAGGATGGTGGCCAAGTTTCCTTTCACTCCTCTTTCTTACATCGAAGAATTAACTCAGCAAAATCTGTTGGGGGAAGATTATACAGACTATACCTTCATCTTCCTTTATATCCTCTGTACCATGTCTATTGGATAGAACAGTCAGAAGATGCTTGACCTTGCTCCTTTTCTGGCTGCCACCAAGCAAGCAGGGGGCCTTTGTCCCCTAAATCCAGCTGGAAAACTCTCCTGAGACCAAACCCAAAATTTTTCTTCCCTTCCTTTCTTACTCAGACACTCAAAGCAAAACTGCTTCTATTTCATCCTGAGCAGCAGGCACCGTTAGCCTCAGAGGCCACTTCCCAGCTTTCTGTCCTCTGCACATGATTGGAATGAGAACATCATTCTCAAGACAAGATTAATAATTGTGCTTGTCAGGTTTGAAAGTTTTAAAATGGGGGTACGTTGATTAGATAAACTTAAGTGCTATTTATGTGACTGAGAAACAAGGACTCTTTCATGCTACGCTTGTAATACTCTAAGAATATTTTCGACATGACCAGCTCATAATTCTGATATGTATCACATGCCATGGAAATGGGCTAGGCATGAAGTCAGAGGGAGCTGAGCTGAAAACAGTCAGTTAGATCTAGGCACACTCCAAAAAAACAATTTGGTTCATGATTATTTTTCTCCCAAGTTAAAATGTTAGGTAAGTACTAAGCTTAAGGAGAACCTAGTTTGTGTCGCTTCGTATATAAGATAATCCTATAGTCTAACTAACACAACTTGTTTTGGTATGTTTATGAAAAAAGTGCCCTAAAAATCTTCTGCTTACCCAACCCTGACCTGGTTATTATGATCCCACCTTACGGTTTAAACAAAGAAAAAAAATTTACAAAAACTTCTACAAAGATGATTCCACTCAACATTGGTACATGGAATGTATGCACACTTATAGACCACAAAAAAAATCCAATAGACCTGAAAGACAAACAGCTCTTGTGAGAAAACTCAGCATGTATTACATCCAAATAGCAGCCCTGAATGAAACAAGGCTGAAAAATGAAAGTCAGATTGCTAAAGTCGGAGTTGGAAATAGATTTTTCTGGAGTGGCTACAGTGAAAGGGAGTGCTGTCAAGCTGGTGAAAGTTTTGCAGTCAAACAAATCTAGTCAACAAGCTTGTATGCCAACCAAAAGGAGTAAATGATAGCCCATGACAATGTGATTGCCACTTGCAGGAAATGCCATGCCTTTATCATCAGTACCTATGCTCCCACCATGATGAACCCTAATGAAGTTAAAGAAAAAACTTATGAAGACATTGAGACCTTTATCATCAATGTGCCAAAAGAAGACAAATGTATAATTCTGGATGACTTTAATGCTAGAGAAAGCTCAGACTACCAGGCATGGCAGGGAGTCCTCAGGAAGAATGAAGTCAGAAACAACAACAGCAACGGTCACTTACTACTGAAGACTTAGGAATCTCATGACCTTCTCATCACCAACACTGCCTTCCTTTACTAAATGCAATAAAACAATTGGGGATGCATTCTCATAGCAAAAATAGCAATTAACATACTATGTGGGGGCGGAGCCAAGATGGCGGAGTAGAAAGACGCACATACACATAGCTCCGAACCCACAACTCACAGAACGGCTAGAGGGGACCAACTCACTGTGAATTCTGCACCCAGAGGCCACGGAATATTGGAGCGAGGGAGATTTCTGTTCCAGAGAGACCTGCAAACCTCTCACGGGAGATCCTTCACGCTGTGGACTGGGCGCCGGGACTGGGAGCTGAGTGCAGCCCTGCAGCGGCCGCGACACCGTGAGGAAAAGATCCGAGCAGGCTACGGGGACGGGATATCCTGCGGCGGCACAAGCCCCCGCACCCACAGGTGAAGAGGGTCGGTGAGAGAGTCTCTTTGGCGGGTCGAGAGGGGAGTGGGGTGCCCCCATGGCTCAGGCTCCCCCCCCCCCCGGGAGATAGAAGCTGAGAGGCGGCTGCAGACAGGGGGTCCCCAAGCGGGCGCGAGCCTGGATCCATTGTGGAAGGTCTGTGCATAAACCCCCTGAGGGAACAGAGCCTGAGAGGCGGCCCTGCCCCAACCTGACCATCTGAACTTAATTCTCTCACACTGAATAGCAGCCCTGCCCCCACCAAAAGCCCTAAGGCGGGAAGCAGCATTTGAATCTCAGTCCCCAAACGCTGGCTGGGAAGATCAGGAGGTGAGGTGGGCGTGAGGAGAATATTCAGAGGTCAAGCCACTGGCTGGGGAGAATGCCCAGAAAAGGGAAAAGAAATAAAACTATTGAAGGGTACTTTCTCGGAGAAAAGACACTTCCTCCCTTCCTTTCTGACGAGGAAGAACAATGCTTACCATCAGGCAAAGACACAGAAATCAAGGATTCTGTGTCCCAGCCGACCCAATGGGCTCAGGCCATGGAAGAGCTCAAAAAGAATTTTGAAAATCAAGTTAGAGAGGTGGAGGAAAAACTGGGAAGAGAAATGAGAGGGATGAAAGAGAAGCATGAAAAGCAGATCAGCTCTCTGCTAAAGGAGAACCAAAAAAATGTTGAAGAAATTAACACCTTGAAAACAAGCCTAACTCAATTGGTAAAAGAGGTTCAAAAGGCCAATGAGGAGAAGAATGCTTTCAAAAGCAGAATTAGCCAAATGGAAAAGGAGATTCAAAAGCTCACTGAAGAAAATAGATCTTTCAAAACTGGAATGGCACAGATGGATGCTAAGGACTTTATGAGAAAGACAGATATCACAGAACATAGCGTGAAGATTCGAAAAATGGAAGATAATGTGAAATATCTTATTGGAAAAACAACTGACCTGGAAAATAGAATCAGGAGAGACAATGTAAAAATTCTGGGACTACCTGAAAACCATGATCAAAAGAAGAGCCTAGACATCATCTTCCATGAAATTATCAAGAAAAACTGCCCTGAGATTCTAGAACCAGAGGGCAAAATAAACATTCAAGGAATCCGCAGAACACCGCATGAAAGAGATCCAAAAAGAGAAACTCCTAGGAGCATTGTGGCCAAATTCCAGAATTCCCAGGTGAAACAGAAAATATTGCAAGCAGCTAGAAAGAAACAATTCAAGTATTGTGGAAATACAATCAGGATAACACAAGATCTAGCACCCTCTACATTAAGGGATCGAAGGGAATGGAATAGGATATTCCAGAAGTCAAAGGAACTAGGACTAAAACCAAGAATCACCTACCCAGCAAAACTGAGTATAATACTTCAGGAGAAAAAATGGTCTTTCAATGAAATAGAGGATTTTCAAATTTTCTTGATGAAAAGACCAGAGCTGAAAAGAAAATTTGACTTTCTAACACAAGAATGAAGAGAACCATGAAAAGGTGAACAGCAAAGAGAAGTCATAAGGGACTTACTAAAGTTGAACTGTTTACATTCCTACATGGAAAGACAATATTTGTAACTCTTGAAACATTTCAGTATCTGGGTACTGGGTGGGAGTACACATACACACACATGCACACACGCACACATACATAGAGACAGAGTGCACAGAGGGAACTGAAGAGGATGGGATCATATCTTAAAAAAAAAAAATGAAATCAAGCAGTGAGAGAGAAATACTGGGAGGAGAAAGGGAGAAGTTGAATGGGGCAAATTATCTCTCATAAAAGAGGCAAGCAAAAGGCTTATTAGTGGAGGGATAAAGAGGGGAGGGAAGAGAAAAACATGAGGTCTACTCTCATCACATTCCACCAAAGGAAAGAATAAAATGCACACTCATTTTGATAGGAAAACCTATCTCATAATACAGGAGAGTGGGGGACAGGGGCACAAGCAGGGTGGGGGGGAGGATGGAGGGGAGGGCATGGGGAGGAGAATGCAATCTGAGGTCGACACTCATGGGGAGGGACAGGATCATAAGAGAATAGAAGTAATGGGGGACAGGATAGGATGGAGGGAAATATAGTTAGTCCTATACAATACAACTAGTATGGAAATCATTTGCAAAACTACACAGATTTGGCCTATATTGAATTGCTTGTCTTCCAAAGGGAAGGGGTGGAGAGGGAGGGAGCTAAAGATGTTGGAACTCAAAGTGTTAGGATCAAATGTAATGTTCTTACCACTGGGAAATAAGAAATACAGGTTAAGAGGTCAAGAAAGCTATCTGGACCTACAGGACAAAAGAGAAGATGGAGACAAGGGCAGGGAGGGAGGATAGAGGGGAGAGCAGATTGGTCACAGGGGCAATTAGAATGCTTGGGTTTGGGGGGGGAGGGGATAAAAGGGGAGAAAATTTGTAACCCAAAATTTTGTGAAAATAAATGTTAAAAGTTAAATAAAAAAAACAAAACAAAACAAAAAAACCAAAAATATACTATGTGACTGTAAGAAGAAGAGGCAGGCAGGATGTGAGATCAATGAAGGCAGTGTGTAGCACAGAGTGCTGGACAGATCATACATTTATGCTTTCCAAGCTAAATATTTTCCTTAAACAAAAGCAGCAGCCCCAAAGCAAAATGACTGTCATAAAAATTAATGTCAACAGATTGTAGTGCTTCTGAGTGGTAACAGTTTGTTACTAAGTTGGAGGGAAAGTTGAGTCAACACACAGTTTGTAACAGTAGAGCAGAAAAGGAGTAGTCACCTTTCAGAGATTTGGTGTATAGTACTACATTTGCTCATTTGGGTCAAAACACTTACAAACATCAAGACTGGTTTGATGAAAATGATGGGGAAATTCAGAAGTTGCTAAATGAAAAACAAAAGTTCCACAGGGTTTACCAGCATGATAGTTCATCCATCTCTAATAAGGCAGCATTGTATTCCATCAAAAATAAAGCACAAGTGAGACTTAGAGAGATGCAAGATTCTTGGCTCAGTAAGAAGGTCAACGAGATTTAGTTTTATGCTAATAGTAACAATTCAAAGCATTTTTGATGCCTTGTAGGCTATTTATGAGGCAAAGACCTATGGTGCCTCTCAACTACAAAATGCTGATGGAGCTACATTGATTAATGATGAGGACATGATCCTAGAGAAATGGGCTGAACACTTCCATAATGTTCTCTATAAACTGTCATCAGTCAATGCTGAAGTCATCTCAGGTTGAAGTCAATCCTGCCTTAGCTGACTTTCCAACTGAAGAAGAGCTTTTCAATGCCATTAGGCTCTATTCATTTGGTAAAGCACCTGCTGGTAATTCTATTCCAGCTGAGATTTATAAGGAGGGAGGTCCATTGTTCATAGAAGAGCTAACTGAAATTTTCCAGGTTATATGAAGAAGAAGTTATCCCTCAGGAGTTCAATGATGCCTTCACTGTCCATCTCTATAAAGATAAAGGAAATACTTGGCTCTGTGACAGTCACAAGGAGGGGGGAAAGAGTATCTCTTTCTTAGTTATTGCTAGTAAGATTCCTGCCAAAGTCCTCCTTAAGAGATTAATACTTCACCGGGAAGATAGTGATCTACCTGAGAGCCGGTGTGACTTCAGAAAGGGCCAAGAAATGATTGATACAGTGTTTGCTGCCCAACACCTCCAGAAGAAATTCCAGGAGAAGAACAGAGGTCTGTACACAATGTTTGTGGATCTGACCAAGGTCTTTGATATTTCAATCACAAAGGTTTATGGAAAATTATGTCAAAATTTGGTTGACCAGAGAAGTTCATCACTATTGTACATGAATTTCATGATGGCATGCTTGCCCGGCTTCTGAATAATGGATGATGCTCTTGTGCTTTCCCAGTTTCCAATGGAGTGAAACAAGGCTGTGTGCTTGCTGCCATGCTTTTTAGCATGATGTTTTCAGCCATATTGTGAAACGCCTTCATTGAGGACAAGCACGTTATCAAGATCAGCTACTGGACAGATGGTAAATTCTTTACTTACAAAGGCTAGGGAGTGGAGCCAAGATGACAGAGTAACAGCATAGACTTGCTATAGCTCTTCCCCAAAACCCACCCAGTATCTGTAAAAAATTATTCTAAACAAATTTTGGAACTGCAGAACCCTCAGAATGACAGAGTGAAGCAAATCTCTAGCCCAAGACAAGGTAGAAGATCAAATATTTATAGCAGCTCTCTTTGTGGTGGACAAAAACTAGAAATCAAGGGAATGTCCATCAATTGGGGAATGGCTGAGCAAGTTGTGGTATATGAATGCAATGGAATACTATCGGGCTATGAGAAACAATGAACAGGAAGACTTCAGAAAAGCCTGAAAAGACTTATATGAATTAATGCTGAGTGAAAGGAGCAGAACCAGGGGAACTTAGTACGCATAAAAAATCACAGTGTGAGAGGAATTTTTCTGATAGACTTAGTACCTCATTGTAAAGCATGGACTTAAACAATTTCCAACGGGCTCTTGAGGAAAAATGGCTTCCACATCCAGAGAAAGAACTATGAAATTGAATCGCAGATAGAAACAGACCATTTTCTTTTGTATTATGTTTTGTTTTGTTTTATGTTTTCCCCCATTCATTTTAATTCTTCTATGCAACATGTACTTAATAGGAATGTATGTGTAGAACCTATATAAGATTGTACACAGTCTCAGGGAAGGAGGGGAGAGAGAGAGGAGGGAATGAAGGGGAGGAAAGGGGAAAAAATCAAAAAATGTGTGGAAGTCATTGTCAAACACTGAAAACAAATAAAATAATTTGATTTAAAATAAAAAAAGAAAAGAATTCCTTAAAGATTAGAATGGAGCAGATGGAAGCTATTGACTTTATGAAAATCAAGAAATTACAAAACAAAGACAAAGAAATGAAAAAAATAGTAGTCTGTGTGAAATATCTCATTGAAAAAACAATTGACCTGGAAAATAGATCCAGGACAGACATTTTTTTAATTAATCTGAAAGCCATGATCAAAAAATGAGCCTAGACATCATCTTTCAAGAAATTATCAAGGAAAACTGTCCTGATATTGTAGAACTAGAGGGCAAAACAGATATTGAAAGAATCCACCAATCATCTCCTAAAAGAGATCCCAAAAGGAAAACTCCTAGGAATATTGTAGCCAAATTTCAGAGCTCCCAGGTGAAGGAGAAAATGTTGCAAGCAGCCAGAAAGAAACAAGTCAAGAATTGTGAAACATAATCACGATAACACAAGATCTAGCAACTTCTACATTAAGGCATTCCAGGGTTTGAAATATGATATTCCAGAGGTCAAAGGAACTAGGATTAAAATCAAGAATCACCTACCCAGCAAAACTGAGTCTAATACTTCAGGGGGAAAATGATCATTCAATGAAATAGAGGACTTTCAAGCATTCTTGATGAAAAGATGGAAGCTGTATAGAAAATTTGACTTCAAACACAAGAATCAAGAGAATCATGAAAAGGTAAACAGGAAAGAGAAATCATAAGGGACTTACTAAAGTTGAATTGTTTGCATTCCTGCATAGAAAGATCATATTTGTAACTTTTGAGACTTTCCTCAGCATTAAGGTAGTTGGAGGGATTATATACCTATAGACAGAGGGCAGAGGGTAAGTTGAGTAGGTAGGGATGATATCTGAAAAAAAATAAAGTTAAGGGTTGATAGAGGAATATATTGGGAGGAAAAAGAGAGAACTAGAATGAGGCAAATTATTTCACATAAAAGAAGCAAGAAAAAGCTTTATGATTTCTTGAGAACATAGAGCTTTGGTAGACACTTCTAGGCTAAAGATATCATGAATGTCAATGATTTCAATTTCTTCTGTATTCCAGCTCTGGCTACCTTTGCTGAAGATCCACGTCTCTTGGAATTGTCACAATTCTGGACACAAACATATTCTCCCCAAAGATGCTTCTCCTAGTTCCTCTTTTCTTCACCAGGATTACCCTCAGCTTGGGCTCTTTCAGTGGCTGCCTCTCCTCTCCTGAGTCTGCTGGGATAAAACATTGTTATTAGGAACTCACATCTACCTATTCAGGATAATTTGGATTCTCTTTCAGTTTTTATCAATTAATGAAGTAGTAATTTAAAAATATAACACTTGCTGTGAGAGTTTGACCCTGGAACTGACTCTTCTGCCCCCTTCTCAGTGCCCTCACCCAGAGACCCAGGAGTGCCCTTGCTACTCAGGCTTGCCCCTTTCAGCAACATTCCATGGTAAGTGCCTAGACTCTAGACTTAGTGCTGCCACTAACACCCTTTGTAATCTTGATTATTGAATCCTTTCTGTTCTCTGAACTTTAGTTTCCTGATGAAGTCAGCTTCTATTGTGAATCATTTCCTAAGTACTTTACAATTATTATCTCATTTGATCCTCACAAAAACCAAGGACACTCTTATTATTCTCATTTTAGTGTTGAAGAAATTAAGGCAAACAGTTAAGTGACTTGTCCAAAACCGCACAGCTACTAAGTGCCTTTGATCATAATTGAACTCAGATCTTTCTGTCTCCAGGCTCAGCACTCACCACCGTGCCATCTAGCTACCTTTGGTCCTAACCTTAAATATTTCTCAAACATCTAAGCTGACAGAAAACATAATAAACAGAACCCCTCTTCCTCCAGAAATAGTGGGTGTTTCTTGTGAGCTACAACACTGGGAGAGGGAGGAGGTGGGGCACTATCCTTGAGTAAAATGTTCATACCATCTAATTTTCAAGCAGAAAGTGGGCATTTGTGCCCTTTCAACAATATTCCTTACCATAAAGATTGTCTTCATCTCTTTCCACCTTTCTTCCTCTCATGTTTACCTGAAACATTAAAAAATAGGGTTTAAATAAATAGTGGAAAGTTTGGGTGTTATCATTCCTCTTACCATTATGAATGTTTACAGAAGATGGCCAGGGTAGACAATGAATACAGTCAGCAGTCAAACTATGTCTGTTTCATGGTTGAGGCCATGGTGCATAACAGGAAGTTCACTGAAATCAGGGTCAAGACTGTCTCTAATTCTGTGGATTCTTGAAGAAATCAGGTTCTATCCTCAAGTTTCAGTTTCCTCATCTGTAAAGTTGGACTATATATTTTCTAAGAATCTTTCCAGCTTGCTGATTTTCAATTCTGTCAAGGATGCTTAAAGTTCAACTACAATTGATTCATTCTTTAGGGGTAAGAATTTTCATATTTTAAAATAAAAATGCCCATTATAGCTAATCTACTAACACAAAATACCTTATCAGATAGAAGGATGTTCAAATCCTAGAGCAGGCATTTATTAGCTATGTGACACAAAACAAGTAGCTTAACCTCTCAGAGTCTCCTCACTTGTAAAAAAGAGGAGTTTGTTAGATACAATAAGGAGCCACTAAATATGTTTGAGTATGGGTGTGACACAGTCAGATCTATCTTTTAAGAATATTAATGAGGGAGGGAGCAGAGTCGAGATGGCAGAGTAGAAGGATGACCCTGTAGAAGATCCGCCCCCCCCCCCAGCTCATAAAATAACCTGTAAAAATGACTCTAAACAAATTCTAGAGCAACAGAAGTCGCAGAACTACAGAGTGAGAAGATTTTCCAGCCCAAGACAGCCTGGAATGCCTACAGGAAAGGTCTATTACACGAGGCTCAGAAAGAGAGCAGTTCAACCTTGGCCACACAGGCACTGGCATGAACAGAACTGGAGCAGGCCTCGGGAGTTGAATCCCCTGCAGCAGCTATGGTTCCCAGATTTCTCAACCCACAAATGTCAGAGATAGCTTCAAAGGTAAGTGAGAAAACTTTTTCACCTGGGTGACAAGGGAAGGAAGTTTGGCCCCACCAACAACAGACACTGCAGCAGCAGAGTCCATTTTTGGAGCCCTCAATTTATAGACCATATGGGAATTGAGTGGCTGATCTCAGTCTCAGCCCTGAGTTGCTCTCCTGGGTTGAGGAAGAGTGGTGGAGCTAGGGGTAGCTCTGGAGAGGGAACTCTACTGGCAGATCCTACTGGCAACTTGAGGTTGTTCCCAGACCAGAGCACAGGCCAGGAAAGGAGTAAAGTCTTCTCCTTTGATTGTGCCACCTTGGAGAAACTGACAGCTTACAAGTCCCTAGAGTACACCCTCCTCTTGACAAAGGACTAAAAAAGCCAAGTAACTGACTGGAAAAATGCCCCAAAATAGGGGAAAAAATAAGACTATAGGAGGCTACTTTCTTAGTGAAGAGGTATTTTCTTCCATCTTTTCAGATGAGGAAGAAAAATGCACACCATCAGAGGAAAACCTAAAAGTCAAGGATTCTGCACCCAAAACTTCCAACACAAATATACAATGGTCTCAGGCCATGGAAGAGCTCAAAAAGGATTTTGAAAATCAAGTAAGAAAGATGGAGGAAAAAATGTGAAGGGAAACGAGAGCTATGCAAGAAAATCTTGAAAAGTGAGTCAACTGCTTGATAAAGGAGACCCAAAAAAAGGCTGAAGTAAATAAAACCCTTAAAAATAGGCTAACTTAATTGGCAAAAGAGATTCGAAAGTCAATGAGGAAAAGAATTCTTTCAAAAGCAGAATTAGCCAAGTGGAAAAGGAGGTTCAAAAACTCACTGAAGAAAATGTACTTTTAAAATTAGAATGGAGCAGATGGAAGCTAACAACTTTATGAGAAGCCAAGAAATTACAAAACCAAACCAAAACAATGAAAAGATAGAAGATGATATGTTAATATCTCAGTGGAAAAACAATTGACCTGGAAAATAGATCCAGGGACTACCTGGAAGCCATGATCAAAAAGCAGCCTAGACATCGTCTATCATGAAATTATCAAGGAAAACTGCCCTGATATTCTAGAACCAGAGGGTAAAATAAATAATGAAAGAATCCACTTATCACCTCCTGAAAGAGATCCAAAAAGAGAAACTCCTAGGAATATTGTAGCCAAATTCCAGAGTTCTCAGGTCAAGGAGAAAATATTACAAGCAGTTAGAAAAAAAATAAATCCAGTATTGTGGAAATACAATCAGGATAACACAAGATCTAGCAGCTTCTACATTAAGGGATTGAAGGGCTTGGAATGTGATATCCCAGAAGTCAAAGAAACTAGAATTAAAACCTTGAATCACCTACCCAACAAAACGGGGCATAATGCTTTAGGGGGAAAATGGTCATTCATTGAAAGAGAAGACTTTCAAACATTCTTGATGAAAAGACCAGGGCTGAACAGAAAATTTGGCTTTCAAACACACGGATCAAGGGAAGCATGAAAAGGTTAACAGGAAAGAGAAATCATAGGGGACTTACTAAAGGCGAACTGCTCATGTTCCTGCATGGAAAGATAATATTTTTAACTCTTGAAACTTTTCTCAGTATTTAGATAGTTGTAGGGATTATACACATATATCACATACAACGAGCACACGGTGAGGTGAAGAGGAAGGTATGATATCTAAAAAAATAAAATGAAGGGGTGAGAGAGGAATATATTGGGAGGAGAAAGGGAGAAATGGAATGGGGCAAGTTATCTCTCACGAAAGAGGCATGAAAAAGCTTTTTCAATGGAGGGGAAAAGGGCAGAGGTGAGAGGGAAAAAGCGAAGCTTACTCTCATCACATTTGACTTAAGGAAAGAATAACATGCATACTCAACTTGGTATGATTATCTTACACTACAGAACAGTAGGAGAGAAGGGGATAAGTGGGGTGGGGGGATGATAGAAGGGAGGGCAAATGGGAGGAGGAAATAATTAGAAGTAAACATTTTTGGGGAAGGACAAGGTCAAAAGAGGGAATAGAATAAGTGAGGGGGCAAGATCGAATGGAGAGAAATATAGTTAGTCTTACACAACATGACTATTATAGAGGCCTTTTGCAAAACTACACATGTATAACCTATACTGAATTGTTTGCCTTCTCAGTAGGATAGGTAGGGAGGAAGGAAGGGGGAGAAGTTGGAACTCAAAGTGTTAGGAACAAATGTTGAGAATTATTTTGCATACAACTGGGAAATAAGAAATACAGGCAATGGGATATTGAAATCTATCTTGCCCCACATGAAAAGAGAGGAGACGGGAATAAGGGAAAGGAAGGGTTTGATAGAAGGGAGGGCAGATTTTGGGAAGGGGTAATCAGAATGTATAGTGTTTTGGGGTGGAGGTGAGAGATGGGGAGAAAATTTGGAACTCAAAATTTTGTGGAAATGAATGTTGAAAGCTATGGATAAATAAACAAACAAAAGAATATTAATTAGTCACCTTTATAGAGGATTGAACACAGATTTTGTCTCTTCTTAAAGGGAACTCAAATATAATCCAGAAAGAACTTTTAGGTCTGAGGAAGTTCCAGAGACACTAGAATTATGAATTCTGACATTTCACCCCCTCTTCATGTGTAAATCTGATTCTGGCCTTGAGAGTCAAATAGAAAACATTCTTGATTGACCAGTTTTTGCCATTCATCCAACATAGAATTGAAATCTCTGAGACCCATGAGAAGTGAATGCTAAATACGATCAGAGCCCCTCGAGACTTAGCAACACAAAATCTCTGAGACATCCCAGCCCTTCTCTCTCTTCATCCCCACCCTATATCTTTTGTGAATAGGGAAGATCCAGTCCCCTCAGGAGCTGGGTCAGAAACTGCCACTGACTGACAAAATAAACTTTTCAGAGCAGTATAGTGACTGGAGCGCTGCTTCCCATTGGTCTAGATCAGCAGTCAGTTAAGTCCAAAGTGAATAAAAGTGGGCAGAGCCAAGATGGCAGAGACAAACCAGGAAATTACCTGAGCTCTCCCCACTTTCCCTTAGAAACAATTTTAAATCATGCCTCTAAGTGGATTCTTGAGTGACAGAACCCACAGAAAGGAGTGAAACAATTTTCCAGCTTAACATAACTTAGAAGAACTTAAGGAAAGGTCTGTCTCACTGGGGTAAAAGGGGAGTGCTGCCCAGCATGGATGGTGTTTTGCCAAGCCAGTGGGAGGTTGTTGGCCACAATATAGATAAGCAACTGAGTCCCTTTGGTCTTGCTCAGCAGTCCAGCAATGAGGACTCCAGCCACAGTACAGAAGGCAAATTGTGAGCCCCAGAACTCTGGTACAACAGGTGCAGCTAGGCTGGGCCACCTGCAGCAGAGTAGGTAAGCTGCAAAAACCTCAGGGTCTGGAATGGAAAGCCAGTGATGAAGCCCCTGGCCTCCTGTGCCCCAGGAAGAGAACTCAATTTTGAAAGTCACGAAATAGGTGGTAAAATGAACAAGAAGCAGAAAAGACTCCTGACCATAGAAAAATATGGAAACAGGGAAGATCAAAACACAAACTCAGAAAAGGAAAATATCAAAATGCCTACATCTGATGCCTCAAAGGAGACTAAGAATTGATCTCAAGTCCAGAAAGTCCTCTTGGAAAAGCTCAAAAAGGAAAAACCAAGTAAGAGAAGTAGAAGAAAAAAAAGTGGGAAAAGGAATGAGAGTTATTTTAAAAAGTCACTTGCTTGGAAAGGGAGGCAGAAAAAATGACTAAAGAAAATAACCCCTGCAGCAGAGCCAAGATGGCAGGGTAAAAACAGGGACATGCTTGGGCACTCCTGCAAAAACCTCTAAAAATAACTGTAAACAAATTCTATAGCAGCAGAACCCACAAAATGACAGAGTAAAACAAATTTCCAGCCCAAGACGACTTGGAAGGCTGACAAGAAGGGTCTGTTGCACCAGTGTGAGAGAGTAGCACAGTCTAGTACAAAACTTGCCAGCACAGAGCAGGTCCCCCAGCAAATCTGGAGTAGGCCTCAGGGGACGGAATCACTGGCAGCTGTGGCTGCTTCCATGCTTCCTAACCCACAAATACCAAAGACAACTTAGAAGGTCAGTAGGAAAGATCTATTGGATCTGTATGAGAGGGGAGGCTGGTCCAGGAATCAGGCCTGGGCCAGCAGAGGTGGAGGCATCAGCAGCAGCAGCAGATCTTTTGGAAGCAGCAGCTGCTTCCAGAGCACTCCATACACAGATGACAGGGTGATTGAATGACTGTTCAAAGGGGGATGACAGGGATCTCTTTGCTGACACTGAGGAATGATTCTCTTGCTTTGCATGTGCTTCAATCTGGATCTCAGACCCTAGGTGGTGGTCCTGGGGCAAGAAAGAATGCTAGCATGGGGGAGCTTGTGGTAGTGGGGAAGAGGGAACCCTTCTCACAGTTCCAAGGCTTGTGCTTGTGGTTACTCACAGACCAGAGCACAGGCCAGGAAAGGATCTCCTTTGATCATGCCACCTTGGAAGAACTGAAAATTTACAGGTCCTTAGAAGTATTTCTTTAAAAAAAACTGCATAAAACATCTGAATCTTGGGACAATATACCTTCCACACTAGATGCAGAGCCCTAACTTAACAAAGTTAAAAATTCAAGTAATTGGCTGGGGAAATGTGCAAACAGCAGAAAAAAGTCAGACTATAGAATCCAACTTTGGCAAAGTAATTTTGGCAATCTTACTTTGACAAAGAAGATTAAAACATACAACCCAAAGAATCCAACAAAGTCAAAGCTGTTATATCCAAAGCCTCCAAGAAAAACATAAATTAGTTGCAGGCCATGGAACAGCTCAAAAAGATTTGGAAAATTAAATAAGAGAAGTAGAGGAAAAATTGGAAAGAGAAATAAGAGTGGTGCAAGAAAATCATAACAAATGAGACAACAACTTACTAAAGGAAACTACCTCCCCAAAAAATACTGAAGGAAATAACATTTTGAACAATAGAGTAACACAAATGGCAAAAGAGGTACAAAAAAAACAAAGAGGAGAATGCCTTAAAAAGCAGAATTGGACAAATGGAAAAGGAGGCCCAAAAGCTCACTGAAGAAAATAATTTCTTCACAATTAGAATGGAGCAAATGGAAGCTAGTGACTCTGAAAAATCAAGAAATTATCAAATAAAACTAAAAGAATGAAAAAAAAGAAGACAATGTGAAATATCTCGTTGGAAAAAAAAACTGACTTGGAAAATAGATCCAGATGAGATAATTTAGAAATTATTGAACTACCTGAAAGCCATGACAAAAAAAAAAAAAAAGAGCTAGACATCATCTTTCAAGAAATTATCAAAGAAAACTGCTCTGATATTCTAGAACCAGACAGTAAAATAGAAATTGAAAGAATCCACTAATCACCTCCTGAAAGACATCTGAAAAGGAAAACTCCTAGCCAAATTCCAGAGTTCCCATGTCAAGGAGAAAATATTACAAGTAGCCAGAAAGAACGAATTCAAGTACAGTGGAAACACAATCAGTATAACCCAAGATTTAACAGCATCTATTAAAGCCAAAAATCACCTCCCCAGCAACACTGAATATAATCCTTCAGGGGCAAAAATGGACATGCAATGAAATAGAGGATTTTCAAGCATTCTTTTTAAATTAAATTTATTTGTTTTCAGCTTTCAACATTCACTTCCACAAAATTTGAATTTCAAATTTTCTCCCTATCTCTTCCCTTCCCCCAACCCTGGACAAAATACATTCTGATTACCCCTTCCTCCAATCTGCCTTTCCTTCTATCATCCTCTCCTCTTATCTCCTTCTCTTCTATTTTCCTGTAGGACAAAAAATGTATCCCTTTGCCTATGTATTTTATTTCCAAATTGCATGTAATAACATTTTTTTAAATATTCACTTTTAAAGCTTTGAGTTCCACATTCTCTCTCTTCCCCCCTCCCCATGCACCCTCAATGAGAAGGCAAGTAATTTAATATAGGTTATACCTGTGTAGTCATGCAAAACACTTCCATAACAACAATGTTGTGAAAGACTATATTTCCATCTGTCCATCTCCCTTGTACAAGTCAGGGAGAAAAGTATGGCAAAGAAAATGACACCTTAGAATACATGATGGAAAACCCTGCTCAAGTATTGATAATTTATTACTCTTTCTTCTTTTCCTTTGAATCTTCTTATCATGTCCCTTATTTCTTTTTTTAATTTATTTCTTTATTTTTAGTTTTTAACATTCACTTCCACAAGACTTGGAGTTCCCAATTTTCTCCCCCTCTCTCCCCTCCACCTACCCCAAGACAGTATGCATTCTGATTATCCCTTCTCCCAATAAGCCCTCCCTTCTGTCTCCTTTTTTATCATTGCCTATATATCTTATTTCCCAGTTGCATGCAAAAACAGTTTTTAACATTCGTTTTTAAAACTTTGAGTTCCAACTACTCTTCCTTCTTCCCTCCTCACTCGTCCCCGCTGAGAAGGCAAACAATTCAATATAGCTTACACATGTTTAGTTATGCAAAACAGTTCCATAACAGTCATATTGTGAAGGACTATATTTCCCTCCATTCTATCTTGCAGTTCATTTGTTCTGTTCTCTCTTTTGACCCTATCCCTCTTCAAAAGCGTTTACTTCTAATTACCTCCTCCTCCCATTTCTCCTCCCTTCTATCATCTCCACCAAAACCTCATTTATCTCCTTGCTCCCTACTTCCTTGTAGTGCAAGATAGATTTTTCATACCAAATTGAGCATGCATATTATTCCCTCCTTAAGTCAAATGTGATAAGGTTCACTCTTTCCCTCTCACCTTCCTCTTCTTCCCCTCCATTGAAAAACCTTTTTCTTGCCTCTTTTATGTCAGATAATTAGCCCCATTCTAGGTCTCCCCTTTTCCTCCAAATATATTCCTCCATCATCCCATAATTTTATTTTTTCAGATATCATCCATACCTATTCAACTTATCCTGTGCCCTCTCTCTCTATATATATAATTCCTTTAACTACCCTAATATTGAGAAAAGTCTCAAGAGTTACAATTATGATCCTTCTGTGTAAGAATGTAAACAGTTCAACCTTTGAAAGTCCCTTATGACTTTTCTTTCCTGTTTTCCTTTTCATGCTTCTCTTGATTCTTGTGCTTGAAAGTCAAATTTTTTATTCAACGCTGGTCATTTCAACAAGAATGCTTAAAAGTCCTCTATTTCATTGAATTACCACTTTTTCCCCTGAAGTATTACAATTAATTTTTCTGGGTAGGTGATTCTTCGTTTTAATCCTAGTTCCCTTGACCTCTGGAATATCATATTCCAAACCTTTCAGTCCCTTAATGAAGAAGTTGTTAGATCCTGTGTTATCCTGATTGTGTTTCCACAATATTTGAATTGTTTCTTTCTGGCTGCTTGCAATATTTTCTCCTTGACCTGGGAGCTCTGAAACTTGGCTACAGTGTTCCTAGGAATTTTCCCTTTGGGATCTCTTTCAGGAGTCAATTGGTGGATTCTTTCAATATCTATTCACCCTCTGGTTCTAGAATATCGAGGAAGTTTTCCTTGTTAATTTCTTGAGAGATGATGTCTAGGCTCCTTTTTTATCACTGTTTCAAGTAGTCCAATAATTTTTAAATTGTCTCTCCTGGATCGATTTTCCAGTTCAGTTGTTTTTTCAATGAGTTATTTCACATTGTCTGCCATTTTTTCATTCCATTGGTATTGTTTTACAATTTCTTGTTTTTCATAAACTCATTAGCTTCCATCTGCTCCATTCTAATCTTTAAGGAATTCTTTCCTTCAGTGAGCTTTTGGACTTCCTTTTCTATCTGGTCAGTTCTGCTTTTTAAGTCATTCTTCTCCTCATTGACTTTTTGGATCTCTTTTGCCATTTAGGTTTGTCTATTTAATAAAGTGTTATTTTCCGTAGCATTTTTTGAACCTCTTTTAGCAAGCAATTGACTCATTTCTCATAATTTTCTTGCATCACTTTCATTTCTCTTTCCAATTTTTGCTCTACTTCTCTTACTTGATTTTCAAAGCCTTCTTGAGCTCTTCCATAGCCTGAGACCAATTCGAATTTTTCTTGGAGGCTTTAGATAGAGGATCTTTCACTTTGTTATCTTCTATTTGTATATTATGGTCTTCCTTGTCAAGAAAATAAGATTCTGTAGTCTATTTTTTTTCTGGTTTTTCCTCATTTTCCCAGACATTTATTTCACTTTTGAGCTCTTTGTCAAGGTAGTTCTCTGCTTTCAGTGTTGGTGGGGGGTCTACTGTCAGTCATTCTATCTCCATACAACCTTTGGTCCTAGAAATCCAGAAGCAGCTGCTGCCACTGCCTTTGCCCCTGTTGTGGCTTCTACAGGCTCCTCAGCCTGTCTGACACAGGTCCCACGGTTTTTTACCACTTAACTTCTAATTTGTTCTCAGTGTTTTGGGGTCATGAAGTCTGGAAATCAACGCAAGTGCCCAAGATTCAGTCCCCCCCGAGGCCTGCTCAGGTCCCATCTGTGCTGGGTTGGTCTACAGTACTGAGTGCCCCTCCCAAACTGTCATGATAGACTCTCCCCATTGACCTCCCAGGCTATCTTGGGGTGGAGATTTGCCCACTCTGTGGGTTCTGTAGCTTGAGAATTTGTTTAGAGTCATTTTTTACAGGTATTTGACTGGATTTGTGTGGAGAACTGCAGTAAGTCCATGCTTTTACTCCACCATCTGGACCCATGTCCCTTATTTCAAAATTCAAGTTTGTTTTGCTTATGATTATTCTCTTATCTATTCTTTCCACCCTCTAAAATTCCTCTCTACCCCTCCTGTGTCCCCTAACTTTTTTTATTATTTCTGTATGGAGATGTGCATGTATAAAATTGTATTCAATTTTCCTCTAAATCATAGATGTCAAATACACATCCTATGGAGCCTGAACCAGATTAAAATGTAATTAGGAAATACTTAATAAAAATAAATAAAAAGACAGAGATGACATTGCATTTTAAAATTGTCAATATGTGGTCCAAAGGGATTTTTATGTCTAGAACACTGATGTCCATTTTTATTCAAGTTTGATACCACCACTCTAAATGACTCAGGTGAAAGTAAGGTATGTGGTATGTTCATTTTCCACACTACTATTTCCATGGCTACAATCTCTTCGTATTATGCACTTCTATTATACAACAGTGATTTCTCTCTCTTTTTCCTTTCTTGCATACTATAATTTCCCATTCATCCTATGATTAATATAAATCAAATAAAATGAGTCATAAACCCTCTGTCACTTTAACCTTTTTTCTTTGACCTTTAAAGTTATTAGGGTTCTGAGAAGATATTTGCTTTTTAAGTTTTTATCATTATGCAAATGACTCAAACCCAAATATTTCCTTTCAATTAAACGCAATGTGTATCTTTTTACATTTCTATGGTACATGCATTTTCATTTTTAAGCTTTTCTATTCTGCATCTTTTGTTTCATTTCCTCTAGGCATGCCTATAATCCCTGTTTTCAGGTCATTTTTTCCTCTTAGACTTTACCTGGACTTGTTGTGGGGGCACTATCTTCTTCAGGGTTTACCTTCTGGGTGACTCTCAAATCAAATTGTTTCCTCGTGGTGTTCAGAGTTATCCTTGGTTTGCTCCTTGGGAAAATGTCTGTGTTTGTGTTAAATTCTACAACTGAATGGTGTGAATGGATGCTACTTAGTCCTTAGTATAATGTCCCAGATTAAACCCCTCATTCAAGGGACTATAGAACTACTTTGGTACTAAGCTCTACCTAGTACCTTCCTCCTGCCTCAAGGCTTTGGGACTCTCCTTGTTGTAGATTCTGCCTGGGGTTGATTCTCTCTGTTGCTGAGTTTGAGGAGTACTCTAATGTTGGGATCCCAGAACAAACTTCAGGGATTCTTTGAGTTGGATTTGTCTAGGATCTTTCTTCTGCAGTTTAGCTTTGACCACTGATAACCTATTAGACTGCCTGTAATGATCTAAATCTGGCTCTCTCTCTGTTAAGCTAGGGTTGGGTTCAGGAACTGTTGAAGCTAGTGAGACCTCAGATTCTGTTTTGCTTGAACTAGGAGTGCAGTCCTGAACTTCCCCCATAGACTGGAAAGGCTTGAAGCTGCTGTTGCTTGTACTAGGGTTAGGCATTGAGACAATCTTCAGAAAGACTCCAGTGCTGTTTGGCTTGGATAGGGAGTTCTCAGAATGCCCCAAAGATGTTCTCCTGCCCCCAAGGCCTAGGGAGAAGGTTCAGACTTGGCTAGGCTTAGGCCCTGAGGAGCTCAGTCATGGAGAGTTAGAATTGCTAAGAAGGCTTCAGCATCACTTTGTGCTCTACCATTGACCTGCCCATCTTGTCTATCCCATGATCACTGTCACACTCCTCGGGTCAGTCTCTACATTGCTTAATGGAGTGGTGCATCTCTAATTCCGGATGAAGTTTTTGTAGAGGAACAGGGTCTTCTTACAATCTTAGACTACCAATCTTTTAGCACATCCTCACATCTCAGAGCAGTGCATCTCCATTTCTGATCATACATATTCCCTGAGCAATATCCCTCCTGTGTTTATGTTTTATAGGCCATTATCAGAAACATGGCAATGCATCTTTCATTGCCTTTTAGTCACCTACATTTTTCTCCTGAGATTGTGGTGTTCCAATGTTTATAACCATGTACCATCACTAGAAAAATAGTTAGGTTGAAAAGTTGGGCCTTGGCATAATTGAGGAGCTTGGAACAATCAACATTTCCCAAATTCAATCAATCCTGTTTTTTTCTTAGTTAGTTCCTGACCTAACTCATCTTTTCATCTGTGTTGCCTCTCCAAAATGTATGTACCGATCTACTAACTAAATGGATTTTCCATAAAATTGTAAAATATAATCTGAGCAAGAGACATTTTTCATCAATTTAGTTTTCCCTGTATAAATTGCTAGGCTGATTTCTTTTGAATATGATGGGTCTAACTGATGAGGTCCTATAATATTCTGGGGTTTGACACAATCAGTACAGTGTTACCTACAAACAGTGGCATCTGAATTAGCTCATCCTATATATGGAAGCGACATTCTATTTGGATATTTTACAAGATATCCTCTATGCCAGTGACAGAGTATGTATCTCTTTGTTTAAAGACTTGATTGATATTAATTAGAAAGTCACTGAAAAGTGCTATGTCTGTATTTGTCAAGGAATATCTTAAGAGAAATGCATAATTCTTTCTTGAAGGAGAAACTCTAAGCTTGCACTTTGTTCTACTGATCCAATTTTTTTTGTCATCAATGGACAATAATCATGGTTGAATCTTGTGTTCTCTGACCTTTTCAATTAATTGTGTGGCCCAATAGATGTGAGGTGTTATAAATAATAGACAGCAAGGAGATCAAATCAGTCAACACTTAAAGAATTAATGCAGCCTATTCACTAGAAGGCAAATACTAAAGCTGAAGCTCAAATACTTTGGCCACATAATGAGAAGATGGGACTCATTGGAAAAGACACTGATGTAGGGAAAGATTGAAGGCAAAAGAAGAAAGGTGGCAGAGGATAAGATGGATAGAGAGTGTTACGAAAACAATGAAAATGAACTTGCGTAGACTTCAAGAGATAGTGGAGGATAGAAAGGTCTGCCATTCTATCATCCATGGGGTCACAAAGAGTCTAACTTGACTGAACGACTGAAAAACAGCAACAAAAAAAAACCTGCCTATTTCCTCCTCATATTTTCCTTGATGTTGCCTTCAATATCCATGTAGAGCATTCTGATAAAATTTGTATAAGGCTGAGAAAGTAGGAATTATGCATTTCTATTTGGGGGGGATATTAATGTCATCTGTGATTTTTAATATGATTGTCATAGTATTCTCCTTGAGATACCTCTTAAAGTGACCTTTCTATTTTTTTCAAAATTGTGCTGCCTCCAGCAAGGATTTCCTCAGTGAATGCTTGATCTGGTTCACTTGCTACTCCCAACTTCATCTTCCTTGGTGCCATTTCTACTTTGTATAGCACATAGAGGATGCACGTATTAAGAATCCAAATGTTATGTTTCTTTTGTTACTGATGAGAAAAAGTGGATCATTATCAAAAACCACAGCAGATTTGTTCCATTTTTTATGTCTGTTTTCTGCTCTCCTGCTAGTTTTATTCATGAATGTTTGTGGAATTGTTTTTACTTGTTTATATCTTATGTGATAGACACTTGTTGCAAGTACTCCTTGTGGCATTTGCTTTCATAACAAGACTAACTCTATGTCAACTTCTTTGCTTTTCTCTCCAAGGGGAACGTCTGAGCCACTACTCTGTTTCATGCACTTTTCTTTTGTTTCCTGGTTTACTTTCCTTGAGAATGTCAATACTGACAGGAAAATGTTATCTGAATCTGGAAATAAGGGGTCAAAGCCAACAGGGGCCAAACTTGGAAGGAGGAATAGTGGCTTCAGCTAATAGCTAACATTTGTATAGAGCTTTAAGTCAACAAATCATTTTACATGAATTATTTCATTGGGTCTTTGCAACAGTCCTATGAGTTAGGTGATATTATTATCCCAGTTTTACACATGAGGAAATTAAGACCCAAAGAAGTTGAATAACTTCCTCAGGCCCCAAAAGTAGTTAGTTTCTGAGGCAAAATTAGAACTCAGGTCCTTCTGACTCCAAGTCCAGTGCTCTGTCGATCCACTTTATTACTTTGTTTCACCTGAAGAATGAGCTTGAAACAGTGTCATTTTATGGCAACAGTATGTCCCCGCCAACCCTGCATGATATTTTCCTTGCCATCTCTGCTCAGTTGAAGATCTGTGTAGTCTTATATAAATGGATAGATTGGCTTACTGTTCTTGATGAGGGATATTATATGCCCAGGAAAGGCTTATCTTCCTCCCATGGTAGCCTGTGGATGTTGTTCCAAATCATAGCCTCAACTCTGCCACGCTGCCATGCCCTAAGCACAAAATAGGGACTTTACCTAATTTTCTACATTCTTAGGCTGAACTTCCTCATGGTCCTGGGGCATAGCTCACTTTGGGTGCCTCATCCTGAGAGATGGATGACTGAATTCTGGTCTCTCCACTGGTGTCCAGCAATCTCCATTTTCCCCAGCATTCTTGGTTTCTGACATTTTTGCCCTCCCTCAATCCCATCATCTACAGCTCATTCCCAGTTCCTCAAACTCTGTTATGACCTCCAACTCTCCTTGACTTTTCACCCATATTCATACTTACCGTAGTAATTCCTGAGAAGCCACCAGTTATAAAGAAGTGTCTCTTTGTTTTCTTGGGCTTGTTCTGTAGGAATGGAGAATGGAGGTAGAGGTTAGGCACATGTTATAATGGATAGGTATTATGAGGCCCGGGTATGAGTCACAAGGAAGCTTAACAATAACTTTCATATATTTTCCCACTGGTTATCAGACTCAATACCAAAAATGAAGGAGTGAATCCTTATCCCCCAAACACCTCTCAGAATGCCTGGAATACAGTAGACAATCAATCAAAGTTTATTCAATTGAATTAACTCCTTGAGGGCAGAGACTTATTATTTTTGTCTTAGTCCTGCAACACTTTGCACATTTCCTGCAATATGGTGAGCACTTAAAATAGCATAGATGTTTTATTGATAGATTGATTATACACATATTCTTTTGTCTCCTTCTTTCTCTTCCCATCTCTTTCTGTCTCCCTTCTTCCCTCCCTCCCTTTTTCTCTGTCTCTTTCTCTCTGCTCTCTCTCCCTCTCATTTCTCTCTCCCTATACTTCTCCTTCTCCCTCTCCTTTTCTTTCTGTGTTTCTCTGTCTTTTCTATCTTCTCTTTCTCCTTCCATCCCTCCCCCTCCCTTCTCTCTTTATATGTGCACACATATGAGAAGCATTGTAGATAGTCACTATGCTAAAGGGGTTACCAACACTGTTGACAGGGTCATTGGTACTTCCACCCCTTATCTTTTGGGCACTTCCTGTACCCCATATTTAACATGAAATAAAATGAATTCTAGTGTTTACTGTGAATATGCACTTAAGAAAGAAAAGCAATGTACCAATAAGCACTTATTAAATACTTATTATATATCAGACATATTAGAATGTGTATATTCAAACATATGCACACGGGAATGTAGAAACACTCACATATGTACACAAAGACGCACATGCATGCCTACATGTATATAAACACATACACATATATGCCTATTAGGACTCATACAATAAATACATAGTAGAAAGAAGGTAATTTAGAAGGGATGGCACTTTACAATGAAGGAATCAAGTAAGGAAGAGCAAAAAGGGAACAACTTTCTGGAGGAGGTGTCACTGAACCTGAGTCTTAAAGGAAACCAAGGATTCTAAGAGTCAGAATTTGGAACAGCCAGTGTAAAGGCATTGATCATGAAAGATGGAGTATCTTGTGCAAACAGCAAGTAGGTTAGAGTGGCTAGACTGTAGAATGCAGGGAGGAAAGTAGAATGTAAAAAGACTAGAAAGATAGAAAGGGACCATGTTGCAAAGAGCTTTAAAAGTCAAAGGATTTTGTATTTGGTCTTAGAGGCAAGAAGGAGCCATAGGAATTTATTGAGTAGGGAGATGATGTTTCCAGACATACATCTTAGGAAAATCACTTTGGCAGCTATGTGGAAGTTGGATCAAAGTGAGGAAAGACCTGAGGGAGGGAAACCAATCTGAAGGTTATTGCGTTCAGTTAATGGGTGATGAGAGCTTGAACTGGTACATGGGTGAGGAACCTGTGGCCTTGAGACCATGTGTGAACTTCTAGGTCCTTTGGTTCAACCTTTTGACTGAGTCCAAGTTTTACAGAACAAATACTTTGAAAGGTTGTACCGAAGGACCTAGAAGGACACACGTGGCCTCAAGGCCTGCAGATGCCCCACTCCTGACCTAAGATGATAATTGTATGATGGGAGGGAGAGTTATTCAAGACCTGTTGTAGAGAGACAAATGATAAGATTTGGCAACTGTTCACACATTGGAGTGTTTGGGGAGAGGATTTGAGGATAATGACAAGGTTTTAAACTAGGGTATTGCCCTTGGCAATAATAGAGGAGTTCAGAAAAGGGGAGAGTTGGGGGAAGGGGGGAAGATAAGTTCTGTTTTGTACATTTTGAGTTTGAGAGACCTAGCAGATTTCTAGCTCCAAGTGTCCAACAGGCAATGGGTGAGGTGGGAAGGACCTTAGGAGAGACAAGAGTTGGAGAAATAGATTTAGGAATCTTTAGCCTAGAGAGGGCAATCATGCCTACTGGTAAAGTGAGAGAGTATAGAAAGAAAAGAATAAAGGCACCCTGGGAGAGAATCTTAGGAAGAATACCCACAGTTAGTGTTTAGGGAATAGATGAAGATTCAATGAAGGAGATAGAAGAGAGGTCAGACAGATAAAAGGAAAAGAGAGAATGAGAGAGAGAGAGAGAGAGTCACCAAAACTCAGATAAGAAAGAGTACCTACATGAAGAAGGTGGTCAGCAGTATCAAGCGTTTCAGAGAGGTCAAGAAGACCAAGCACCGAGAAGAGGTCATTAGATTAAACAATCAAGAAATCACTGGTAAATTAGGAGAGAAAAGAAATCAGAAGTCAGATTGCAGAAGGCTTGATGAGTTGAGAGAAGAGTAAGCAGAAGCAGTGATTACATATCGATTTTTTCAAGGAAGGAGGTTAGCTGAGCAGCGGAGGAGAGATGTAGGATAATATCTAGTGTGCATAGGAGGATCTAATGAGAGGATTTTAAGGGTGGCAGAGATTTGGGTCTGTCTGAAAGCTGAAGTCTTGGGGGAGGGGGCGGTAGTTCCACTCTCTTATCCCTGGTAATGGGCTCAGCAAAGTAAAAACCACAAAATGCCCATTTTTGAAGGTCAGCTCACAATTTTCTTCTGCCTCCCTAGTGCCATCTTCACCTCCTCAGCAATTCAAGTTTTCTTGCACCTCTCTCTGCATCCTCCCAGCTTGAGAGTATTTCTACACCGTGGTTGATCCAATGATCTCTGAGGATTTGTGGAATGAGGGGTTTGGGCCTCACCAAATACTGGCACACAGAATGATGAAGTTGGGATTTTTATAGGGTGCCTGCATTCCAGGAAGGTCGAAAGGGACCCAGAGCCTTGGAGTGTCTCATATATAGTGGACTGAATTGTTAAGAAATATAACTCTGAGCCTAGGCTGGGATGGCCCACTTTAGCCATATCCTGCAGCATTTCCTGTTTCCCCTACACAGTTAGCTAGTTATGGTCTTGGCTCAGTTGTGCTCTTAGTTTCATAACTTTGGAGGAATTCTACATTCTCCCTGCTGTTCCTCCATATTTAACCCACACTTAAACTTCCATCAGTTCCTTTTTTCCTTAGAGATGTTTTCTCTTAAGATTCAGGTGGACTTAGGAAAGAAGAGAAGGGAATGGGCATTTACATAGTGCCTACAAAGTACCAGGCATTGTGTTAAGAAGTTTATGAATATCTATGTGATAATATTACAATAGAATGAATATTATATAACATTATATAAAATATTGATATAATTAATATGTTTTGTATTACACTTACATGATATACTACATATTGGAGTGCAATGACGTTTCATTCAACAGAAGACATCTGATATCCTGTATCCCCACAGAGGTTCCCCTTTCCTGCCTGTCTGTAATTCTGGGAGTAGCTGAACTTAACGATCCAAAGTAAAACAGTCCAGAGAGAGGAATCCTTAACCTATAATTAGGTCAGACACTTGCTCTAGACAGGTTGGGAGGGGCTTAGTTAGTGGGGACACAATTTGTCAATTAAGGTTTGTGATGGAGAGGGAGGATTCAGAATTCCTAGATTACAAAAATCAATTATCTTATGAGTCTTTGTCCCAAACTAGAACACCCCTTCCCCACCTCTCCTGTCCATATCCATCCTCTAAGGCCAATGTTTAACCCCAAGGTGGACTATTACATAAGGCTCCTCTTATTTTTATTAGGTTAATATTATCAATACTTTAAAGATCAGGTATATCATTGGTATGAGTCATCCCTCATGAGGTGCTGAAAAAGACCACATTGATCACCTGGTAACCTATCTCTGGTTGTGGGACTCCCTAAATTTAGTAAAGTTGGTCCTAAAGAAAATGAATACCATTTGGGCAAAAGCTTTCCAGCTTGGGAAAACCTATTAGAAATGTGTTCTTTCTGTCTTCCAGATCCCAGGGTCCATACCCCAATGAAGCTCTACACTACAGCCTTAATGGAAGATGTTGCACTTACCTCCTCAATATGCTCAAAAGCTTCACTTAATTCCTCTTTTCATTTTCTGGCACATGAAGTGAATTCAATCCACTATTTGGCTCCAGGGAATCCTGGTCAAAAGAAATAGGAAGTCACAGTTTCCAGCATGCTTGAATCCTATAACTTGCTGATGGGGCATAGAAATCAAGCACCTTCTGAGAGGAGACAGGGTTCTGGGTTTGTTAAAGATAAGGGGTGTGTGCATGAGGGATCCCTACATCAGAGGCATAACACTGGTAAATGGTTAAGTAAGACCCATTTTAAAGTTTAATCTGCATTAGCAATGCTCCCTCTATCACTTTCTTAAGTTTAGACCTCCACAAAATGATAAATCAAGCCCTAATCTGCAATGCTTCCTGATTTTCAAGGTGTAAATGCTCACATTGAAAATTTAACAGTCATCTCTCTTGAACATTTCCACTGCTTCCGACACAACTCTTTCTAGACCTGCTGGGTCAGGCTTTAAGTGGACCTGCCAGATCCTCTCCTCTCCCAAATGGCATTGAGGAAGCCGAGAAAGTAAGGATCCCCATCCTATCTTCTTGTCCTTTCTGCCTTCCAGTCGTCAATGCCTCTTTGTTCCCCTGCTCCCCCACCCTCAGAAGACACTCTGTTCCTTCTACCTCCTAGAGCCTCCACCCTGACAGTCACATACCTGTCTCTCCTTTTCCTCATCTGCTTGTTCTCTCCCTGTTGAGACTTTTCCCAGGGGTGTCTCGGCCCCCCCAGGGTGATCCCTGCCACGAAACTCAGCAGCCATAGCCTCATTGTAGCCTGTCTGCAAGCTCAGGACAGGGCCAGTTTAGACTAGAGGTTTGGTTCCTCTGAGAGAGGGCAGTGACCTGGCCTTTGGGTGTTTGGCTGCTCCTTGTGGGAGGGCTCATAGGGTTAGTTATAAAGCACCTTTCAGATACAGATGGCACAGGTAGGCAGTTTTAATTGAGTTTGTGTCCAAGGCCTGGACTTTGCTAAAAGATGATTTCGAGCCATTCTCTCCTGAATTTGTGTCTTGAGTGCCTCTATTACCACAAAACAACTTGTCATGATGGAATTCTTTCTTTGTCCATCTTCCTACTGACTTCGTGCCTTTGGACTTGATGTTGGGGCTGGCTTCTGTATATTTCTGTAGGAAAGGTCTGGGCTGCCTTTTTTGCTGCTTTCTTGGGGTATTGAGTGCTATATTATCCTGGGCTCTCAGGGACTGACTGGAGACTTGCAGACTTTCAGTGCTGTCAAGGCGGCCCAATCCAGAGCAAAGTCTGATTTCACCACCTCTCCTCCCACCTCCAATCTGAGCTCTTTGAGCTCCTGGCCCAGGATTCAGTCTGAATGATACTAGATGCTTCTGGACTCTGCTCCCACCAGTCAGCTGGAAAGTTTTGTTTGTTCAGAGTGATGGAATTACAGGCTGCCCTTTAGTCTGAGATTCCTACCCTAGTTATTTTTCTGCAAGATGGGCTAAATGCTAGAACTGAGGCCCCATTCTGGGCCTTGGGTCTAAGCCACATCACTGCAGTTGCTGGTCTCAGTATAGTACCCAGGACCTATCTTCTTGGGAATAATATCCCTGGTGCAGGTCTTCTTCAAGTCTATCCTGCATCTGTGACCTAGAACTGGGTAATGGGTGATGAAGCTTTCACTGGGCACCACCCCCTGTTGCAGTGCCCTGGTATAAGTCAAAGGGGGTGTCCTAATGTGGGTCTGGGACCTCCTCTTGCCCTAGTATGCAGCCTGCCCTGAACAGTAGACCCCTCCAAGTGACATGATCCTAGCCCAACCAGTCCCCAGTATCCACAGACCTTTCTATGTGTCACTAGTTCATATGAATATAACAACCAGGCTTTCCCGAGAGGGAAATGGATGCACACTTATTTTTAATTCTCATCAGCATAATTAATGCTTTCCTAAATCCAGGCCGTCAAGAAATCAATAAATCAAACTTGGTTTGTGGATTTCAAGGTTTGAATACTCATGTTGAAAATTTAACAATGACCTCTTCAAGTTCATTCCAGCTTATCCATGGGGAAAGGACATGTTTTCAGTCACGTGAAAAGATCCGGTTTGGGATCTCAATGACCTGAAACCACTTCCCAAGTACCTGTTTCTCTGTTTGTAGCTCCCATTGATTTAACATTTTAATATTTTTAAAGTGCTTTGTAAATATCACATTTAAAAATCCTGTGAGGTAGGTGCTATTATTATGATCCTTATTTTACAGTTAAGGAAACTGAGACAGACAGAGGTTAAGTGATTTGCCCATGCTCACATGGCTAGTAAGTGTCTAAGGTTGAATCTTAACATAGGTTTTCCTAGCCCTGAGTCTGGTAGTCTATTCTGCCTCTGTCTGGAAATAATCCAAAGGTTTCTGCCTTTCAGCCTCAGCAAGGCTTTTACCTTTCACTTCTTGCTCAGTGCCCTTCATTACTGAATTCATTTGAGTCCTTCATTTCCCAGATCCTTTCCTGAGCTTAATCTGTGATAACTGATCTTTATTTATTATCTGTCCTCTTACCACCATCACCATTTGGGGTTTTGGTGCTGGTTCAGATCCTGCATTTCCTATAGGAAGCAGAAACTCAACTAATCTCCTTTCCCATGTAGTAGCCCATCCCTCATTGAAAACAGACACTCACTCTTTGGATTTTTGCTTTAATAGAGGATAGTGATTATATCCCTCTTTACCTTTTTGCCTTTACAGGCAAATTATAGCAGTCCAGGACACACACACTTGGAGCAGCACAGTACACCATGTAGACAGAAGATACATCAACTGAGTTCTCTAATGTCCACTCTTCTGTTACAATGCAGAACATTCTGGCCTTAATATCTGTGAAGTTTTTAACATGATTACCCCATGGAGGTCCTTGAGTTTCTTCATTTCCTTCCCCATTCCCTCCACTGTCTTCTTTCCTCTGACTCTCCACTGCGATGTGATTATTTCTCTTCCCTCCTCTTACTAACTCAACAGGCATCTTCTCTTTCCTCGCTTGGAATAAGTATAATCAGCAAATACTAACTTAGGGCTTTTTATGGTTGTTGTTTTGGGGGCACATTTGAATGGAAAAGCATGATGGGATATTCTAGATTGCTCCATAATTTTTCTCATTAAAAATGAGTGGGAATAGCATTTTGGCAATACAGGTTTTTTTTTGCTTTTTGGGTAGTTTTCATGAAATGGATTTTGTGTATGTATATATGTGTGTTTAAGGAAAGAGCAAATGAAGGCCAGGGGCAAGGTGAGTTTAAGAATACATATTAAACAGAATCTTAGCTTCCAGAGAAGGTGTCCCTGGTTTATTTGAAAAGGCATATATATATATATATATATATATATATATATATATATATATATATATACACACACACACACAAAATGTATGTGTCTAAAAATATGTTATTATATATGTATATAAATACGTGTGTGGATTGTTAAGTCTGTAACAAGTAACAGACCTATTGAACACGACAAGAATGATCAGTTGGATTGCTTCATTCAAGGTTATTAGGTCTAGTATCACATACACAAGTGATATACTTGTACACGTGTAGTATTTGCCTCTATTCCTGATTTACTCTTGTTGTTGCCTGGGTAAAAATCCTTTCAAGGGGTTTAAATGAATTCACTGAGCTAGCCACCAGATGGCACTCTTCTCAAACTGTAACACAGTATGGGGACTATGGGTACAAGGTATCAACTTTACAGAGGCTGCTGTACACCCACTAGACACTAGAGGGTAATGAAGTCTGTGAACTCCTGAGTCGTTTCCTTCACAAAGACGCTGATTTTTGTGTTTGACTTCAAATGTAGTTCACCCCTTGTTCTTGAGTTCCAACTCAGAGGATGAGACACAACATTAAACGATATAAATCCTTACAATTTTCTGAATCTGTTCCTACCTCTTGAAAGGAGTAATGGAAAGAACCCCAAGTGGGAGTTAGAAGACCTTGGTTCAGATCCCAGATCTGCTACTTCCTAACTTTGCAACCTCCAGCTAGTCACAAGTACTCTAGCCAACTCTGACTAGGAGAATTTAAGCACCATGGCCAGCTGGCATTTGGGGGTTATGTAGACCTTGGAGAGCACATCAAATCATCCAGAAACACTGTTAATCTACCTTTTCACAAATTAGGAGATTTCATTATAGCCTACTGCCCCAGGAGGGCCCCCCAGTTCACTGGTTAAGGCCACTCCCTGAACATTCTGATACGAGGACAACTTTTGGTTTAATGAGCAAAAGAGAAAGCAGCACCTCAGATCGCTTTACCAGCCGGGTGGAGAAGATCTTTTCTACTTCTCTGGGAGAAGGTGAGTCTTGGAAAGGGCTGGGAAAGGGGATGGGGGAGAGATGTAATGGGTTAGAGGAGCCAGGAGAGTGAACACAGAAAGGAAAAGAGCAGGGATTTGGGAATTTGGGATTGTGAGAGGAATGCTGGGTCATTTTGATACAAATGTGTAGCTAATTTGTCAGTCTACCTCTTTCTATTTAATAGCTTTCTTTCACTCTATATTACTGAAGGAAATGGTCCATGTTACAATGATTTTTAGAAAAAAAACATTCTCCCCATGATTACCCTTCCTCTAAATAATTGTCGAGGACTGCACATGTTCACCTGTGCCCTAAACACATGATAAATATGGATAGCATTCTGGACTAGGAAGATGGGGATTCAGATCTTACTCTAGACCTTCGCAGGCTGTCTGACCTTAAGTCACTTAGCCTCCATGGGCCTCCATTTTCTTATCTGTAAAAGAAGGTGTTTGGATTTGACAGTCTCTAAGGTCCCTACCAGCACTAGATTTACAGTAGGAGTGAGCCTGCCCCTGCTCAGCTCTGTCCCAGAATCTAAATGACAGTTTACATGCAACCAGCCTGAGGAAGCCAGGAGAGCAGTATTGCCCTTTGTTCTGCGGGGCAACTTTGCCCCAACCACCCTAGTGCTTCAACAAGAAGCCCTTAAGGGAAGAGAGGCTGCCCTGGTTTCCTGGCTTCCCAAACTGAGTCTCATAAGGTGTGTAAATCTTAGTGGGGTCATAATTGATCAAAAACCTGAAGGGAACCTCGGCTTTCTAGGCTAAAAACTGAATTTTACCTGTGTAAGTGAGGACTAATTAGGCCTTGGGGGTCCTGATTCAAGTAAACTAAACTCACAAGAGACTGATTGCTAAATTAGAGTGACAATTAATTGATTTCAGATAGGGGGGTTGTTCCTGTAAGGTGACAAATACAGATCCTCAGGAGAGCAAATTATAGATCAGAAGGTGTTTGGTGATAATGGAATTTGTTAAAAGAAAGCAGGAAGTTCTTTTAAAACACACACACATTTGTTGATATCTGTTGTATTTTCATCACTTAGATTTCCTTGACCTCAAATCTTTCCCTCCTCCCCTACTGGAGAGTAAACACTTAAGTCAAATACATATTTTAAAAAAGTAAAAAGAGAAAGGAGGAAAGATACTCATCACAACTAATTGAAATATTAGAAAAGAATCCAACATCATATTTCCTGTTCTACACTTGTGAATCCTGACCTCTGTTTTGTCTTTTTCATCTCAAACTTTTGTTATTCATTATATCATATCATTCAGTTTTGTTTTGTTTTGTTTTTTGCTTTATGGTAGTTTTTATTCCCATTTATTTTGATGTAGTTATCACATTCTTGTCAATGTCTACTGGTGCTCCAAGATGCCTAGAAAAGCAAGGGATGTTTTGGATCCTTAGACTTCTGTCCTAAGCTTCCTCCTCTTGGACTCACTCACAAAAGGGAAAAAGAATAGGAGGAATCGAGAGTCTATCAATAGCCAATCATAATCAGCTTGATCAATGATCACATGGCAGGTAGCTAATAGCTAATAGGCATCTTGAAAAGCATAAGATTATATATATATGTATATGCATATATACATATATGTGTGTGTATATGGAAATATATTAAATGCAGTACATAAAGGACTTTACTTGTAGAAGAGCTAGAACTAAAGATGGGATGGTTATAGGAGGTTCAAATCCTCCCTTCAGTGCTAACTGTATGGCAACGGGCAACTTTCTGAGCTTCAGTTTCCTCATCTGTCAATTGGTGATAATGGTACCTGTACTATGTACCTAAGAATGCTGTTGGAAAGAAAGCATTTTTAAGTCTCAATACATTATAAAATATGGGCAATTTTCATGGGTCTCAGATATTTCAGAAAGTCTTATTGTTAGAGCATTTTTGTGAATGTTTCTGTATCTGCCTGAAGAAATTTTGGTGACACTCTAATGAAATCAGATTTGTTTGGGGCACATCATGAGGAGTCCTAGGCATTCCTCCAAGGAGTAACAGTGAAGAATTATGGGATACCCAGTCTTCCTTCCCCAATCTAGGACAATTCTGCTTTGCTTTCAAGGTTCAGCTTAATTTGCCTTCTATATACAAAGTTTTAAAGAGTGCATTCAATGAGCAAGACCCTGCATTAGGCTTTGTAGAAGAATGTGCAGATGGGAGACTAAGACACAAGTCCTTCAGGCATTTAAAATTTTCTGGTAGGAATATGACACACAAATAACTCCAATTTAAGATAAAACTTCAAGGCCTTTGTGAATTGCACAATCAACAAATCCATGAGCTCAGAGAAGGGGAGATCATCTCCAGTAAGAACGATCTGCAAAGGGTTCATGGAGGAGGTCATCCTTACTGATCAACCTTGCCCTTGAAATTCCCAACATTTATAATCTATGCCACATAGTTCAGGCCTTGTTTTATCTGTATGTCTTATCTCTCCAAGTAGGTTGTCAGCTTCTTGTGGTCAGGGGACATCTCCCATATCTCATTTATGTCTTCTGCAGGGCTAACTAGAGTTATGGGAAACATAGGTACACAACAGGTGCTAAATAAAATGTACTAGTTAAGTGTTCATATTTATACAAATGTCAAAACAAATACAAATGTACATTTTCCTTTGTCTTTCTTCTTCCCCACTCGCAGCCCTGCTACTTCACTACTGTTCAAAATGGGAGCCAGTACAAGTATATCTGTAAGTATCACTTTCCTCAATTCTTTGTACTCTGGTAACTGAAAATCATAAATAGACTCCACAGACACATAGAATGTTTAGGTCAAGAGAGCTAATCCAAAGTCAATTTGCTTCTTTCCTTTCTCCATTTGACATCTATGTCACTTAGACAGATGGAGGCTAGCCCCACAGAGAAAATGGAGCAGTTTCATTCCTGGGTCTCCCCCAGATCATGGCAAGGTCATATTTCTATGAAAGTAACCTAATCAATTCTACTTTATTGGGTAGGAAATTCTAATGGCCTAAGAATAAATGACTGAGACCCATTAATTATATGCTAACCTCTAAGTAAATTATAAATATAAAACTCTGAATATATAAAATTTAGTAATGTGACAAGAAATCTGTCCTCAGTAGAATTATGAAGTAAAGAGACAGGGATTTCTAGTGATTTCCCAGTTTCCATTCCCTCTTAAGAACCCCCTTTCGTACTTTGAGACTCTTGCTGGATGAGCTAAAGACTCCCCTCTAAGGAGCCCTAAAATAGGCATATATTCCCTCCAGGGTTTGCCTTCCTCCCTTCCCTGTTACCCATGACCTATCTGTGCCACATTCTCACCTCTCTGTTAGTGTATCATCTGATTAATTTATCAAATCTAAGGCATTAATGGTTGATAATGATTTAATGATATTCTCTTTTTTGAAAATGTCATTTGTATTTTAAGTTTTTCAGTGCTTTGAGCTACAGAAACAAGTGGAAGTGGGAGATTCTTGTCAACTCCTTTTTTTCTCCCTCCAAAAAAGGAATTTGTGTCATTAAGATGATTCCTAAGTCTGGCTGTCCAAAAAAAAGACAATGATGTCTGGCACCACAATTAAGTATTAGATTTATAAACTGTTCAAACTGGAAGGGATATTAGGAGTCATTTTGTCCAACCCCTTCAGTAAACAGATGAGAAACCTGAGACCCAGGGAGCCGAAGCAGGCACACAGTGACTATGGTAGGAGGTTCTATGTGAAAAATTCCCGATGAGTAGTATAGAGTAACCACTGATCTTGCCATCATCCCTCGGTGCTCCACATCAGTGTAGATGAATTCTAAGATTTATTTATGTCATCACAATCAGTTGTCATCCCACCTCTCCCTCTGCCTTGCTACTCCAGACCTGTTCATTATCTTCACTGTGACCTTCAATCCTCATGCCCTTCAGTTGTCTCCCAGATTATCACCCCTGCATTGTCCATACTCTCCTCCCTCCTTGCTAGATCCTTAGATGAACCAGTTCAATTCTACATTGTTCTCTTTTTCTGAGTTTCTCGTCCCCCTATCCTATCATCCATCTTGCCCTGCTGAGCCTCAGCCTTGTATTACCCTCATCATCTTCTGCCTTTGCTTGAAATCTTGTGTTGTTGAAAGAAGCTGGAGAGAACCCAAAACCCATGCTGATTGGGGAATCCCCAAATTTAAGTTATATAGTCTCAACTGAGACCTCACCATAAGACAATCAGGCAGTGGCTTTTAAAATACTTATGATCCAGGAAGGGATAACACAGCAAGCTATTTTTCTGCCATTAGTATCATAGTATTAATTAGTTATTATGATGATTAAAGTATTAAATGTTATTATCATTATTAAATTATTTTATAGATTAGCAAGTTGGTCACCTCCCTGGACACTAAGGAATAGAACATAAAGCAGTAAAGGTTTGATGGAGGGAGAAGAGAAAGAAAGATCTAGAACCACAGTAGGGGAAGACCTGGGCAGTCAACGTCAACCTGACAAGCTGGAAAGTTCATTTTAGGGAGACCAAAGACAGAAACAGAGCTCCTTAAAGATACATCTGAAAGCAATGAAGAGAAATGGTACTGACTTTATGACTTTGACAGGGATCTCTCCCAGCCAGAGAAGTGAGGAGTGGAGCTGAATGGTCTTGTCCTCTCTGGTCATGGGAAAGGAGCAGAGACTCATAAAGCCAGAGACCAACGGTCAAGCAATAGTTTCACCCAAATCAATTTCACCTTCAGAAACATCAAAAGGACCAGATTTGGTTGGTGGATAATAGATAGAGATATGCCCACTACTGTGTTAGACATTGTGGAAATAACAGATAAGGAGAAGATATCATCCTTGCTTTAGTTCTGATGGGGGAGATGAACATACATGACTCAGGACAAAGCCGTATTAAGTGCTCTCTATGGGCCAGGCCCTCTGCTAAGCACTGAGAAAACAAAGACAAAAGTGAAGCCCTCAAGAAGTTTCCCTTTTAAAAGGGGGAAAAAGTATGCTTATAACAAAAGGCAGCCTCACATGGTGGACGGGGCTCTGTACTTAGAGTTAGGAAGACCTGGATTCAAATTCTGCTTCAGAAAATCGCTGTGTGACCATGGGTTAGTTACAAATCTATCTGTGCTTTAGTTTCCTCATATGTAAAATGAGGGGCTCAGACTCTGTGACTGTTAGGGTCCTTTTCAGCTCTAGATCCAATAGCTTAAGAAGCAAATACCAGATAAATACCAGATCGTTTTGGGGGAGGATTCATCATAAATTAAAATTACAAAAGACTTCATGAACTAGGTGTCATTTCATCTCTGCATTGAAGGAGATAAGGGATTCTAAGAGGTGGTGCTGAGGACAGAGTACATTTTAGACATGGAAGACAGCCTATAGACCCATAGGGGACAAACCGTGACTTTTGCTCCCTCCCCTCATATGTGGCAAAATATTTTAGAGATTTTATCTCATTTTATTCTCACAAGAACCCTGGGAGGTAGATGCTATTTTTATCTCCATTCTGCAGATGAAGAGACTGAGACAGACAGAGGTTAAGTGACTCACCCAGGGTCACACAGGTAGTAAGTATCTGAGGCTAGTTTTAATCTCAAGTCTTCCTGAATCCAGAACAACGCTTTTATCAGCTTTTTCTGACTTCAGGTCCAGCACTTTATGTACTGGGCCACTTAGCAGCCTTATGTAGTGATTCTAATCTCTAGTTGTTGTTGTTTTTAATTTCTAGATCATATGGAATGTTTCTTTGTAACTCAGTCCACTTCTGTTTACATTGGGTTAAAAGTCAATCCTAGAGGTCTACAGAGTTTTAAGATTCTGAGGATATAAAAGGCTAACTAGGCATCTAAAACCCAGTCATTTCTAACAACTTCCCTCCTGTAGTGGTAGCCCTGCCTCACCTTTCCTTATTACCCAGATGATGGGGTTTTCAATCATTCAAATTTATCCCCACAGATCCCTGATGACATTGTGAATTATCAGCCTGATAATGCCCTGAGGATTGTCCTGGTTGGGAAAACTGGACATGGAAAAAGTGCAACAGGGAATACCATCCTTGGGGAAATAGCTTTTAAATCTGCAGTTTCGCCCTATGCAGTGACGAAAACATGTCAAAGGGTAATTAGATCCCGAGAGTCCAAGGAAGACCTTGTGGTCGTGGATACACCTGGGCTGTTTGACACAAAGGAAAGCCTGAGGACCACTCCTGAGGAGATCAATCGCTGTGTTCTCCTTTCTTCCCCAGGGCCACATGCCATCATTCTCGTTCTGCAGGTAGGGCGCTACACGGAAGAACAGCAGCAATGTGTCTGCCAGATCAAGGAGTTCTTTGGGCCTGATGTCACCAAGTACCTGGTGGTTTTGTTCACTAGGAAAGATGATCTGGATTATATGACACTGGAAGAGTTTTTGAAAGGATCTAGTACAAACCTCAAAATGCTCCTTGAAGAGTGTGAAGGGCGATACTGTGCATTCAATAACAAAGCCCAGGGCACTGAGAAAGAAGCCCAAGTGGAAGAACTGCTGAATATAATAGAAAAAATGAGGGAGGATAATCAGGGGGCGTATTTTTCAAATCCGATATACAAGAAAACTGAGAAAACACTGAACGAAGCAAGAGAACACCTGAAGAAAACACAGATCCCTCGTGACAGTGTAAAATCTCAGCCTGATAATGCCCTGAGGATTGTCCTGGTTGGGAAAACTGGAAATGGAAAAAGTGCAGCAGGGAATACCATCCTTGGGGAAAAATCTTTTAAATCTGAGATTTCATCTGGTTCAGTGACCAAAGAATGTCAAAGGAGAATCAGAAATCGAGAGTCCAAAGAAGACCTTGTGGTCGTGGATACACCGGGGCTGTTTGACACAAAGCAAAGTCTGTGGACCACTTGTGAGGAGATCAGTCGCTGTGTTATCCTTTCTTCCCCAGGGCCACACGCCATCATTCTGGTTCTGCAGCTAGGACGCTACACGGAAGAAGAGCAGCAATCCGTCTGCTGGATCAAGGCGCTCTTTGGGCGGGATCTCACCAAGTACCTGGTGGTCTTGTTTACTCGGAAAGATGACCTGGACGGTCAGACACTGGAAGAGTTTTTGAAAGGATCTAGTACAAACCTCAAAATGCTCCTTGAAGAGTGTAAAGGGCGATGCTGTGCATTCAATAACAAAGCCCAGGGCACTGAGAAAGAAGCCCAAGTGGAAGAACTCCTGAATATAGTAGAGAAAATGAGGGAGGATAATCAGGGAGCATGTTTTTCGGATACCATATACAGGAAAACTGAGGAAAAATTGAACAAAACTATAGAACACCTGAAGAAAACACACAAGCAGCATCTCGAAAATAACATCCATGATTTGGAAGAAGAATATGCTAAGAATCCAAACCCCACAGATGAGGACAAACGCAAAAAAGAGTCTAAAAAAATAGAGCTACAGAAAAAATATGAGGAAAATATGAAAAACTTAAGGGTACAGGCAGAGCAAGAGACAAGCATACTGACAGAAGTGGCAGAGTTAATTAGAAAGGCTCTTACAAATATTTCAAATTGGTTCCAAAAGTTGGCATAGGAGCTTTAAATGAAATGAACTTACTTTCTTTTGTTCATAACTATCCCTGATTTTGTGTAAACTCTGTCTATATACAGAATTGAGTCCTGATTCCCTTCATATCAGTCAAAGATAAAGATTTTTTCAAACCATGATACACCAGATGTGGAGGGATGGAGCTCCCACCCATGTTGTGCCATATTACATCTCCCAGCATGCAACTGCCCTCTTTTTTTATCTGCGCCTTTACTAGCTACATGTCTAGACACCTGGTCCCCAAATGTAAAATTTGTGGGTCAGCCACCTCAAATCCTCTGTATAAGTGAATAGGTAATAAATCACTGGATATAAATGTTTAAGTCAATAAAGGAGAGTCAGAGGCTCTCTGGAGACAGCAGAAAAGTCTGAGGTCTAAGCAGGAGCAGAAATCAGTGGATGATATTCTCATTTACTTCCTTGTTTTTATGCTTATTTCATGAAACTATTTCAAAGCTTCTTTACTCCTGACTCTCTAGGTTCTGACCATTAGTCTCAGAGTCTATAGAAGTCTTCCTTGTCTATGATTAATTTTGTCTTCTTTGTGCACTTTAAAACCCGTTTTTCCTGCCTCCTAAACACCCAGTCCCACTTTTCATTTTCATTGTGTCTACTGCTTTGCCCATGTAGAAAGTAAGCTCCTGGGAGTAGGGATTGTTTCCTTCATTGTAGTTGTTACTCCAATGCCATCAGTATCTGGTATATGTTGTTGTTACTGCTGTTTAGTCATTTTCGATTGTGTCCAACTTTTTGTGAGTCCATTTGAGGTTTTCTTGGCAAATGTACTGGAATCCTTTGGTATTTCCTTCTCCAATTCACTTCAAAGGTGAGAAACCTAAAGCACATCTCACCTCCATTTCCTCAGTCCTGAGATGCATCTGAGTGTCAGAGAGGTCAGGAGTATGGCTCAACGGGGCAATACAGGGGAGAGTGAGGAGGAGGAGCAGGAAAGTGAGAGAGAGAGAAAGAGAGAGAGAGAGAGAGAGAGAGAGAGAGAGAGAGAGAGAGAGAGAGAGAGAGAAGGAGATAGAGAGGGAGAGAGAGACAGAGAGGAGAGAGAGAGACAGAGAGGGAGAGAGAAAGAGGGAGAGAGTGAAAGAGAGAGAGAGAGAGAGGGGAGAGAGGGAAAGAGAGACAGAGAGATAGAGGGAGAAAGAGAGAGAATTCTTCCCTCTGGGGACCATGGAAGCAGACTCAGGCATCACCAAATCCCATAAGTTTGTTTTGGGACTCTAGTCTCCCTTCTGTCTACCTTTTTCCTTCCCTGATGCTCTTGTTATCTTGCATATCCTCCCTCTTCTTTTTCTTCCACTCCCTTTAAGCCCTTAATGCACTAATTCATTGTTGGTGGAACTGTGAAATGGTCCAACCATTTTGGAGTGCAATCTGGAATTATATCCACGGAATTATTACACTATCTATACCTTTTGACCTAGCAATACTCCTACTTGGTCTATTTCCAAAGATGATTAGGGGAAAAGGAAAAAAAAAAACTCTGTTCTAAAATGTTTATTGCAGATCTCTTTGTGGTGGCAAAGAACTGGAAGTTGTAGGGATGCCCATCCACTGGGGAACAGCTGACCAAATTGTGGTATATGATGGTTATGGAATACTACTGTGCTCTAAGCAATGATGAGCTCAATGGTATTAGAAAAACATGGAAAGAGTTGCATGAAATAATGAAGAATGAGATGAACAGAACCAAGAGAACATTATTTACAGTAACAGCAAGATTGTTTTAAGAACAACTTTGAGTGAATAAGCCATTTTGTGTATTATAAATACCCAAATTAACTATAAAGGACAAACAAAGAAGGATGCTATCTGAGTCCAGAAAAAGAACTGATAAATAGAAGTGTGCACAGAATAATTTTACATATACATATTTGTGTCTAATGGTATTCATCTTTAGGGTGGGGAAAGGGAAGAAAAAGAAAGAAATTTACATGATAACTTTGTTGTATATTTGAAAGGAATGGGAAGTCATCCATGGTAAATTTGCAGCTTCATATACTCTCATCTTTTTTATTGTGCTATGTTATGGAAATACTTGTTTTATTCCATTTATTCCATTAAAATAAAAGCTCCCAATGTCTTTAAAATCTTTCCCCTACTCTCTGAGTCCTTTTTCAAGACAGGTTCCATTCTCTGTTCTTCCCTTCTCCCTGTCTGTGAGTGGATGTCCGCCCTCAGCTTCTCATCAAAGGGGCCTTGGGTTTTGGTAACTACTCTGCTCCTGCCTGCAAGATGTTGGGCAAATAAATCTCTTGCCCACCCTGAGCTTTAGCCTCTTCTTCTGTCAAAAGCAGGGGTTGTACTAGATAACTCTAAGGTCCCTTTCAGCTCTGACATTTGGGGTTTCCTGACCACACTGCAGCTCAAAGGTAGCAGCCCCTGGCCAGAGAGGGCTTGGAGGAAAGTAGCTGAGCTTTGGTGGACAGGGGAGCTGTGGGAGGAATACCTTGCCTTGGGCTAGGAGCTCAGTAGATGTGGTGGAATATAGGAGAGGTAAGCAGAAGTCAGATTTTTGTCCACTTCAGACCTACTTTCTACTGGCCTAGACCAATAGGAAAGTGCTCTATGGTCAGTAAACTACACTATGAGGCTTATTCTGTCAGCCAATGGCAGATTCTGGCCAACTCCCTGAAGGGAGTAGATCCTCCATTCACAAAGGACCTAGGGTTGGGCTGAAGAGACAGAAAAAATCTGAAATGCCCCAGATTGTGCTGATGGAACTAGGTGGAGTGTAGTAACATTTAACATTTCAGGAGTCTCAGGGTCTCAGTTTTATGTTTGTTAAAAGTCAAAAATTGACTCAGCAGGAGTGCTTCTCATTTGACTCTGAATCAGCAAGGCTAGTTTTGCACATAAGGAGAGAGCTATTCTGTGAGAATCCATGATTTCAGGGGCTCTCGAACTTCCCCAGCCTACAAGTTTTTCTCTTTCATAATGAACAAAGTCTCCATTCAGTCTTCCATACAGCTGTCTAATTGATATTCCTAACACACAAATCTGACCATGTCATACCTGTACTCAAGCACCTTTAGTGGCTCCCTATGATGTCTAACAAACTCCTCTATTTCACAGGTGAGGAAACTCTGAGAGGTTAAGCTGCTTGACTTGTATCACATAGCTAATAAGTGCCTGCTCTAGGATTTGAATCTCCATCTCCCACCTGATAAGGTATTATGCATTAGTGTGTTAATTGTAATGGGTATTTTCATTTTAAAAGATGATAATTCTTACCCAATGGAATGAATCAAATGTCATTGAATGTTAGCCACCCATTACTGAAACAGAGGATCATAGAACAAGAAGGATTCTGAGAGATTATTTAGCACAAGTTACAGATGAGGAAACTGAGACAAATAGAAAGACTGACTCATTCAAGGTCCCGCAGGATTAGAAAGAAAGTCTCCTAACTCCAACCTTATGTACAATGGCCTCAGTCCATGAAACATCCATAGCTGACTGCTGACTACACTCACTGTCTCTACCCTGCCCTTGGTCTGTCCAGATCCATAATGCCAAGAATAATGACTCACCCAAAATGTTCACCATTTGTTTAAATCATTGTTTCTGTGGCTGTTGCAGGTAAACATGAGAGAAAGAAAAGTGGCAAAAGATGAAGAAAATCCCTATGGTAAGGAATGTTTCTGGAAGGGCCCAAATGCCCACTTTCTGCTAGAATTCTAGGTGGCAAAAACTTATAGGCTGAGTGCTAAGCTCCGCCCTCCCAGCCCAAGATGTCAAGGCCAATAGGAAAGACCCACTACTTTGTAGAGGAAGAGGGGCTCTGTTTGTCAGTTCAGATGTCTGAGAGATATTCAAGGTCAGTAACACAACCACTGTCTAAACTACTTATTAGTAGCAAGTAGCAAGGTTTAGAGTTCTAGGGTTTGCAAACACTTACTCACATTATGTTAACTGATCCTCATGACAATCTTGTAATATAGATGCTATTGTTATACCCCTTGTATAAGTGAGGAACCTGATACTGACATTCTTTAAGGGAACTGCCCAGGTCATAGACATAGTCAGTCCCCGAGGAAGAATTTGAGCTCAGGTCTTCCTGATTCCACATTGTGTCCCTAAGCTGCCTCTGTCTATTATCACTTTTTATTGACTAACAGTAAGGTCATATTTAATGCAAGTTCACAAGGTATATAACTATCAACTGAAGGAAGAGAAGAGCTGGAGGGAGCAGAACAGGTAAATTCACTTGACAGATAAGGAAATCAAAGCTCAGAGACGAGAAGGGATGCAATAATGGAGATTTTACATGGTGTTAGTGGCAGATCTAGGTCTAGAGCCCAGGACAGAGCATGGAGCATTGTTGAAGGGGTAAGCCTGAGTGGCAAGGGCAATTCTGGGTCTCTGACTAAGGGCCCTGAGAAGGAGGCAGGGGAGTCAATTCTGAGAGTTAGCTCTCACAATGAATATGTTTTTCGTTAATTTTTCTTCTTTTGTTAAATGGAAAAACTAAGCCCCAGAGAGTGCCCAGATTATCCTGAAAAGGGAGACTTGAGTTCCTAATAATAGTGTTTGCTCCCTCCAGATTCAGGAGAGGAGAGGCAGCTGCTACAAGAGCCCAAGCTGAGGCTAATCCTGGTGGGGAAAACAGGAACTGGGAGAAGTGCGACAGGGAACAGTATTCTTGGGAAGAATGAGTTTGTGTCCAAGCTTGGGGCAGTGCCAGTGACCAAGACCTGCAGCAAAGGGAGCCGGAGCTGGGGTAGAGGAGAAATTGAAATCATTGACACTCCTGATATCTTTAATCTAGAAGTGTCTGCTGAAGGTCGAATTTATCAAGAAATCTTTCAATGTTATCTCCTCTCCTCCCCGGGGCCCCACGCACTGGTCCTGGTGACCCAGCTAGGTCGCCACACCAAGGAGGACCAGGAAGCCATGAAGAAGGTGAAGGAAATCTTTGGGAATAATATCATGAAGCACACAATCATCCTTTTCACCCGCAAGGAAGATCTGGGGGAAGAGTCTCTGGAAGATTACATCAGGTTCACAAATAACAAGGCCCTGAAAGAGCTGGTTGCACAGTGTAGGGGCCGGGTCTGTGCCTTCAACAACCAGGCCACAGGGAGGGAACAGGAAGCACAAGTGAAAGAGCTGATGGATATAGTGGAGAGGCTGGTACAGAAGAACAGGGGAACCCACTACACCAACGAGGTGTATAGCCTGTTGGAAGAGCTCCAATGGGCCAGGCCAGAGGAGCAGTTCAGAAAATTTATAGAGAAACTGGCTGAGTTTAAGGAAAAGAAAAAGAGGTCCCAGATATCATGGGAAACAGTCTTCCTGAGACTCAGAGCTTTATATGAATCAAGAAAATATCACCCAAAACTGTGGGTATTCAGTGTTGCCACCATTGGCTTCTTCTTCCTATGGAGAGTGATGCCCAGCAGTTTTTATAATGATTGGTTGGGGACCAGCCAGTTTTTTAGTGGCTCGTTGGGCACCACCAGTCATGAATAGCTGCTGCTTTCTACCATCTTTATTAGTCATCGGGGCAATGGTCATGAGCAATGCCTTCTAAATTTGATCACTTCATGGCTACCTATCACTCTGCTTAAGTCAATTTAAAGCATAACCTGAAAAATCTAGCTCATAACTCATCTCCTTCAAGAAATCTTCTCCGCCAGTGCCAACTTCCATGGTGAAGGAAGCTTAGTGCATTTAAAATAGCAATGGATTCCAATCAGATGACATAGGTTCAAAATCTAGTTCTGCTCCTCATGATCTACCTGAATTTGAATACAACCATTTAATGTCTACTGGTCTCACTTTCCTCATTTATCAAATGACAGTGGGAGGGTTAGGTGATTTTTAAGGTCCCTCTTAGCTCTAAATCTAGGAAATGCCTTCTCTGACTTCCTTTCATACATAGATCTAGCTGCTGGATCTGTTTCACACTGCCTGATTCCATAAGTATTTGAGGTCCAAAATCCTCCAGTAGTCTCTGCAAGATTAGGAATGATGCCTTCACCCAAATCTACAATTGCCCACACTTGGACAGCACTTCCAGGTTTTTCACAACATGATGAGGTAGGAAATGTGAGCTTATCATCCATATTTTTTACCTGAGGAAAAAGGCTTAGAAAAGTCAGTGTGCTCCCAGTAGCACAAATGCAAATGTTGAAGCCAGACCTTCCAATTTCAGATACCGAGTGTATTTCCTACTTCCTTAAGCTGCTTCTCCCCTATTTTTTGGACAGAAACCAGAACAGGTTAAGCATGTAGAAGACAGGCAACAAACACTGGTTGAATTTAATAGAAACCTATCATTTCTATAAAGGAATATACTATGCTTTCTAAAGCCTCTTGGCTGACCATTATTAAAGGGAACTGATGATTGTGTACAAAACTCCAACATATTTTATAGTCACTGAGAGCAATTTACTGCATCTAGCTTTGTAAACTCTGGAGATTCTTATCCCAACTCCCACTTTCATCAATGAGTTGTGTCTCTACAGGTGAGGGTAGCTGTGTCTCTTCCTCAGAGGAGAGATCTCAACCCTGAGGGACTGAAAGAGTGTCTTTCTCTAGTGTTGTTCAGTCAAGCCCCCTTTCTGGTGTGTACTCCCCACTCTCAATTGTCCGTTGTGTTATTAATGTCCTTGAGTGATTAGTGTTTCAGTATCATTTAACTAATTAAGAGCAGTTGGCTTTTATGAAGAAATATTTGCTGAGAATATATAGCAAGGGCAGAAGTTACAAGGCCTTCCTTCCCAATAACTGAGGGGTATACTCACCCTTGTAGCAGCTTTGTTCCTAGGGAGACTGGGCTTAACCTCAAAATAGTTTTCACCAAACATTTTCACCACTAAGTGGGCTTATGAATGTGGAAGCCCTCTTCATTGCATTAGATCAACTGCTATGCCAGTCAAGCACTTGTCACTCAAGACTCTGATCCCATCAGTGTCAGCTGTCTGTAAAATGTGGCATGGACTCCAGCTCCCAGATCTTTGGTGGCTCCCTCTCCCAGCCTTTCAAAATTCACCAGGTTGCAACCTACTCTGAAACTCCTTCACTCAAGAGTAAGAAAGGAGAAAGTTTCAAAGAATATGAGTCCCACAAGACCAGGTGAGGAGCTAGGTAGCTAGCAGAAGGAGGTTAGTGTTCCTATTGTTATGCCTTCTCTTAGGAATAGCAGGGCCATGTACTCTTAGTTTCATGGATCAGAGATGGGTTGAGATATCTCTCTTATCTAGAGGAGGCTCGTTGCAGTTCATCCTCCTTGTTTACCACCAAGAAAAGAAAAAGGGCTGAGGTGCCCACGTAGCATTCTTTGTATGCACTATCATATCCACTTCAGCAGTATATCAAAAATCAGTCTCTTTACTATATGGTTAATGGATCAGAAATAGAATACTTGGACATGCTCCAAAGTCATGTGGGAAATTAGCTCATGCTGAGCATGCTGGACATGCTCACAAGGACTGGGATCTCACTGGGCCACCCCCATTACAAAACCATCAGTAACCTTTCATCCTAAGAGATGTGAATTCAAATCTGTTTCCTTCTAAATGGTGTTTATACACATATTCTTTCTCTATATATTCTCTATGTGTATTCAGTCTTCCTACTGAGGCTGTGTGTATGTGTGTGTTGGAGAGTGTACCCCAGATTTATGGTCAATGTCATGTTTTGCTGCTACTTTTGTTGCAAGCCATTTAATTAAATATCTTTGATCTGAAGTAATTAGATTATCTAGCTGACTATTAAAGATAAACTTATGAAGGTGGTGGTAATGTGGTCATGAGCTCTAATTTTAGTGGTGTAGACCTACTGAGTGCCAGGAATGTTGGTTAGCCATTTGTTGTGAGTTGGCAGGTGCTAATATGCTTCCCATCTACTTTTTTTGCTATTAATTTCAGGGCATGCAGAGACAAATTCAGTGCTGATTGCATGCTTTAGTGAATTATATACACACGTGTATGTGTATATACATGTGCACATACTACATTATATATATATATATATCATAGGAATCATAAAAAGAATTTAGGCATGTGTAAATGAGCAAGTCCATTAGTAAGATGGTAAATAGGAGCTGCCTAATACAGAAGATAGCATTCCTTAGGGCACAACAAGCTATGCGCTTGATTTAGAAATATTTTGTATTAAAAAGCAGCAAATTAAAAAAAAAACAATTTAAAGAAATTGTCTCATAGTTTTTGGGGAACTCTATGAAATGTTTTAAAAATGAATTTTAATGGCTTTATCATATCACCTCACTTAATCAAGTTTTGTTTCCTCATGTTTAAATAAAAAACACCACTGAAATCACTGTTTTTAAAATTCAATAAAAGTAATTGAATTAAGCGAATAAAAGTGTTAACCTTATTCAAAGCCCCAGATCAGCTTCTCTTATTCTCAGGTAGATACAACACACAAGGTAGATCTGTCAGTCAGTGGATGGACAAAAACACTTGCCAAATAGTCTATTTTGCTTGTATACTCTACTTGTTTCTTCATGACAATGAAAAAAATTTTGTTTCAGAATGTTTTTATGTAATTAACTTATTTAATTTTAGTTTTCAACATTCACCATAAGATTTTGAGTTTTAAATTTTTGCCACCTTCCTTTCCTCTTCCCTCCCCAGATGGCATACAATCTGATATAGGCTCTACTTATACATTCATATTAAACATATTTTAACAATACTCATGATGTAAAGAAGAATTAGAACTAATAGGAGGAACCATGAGAAAGAAGAAAAAAAAACAAAACAACAAAAGAAAAGGAGAGCAAATAGTGAGCTTCCATCTGCTTTCAGACTCCAAAGTTCTTTTTCGGGATGTGCACAGAATCGTTCTATCGTGAGTCTTTTGGAGTTACATTGCTGAGAAGAGCTAAATCTATCAATGTCAGTCATCATATATTGTGGCTGTTACTGTGTACAGTGTTGTCCTAGTTCTCCTCATCTCACTCAGGATCAGTTCACTTAGGTCTTTCCAGGTTTTTCTGAAATCAGCCTGCTCATCGTTTTTAATAATACAATAGCATTACATTACATGCATATACCAAAACTTGTTCAGCCATTCCCCAACTGATGGACATCCCCTCAACCACCCTCAAAAGAACTGCTACAAATATTCTTTGTACATGTAAGTCCTTTACCCATTTTTCTGATCTCTTTTGTATACAGCCCTAGTAGTGATATTGCACAGTCTTACAGCCCTTTGGGCATAGTTCCAAAATGCTCTGTAGAATGGTTGGATCAGTTCACAACTCCACCAGCAATGCATTAGTGTTCCAATTTTCCCACATCACCAATATTTCCTGCCAACCTTCCAAGTTACCTTGGTCTGGAAATTTGTTTCACTCCATCTTTTTGTGGGTTCTGCTGCTCTAGAATTTGTTTAGAGTTATTTTATAAAGTATTTGGAGGGTTTGAGAAGAGAGCTCAGGTAAGTCCCTGCCTTTACTCTGCTACCTTGGCTCTGCCCAAAATAAATTTCAAATTCAGCTCAAACAAGTAGGACAGTTTTGAAAGCATCAAGTTTAATTTATTATATGCTTTGAAAAACAAACAAAGAACACAAGAGATATGTATGAAATAGAAATGTGTGGTTACACATACAATTTCTTTTTGTCTTCTACTTTGTATAGAAATATACATTTTTCAGTGTTTGTGAAATTCAGGATTATCTATATATATATATATATGTATGTATATATGTATACCTGTGTGTACATATATGTACATGTATATGTATATATATAGTCTTTATTTTCTTCACAGGATAAAAGATACAATAATTTCATTGAGAGAGATAATATTTCTACCTCTTTCCTTTTCATGTCACTTTCCAGATGTGAGAGGAAAAAAGCATCTTCAATTTCTCTCAAGCAAGCCCTAAGTCTTAATAGGTTCTCACTATATATGGTGTGTTTATGTGCCTGTACACACATATGTACATATGTATGTGTGTAATCCCAACCCTGTTTCAAAAGCCTTTCCTACAGAGGTTACAAAAATGTTACTGGGTCTTCAAGAAGGAAAGGTGCTCACAGTTACAATTAAACCTATCACTCTATCAGGTCCTTCTCCATGAGGCGTGTAGAAACCTTATGGGTGTATAAATTTAACTTTGCTATGTGAAGATCCAAAATAAATTATAGAGAAGGAAGAAAGAAGGTAAAGAGAGATTTCTTTTTTGTTAAAACTTTATCAACTTTTTTTTTTGAAGAAACATTATAAAGACAATTTGATGAGATGAGTCAGGGTTTAAGAAAAATTGAAGATGCTGTTTTCCTGTCTCATCTGGAGAATGACATCAAGAAGGCAATGTGGAGATATTCTTTTTTTAATGAAATTATTGTTAACTTTTATCTTGTGAAGAGAATAAAGAGAATAGTTCAAAGAAGAATTTCTTATCTCAAGTAAACTAAATAGCGTGGGACTATTTTCACAAGGGAAAAGAAGTCATCTGTTCTCACCATGTCACTTTCAGGTGACTGTGGCTGCGATCATACACATGGCAATTTTGCAAATAATTTTGTCATTATTAATTCCGTTTTTAACAAACTGTGTATTCATGCCTTGATCACATAATTACTCTCAGTCTCTTTAGGCCTAAAGTCTACTTTTGAACTTGTCTTTCTACCTTTTTTTAAAGGTAATTTGGGTAGCTTTCTTCAGACCTTTTAGTTCTGGGTATCTGTGATTCTCAGTAACTCTGGAAAAAAGAGATGCCAAATGCTCCCAAATATGGTTGAATCAGATTAAAATGTATTCAGAAATAATGAGTAAAGTAAATAAAAATACACTACAACATAGTTAATGTTGATTTGTAGTTTTCTAAGTCAATATGTGGCCCCCAAAAATTTGTTTTTATTTGAATGACACCACTTCTAATACCATTAGTACTTAATAGCAACCTCCTGAGTTCTCTTGATGACCTTCTTTTCCCGCCCATCCTCCTAATCACCATCATCAGCTCTGTCAGCTCTGTGTGTCCCCCACAGCATGTAGCATGGAGCTAGGCAGCTATTTACTGCCTAGTAGATTTTTTAAATGAATAAATGAAAGGAAAGGGCTCACCCAGATGCATCAGATAGTCAAAATGTCAAAAAGCAGTTACTAAGCTCTTATGATATACAATGCAGTATGCTAAGCTAGTCTTTACTTAACCAGAGCTATAGTTGTTTTCCCATCAAGGACAACCTGAATTTTGTTTGGTTTCTCCACCTCTAGGCAAACCTTCCTAAGTCTTTTCCTATGCCTTCATGCTGCTGTTGGGCTATCCAACCTCCTCATCCACCCACCCCCCCCACTCCCATGTCCTATCTGGGCTTACTATACCAAACAGTCTCCTCTGCTTTATTTCTGTATTACAACTCCTCTTTCTATCCACTCGTCCTAGATTTCTTCCTCTTAAGGTCCTGCTCTGTGCTTTCTCTGTTGACCTGTCAAATTAAACTTTGATAAGGTATTAAATATTTATTTATTGGTTGACTCCTGTATTCATTTGAGCAAATCCAATTCACAAAATTCTATTACAAGGCCTTATGAGATCCAAAGTTAGAAAAGATCATTGACTTCATGTACCTTAAAATCTAGAAAGTAAGATAAGATATGGACATACGTGACTCTGACACAAAATGGATTGTGATAACTCATTAGATATTTAATAACAAAGTACCAGCAGCAAAGTTCATAGACTGAGGAGATAATTCTGCCAGGCAAGATCAAGGAAGATGTCATGGTGGAGGGGATGTTTGAACTGATTCTCAAAGTGCTGGTAGGACTTTACCTTAATGTGTTACCACTCTTCTTTGGAGCATTTTCATTTTTACCATGTATCAAAACTTTTGCCCAAAGGAAGCGACATCTAATGCTTTGAACTTAAATCACAGTAGCAGGCTAGTGAAGGAAGTGTTTCTGATAAGAGGGCAACTTTCTTCAGTGGTCATTAGCCTATATTATGCATGGTTATCTTTTTATTATTACTAGTTTGATTAACTTAAGGACAGTCTTACTTACATCATTCATAAGGATATCAATAAAAATTTAAAATACAAAAATCCCTACTAGGAAAAAATTCATTATTTGACCAAAAGTGCTGGAACAATGGATAACAGTATAGAAGAAATCAAATTTAGACCAACACCTAGCACCTTATGCAAAATAAGATAAGCAAAGGCACCCAGGTGAGCTAGCCTCACACACAGGCTAGCTATGTGGCTCTGTGAAAATCACTTAACTTCTGCCTTCCTCAGTTTACTCAACTGTCACATGAATCAGATGAAGTGACTCGTTCATGCCATAGAACTAGACAAGTGGCAGAGCAGGACTGGAAGCTGGATCTTTCGGATTCTACTCTGAAAAAAAAGAATTGGATTAAATGATGTCTAACATCTCTTTCTACCTGTGATTCCTCTGATTCTGCCTCACCAATAGGGATGTGGGAAGAATCAGATAAATTATGGGAAGAAAAGTTCATTGAGAAGTATAATAGCCTGACACATATCTTGGGATGGGGTTATTTATTGCATTTTACTTGCCATCCATGATACTCTGGCTTGTGACACCACCCTGAGCTTCCTTCTACTATGATTCCTAGCTCTGGGCTCTTTCCTTTCTCTCACGGGGCCTGGGTGCAAACAAATGGGGAAGGTTCATGGATGATGGAAGAAAGGAGAAAGGATTACTGAGAAGCCTGACTGGAAAACTTGAACAGAGAGTGCCCCAGTATGAGTTGCCATCCTCCCAAGGGGTCGGTGACTCCTTCTTCAGCACTGATTCTTGATGCTGTCCATATGTCCTCTGAATGATCATCAGACGCTGTAGGGCAGAGTAGGTCTGATCTGACTCCTTTGATGCCATATCCTCCTTACAGAAAACTCCCGTAGAACCCTGTCCCTGGCCTATTGGCTGTTCTCCCAGGTCCTCTCTTAATTGCTGAATATTTTTCTGGATATAGTCATACACCTCATTCGAGTAGCAGCAGGAGTCATTTTTCCAGAGAACCCCTACTATCATCTCCATCAGTTCTTTTAGTTGGGTCTCCTGTCCCTCTCCTTCAATTTTGTTGTTGAAACCACAGTGAAATTCTTCACACACCTCATTCAGCCATTTCAAGTTTTTGTTCTCTGTTCCTTTTAAGTATTCCTTCAGGGTTTCTTTCCCTAAGTCTTCTTTCCTGGTGAAAACAAGGATGGTGCGAGACAGGATCCCCACCCCAAATATCTCCTGGGTGTGCCTGAGGGCCTCCTTGTCCTCGTTGGTGTAGCGACCCAAGTGGATCACCAGTAGTAGGGCATGAGGACCTGGGGATGAAAGGGCCGTACAGTGACAGATCTCCAGATCTTTATTTATTTGGGCTTTGGAGGAAAAGATATCTGGGGTGTCAATGACCACAGGTTTTCTTCCATGCCATTCTCTGCTCTCTCTTTGGCATCTCTCAGTCACTGGCCTGGAACTGACCTTAGATGTAAAGGCCTTCCTACCAAGGATGCTATTTCCAGTTGCACTCTTCCCACTTCCCGTCTTGCCTACAAGGATGAGCCTCAACTCTCTTGGCATCATTGAATCTGGAAACACAAACATGAAAACGAGAGGGTCAAAATTCTGAAGGATGTAAACATCCTTTTCCCCTGTTGCCATTAGTCAAGTCATGTTGAAAAACAAAAGCCAAGCCGTAGTCATTGTTCTGATTAAGATTTGAACCATGGGAAGTCAAGATGACTTATTCTCACCCTTTTAACCCCTGCACTACTCCAAGCTTACATATGAATGCTGGGTGCCAGTTGGGAGAGGAAGGGAGTGAGCTGGAATCAGGCACTGGAGACAGACAGACACAGACAGAGACAGAGACAGACAGAGACAGACAGAGACAGAGAGACAGAAAGAGAGAGACAGAGACAGAGAAACAGAGGAAAGGAGGGAGGGAAGGAGAGTGAGAGAGGCAGGGAGGAAGGGAGAGAGAGGGAGGGAGGGAAGTAAAGAAAGAGACAGAAAGACAGAAAGAGACAGAGACAGAGAGACAGAAAGAGAGTTTTTTGTTGACCAAAGAGTTGCTTTTTTGACAGGTAAGCAAAGATCCTATTTACTACCTCATTTCTAAGTCAGATGTTCTCCTGTTGTATTCTGCCTGCCTAGATTTTTGCTGTAGGAAAACAATTCTCTGATCTATCATGTCCTCTCCCTGCTTCCTTATTTGAGTTGTGTTCCATCTCATTTGGCCAAGCTTCCTTTTTTTTCCTGCCTCTTTCTCTATGCCTCACTCCATCTCTCTCTTTCCATTCCTCATGTTTTATTGAGAAATTCAGTAAGGAGGTCAGCACATCTTCCTGCATTAATACTCCCTAACTGAACTCAGTCATGAATTTCATTATCAGCAAATGTCTCCCTTTAACTTTGACAAGATACTCTTCTCACAACAAGATTCTGATGAATTTAATGCAGATATTAGTGTCTTAATTTTATAGGTGGGGAAATGGAGGCACAAAGAACTTGAGTTGCCTAGATTCATGCAGCTACTATCACACCAAGACCCTGTTAGATCTTCTGATTACAGTATCAATATTTCTCCACAATATCATGGGGCTTCTCAGCTTTTCTCTTTCGGTTCCCTTTCTTTTCCCCTCACCTCACATATTTCAAGTGTTCTCAAGGATGTGGGGGAGAATGCAAATGAAAAGTAGATCCTCGTCCTACAAAACACTGAGTTTGTTGCTTCATTGTTTCAGTCATGTCATACTCTTCATGACCCCATTTGGGGCTCTCTTGACAAAGACACTGGAGTGATTTTTGCCATTTTCTCTTCCAGCTCATTTTACAAACAAGGAAACTGAGGCAAAAAGAATCAACTTGCCCAGGGTCACTCCACTAATAAGTGTAAAGCCTTCAGATCTCTGGCTTAATGTGTTGTCCAGTCCAAGTGTATTTGTGTCTTCAGTGTCTTAACCCAATGAAGGAACAATACTGATGGAATTTCAGGCACTGTACAAGGTAGATGAGGGATAGATTGGAGGGTGAAGGGAAACCTTCCTCATACCCAGATATCATATCATCTAGGGAGCCACCTTCTTAGTCTTTACATAAGACCAACATCAACTGTTTATAGGCATAGTTGGTACCGCTCTTCTTTAGAGAAAAGCCTTTATTATCAAAATTCTCACCATCTCCTTGGGCTGCCTGACTGGCAGGAACTTCAGTGTTGCCACAGGGCTCTCCATCTCCTTCTCCCCTTTCCATCTGAAGATAGCAGCAGACATGAAACTGAAGTTAATTTTTATCCTAAGATCCAGGGTCCAAAATACACTGATCCACTTTCCAGAAATGTTGTATTTGGAAAATCTTTGACAGTCTGTGGACCTTGATTAGAGGGAGAAAACTTGTCAAATACGACCCTCCATCTATTTTAGAAAACAAGAGAGTGTCTATTTCTCATTTCTAGCACTGTTCTTTCAGAGTCTGAAAAACTACATGGAGGAGGTAGGACTTGGGTTGGGCCTAGATGGATAGCTAGGATTTAGAGAAGGAAAGGAGAAGAGATAAACATCCTCACAGAGGGAGAGGAAAACAGTATGGACAGGAATGAATCAGCCAGATATGAGGGAACAATGAGGAGACAGGTTGAGGCACATATGAGGATGTATATTGGGCGTGATAGGCAATAAGACTGGATAAATAACACAAATATTCATCAAGCTGAGATTCACAGAATTTCTTTACAGCAACAACACTATGAGATTAATAGTGGAAATATAATTGTGCCATTTTATAAATCATAGGCTGTAGGGCCGAAGGAACTTCACACATCATCCAGTACAACCGCCTCACTTTATAGATGAAGAAAACTGATTTCCAGAGAAGTTAAACAATGTGCCCAGTGTTGCCCAGGTAGTAAATAAAAAGGCCAGGTTTAAAAATCTGCTTCCTTTCCTTTTCAGCCTTGTCCAATCCACATACTTTCCATTAACACTGCTACTATGGAAATATTCCAGTAGGAAAAGATATAAGCCAAATATTCCCCAGACTCCTTGATAATCTTCACATAATTATTAGGAATATAAGAATTCCTGATGTAGAAGGCAATATTTGAGCTGGGTTTTTAAGGAGAGGGATTACCAGTGAAAAGGTACAAAGTGAAATAATAGATGTATAATGCTTTGTAAAGTTTGAAGTCAAGATTCTTAAGTGCCATATATGAAGTCTCTGCTTTGCTTCTCCTGCTACCATAGAAACTATTATTGCTCTTTTTTTAGGGAGACACCGTCCTCCCCATACTGCCCTACAACATACCCTCAGATAGTCAACACATTTTAAGCACTGTCAGCTTCCACTAAACTGGCGCACCAATGGGATGCTTTGAGAATGTTGATTTATCCCTCCCCACAGAAAGTCCTCCAGCTTAGTTTTGACAGAAATTAGGAAACCTTAGGTATCAGCTAGCAAATAAAGTTATTGTATTTTAAATTATAAAAGTTAAAAAGGAAGGGGTGGCCAGTCTGACTATAGTTTGCCCAACCTTACTCTAGAACAAATATTAGGATCCTCTCAAGTAGAAAGAAACCTCAGTCTTTTTCTTTTTCTTTGGGCTCTTCTTCCTGGTTCAATAACTAAGGTATTGTTTAGAAAGTAAATACTAGCTTGTGCCAAGTATTACACTTACCTTTGAATTTTAATCTTTAAAAGCTGTAGTCTAGCTGCTGGACTATCAACCAGGTAACAGTTATTAGTAGCTATGTAACAACTCTCTGTAACTGTTTTTCAATCCTAAAGCTCTCCTTTTTTTTTCTCTTGTAGATGAGTGAGTGGAGAAAAGGGACCAAGACAATTCCAATCCCAGGCAAAAGACCTCCATTACTTGTTCAGTCACATTGCAGACCTTTTCATCCCCACACTTGGACCAAGATTTGGTTACGTCTAGACATTTTAATAAATCTCAGGAAGACATTAGCCTTGGCATACATACATGTGTGTATACATATGAATATGTGTATGGATACATATATATGTATATATATTCACACACATATATGTATTTGTTGTTGTTCAGTTCTTCCAGTCATGTCAGATTCTTTGGAACCCAGTTTTGGGGGTTTTCTTGACTGAGACACTAGAGTGGTTTGCCATTTCCTTCTCTAGCTCCTCTTACAGGTGAGTGAACTGAAACAAGGAGGGGTTAAATGACTTATCCAGGGCACACAGCTAATAATTGTCTGAGACCAGATTTGAAATCAGGAATATGAGTCATTCTGATTCTAGACCCAGCACTATATCCATTGTGCCAACTAGTTACCCTTTATATTGGTGTATATAGACATAGCTGTACTTATAGATACATGTATACACACATACATATACACAGATATAGACATATAGAGATACACAGATATAAATAAAAGTATAGACATGCAGATACAGATAAAGATAGTTAGATATTATATTCTATACCATGGATACTGGTATATTGGTATACACCATGTACAAAATAAGTGTTTAATAATGGTTTTTTCAATAGAGTTCAATTGATTTGGACTTCCTTTTCTATGACTTCAATCTCACTAAGAAAATGATTAGGTTTCTCTACAGGTTTGGTTTTCCTTTTAGAGTATGTACTGAACTGCACATTGTAGTCCTAGGCTATCATCGGTCTTACTATATAAATTATTGACTTGATTTCCTGAATCATCAACAGTTTCGTGTGAATTCTATTAGCAAATAAGTCTGATGGCCCCTATGTGGATTGATAAAATCAAGCTCCTGACTTGTTAAAATGTGAATTTTACTTTATATGAGAGCCAAACCCTTACTCTTTGGTAACTTCACCAAAATATAGCCACCCTGTAGCCACCCTGCCTGAGAAGTTTTCCAAATGGTGTTTGCTTCTCTTTCTAATCAATTAATTTACCAATTCACAATCACTTATTCCTATGTGCCAGACACTATACTAGGGTCTGGTCATACCAATACAGATTGTATTGAAATGACGCAATGCCATTCTGATATATCTTGACACTTGGCTCCAATCAGAGTACCTACACACCACAAATCCAGAACGTGTTCCTCCCAGGGGGCCAGACAAAAAGAAATTTGAATAGACAGGACAGAGGGCACTTAAGAATGATTGTGGAGTGGAGCTCCAAGACCATAATAAGTCCTAGGTGTGAGGAGATTGGGGAAATAACAGAGAATGATATTATGGGAAGAACAGTGAATCATGATTGAAACATCCCATGTTTTTGCCTTGAGTCTGACCAATTCACCATGTGACTTTGGGTGAGCCAGTTCTCTTTTCTGGGACTCTGATTCCCTTAGTTGTCAGGAGAGGGTTTCAGAGAAGAAAAACACTAATATCCTTTCTGGCCCAGAAATTCTATGGATTTTTAAATGATCCCTGGGTCATCAGTCATTTGTAGCAAAGCAAAATAATGAAGGGACAACAGTAGCACAGCTTTCTGGCCTGAGTTATACCTCTAGCCTGAATTATTTGTGGAGTACTGAATCACATTTACTCACTAGTAATCAATGAGCTGGTCCTTTCTTCAAACAGAGCAGACAAATGAATAATTGATCTCTCCCTCTCACAGAGCACTTTTGGGAGCCCTACAACATCTCAACCTTGTTTGATCTGCCACAACAATCCTCTGAGGAAGCCACTTGGCTTTCCAGGGTGAAGAATGAAATTCAGAACTTGGGACCCAGACCAGGTCTAAACGAGGAACACAGTGGTGTGGTCAGCCATTTATTTGATCTAACTCTTCTTCCCAAATTTTATGCTTTTTCCATTTTGCCACAAGCACACAGTGAGCACACACACACACAGACACACACATGAGTACACACAGGGGCACAGAGGAGTGTATACATGAACACAGAAACATTAGCACATACAAACTCATGCAAATACCAGAAGTACCCATGGACACACAGGAACACACAGGAGCAAATACATGAACACACAAACCTGAACAAACACCAGAAGCACCCATGAACACACACACAGGGGTATATACATGAACTCAAGGAGCCCAAACACAAGCACACTGACACACTAACACATACAAGCACACATACGAGCACACACACCTCTGAACACACAGACTCACCATGGTGCTGCTGAGCAATGTGAATCATGGACTTGTTTTCTGTCACTGATGTCTGTGAACTGTTAGAAATCTCCCCGTAGCTTGGATGTGGTTCCACTGAACACCAGGTCCCCAGATGCCTTCACCATAATCTTTCCTCTCTTCTCTAAACTTTTCAACAGAAAATGGTCTGCAACCATGGTTTGTTCTGAAGGAGCTGCCCTGACACAGTATACTGGCTGCTATTGGCTCTGAGACAGTCAGCTACAAAAGCAGGAAGTCAGGACCTGCCTGTTTACATCTCAAACCAAGGCAGGTGTAAAAGGGAAAGCTCACCTTACCTTAAACACGCACTCTCCATGATTTTGGCGGTACTTAACACAGAGAAAAAGCTCTCTCAGCTTGGGTTCAGGCCTGGTTCTGGAACTTACTAGGTACACAGCCTACTCCTTACTCCAAGGCTTCAAGTCTCAGTTTGATCATATGTAAAATGAGGACAATAAGTGTCCTGTTTATCTAACAGGGACATTGGAAAGATCAAATCAGCTTATGTGTGTGGAAGCACTTCCAAAAATTTATGTTAAATAGGAGTTTTTCATTGCATTGATAAGAGTTCTTTAATGAAAAGGGAAGCGTAAAAGGGACAATGTTCCAGGCCCTCTTGATAAGCACCTTATAAACAGCATTTCATTTGATCCTCATGACTACCCTGTGAGGTTCATAGGTGCTGGTATTATCATCCTCATTTTACAGTTGAGAAAACTGAGGTTAAATGACTTGAATTTATATTTGAATTCAAGCTTTCCTGACTGTAGATGTGAAGTGAACCTCAGAATTATTTGAGTTTGCATTTCTCTCGTTATTAGTGAATGTAAAACTTTTTTTCATAAAGCTATGAATAGCTTAGATTTCTTCTAAAGCATTTGCAAATATAAAATAATTATTACTGCAGTCTCTGCCAGAAGTCCTACCCTGATACTTCATCAGAGTACAGAAGCAGCCCTAGGCTTCCAGACATTCTCCAAGTAACACAAAACCTCGAGCAGATTGCTGTGAGGCAGGGATGAAATCCTCTCATGTAACTCACGACTTCTCATTTTCAGCCTTTCTTATAGTATAATAGCATTTCATTATATTGTACATAGGTTACAATTTGTTCACTCATTTCCTGGTAAACACACATCCATTTTGTTTCTAGCTTTTTACTACTACAACAAGACTGGCTATGAATATTTGGACAGATTAAGGACATTTCTTTGTGTCTTTGGCCTCCCGGGATCTATACCAATGGGTAGAGCTGCTGGATTAAGAGTATGAAATTAGTGACTTTCCTCCTATCATTCTAAATGAAGACTGCATTAACTCAAACAGACAAAAACAACATGCTGCCATTTCTGAAGGTGCTACTGTAAAATACTGTTCTAAATGTATTCTGTTTCAGGAACTGAAATTAGAATGGGCAGGGAGAAAATGGCATAGCTTGAGATAGGCCAGTGGTTCTTGCCTTTTCTTCCTCTGGCAGCCAGCCTTTTGTCCCTAGATTTACTTGTCAGGGCCCCACATCCAAGGATCAGAGGTTATTCTTTTTTTTATTATTATTATTCTCTTCCAGTTAAGCTCTTTAAGTTTATTCCTGACAACTCAGCACACACCAGGGTAGTTTTCACTTCCAGAGTTCACAAGTTCCTCTACAATGAGGCCCTTTGCACCAGGGGATTTTCAATATCTTTTCCTTGAGGGAGGAACAAGAACAGTGGGCAGAAAGCCAGTAGTCTTGTTTTCCTGCCTCTTCTGATCATCTAAGGACTTACTGGAAACTGCATTATTTAGAGGGAAGCCCAGGCAGCTGAAGGAAAAGAAGTTTGAGGCCAAGCTGAGAGTCCTGAGCCGAATAATAAGGACAGAGGTATTTTGCATGTGTCCCTGTGCGTATAGACGTGTGTGTGTGTGTGTGTGTGTGTGTGTGTGTGTGTGTGTGTGTTTGAAATGGAAACATTTTTGAAAGTTACAATTCACTCAGAGCCAGTTCCAGACTGGCATGGCAGCTCTGCCCAGATAGGGCACAGGGTCCCTTTCAGGGATAATTTCAGGGGCCCTGAGAGGGTTCACAAAAATCCCTCCTTTACCTGCTCACCTGGAATCTCTCCACTGAGAGAGAGCTTTTCATTCCACAAAGAAAATAGGCTCCTTAAAAATCCTGGCCCCTGAGAGAGGAGAACTAAGGATCTTCACACAGGCTGGGACGTAAATGACTGAGGCTGAGACTTTTCCAGCCTGCAGGCTCTTCATCTAAGGTCCATGGATCCCCAAGGGGTACATGAACTTGAATGGGAAAAAATTATATCTTTCTTTTCAATAACCTCTAACTGATATATAACATTTCCTTTGATTATAAATGTCAAGAAAAAATCATGATTCTGAGGAGTTCATAGACTTCACCAGACTGTTAAAAGATCCATGATAATAAAAAAGCTTTAAGAACCTCTGATCTAGAGGGAGTAGGGGGATGCTGGTCTTGGTAGGTCATGAGGAATGGGGCATTATGGGAGATAGTAAGGGGGAAGAAACGGCATATAAACAAAAATCTTTGATCTAATCATTTTGCTGTCAGTTTTCTCTTATTCGTCACTTTTTGATCAGCAGCTTGAGGGACAAATAGTGAAGGTTTGGCACTGAAACGTTAATTCTTTAAGAGGAGCTAATTCCCTGTTAGCTGCAACTAACAGGTTTCATTTTGTACTAAGTATGTAAATCACAGTCTGTGCACTGACCATTTACTGGGTAGCTCTTTCTTCACATGTAGATACTGGTGCTGCCCAGAAGTGAACTGTGGAGCTGCCTTAAAGTCTATGCAAAGTGTTAGGAACACAAAGTGAAGAGGTGGGAAAGGTTTTGTCTTCCCTTTGAATGGTAGGGGACTCTATGGTGCTCCCTGGCCATTGGGATGATCAGAGTTAAGGACTTCAAAGATGAAGCAATAGTGCCTTGCAATGACTGTTGGTTGTATTTGTCCTTCATTCTCTAAGAGGACCATGGCATCAGGGAGATGATGACATGACTTGCAGTTGATTTTGATTTGAGTGACGGAGGGCTGTGCCTCACTTTGTCCTCCAGAGTCTATGACTGATAAGAAGAGATAAGTGGCTGGAGTGAATGAATGGAACCCAGTGACCCCTTCCATCCATTTACTGGAGGGGTGAGTTTAATGACGCACTTTCCAGGCACTCTTCTAAGTAAGAGGGATACAAACACAAAAAGAATATGCATTCATGGAGTTTTCATCCAAAACAGGAAGGGGAAAGGATTTATTAAGGGCTGACTACATACCTGACACTATTATTAATACTTTGCATTTGATTTGTACAACAACATTGCAATATAGATGCTGTCATTATCCCTATTTTATAATTGTGGAAACTAAGACAAAGGTTAAGTTACTTTCCCAGGATCATACAGTGGGTGAGGCTGGATTTGAAATCATGTCTGCCTGATCCCAACCCCTGTACTCTATTTATTGTGCCATCTACCTACTGAATGCCACCTTTCCCTACTAAAAAGGGAAAATAAAACATATAAGGGAATGGTGGTCAAGGAAAGAAGTTTTAGAGTTAATGTATAAAACACCAATAGGACACACACTTTCAAAAATCAATGATACTGTAGCAGCTAGGCACTCTAGTGGAAAGAGCACTGGGCCTAGATTCAAGAAGACTTGAGTTCAAAACTGGCCTCAGATACTTACTAGCTGTGTGACCCACAGGCCCCTAACTCACTTTCCCTCAGTTTACTTATCTGTAAAATGAGCTGGAGAAAAAAAAAGACAAACCATTCCAGTACCATTGCCAAGAATATCCCAAATGGAGCCATGAAAAGTTGGACATGACTGAAAAAGGACTGATCTATAACAATTGCATGGATGGGAAGATTAAAGTTAAAATCCTCCTAATCCTTCAAAAGTTGCAAGGTCTTTTTCCAGCCAAAAAGGAAAGGAAATCTAGGTGGAAAGGAAATCTAGGCTGACCATTCTCCTCTCCCACAAACAATTACTTCTCAGGGAGAGTTTCCTTTCCTTTCAGTGATTTCAAATAGCTTGATGGTCTTATACAGGGTCCAGAGAGCATCACCATGTCCCTCAGGCAATCTGAACACCTCAAGAATGTTCCTACCTCATGAACAATTTAGATTCATTCTTATACAAAAAATATATCAGGGCTAAGCAAAGAGGCGATCATTTAGACCTCTCTGTTAAATATGAAATACAGCCATGCTGAGGATGGGATGTAGGAAGACAGAAAATTTATGGGGAATTGTAATCAAAACATTAATTTTAGAGCAACTAGGTAGAGAAATGGTTAGAGTGCTGGATGTGGAGTCAGAAAACCCTAAGCTGATATTCAGCTGACAGGCTAGCTGTGTGAGTTTGGACATCATTTAAACACTGTCTGCCTCAGTTTCCTCATCTTTAAAAGTGAATATAGTAATAGCACCAATCTCCTAGATTGTTGTGAGAATCAAATGAGATAATATTGTAAAGCACTTCACAAACCTTGAAGCATGACATAACTGCTAGCTACTATATAATCATCATCATTATTAATTTTACATATCGTTTCATTTGAAATTATTTTGTGTATAAGATTGAACGAGCAGCCTAGAGGCCATAAAATCACATGGGTTTAGGACTTAAATGGGGATTCAAGGTTATCCAGGATATATATACATATATAATATATATATATATGTGTGTGTGTGTGTGTGTGTGTGTGTGTGTGTGTGCGCGCATGAGTGTGTGCACAATACATATATGTATTGTGCACACACACACACATGCACACCTTATGCTATGTACCAGTGAGGAAGATTGAAGCCTAGAGAGGTTGAAAACTGAATGTCAGAGACAAAATTCCAACACAAGTCCTATACCAGGCTGTCATGCAGCAACCCCCAAACTTTACACTTGAAGAAACTCAGGCCCAAGTAACAACCATGTTGTCACAGTGACTAGGGTAGTTCAGTCGCAAGGACTCTGAGTTCCCTAACATTCTGCCCTAAAATGCTAGAAAAGACCATTAAGATCCAGAAAGCTACACCTCAAAATTTTAGGGGAGCACAATCCCAGGTTGTATCAATGAGAAGAAGCAGGGGTATCTGAATGAGAAGATTTGGGGCTACTATCCTACCCAAAAGTTCACCAGAAGCCTTAATCTGGTCCTTGGCACTAAACTTCAAGTCAGAAACTAAAGCCAGAGAGATGATTTAAAAAAACACAACAAAACAGATCAGTATCAAAAATTATCGCAAATATATAGATTCCTGAGAAAAGGTAACAATTGCAGACAAAGATTCAAAGAGGAAAAGTAGATTTTTTCACTTATGATTTCTTCAAATACAGTATCCAAGCTTTTTTTTTAATATTGTTTTTCCAAGGAGTTCAATAGTCTTAAAATTATCTTTCCTTGATCTGTTTTCCAGGTCAATTGTTTTTGACATTAGAAATGTTGTATATCTTCTTTTTTTCAATCTTTGGATTTTATTCCAATATTTTTTACTCTCTCATAGAGTCATTAATTGTAGTTTGCTCCACTATAGTTTTCAGGGAGTGTCTAATTACCTATTCTGCTTCCAAAATGTTTTCCTCCAGAGCTTGATTTCATTTTTAATCTTCTGTTTCATATCTTTGAAGTATTCATGTATTTCTTGCTTTGTTTTGTCTTTGAGAAAGATGTGTTGTAAATTTTACAGCACCATGTAAATGTGATTTTATCATTAATAATAATAAAAATTGCATAATATTAACAAAACATAGAGTTTATAATCTTAAGGCATTTCTGAAAAAGATTGGTACTTCTCTACTAAAGAGGAGGAAAAGAATTGATAGCTATTACTGGAGAACATGAGAAACAGATCAAAATTTTCTGAAATATTTTTGAAATAAAGTTACCATTCCATCAAGCAATAATAATAGATGCTCCTAGATATTGGCTTTGAACTTATCAAAAGCTCTGCTTGGAGCCTAAGAAATGGGTAAGATCTAGAAGTAGAATTACACATCCTCTATGGATAAAGGTATGCATGAACATAGCCAACATCAAACAAATGGCTTAGCCAAGACAAACCATAGTCATAAGAAACTGCAGAAGGTCCTCATGGATGCTGCCCCCTCCTTTTCTCATTCTTTTCTTTTCTTCTTTTATGAGCATGTGGAGATATTTAATTCAATTCAAATAAAAAATGTTTATTAATCTCCTACTGTTTGTCTGGCTCTGTGGTCTGCAGAGACCATCAACAGCACTGCCACTATAATGAACAATAATAACAAAACAAACAAAAACCGTAACACAGTCCTGACTTTCAAAGAGTTTACATTCAACTTGGACAAAACAAAAAGAATACCTAGATCTGTAAAATGTGAAATATATATAAAAATACATTACAATGGTCATTTTAGGTGAAGAGGAAGACATTAATAACAGAGCATTAGGAAAGCCTTGCTGTGGGAACTGAGCCTTCAGGTGAGTTAAGACTCTAAGAGGCAGCATTGAAGATGGGGAGCAAAGGCATTCTATGGAGAAGTGGGAGAAGGAATGATGTGTACAAGGAACATGACTTGTGTCACTTTGACTGGAGAATAGAGTAAATGATGGGGAATCATGTGGAATGAACTTGGAATTGTGCTTAGACCAAGAATGCGAATGGTTTTAAATTCTAAAGAGAAGAGACTGTATTTTATCTTAATAATATAAAATACATACTATTATACATAATGTGTAATATTACTACAATTACATATTGGATAAATAATATGATATAATAATCATATCACATCATAAAATAATCTCAATTACCTTAATGATAATAACTGATATTGATATATACCTTTAAGGTTTGCCAAGGTCTTTACAAATTTCTCATTTTATCTTTCCAGCAGGTCTGTGAGGTAGATGTTAGTATAATCCCCATTTTACATTTGAGGAAACTAAAACAAACTGAGGTCAAGTGACTTGCCCAAGGTCACAGAGCTATTATGTATCTGAGTTAGGATTTGAATTCAGGTCTTCCTGACTCCATGTCCAGCAATCTAGTTACTTTGGCATCTACCTGCCTTGGGACATTTAGGCAAGGATTGAAAAGATTTATTGAACAGAAGAGTGACGTTGGAAGGGAATTCCTCCTAATGTTTCATCTGTGCCATCTCTTGTTACATATTGGTCCTGAAGATTTGGAATAGATCCATCACCTTTCTACTGTGGAGATAGCAGAGTGGCTAAGCACAGGCACCAGAGTCAGAAGGCATAATTTCTGATATGATTTCAGACACTTATTAGTTATGTGACATTGGGCCTTAACTTAACCCTCTGTCAACATTACATAGAGATAATAGTGGCACAGAATTGTCGTGAGGGTCAAATCAGATAACAGATAATAAAGTAAGCAAACCTTAAAATCCCTAACAAATGTCTTGTATTATTGTCCTTGGCCTTGATTTTCTTTTTGTAAAATTAATTTTATTTATTTTCAGTGTTCCACAATCACTACCATACAATTTAGATTATTATTTTTACCTCCCTCCCTCTCCCTCCCCTTTCCCTCCCTGAGACAGCATACAATTTTATATAGGATCTACACATACATTCCTATTAAATACGTTTTCACTAGAGTCATGCTGTGTAGAAGAAATAAAATGAATGGGAGAAATCATATAACAAACCAAAATGCAATACACGCAAAAAAAAAAAAATGATCTGCTACTACATTCTGCTATGGAATTCCATAGATCTTCCTCTGGATGTGGAAGGCATTTTGCCTTAGAAGACCACTGGGAATTTTTTTACAAGTCCTTGCATTGCTATGAAGTTCCAAGCCCTCCAGAAAAAACTCTCACACACTGTGGTTGTTGTTGTGCACAAAGTTCTCCTGCTTCTGTATTTTTCACTCAGCATCAGATCATTTAAGTCTTTCCAGGCCTCTCTGAAGCCTTCCTGTTCATCATTTCTTATAGCGCAATAGTATTCCATTACATTCATAGACCATAATTTATTCAGCCATTCCCCAGTTGATGGGTATCCCCTTGATTTCCAGTTTTTGACCACTACAAAGAGTGCTGGTATAAGTATTTTTGTACATGTGGGACCCTTTCCCATTTTTATGATCTCTTGGGGATACAGTCCTAGAAGTGATATTGCTGGGCAAAGGGTATGCATATTTTTGTAGCCCTTTGGACATAGTTCCAAATTGCTCTCCAAAATGCTTGGATCAGCTCACAACTCCACCAACAATGTATTAATATTGCAACTCTCCCACATTCTCTCCAATATTTGTCATCTTCCCGTTCTGTCATGTTTGCTAATCTGATAGGTGTGATGTGGTACCTCAGAGTTGTTTTAATTTGCATCTCTCTAATCAAAAGGGATTTTGAGCATTTTTTCATATGACTATATATATATATATAATATATATATGTGTATGTATAATTTCTTCCTCTGAAAATTGCCTGTTGATATCCTTTGACCATTTATCAATTGGGGATTGACTTGTATTTTTGCACATTTGACTCAGTTCTGTATATATTCTAGAAATGTGGCCTTTATCACCAATCTTACATGTAAAAATTCTTTCCCAGTTTTCTACATCCCTCCAAATTTTGGTTGTATTGGGTTTGGTTGTGCAAAAACTTTCCACTTTAATGTAGTCAAAATTATCCATCTTGCACTTCATAATACTTTCTTTCTCTTCTTTAGTCAAAAATTTTCCCTTCTCCATAAATCTGATAAATGCATTATTTATTGCTCCACAAATTTGTCCATAGTATCAATTTTTATGCCTAGATCATGTACCCATTTTGATTTTATTCTTGTATACAAGGTCAGGCCTTGGTTTATGCCTACTTTCTGCTTCACTTTTATTGTTTTCCCAGCAATTTTTGTCCAACAGTGAGTTCTTATCCCAGAAGCTGGGGTCCTTGGGTTTCTGAAACAGAAGATGGCTATATTCATTGACTACTGTGTCTTGAGTACCTAACCTATTCCACTCATCTATCCCTCTGTTTCTTAGCCAGTACCAAGTAGTCTTCATAATTGCTACTTTATAATACAATTTGAGATCTGGCAGCGCTAGGTGACATTCCCCAGCATTTCTTTTCATCAGTCCCCTTGCTATTCTGGATCTTTTGTTCTTCAAGATGAATTTTGATACTATTTTTCCAGCTCTAGAAAATAATTATCTGATAGTTTAATTGGTATGGCACTAAATAAGTAAATTAATTTAGGTAGAATTGTCATTTTTATTATATTGGCTTGGCCTACCCACAAGCAACGTATGTTTTTACACTTACTTACATCTGAATTTATTTGTGTGAAAAATGCTTGCAGTTGTGTTCATATAGGCCCTGGATTTGTTTTGGCAGGTAAAATTTCAAATATTTTATAATGTATACTCTAGCTTTAAATGATATTTCTCTTTCTATCTCTTACTGTTGGGCTTTGCTATTAATATGCGGAAATGTAGAAGATTTGTGTAGGTTTATTTAGGAACCTGCAACTTTGCCAAAGTTGTTTATAATTTCAAGTAGTTTTTTACTTGAATCTCTGGGATTGTCTAAGTATATCATCATATCATCTCCAAAGAGTGATAACTTAGTTTCTTCCTTGCCTATTCTAATTCCTTCAATTTCTTTATCTTGTCTAATTGCTACAGCTAACATTTCTAGTACCATATTGAATAATAGTGGCGATAATGGACATCCTTGTTTCACCCCTGATCTTATTGGAAATGCATCTAGCTTATCTTCATTGCATGTAATGCTTGCTGAAGGGTTTAGGTAGATATTGCTTAATATTTTCTGGAAAGTTCCCTTTATTGCTATGCTTTCCAATATTCTTAATAGGAATGAGTGTTGTGTGTTGTGAAAAGCTTTTTCTGCATCTATTGAGAAAATCATGTGGTTTCTGTTAGTTTTGTTGTTGATATGATCAATAGTGCTAATAATTTTCCTAATATTGAACCAGTCCAGCATTCCTGGTATGAATCCTACCTGATCATAATGTATTATTCTTGTGATAAGTTGCTGTATTCTTTTGGCTCAAAATCTTATTTAAAATTTTTGCATCTATATTCATTAGAGAACTTGGTCTATAATTTTCTTTTTCTGTTTTCTCTCTTCCTGGTTTAGGTATGAAAACTATATTTCTATAATAGAAAATATTTGGAATTTCTCCTTCTTCCCCAATTTTCCCACATAGTCTATATAGTATTGGAATTAACTGTTCTTTAAATGTTAATTGAATGCACTTGTAAATCCATGTTTAAATCACATTTTTATCATTACATCATTTACTTTATACCCATTCCCTCTCTCTGTGGATATCCCTTTTATACTTCATGATAGATGTACAATTCTCAAGATTAACACATATCATCTTCCCTTATGGGGATGTAAACAGTTTGCCCAGATTGAGTAATAAGTTTTTCTTTTCCCTTGTTTACCTTTTTTTGTCTCTCTTGAGACCTGCTTTTGAAGATCAAATTTTCTACTGAGTTCTGACCTTTTTGTCAGGAAGGTCTGGAAATCCCTTATTTCTTTGAATGTCCATCTCCTTGCCTAAACTTTATGCTTATATAACTTATGAAAGTTATGCTGAACTGTATTCTTTGTTGTAGTCCCAGTTTCTTTGCCTTACAGAATATCAGATTCCAATTCCTTCAGTCTTTCAATGTAGAAGCTGCAAGGGCCTGTGTGATCCTGACTGTATCTCCTTGATATTGGAATGTCTTCTTTCTAGCTTTCTCCTTCACTTGATAGTTCTAGAAATTGGCAACAATATTTCTTGGTGTTTTTAGTTTGGGATCCCTTTCAGGAGGTGAACGATGGGTTCTTTTGAGGACCACTTTGCGCTCTGGATCTAGCACTTCTGGGCAGTTTTCCTTGATGATTTCTTGGAAGATATTGTCCAGACTCTTTCTTTTTCATCCTGGCTTTCTGGTAGGCCTATGATTCTTAAATTTTCTCTCCTGGGTCTATTTTCTAGGTCAGTTGTTTTTCCAATTAGATATTTTACATTTTCTTGTATCTTTTCATCCTTTAGATTTTGTTTGACTCATTCTTGATGTCTCATAAAGTCATTAGCTTCTACTTATCCATTTTTAATTTTCAACCAATTGTTTTCTTCAGTTAAATTTGCATCTCTTTCTCCATCTGTCCGATTATTCCTTATAAGGAATTATTTTCTCCAGTAAGTTTTTGTACTTTCTTTTCCATTTTCCAATTTTCCCAGTTAGGTTTTTTTGCTTCCTTTTCCATTTCTTCAATTTTCCTTTTTAAATAGGAGTTCTCTTCAGAGAATTCTTTTTGCATACTTTTAAAATCATTGGCCAGTTTTTTCCGCTATTTCCTTCTTCAGTTGTTTCAGGACACCTCTTTTTGCATGCAAGCAGTTCATAATCCCTTCTGAAGTTTCAGGTGGGAATATAGTCTTTTTGCCAATCATGTTTTGGTCCTTGTCCCCACAGAAAGATTCTGTGGTCTTTTCCCTCCTCCTTTGCTTCTTGCTCATGATGTCAAGACTTTGTGGGTTGTGGCCTCTGGTTCTTTCAGTCAGAAGCTGGAGAATCTGTAGTTGAGCTGCTGGTGTGGGAATCTAAAGGCAGGTGCCTTTGTTTTTCCTTTTGTTTTATGTTTCCTGGCTTAGCCCTAGGGCTAGCTTGTTAAGTGTGGGGGAGGCGTAGTTTGATCACAGGAAAACTCCTCAGCTGAGCTAGAGCAAAAGGAGGCTCAGCTCATGCCTGGATCCTAGTGCGAGTTTCCACCCCCTCTGGCCTCCTCTCCTTCTGATTAGCCTCCACCAGAGTAAAGAATCCTCCTTAGCTATTTTCCTAGCCTCAGATGCTATGAGACTGTTTGCCCCTTCAGTTGTTCCACTGATCCAGGATTTTTCTGGGGAAATATTTTATGGTTCTTTTGAGGTCAACATGGGGAGGGGGAGAGAGCATTTACCAATCACTCTGACCTTTTGGCTCCCAGAAGATCAAGTAGGTGACTTACAGACATTTAATCTGTGGGCTAAAAGTCTAAGGAGCTGCTACGGCTGATATCTGGGGATCAGCAGCTCTCATTCACTCAACTCCATTGGTCTCTTGCTGCAGGCTGCCTCCCTGCCTTTCCACCATGCTACTGCTGCGGGTGGCTGCCCAGGTATTTTCTCACTTGGCCACCCTGCTGTGGGAGGCACTGCGTTGTGTGCTGTGGGCTCACCCTGGAGGAAAAGATTCTTCCTGTCTGTCTTCCAGTCTGTCCTGGGCTGTGAATCTGCCACAGTCTATCTCCTATTGGATTCTGCACCTCCAAAATTTGGTCAGATTCTCTTTTTAGAGGTATCTGAAGGAGTTTGTCTAAGAGCTTAGGTGAGTAGTTGCTCCCACTCCGCCATCTTGGCTCTGGCCCCCTTCCATTATTTTCTTAACTCAATGATAGAGCTTCTGACTGAAACTGCTCTCTCCAAATATCACCTATGATCTCTTAATTGCCAACCTAATGATCTTTTCTCAATTTTTTTCTTTCTTGACATCACTGCAGCCTTTGATCTCCCCTCCTTGATATTCTCTTATCTCTAAATTCTTCTCTTACCTATCTGATTACTCCTCCTTAGTTTCTTTTGCTGGATATTTATCCAGGTCAAACATGCTAACAGTAAGTATCCCACAGGACTTTCTGTTGGACCCTTTTCTCCCTCTATGCTATTTTGCTTGGTGACCTCATCAGCTCCTTTAGATTCAATTACCATCTTTATGTTGATCGTTTTCAGATCAGCTTATCCATGTCTAATATCTCTTTTGACCTTCAGACTCACATCTCTAACTGCTTATTAGGCATCTCAGACTGGATGTCCCATAGACATCTTAAACTCAAAGTGTCCAAAGCTGATCTCATCATTCTCCCCAAGTTCCTTCTTCTTATAAACTTTCCCATAGCTAGGGAAAGCCTCACCATCATCCCAGTCACCCAAGCTCACAGTCGAGGCATTATCTTTGACTTCTCTATCTGTTGGATTCTGGGCATATCCATCTATTGTCAAATCTTGTTTCTGCCCTCATAAAATCTATTCAATAAACTCCAGGGACTTCCTTTCACTTCCAGGATCAAATATAAAACTTTCCACTTGGCTTTTGAAGCCTTCCACAATTTGCCATTTTCTGGCCTCTTTATAATCTTCTTTTACCTTACTCTCCAAGTATACTATGATTGGTGAAACTGTCTTCTTCACTTTTCCTTTCACAAAAATGCCATCTCCCCCATCTATGCATTTTTCCTGACTATTTTCCATACTTGTAATTCTCTTCCTTCTCATCTCTGCCTCCTGGATTCCCTGGATTCCTTCAGATACCTCTTTTCCAAAAAAGCTTTTGTTAAACCCCCTTACATCTTGTGCCTTCCTTCTATTGATTATCTTCATATTCTCCTACACATAGCTTGATCAGACATAGTTATTAGCATGTTGTCTCCTCCCTTAGACTGTGAGCTTCTTGAGAAAGGGAATTGCCTTTTGCTTTTCTTTGTTTCCTCAGAACTTGGCACATTGCCTGGCACACTGTAGGTGCTAAATAAAAGGGTATTGAGGAGACACTTGGCAATAGATTCTCTGTATCTCTCACTTAAGGGTAGCCTAACTAAGTTTAGAAAGGCTCATTAATAGAGGCAGCAGAGTGGTAGATTTTTCAGTCAAGGCAACACTTGAAGACCTTCTTCCATGAACTCATGGAAGGGTCATAAACTGCGTGGTGGTGGACATCTCCTCACAGATGATTAATGTACTGTGGAAGTAATGAAATAATCTATTTACAAGAGCTTATTGAATGCCTAGTAAGTATTTAGTATTAGAATAAATGTTACAAGTGATATTGAATATCTACAAAAGATGTTAGATATTACATGATAACAGAACTAGAAGAGATCTTCTTGATGAACTGAAGTAATGCTAAATCTTTAACAATGATATTCACCATATTCCACATTAATTTTAAAAGTTCTATGTTTTTTGATGAAAGCAGTCTTAGAAAATACAAAATGAGACCTTTGGTCAAAAAAGCTTGTAAATTGTGCCATCTGGTTTAACCTGCAACTTTCTAATACAATTTTGAATAATTGATTTCTCTCCTTTCCACCCCAACTTAGAAATTCCAACAAATTACAGACATGAATCATCCAGAAAGCCACCAGGACAGACAACAAGGTAAGCACAGGATGGGGAGGTCTTTTCACTTTGCTACAAATGATCTATATGATGGGGTTTTTGCAATTCTTAACCACCATGAAAAGAGTTACTATAATTTTTTCCACAGGTGTCATTTTTCTTTGCCTTTATCTCTTTGGAGTTCAGACAGAGTAGCAGTATTGCTGCGTCAAATTTTATGCATAGTTTTATCATCCTTTGGGTATAGTTCCAAATCGTTTTCCAGAATGTATGAACAATTTCCCATCTCTCCATCAACAGTGTGCCAGTGTTCCTGTTTTCCCACATCTTACCCAGCATTTGTCATTTTCCTTTTCTATCATCCAGTCTGAAGGGTCTACCTCAGTAATCTCTGGAGTTTTTTTTCAAGATTTCTGCCACAAGTAATTATTGTATATTGGGGCTTATAAATAAGTGTTTGTTATTTGACTTCATTGACAAAATGTTTCATTCACTGAGGCAGGACTCTCTTGCTACCTTTTTACGATAAATCATTAAAAATGTCTTCTATTAAAGTGCATTCTACTTTCTCTCTATTCACCACAGTGCATACTACAGATTTGACCATGCAATAGATTGCTTAATGAATGCCTTATAAGTAGAATTCAGTTGTAATGAAATAGAACATACTCTCTTGTTACTCTGATGACCTGGTGAAGGTCAGAAGGAATGACTACTAATGGGCAATTTTTGTGCCAACAGAGTCAGATGACAAGAGCCAGAAGCAGGGGAGAGAGTCAAAATTGGCCCCTGGATCCTCAGAACTGAGAATTCTCCTCGTGGGCAAACATGGTTCAGGGAAGAGTGCAACAGGAAACAGCATCCTGGGGAAGCAAGTATTTGAGTCCAAATTCAGTGACCTTCCAGTAACCAAAACTTGCAAGAAAGAAAGTGGAACTGTGGAGAAGAGGGAAGTTGTGATCATTGATACTCCTGGTGTTTTCTCTCTAAGTAACTCTCCTGAAGAGAGGGAACAAGAGATCAAGCACTGCAAAACCCTCTGTTCCCCGGGACCCCACATCCTACTGTTGGTGACCCCTGTTGGCCATCACACAGTGGAAGATGAAGAGATAGTGAAGGGCATTCATGATATCTTTGGAGATGAAGCCAGGAGGCATATGTTGCTTCTCTTCACGAGGAAAGAAGATCTGGAAAATCAGTCACTTCAAGATTATATTGAAAATACTGATAATGAGTTTCTCAAGGAGCTGGTTCAGAACTGTGAGGGTCGGTACTGTGCCATCAACAACAAAGCCGTTAGGGAAGAACAAGATATTCAGGTTCAGTGTCTCCTTAAAGAGATTGAACTGTTGATGAAGAAGAAAGGTGGCCAGTTATCAAACCTACCAGATATTCTAGAATGGAAGGTAAGAATCTGAACCTAAGCATTACATTGATCAGAATAACAATCTCTTACATTTTTATGATGCTTTTAATTCTAAGAAAGTATTTGTCATAGGATTTAGAAATCCAAAGGGACATTAAAGGTCATTTAGCGCAAGCCATTCATAACAGTTGTGGAATTGATCATTAAAGTTTAGTTGATTTGCCTTATGCACTAAAGGAGGTTTGACTCTGAACATCTGAAGTATCTTTGAACTTCTTGGTTTTGTCTTACATGTAGACCAAGGGAGTTTGGGCTCTGTTTGTTTTTATGAAGATCCACAGTTGAGAAGGATGTGCTCATAGACTGCTTTGATGCATTTCATTTTGTTCCTTTTCTTACTGGTATGATTCTAAAAAACCCATACATATGTGTGTATACAATTACATATATACAAACATATACATATATATGTATACATTGTGCATGCATGAGTGTAATACATATGTATATATATATATATATATATATATATATATATATGCATGCTTTTATACTACCTATATGATGAAATAAATCCAGGCACTAAGTTCTTATATTAATAAGAGTAGCATTGCCTCCACAATGGGGCCAGGGAAACACAGGAGAGACAGCCAGTTCTTTGAGAGTCATAGAGAGTTTGGTGTTAATCACAAGGGTCCTCTACCATTGGATGGAGCACATTACCAGTGAGGTGGAAAGAAAGTGGAATTCTGGGAAAGAGCTGCTCTCTCTCCTTACTACTGACTAGGATCAGACAATTGGCCAAGAATATCCTCTTTGTGGCGAAATATAAAATGAAGGTGTTAGATTGGATAATAACTTAGGCAACAGCACAATACTCCTATAGTAGTACAGTATAGTAGTATAGTGCAAAAGCTCTGGAGTATAGTGGTGAGAATAATAGTCATCACATGTGGGAGTTTTGTCATAACAAATCAAGGAAGGAATAGCTATAAGTAAATCCTCACAAGAGTGGCAATCTTTGAAATTCTCTCAGATAGGTCCTCTCCTTTCCCTAGCAGAGTCAGTAGTAAGAGCAGAAAATGAACCCATTGTCTTTCTGTGCAGACCTAGCTGATCTTGTGCTAGGTTAGAAGTCCTTAACCTGGAGTCTGCGAATCTTAAGAAATATTTCAATAACTATAGTTCAATACAATTGGTTTCCTTTGTAATCTTACATATTTTATTTTACGCATCTTACACACATTACTCAGAAAAGTGATCCATAAACTCCTCTAGATTGCCAAAGGTGTTTATGACACAAAAAGTTAAGAACTCTTCTTCTACTCTTAAACATTTGGGAGGAGAAGTACTATGGGTACCATTGATAACTTCTGGAATGATATTATGCTCTTCAGAAGCTTCAGATACTGATCTTGGAATAGTGTTTTTTATTTTTTCTTTCCATTCTTTGGAACAAGATAGATTTGGTGGTTCATGTGGGATGCTTCTCTCTTATTTTTTAGAGTTGCATGATGGGAGTCAAAACTCATCAAAAGGAACCCAGTCTACCTGGTAAGACTACATTTTGAGTCATGTTCTATTTTCAGAGTCCATATTAATGCATCTACTCAGGCAAAAGAAAGTGGAAAGGGAACCAATAGCCCAGATACTTTACACACCCAAATGTACCATAACAACAACAATAATTCATGTTTCTATAATAATAGCTAGACAGAACAATGAATAGGGGAGCAGGCCTGGAATCAGGAAAACCTGAGTGCAAATCTGGCTTGACACATACTAGTTGTGTGACCTTTGTTAACCTAAATCTTCAATTTCTGCACCAGAAAAATGGGAATAATAATAGCATCTACCTCTCTGGGTTGTTGTGAGGACCAAATGAGATATTTTTAGTAAAGAGATGAACACAGTGCCTGGCACACAGTAGACACTTCATAAATACTTATTTCCTTCTTTCCTTCCTATAATAACTGAAAAGGCAAAAATAAAGGGCTTACTTTTTCATAATCAGAAGTTAATTGAACTGAAAAAAGTAAAAACATTACAATAGCTGTTTAGGGAACTTCCATGTTTCTCTTTCAGCTAGAAAATTTTTAAAGAAAGATAAACAAAAATTAAACCATATCTAAAAACAATTTTGGAAACAGTATGTTCGCAATGCTTAGAATATCTTTTTTTTTAACACTTTTATTTAAAGTTTTGGGTTCCAAATTCTATCCCTTCCTCTGCTGCCCCTCAAATACAAGGAAAAAATGAAAGAAAAAAGAAAAATAACATGCTTCGATCTGTATTCAAACAATATCAGTTCTTTCTCTGTAGGCGAATAGTGTATTTCATCATTAGTCTTTTGGGATTGTTTTGGATCATTATATTTCTGAGAATGGCTAAGTTATTCATAGTTCTTCAATGAAGAATATTGCTGTTATTATGTACAATGTTCTCTTGGTTCTGTTCACTTCACTATGCATCAGTTCATGTAAGCCTTTCCAGGTTTTTCTGAACTTATTCTGCTTGTCATTTGTAATAGCATAATAATATTCCATTACAATCATATGCCACGGCTTGTTTAGCCACTCCTCAGTTGATGGGCATCCTTTTGAGTCCTGATTCTTAGCCACTATAAAAAGAGCTGGTTTAAATATTTTTGTACAAATAGGTTTTTTTTTCCCTTTTTAGGTTGTCTTTGTTGAATTGTTGAATTTTTTTTTTTTTTTTTGGTAATTTATTTGTTCTGTTTCTGGCTCGGCTTTTCTAGTTCTCTGTATCTCTATCTGTTTTGCTTACGAAATAAGACAACGTTTTATTCATTAAGTTAGAAAATGATTAACTAGATTAGTCTCGATCTAGCAGTAGTATTGCTGGATTAAAGGGTTTACACAGTTTTATAGCCCTTTGGGCATAGTTTTAAATTGCTCTCCAGAATGGTTGGATCAGTTCACATTAGGATATCTTTTCATTGGGAATATTCAATAATACATATTTTTCAGCAATGGGATGTCTTCACAAAAAACTTATGTAACAAGACACAAAATATAATAAATAAATCTACTCCTAAATCAATTGTTTTTTCCAGCTCCATGTAGTAATACTTTGGCAGCTTGACTGGTATTAGAGTGAACAAGGAACTAATTTGGTGTTGTTATTTCTGATGTACTGGTTTAAAATGCAGAAATGTCAAATATTAAACATATTCTTTATGCCCCATAATGTAATAATATAGTAATTCACACAGGAAACACACAACAAATAAGTTATCTAAATAGGGACTAAGTAAGGGCACGTTAAATAACGAAGGAACCAAAGTATATATCATAGAAACAATAAATAATTATGTCAGAAAGAATGACAAGAATCAGCCAGAATACCAGTATTGTTTCCATAAAGCAAAAGCAATCCTGGGAGGAAAAATGGTGACTTTGAAAACATATATTAACAAAGTGGAAAAATAAAGAAATAATCATTGAACTTACAAAGTAGAAAACATACAAAATAAGCTAATGCACACAAGAGAAATAGACTAGACAGATAAAAACTGAAAATGAAATATTATCAAATGGATAGAAAGAACCAACAGCTTGAAAGTACTAACTAGATGAATAAAGCATTGCTTATTTGGAAAGCAAGACAGAGAGAGACACAGAGAGACAGAGAGAGATAGAAAGGTGAAAATAGAGACAGATCAAATTAATTTACAAAAATAAAAATTAGCAAGTCAACAAACATTTATTAAGCCTTTACTAATGCTCAGGACTGGTAATACAAATGTAACTCAAAAGAAAGAGCATCCCTGCCCTCCAAGAGCTTACATTCTAATAGAGATAACACATAAAAGGAAGCTAAAAATGAATGGGAGTGGGTGGGGGAAAGTTCTTGTGTAAGGGCATAGTGGATAAAGAAGTCCAGAGAGTCACATGAAGAATTGTAAGAGGAGAAAAGGAATGAACACGGATAACCTGGGTTCTTTCTCAAAATGGATGTTCTGGGAGAAGCTCACTAATAGACAGAGGGACCATGGGGGAGGAGGTATCTTCCAGGATGAGAATGCTTCTGAGACACGGAGGAGTCCAGAAAGTTAGAAGAAGAGACAGGAGTGTAGTGAAGGAATCAGTGTGACTTTCTTACCATGGACCTTTCTTTAATATAATCAAAAATATCTGTCTTAAACAAGAGCTAACTTTATCTGTAATGGAAAAGCACTGAAGTTTTCCCAAGAAATATGGAACAAATTGGGATGGCCCCTCTTCTCATTTTAGAAATTCTTCAGATAGTAACAAAATTAAAGATAGACAGATGAGAAGAGACAAATTTTCCATTATTCCTGATGACATGATGGTTTTTCTAGAGGACTTCAGAAAATCAACCCAGAAACTAGTTAAGACTATTATTACACAAGAAATAAAAAAAGGAAACACACATTTATTAGGCATTTACTGCACAGCAGGCACTATACTAAGCACTAGGCGTAAAAATATAAGCAAAAAGATACTCTCTACTCTCCAGGAGCTTACTTTTTAATAGGGGAATGCAACACACCATAGAGAGTTAAAAATGAGGAGGGGAAGGATGGGGAAAGGAGAGGAAGTAGCAGGATACAAAATAAATGCACAAAAAATCTATAAGAATTTCTATATAATCCTAACAAAAACCAAGAAATCAGAGAAAAAACTCACTTAAATCAACTACAAAATTCATGAACTGTTTGGTATTAATCTACCAAGACATGCTCAGGACCTACACAAATATAACATTTGTCCTCACATGCCTATGGCCCAACCAGCTGGAATAGTCTTGCCTCAAGAGCCTTGGTCCCTTTCTTTGTATGAGTTTCCTCTGCCTATGCTTTCTGTCTCCAGGTCTACCTGGGTTTCTTAATACATTATATTTATTTACTTCATGCATCTTCAATTGATTCCATCTAGAGCTGGGTTACTCTCTGAGTCTCCATTTTGAACTCAGTAAATTTACTTTTAAAGGTCACCCTTAGGCAGAGTTGATCATTCTTTAGTGTTAAATTGTTTCCTGTTTGATTCATGTAAAGGAGTAGCAATTCTCACCTCTGAATGGGATAAATTGGTCAGTCAGGTCTTTTGTGGTAAAACACCTCAATGTAGGCCCCTTTTCTGTGATTAGCAACTGGGATGTCAAGGACATATCCTTTACAGTGGAGAAAATGGTTGTAGAAATAAGAAATACAGTGTAAGGGCTGGAGTGTTTTCTACACACAGGGTCATAACAAGACTTGTCCAAGGGACAACACTAGAGATTCACATTCGCAAAATTCTTCAGGAATGGCCATTAAAAATTCCTATCTCTGATGCGGAGGACTTTAAGAATAACCCAAATGATACAGCAGAGATCAAAAGAAAACTTACAAGGATGCAAAGAAAAGAAACTATAAACACAAGTAGTATTTATTACACAGACTTTCTTGAAATGGAAATTTATTGATATATATTTTGAATCCTCTCTTTAGGTTCTTCTGTGCACATGATGGTTTTTTCTTTTCTTCTTTAGTATTTAAGTTTTAATATTTAAATTCATAATAGGTTTCTTTTTCTTTTCTCATGGCGTATTTGTTTTAGAAAAGTAAAACAAGAAAAGAATAATCTAAATGAGAGTCCATGGGGTCATCACAGATTTCCATAGGCTATGTGGCTCACTCATGTTGGTTGTTTGGAAGACTAGAAAGATGAGCTTGTGTGTAGACTTAAATTAGAGAAGTAAGGTAGACCAGTAGTATATGGATTCAGTCATTGCCTATTTTAGACCTGCAGAGAATATATCACCACATCTGTATGGATAATGATAGACCAGTTTGAGTGGATGTCCCAAAGGAATTCTGGGTCACCTGCCACTTAACTTCTTAGAGCTCCAAGCAACTCTAAGTTGCAATGCAGGTGCTGAACTGCATTGGTAGTTGGAGTTTCTTCCTCGGGATTCCTTATACCAATGAAATCACAATTTTAGTTCCCCCCCAAGTTTTTTGTATCTATTACAGTTATTTATATTCCTGTCTTATGACACTACAGATGCCATGTGAATAGGTGTATTATTTTAGCTTAACTCTGTATCTTTCAAAACATATATCATATGTTTCTGCACCCTGGTGTTTAATAAGTGTTTGCTATTTGACTTGACTGATAATATGCTTCACTCACTGAGGCAGGGCTTTCTTACTCCCTTTTTTATGGTAAATAATTAAAAATACCTTTTATTAATGTGCATTCTACTCTTTCTCTATCTACCACAGTGCATACTACAGATTTGACTCTAACAGTATGCTTAATGAATGCCTTATGAGTAGAATGGAGTTGTAATGAAATAGCACATACTCTCTTGTTATACTGATGACCCAGTGGAGGTCAGAAGGAATGACTACTAATAGATGACTTTTGTGCCAACAGAGCCAGATGACAAGAGCCAAGAGAAGGGGAGAGAGTCAGAACTGGCCCCTGGATCCTCAGAACTGAGAATTCTCCTCTTGGGCAAACATGGTTCAGGGAAGAGTGAAACAGGAAACAGCATCCTGGGGAAGCAAGTGTTTGAGTCCAAATTCAGTGACCTTCCAGTGACCAAAACTTGCAAGAAAGAAAGTGGAACAGTGGGAAAGAGGAAATTTGTGGTCATTGATACCCCTGATCTTTTCTCTCTAAGGAGCTCTCCTGGAGAGAGGGAACAAGAGACCAGGCACTGCATCACCTTCTGTTCCCCTGGACCCCACATCCTACTGTTGGTGACCCCTGTTGGCCATCACACAGTGGAAGATGAAGAGATTGTGAAGGGCATTCAGGATACCTTTGGAGATGAAGCCAGGAGGCATATGTTACTTCTCTTCATGAGGAAAGAAGATCTGGGAGATCAGTCACTTCAAGATTATATTGAAAATACTGATAATGAGTCGCTCAAGGAGCTGGTTCAGAACTGTGAGGGTCGGTACTGTGCTATCAACAACAAAGCAGTTGGGGAAGAACAGGATATTCACGTTCAGTGTCTCCTTGAACAGACTGAGCTCTTGATGAAGGAGAAAAGTGGCCAGTGCTATGAAGAATTTAATGTGATTGGAGAAAAGCAAGACAATTCTATAGATTCTGAGGCAGATATTGTCAAATCTCCCAGATATCCTAGAAAGAAAGGCAAGAACCTGAACCTAATATTACATTGTTCCTAATAATCTCTCATGTTTTTAACTTCAAAAAAGAATTTACAGTGGGATTTAAATAAAGGATCCATTTTAGCCCTTCATTTTTACAGATGAACAACTGATCACTAGAGAGATTAGATGACTTGCTCAAAGTCACAGTCATAAGTAGCAGTGTCCTCTGACCTCTGTTCTGTGGTCTTTCCACTCTATGCTATTGCCTCTATTGAATATTTTATGTATATATATACATACATATATACATATATATGAATATATACATATATATTATATATGTACATATATATGTTACATATCCATGATTTGAGTTACCCTCCCAGGGATCACATGGAGACTGGAAGGTGACTATTACCTTTTTTTCTGTTATGTCAGATGAAGAAACTGAAGTAAACACATGTTAAAGGCTCCACTCAAAATCCCACAGGCAGTCAGTGGTAGAACAAGGATAAGCAGCCAGGTCTCTCAGCTTCATATTCACTGCTTTTTCCCCCATCTTGCTCTGCCTGATGAATACACTGACCTTTTAACTGTGACAGCATTCTTTCCAAGAAATGTGCCTTGGAGCTTCCATTGTACTTTTCTGGAATGCTACCTTTCTGAGGCTCTCATGTACTAATGTCGTTAAATAGACCTTAGACTAAATTGGAAGATGTAACAAGTGGCACATCTTGGCTCTCTCAGTGAAAGGAGATGAGAAATTGAACAAGTCACTTTTCATTTTGGGGCCTTAGTTTTCATATTTAAAAAACATTTGGACACCACCCTGAGGCATACTTAGGCTACAGAGCAACTGTGAAAAATCATGGTACTTGTAACTTTTTCTTTTAAATTCAACCCCACATAGTTGACCCTAATCCTGAAGCTCTGGAGGACAGTGGGGTTTAAAACCTCAATCATCCATTGTAGATGTCATTGGGAGCTCCTGCCACAGCTGAAATTCCCTCACAAAGAGTCAAATGAGAACATTCAAAGTAGAAGAAATTCCAGGAAGCACCTCAGATGGGAGGCAGATTGGGGGAGTCTGCATAGACCTCTGCATATATGATAAGGCAATGTGATATTGCAGAAAGAAATGTAGACATAACAAAGGACCAAAGATGAAACACAGCACCTACCTCTCACCACTCACATTCCCTTCACTGGTGGGGCCAGCAAGAACATTTTTAAAGGTCTAGTTGGGCTTTCCTTAGGATCTGAAGCTTTGCATGGATAGGTTCCATGAGTATGGGCTGTTACTGTCTATACCATCTGACATATCCTTGTGTACTTTGGGATGCTTATATACTGATCTTGGAAAAATCTTTTTATTTCCATTTTCATTCTTCAAAGGCAGACTAATTTGGTAATTCCTATGGGCTGTTTCATCCTCTTATTTTTCATAGATGTGTAAGTAGGAATGAAATTCATCAAAAGAAAACCAACTTACTTGGTAAGACCATCTCTAAATTTCTGGCTCTAATAGGTTGCATTTTTTAAAAGTTAATTTATTTTTATTTTACATTTATTATCTCTCCTTTTTGCTGCCCCTCCCAATTTGAAACAATTTGAATAATTAAAAAAACTTCATAACAAATATGTATATTTTGACAACATAAATCGTCACATTGCCCACATCCAACAATGTATATATCTCATTCTGCATTTTAAATTCATCTGGCAAGAGGTAGGTGCCATACTTCATCTTTGGTCTTTCAGCAAGTCCACATTTCTTTCTGCAAGATCACATTTCCTTACTACAGAGGCAGAGACCTACAGTTTCTCTATGAATCGGCAATGTAAAATAGTGTTTGCAAGTGTAATTCTCTACTGATATAAGAACTTCCAAAGAAAAAGAAAATAATACTCACCTGCTAAGCAAGACTGGAAGTGCTATGAGGATTGTAATGTAACAGTTTCCTACCAGGAGAAGAGAATGGGGAGAATTCTCTCTAATTGCTTTTGGGATAAATTAGAATGATTTCATGATGACTTCACAAAATTCATGAATCTTGAGGAAGAATTTAATAGATGAGAGAAACATGCTGCCTAGTAGCTAGGCATAAAGATAAACAAATGAACACAAATGTGAAAAGCTTTTTCTATCTGTAATTTCAACATCTAAAGAGTTCAAAGAATTTCATTTTTTCTTTGTCATCTATAGCACAAAATGATGGCTGATATTTTCTACTAATAAATGAATCATCAAATAATTTCAATTATTTTTAAGATGATTTTCATTGCAACATCTTGATGTATTCTAGTTTTATAAAAACTTCTGCTAATTAAACTAATTAAGCTACTTAAACAGTGTGGAGGAAGATATTTACAGATGGCATTTTATGATCAACTTCAGGTAACCAAGATATAGACACACCTATATCTTGTTATTTCAACAAAACATTTGGTAGTAACATAATTAATAGAGCATAACCAAATTCCACCATGAAGTCTTGGAAACCTAATGTAATGCTCCAGTGTGTCAGCTATTCCTCTGGAGCTCCCTTGTAATGCTGAATACATATATATATATATATATATATATATATATATATATATATATATATATATACATATATTCAAACACAAGCCTCACTTCTCCTCCAGAGCTATCTGTATCTAATGGCCAGATATTCATCAGGATAACTGAAGATGACTCACTATGAACTGGAATACACACAAACATATATACATATACATACACACATACACATGTACATATACACATATAAAATATATACACATATACATGCATACACACACATATGATCCCAAGAATGGACGCTCATCGGTGTTCCCATTATATTGAAAATATGAGAGTGTATCTTTAGCCAGAGAAGAAGGAGAAAGAGATGAGAGGAGACATGTAGACTGAAGCAGCAAAGTAGCACAGGAGAAATAGAGAACACATAGACAGCAGCATTTCCAATGAGGACATAGTTGTTAATGAGAAGGAATTTGTTATTGTTCATGTAAGATGGAACTGAACAATGAGGGTCCAGTCCCTAGACCATGCACATTTGGTAAGCCTGTTTCTAGAAGTGCATAACGTGGAATGAAGGGGTCCAGCTCTCCACTTAGGAGCATGTGCAGCAATATTCAGGGGCTCTTTCCTGTCTGCTGACTGCTTAGTGGGGGACAGAAAGGCCTTTTGGCTGGCTGCTGGGCCAGAAGTGAGAGTGCATGTTAAAGGTCCCAGTGGAGATATTCATTTGCATATGTGTGTAGTATACATATATATATGAAATGTACATATATACCTATACATAATGGACATATATACATAAATATGTTGTTGTTGTGTTCATCCTTCATTGCTGAAGAAGACCATACCATCAGAGAAATGATGACATGACTTGCACTTGGACTTTGTTTTGAGTGAGGGAAGGCTGTGGAGATCACCAGCCTCACTTCTCCTTCAGAGCTATCTGAATCTAGTGACCAGATATTCATTAGGATGACTGAAGATGAGTCAGTATGAACTAGAATACACAGAAACATATATACATATACATACACACATACACATGTACATATACACATATACAATATATACACATATACATGCATACACACACATATGATCCCAGGAATGGTCACTCATCAGTGTTCCCATTATATTGGAAATATGAGAGTGTGTCTTTAGCCAGAGAAGAAGGAGAAAGAGATGACAGGAGACGTAAACTGGAGCAGCAAAACAGCATAGAAGAAATAGAGAACACATAGACAGCAGCATTTCCAATGAGGACATAGTTGTTAATCTTTCCTATGTTTCTTCTCACAGATGTGCTGAGCCTCATCCTTGTAGGGAAAAGTGGGACTGGGAAGAGCTCAACTGGGAACACCATTATTGGGGAGCATAGTTTTGTAGCCAAACTTGTGGGAAAAACCGTCACTAAGACCTGACAGAACAAGGACAGAACCTGGAAAGGGAAGATTATTATAGTTGTCGATACTCCACCCTTTGACCTTACCCTGCCTAGTGAAAATTTTCCTGTACAAGGGGAAGAAGCCTTTCGTATCCTTTGCTTATCTCCAGGAGCCAAAGTTTTCCTTCTGGTGACTCAGCTGGGCAGGTTCACTCAAGAAGATGCGAAGAATGTTAGAGAACTAGAAGCCATATTTGGAAAAGAAGTATTTGAGTACATGATCGTACTCTTCACCAGGAAGGAAGATCTAGGTACTGGAATGCTGGAGGATTACATCAAAGCTTCACATAGTCGACCTCTTAAGAAGCTAATTAAACGCTGTGGAGGATGATTTTGTGCTTTTAACAACAAAGAAGGTGGTGTAGCCCAGGAAAAGCAGGTTAATAAGCTCTTGGAAATGGTGGATGAACTTGTCCAGAGTCATGGAGGCCAAGGCTATCGTGCCAGTGATAAACTTGAGGCTTATACCAGAAGGATTAAAGATTTCCAGGAGAAAAGTTTGCTCAGGACAGTAGAGAAATGGCTACACAAGAAAGATTTGTCATGATCCAGTTGGTTCTTGCTATGGCTGATGATCCATATAAAAGTAAAGAGTGCCTCAGAATATATGGTGAGGGTATTTTTGGCAACAGTCAGCTAGATACATGTATTGGTTAATTATATTGCTGGGATGTGACTAGTAACAGAATGTATATGGAGGGTGAAACATTTAAGCAAGTTTTGAGGAAGCAGGCTAAGGGTCAAAACAAGGCTGTGAGTGGCAATCAGGTAGGTAATTTGGAAAGTCTGGATATGCATGAAGCTACAAGTGGCAAGGCAGTAACCATCTGAAAACCATTTGACACTCAAGTATCAGAGGTTCTGTGGGGTGGGGGGGGGGGGGACACTCTTCCTATACTCCAAGAGAGGGAAAAAGTTGATTGAATTCAATATCACTCAGCCAAAAGTAATGGTTAGGGACCTTTTAATCAAAGGAGTAATTAATGGATCATAGCCACCTGAACAACATCACCTAGGAGATGATGCTAGGTAAAGTGAAGCCAAGCAAGCAGACAGAGATGAAATTGTATTAACCAACCTCATGGATTGTGGCCTGGGTGGTCTTACTCTGGAAGCAAGGATACTTTTCCAGAGCTAGATAGCAGCAGGAAAACCAAGAAGCTCTTAGAGTTTAGGTCTTATCTTAATCTTAATTCAGTGAAAGGTACTGAAGAAGCCAGAGAAAGGGCAGAATGGAGGGATGTGGTGGATGACAGTAGCGGTACAATGGAGAAGCACAAGAAGACTGCTGTGAAGGTAGAGGGTAAAAATAGGGTGCAGTTTCAGTGAATGACAGATGCAGATGGAGAGCTTCCACAGAGGACATCTGCAGGAGACAATGTTTCAGGAGATGATCATGGTAAAGGTGATGAGTAGTGGCTCAGGGTGGAGCTTCAGTCAACAACAAAGGCAGAGTTAAGAAGCAAGAGAAAGTTCTGGAACCACAGGAAGCAGCATCAGCCCCAGAAGGTAGGCATCTCCAAAAGCTGGGAATATCGAGTCATCTGAACTCAAGTGGTAGAGATTTTCTTCTGTGAAATAAGGTAGAGGTCACTGAGGCCCTAACTCCCCTCAGAGCATGAGTTTTCCTGAAGGTTTTTTCCCTTCTGCACACCAACATCCCTGTGGGTCTGTAGAATATCGAGCTCATGTATGTTTATGGAATCATACTCATTTGCATATGGAACCTGAACAAATCAATGCATGGTTTTTCCTGTTATTTCTTTTGTTCCCCTGAATAACATCTATGGGGGTTAGGTTGGAAGCAGAGTCTGGGGGACCAATGCTTGCTTGTAGGCTTTCCCTGAGAAGAAACCACACTATGAACCCCCAGCTTCCCACAGTCCAGAAGTGACTAAATGAAGCCTCACTAGAAACCAACCCAAGTGGGATGGAACTCTAATTATCTCTGTCCAAAGCCACTTCTCCTGATTGCCAGCATCCACCTCCCTTGCCTCTACCCTTTGGCTTCTAAGTTACCATTGTTGTTTCTGCCTTCCTGAGAAGAGTAATATTATTTAGGGCTGGTTTGAATGAGATTTTGAACTGAGTGTTCCCTATTATACCTCTCAAGGAACTAAATGGATTTTCAATGTGTGGTGTGGGAATCAGAACAGCAACTGTCCCCATCTCTAAGTGCATGCATTTTTGAAAGAAAAAAATGTGATCTGATTGGCCAAATATGGAGTAGCTTTCTTTTCCTTGGAAGGTATATGTTAGTTTGGGCCACTTTTTCATATAATAACTAAGTGGTTTGAAGCCAAGAATTCAATGAAAGAAACTTTGATAATCTCAACAGTATCATATACTATTTACAGAATTCAATGTAATAAAAATTGTGATGAATAAGGCAAACATGCACAAAAGACTCAGAAAAAGAGAAACTGGATAATATTATCTTAGGCTAAGTGGGTCAAAAACCCCCACAGAAACAATAATTTTATTAAAGAAAGCAAAATGAAACAATTTATCAAAGCTTGTGAAATATGGCTAAAGCAGTTATTAGAAAGAAATTTATATTCATGTTTCTGTACATTTATATTCATAAAAAAGAGTATGGAAATGTCAATGAATTGATTCTGTACCCAGAAAACCTAGGCAAGAAACAAATTAATAATATCAAAAGCAGGAAAATAAAAATCATTGGATGAGGAAAATTAAAGATTAGTTAAATAATTTGAGAACAAAGAACTATTGAGCTGACAAATAAAGCTAAATTGACAAATAAAATAGATAAACTATCATTTATAACAAAGACAGAGAGAGAGAAAGACAGAGAGAGAGAGACAGAGAGAGAGAGAGAGAGAGAGCTCTACTGGCAAAATAATGCAAGGGGGGAATTTATAAGGAAATTATTAGTATACTCATTACATGCCAACAAACTGAAAACAAATCAAATGAATATTTATAAAAATATAAGATGACCGGATTAATAAAACATGAAATACAGAATTTAACTTCAGAAAAGGAGTTTGAGTAAACAATAAACTCCTAAACAGCAAAATCCTTGGTCAGAGAGATTTACAAATTAATTCAGTAAAATATTTAAAGAACAAATGCCCACCTCACCATATTCTGCAAGCTGTTCACAAAAAATAGAGAAAGACAGTAACTTCTCAGATTCCTTCTACTAGGTCATGCCTCCTGAACACAACTTCTGGGAGGCAGTTGGATTGCATAGTAGATAGTATATTGGACGTAGAGTTAGGAAGATGAGTTCAAATACCTTCAGACACTTACTAGTTGGGTTATCCTGGACAAGTCAGTTAATCTCCCTCAGCCTCAGTTTCCTCAACTATAAAATGTGGATCATAATAGCACTTAGCTTACAAGACTGTTGTGTGGGTCATGGGATAATACGTGCAACGTATTTTGCAAACCTTCAAGCTTCATATTTATTATGAACACATTGATAGCTATTGTTATAATAAAGCAGAGAAAGAAAACTATTCTACAGTATCACTAATGAACACAGATGCAAAATTATTAAATGAGATATTAGTGAAAAGGTTACAGAAGTATTAGTAATACTAGGTTGGAGTTATATCAAAAATACAAGGATGGTTTGACATTAAGAAAACTATAAACAACATAAATGGTATTTCCTAATGAAAATAATAATTCCATTATGTCAACAGATATGGAAAAAAGGCTCCAACAAAATACAGCGTCATCAGCGTTTGAAAAATTATGCTAAAATAAATAGGAATAAGAGGACATTTCAATAACATAAGAAAAACATTTAAAATCAAGAGTTATATTATTTCCAATGGAGAAATACTAGAAACCATACCAAGAAGAGCAAAAGTAAATAGAGGATGTTCAATATTTAGCTGTAATAACATGACAGAGATAGGAACTGAATCTGTGATTTCATTGGTTTAGAGAATTCCTAAACAAGGAAAGTTGCTCTAACACTATGCATCAGCACTTTGTCAGCAATATGTAGTCTCAAGTTGCCTACAGCCCTGAGAGAATAAATGATTTGCTCAATGTTACTCAACCATTATGTGTTCAACCCAGGTTCTCTTGTCTTGGAGACCTGCATTCTATATACTACACTACATTATTGCAATAAAATAAGAAAAATGGATTGAAAGAGTTCCTCATCAGAAAGGAAGGGAGGAAATATCTCTTCACCAAGAAAGTAACCTTCTATAGTCTTATTTGTTCTTTCCCTTTTCTGGGCATTTTCCCAGCCTGTGACTTGACTTCTGAATTTTCTTTCCACACCCACCATGCCTCCAGATCCGCCCAGCCAGCTCTTGGGATCTGAGATTCAAATGCTGCTTCCCAGCCTCAAGGCTTTGGGTGGGGGGCGGGGCTGCTATTCAGTGTGAGATTAAGTTCAGCTGCTCAGGTAGGGGCAAGGCTACCACACAGGGCTCAATTCCCTCAGGGGGTTTATGCAGAGACCTTCAACAATGGATCTGAGCTCCTGCCTGCTTGGGGAGCCCTTGTCTGCTGCTGCCTCCACTGCTGCCTCCCAAGGGGGCTTGAGTTATGGGGACACCCTGCTCCCCTCTCAGTGAGCCAAGAAGACTCTCTCACTGACCTTTGCCACCTGTGGGTGGAGGGACCTGCGAGGCTGCTAGAGATTCTGTCTCTGAAGCCTGCTACGATCTGCTGCTCTCGGTGCTGCACGGCCAAGGCAGGGCTGGGCTCTGCTCCGGGTCTTGTGCATGACGGACCTTTCATGTGAGGTTTTCAGGTGTCTCTGGAATAGAATCTCCTCCACTCTGTTGTTCTGTGGCTTCTGCTGCTCCAGAATTTGTTGGGAGTTCTTCTTTACAGATATTTTATGGGCTATGGGTTTAGACCTAGCATATGTATGTCTTTCTACTCTGCCATCTTGGCTCCTCCCCCTACCACATCGATTGAAAGAATTATAATAGTCAGAAAGGAGGAAAAAATATTTTTAATTTGTAGATAAGGTGATGGTTTGTTTAGAGAACTTCAGCGAATCAATAAAAAAGTTAATCAAAGTATTAATTGCTTCAAGAAAGTAGCAGTATACAAACTAAATCCACAAAATCACCCACCAATAAATATTATTACCAATAAAACCCAGTAAAGAAGGAGAAATTTCATATCTGACAAAAATGTACTAAATGTCTGTGACCACTAATACACATAAGATTTATATAAATGCAACTCTAAAACATTTTAATGGAAAAAGGCATGAATAATTTTTTTTTAAGTAGTCAGTGTTCATGGCTAGGCTATGCCAATATAGCAAAAATGGAACTAACATTAAAGTAAGGGATTTAGTTCCATGTTCATGAGATAATCAAAGGGATATGTTGCAGAATTAGATGAGGTAACAATAAAATTCATATGGGTCAATAAAAGGTCAAGAATAGCAAGGGGCATCATAAATATGTTGGGAATGAATGTAAATTGGTTCTACCTCCTTTCAGACTATACCCAAAAAATAGATTTATCAAAATTATCTGGTCCTGAATAAAAATTTGAAAAGTTTACCAGTTAAATAGACTAGAGAAGAAAAGAAAAATGACTAATACATACAGCAATCATGTCAGATTAAGTCAGAATTAAGTCAAATTATTGGGACAAAGATACCCTACTTCAACAGTTAAAAAAATTGGAAAATTTTTGCTGAAAAAGACTTAGACCAGCATTATATATTTTACCTCAGACATCTATTTTAAAACTTATTTCGTTTATCTTTATTTTCAGTTTTAAATTCTCTCCACCTGTTCACCCTCTCCACCATACACTGAGAGGAAGAAATATGATACCCATTATACACATGAAGTCATGCAAAACACATTTACACATTAGTCATCTTGTTGGGGGGATGCAAGAGAAACAAAGTGAAAGATAACATACTTCAATTTGTATTCAGAATTCCTCAGTTATTGTTCTCTGCAGGTATGAATAGTATTTTTCTTCATGCATCTTATGGAGTTGTGAATCATATTAATGATCGGAGTAGCTGCGACCTTCACACTTGATTGTCAGTACAATATAGCTGTTATGTACAATGTTCTCTTTGTTCTGCTCATTTAACTTTACATTAGCTCATCCAAACCTTCCCAGATTTTTCTGAAACTATCCTCATTATCATTTCTTAAAGTACAATAGAATTTCATCACAATCATATACCACATATACTACAACTTGTTCCACCATTCCCCATGTGATGGGCATCCCCTCAGCTTTCTCTTCTATATCACCACAAAAAAGGACTGCTATAATTATTTTTGTACATATGAGTCCTTTTTCTTTCTCTCTAATCTCTTTGAGGTACAGATCTAGTAGTGGTATTGCTAGGTCAAAGAGTTTGCACAATTTTATATTCCTTTGAGCATAATTTCAAATTGTTCTCCAGAATAGTTGGATCAGCTCACAATTCAACCAACAGGGCTTCAGTGTGCTTATTTTCTCATCTCTCATTCACCATTTTTAATTTTTCTTTTCTGTCATCTTGTGAATCTGATAACATATGAAGTGGAACCACAGAGTTGTCCTAATATACATTTTTCTAATTTTTAGTGATTTAAAGCATTTTAGGTGATTCTTGATAGCTTTGATTTTTTTCTTCTGAAAACTGCCTATTCATATTTTTTTTATTTTTGAATTTCGACATTCATTTCCACAAAATTTTGACTTCCAATTTTTCTCCCCATCTGTCCCCTCCCTCCTTCCCATAATACTTGCATTCTGACTATCCCTTCCTTCAATGTACCCTCCCTTCTATCACACCCCACCCTTCCCTTATCCCCATCTTCTCCCTTTTCTTGTGGGGCAAGAGAAATTTCTATACCCCATTACCTGTGTTTCTTTTTTCCCTGTTACATGCAATAATAATTCTAAATATTAATTTCTAATACTTTGAATTTCAACTTCTCTCCCTCCCTTCCTCCCTACCCATCCCCACTGAGTAGGTAAGTGATTCAATATCAGCTATATACATGTGGTTTTGCAACAGATTTACATAATATTCATGTTGTGTAATACTAATACTGCCCTCTACCCTTCCCTGTCCTCCCGTCCTTTTTTTATTTTCTCATTTGACCTTGTCCTTTCCCAAAAGTGACTACTTCTAGTTACTCCCTTCTCCCATTTGCCCTCCCTTCTATCATCTCCCTCACCCCACTTCTTCCCTCCTCCTCTGCTTTCCTGTAGTGTAAGACAGATTTTCATATCAAATTTAGTTAGCATGTTATTACCTCCTTATGCCATGTGTGAAGAGAGTAAACTTCACTTTTCCCCTCTCATCTTCTTTCTTTCCTCCTCCATTGAACAGAATTTTTCTTATGTCTTTCATGAGTTATAGCCTGCACCATTCCATTTCTTCCTTTCTCCTCCCAGTATTTTCCTCCCTCACCCCTTAATTTTTATTTTATTATTTTTAGTGGATATCATCTCTTCTGATTCAACTCAACCTGTACTCTCCATCTGTATGTGTGTCTGTGCCTGTGTATGTGTGTGTGTGTGTGTCTATAATCCCTCCACTTACCCAAATACTGAGAAAATTCTCAAGAGTTATAAATATTATCTTTCCATGTAGGAATGTAAACAGTTCAGTTTTAGAAAGTCTTTTATGATTTGTTTTTCCTGTTTACATTTTCATGCTTCTCTTGATTCTTGTGTTTGAAAGTCAAATTTTCTATTCAGTTCTGGTCTTTTCATCATGAATGCTTGAAAGTCCTGTATATCATTGAATGACCATTTATTCCCTTGAAATACTATACTCAGTTTTGCTGGCTAGGTGACTCTTGGTTTTAATTTCAGTTCCTTTGACTTCTGGAATATCCTATTCCATGCCCTTTGATCCTTTAATGTAGAAGCTGCCAGATCCTGTGTTTTCTTCATTGTATTTCCACAATACTTGAATTGTTTCTTTCTAGCTGCTTGTAGTATATTCTCCTTGACCTTGGAACTGTGAAATTTGACCACAATATTCCTAGGTGTTTCTCTTTTCCAGTCTCTTTCAGGAGGTGATTGGTGGATTCTTTCAATACATATTTTGCCCTCTGGTTGTAGAATATCAGGGCAGTTTTCCTTGATAATTTCACAGAAGATAATGTCTAGGTTCTTTTTTATCATAGCTTTCAGGTAGTCCCATAAATTTTAAATTGTCTCTCCTGAATCTATTCTCCAGATCAGTTCTTTTTCCTATGAGATGTTTCACATTATCTTCTATTTTTTCAAACTTTTGGTTTTGTTTTCTAACTCCTCAGTTTATCTCATAGTCATTTGCTTTCCTGAACTCGATTCTCTTTTTTGAAGAACTATTTTGTTCAGTGAGCTTTTGAACTTCCTTTTCCATTTGGCTAACTCTTCTTTCTAAAGGCTTCTTCTCCTCATTGGCTTTTTGGATCTTTTTTTGCAATTGAGGTAGCCTCTTTTTAAAGGTGTTATTTTCCTCAGCATTTTCTTAGTTCTCCTTCAGCAGGCTGCTGACACACTTTTCAAGCTCTCCTGTGGCCTGAGCCTATTTCATATTCATTTTGGGGATACTGGAGGCAGAGGCCTTGACTTCCTCTGACAGTATGCCTTGTTCTTCCTCATCTGAAAGGATGGAAGGATACACCTGTTCACCAAGAAAGTAACCTTCTATGGTCTTATTTTTTGCCTTTTGGGGGGCATTTTCCCAACCAGTTACTTGGCTTCTGAATCCTTTGTCAAGAGGAGGGTCTTAGTGTTCCTCCTTTCCCTAGCACTATGCTCAAGGCTGAGATTCAAATCAGCTGCTCAATTTCTCTGGTTTTGGGTGGGGGTGAGACGCAACTGAGGGCTGAGGTTCAGATCAGCTGTTCAATCCTACTAGAGGCTTTAAGCTGAGCTGCCTGGACAACAAACCCAAGTTGCTTCCTTGGCCACCGTAGATGCCCACCTCTCACTGCTGCTGCCACCTCTGCCATCTCCTGGGGCCAGTGCTGTGGGAGCCCTATTTCCCTCTTGCCCAGCTGGAAAAGCCCTCCCAGGCTGATCTTTGGAGCTTTCTTTGTCACTTGTGGGCTGAGGGATCTTGGACCCTCCCTGCTGGGAATTGTGTCCCAGAAGTCTGTTCAGGTCCTATTCTTCCCAATGCCACATGTCCAGGGCTGGGCTCCACTCCACTAAGAGTTCCATGAGATAGACCTTTCCTGTCAGCCTTCCAGGTTACCCTTGGCTGGAAACCTCTTTACCTTTGTTGTTCTGTGGTTTTTGCTGCTCTAGAATTCGTTGAGAGTCATTTTATACAGGTATTTTGTGGGTTGTGGAGGAAGCACTAGAGTATGTGCATCTTTCAACTCTGCCATCTTGGCTCTACCCCCTATCTGCCTATTCATATCTTTTGGACATTTGGCAGTTGTGAAATGATTCTTATTTTTTATAAATTGCTTCAGTTTCTTATGTATTTGAGAAATGATAATTAAATCAGAGAAGGAGTTGCAGAACAGTTTTTTTCCCAGTTTCCTGTTTTCTTTCTCATTTTGGCTGTATTTGATTTATGCAAAACTTTTTAAATTTAATGTAATCCAAATTATCCATTTCATACCCCATGGTCCTCTCTCCTGTTTGGTCATGAATTTTTTCTTTATCTATATGTATGACAGACAAATTTTTCCATGTTCCCCTAATTTGCTTATATTACCATTTATATCTAAATCATACATCCATTTTGAACTTATATTGTTATGCAGTGTGAGATGTTGGTTTATGCCTATTTTTTGCTAGAGTGCTTTCTAGGTTTCTCAGCAGTTTTTTCTGACTAGTAGATTCTTCCCACAATGGCTTGGATCTTTGGATTCATCAAACACTACACTACTGTGATCATTTGCATTTGCTCAGGTACCTAATCTTTTCCATTGATCAACCACTCTATTTTTTATACAGGATCTGGTTGTTTTGATGATTACCACTTTGTTATATAGTTTGAAATCTGGTCCTCGAGTGTGACTTCCTTCACTTCTTTCCTATTGATTCCCTTGATATTCTTGACCTTTTGTTCCTCCAGGTAAAAATTGCTATTATTTTTCTACCTCTATAAATTATTTCTTTAGCAGTTTGGTATGGCATTGAATAAGCACATTCATTTTGATAATACTATAATTTTTGTCACATTGGCTCAAGGTTTATTTGTGTGAAGAGCGCTTTGTAATTGTATTTATTCAGTTCCTGCATATCTCAGCAGATAGACTCCCAAATATTTTATACTATCTGCAGTTATTTAAAATGGAATTTCTTTCTATCTCTGCCTGTTGTTGGCGATATGTGGAAATTCTGATGATTTGTGTGGGTTTATTTTATATCCTGTAACTTTATTAAAAGTTGTGGGGAGACAGGAACAACCACGAATTTTAAATCAATTCAGAATTTACTGAGGTCAACAGTGAGAGGGACTTATTTAAATAATAGTCATTCAAAAGGAAATGGGGGAACTTTGTTAAGGTGGCAGGCAGAGGTGTATTTGCCAGGCTACTCTGAGGTTCTGATTTCCCCCTCTCTCTTAACTGAAGATCTTAGTGAGAATCTCACTTGAAGGAGTACAGGGAGTGTTTCTATAAAACTCTAATTAATTTCTTAATCTCCCTCTGGAGGCTAGAGTCTCAGGGAGCTGAGGTGCTGGGACAGCAAACATTTCCTAGCTAGCATTTCAGCCTCCCTTCCCTTTCCTCTCCACGACCCACCATGTGTCACTGACCCATATCTGGGGTACTCTGTTCTCAGCGTTGTCTTCTTCTGCTTAACAGAGCTCTGCAGAGACAGACTGCTGGGGCGGCAAGGTCTGACTTCAGACTGTCTGTAAAGAGGGAGCTGTTCCTGGGCTTATTGAGGAAAGAGGAATCAGCTTGTTTTTTGGTTCTCATCAAGAGTCTAGAAACCTTTTCTCTGGTCCCAACTGTTCTCTTTCTCCCTCAATCTCTCTCTCTCTCCCTCTCTCTCCTTCTCTCCTTTCATCCTTCTATACCTCTGTCATTCTCTGTCTCTTTCTCTGTATGACCATGAAACAATCACTGCTCTACTTTGGTCCTTGGCTTCCTTCATCAAGGAATCTGTGAGGATCAAGTGACAATGGATATGAGTGTACTTTGAAGGGCATAGAGGACTTCACAAATGATAGACTTAATTGCTTTGTTACTACTACATTGCATGGTTGGGTAAAAAGAACAAAAACATTCAGCGAGACTGAATAGGCAATGAAGTGTGTACATGTGTGCCTCTGTGTCTGTGAGTTGTGTGTGAGTGTGTGTATGATCAAAACTTGACATGATGTGCTGATGCCCTGACACTCCTGTCCAGTCAGGAGTGATGCACAATCCATGATGTTTATTGGAAAGGCAGGTGTATTTTTGCCTAGGGTCAAGAATGGTTTTGGGCAAGACTAACGGGAACCGTCTTACCAGAGCTGTCTGTCCATGGATACAGGGGTATGGGAAGGTCCCCCAAAGCCATATCATGACTCTCCTTAGGCAGAGTCAGATGGGCTCTCCCATCATGCTCGCGAGTCACCTTCACTGACCAAGCTGACTAGTCTGAAGACCATTTAATGCTGGAAGACTGGTGGACAAAATCATGGGGTTTTTTTGTACAATTTTTCGTTGTAAGGGGAGGAATAGGAAGTTTAATTGGGGGCAAATGGCAGCGTGAGCTCAGGGTATGTTTTGGGGCTACCTAAGCTTATCTATATGAAACTTCTGCCTAAAGAGTATACCAAGTAGATGTGACTATGACTGTGCTAAATTTATGTGCAAGGAGTTATTTTTCTAAGCATGGGGGAGGGTCACTTGCCTTGCAATTAAATTCACACATAATATGGGGGCTTTAAGAATTTAATTAAATTGTAGAAACAGTTGAAAAGACAACATCCTCTGCTGTATCTATTACTCTGTTTTCTGTTTCCATTGTCCAGTCTTTATAGATCATTTCTTTTTGATACTGGATTGTCAACAGTTTTAGTGAGAGGGAGCTTAAGTTTCACAAAGAAAGAGGAGAGAGAGGGAGAGACAGAGACAGAGAGAGAAAGAGAGAGAGACAGAAAGAGAGAAAGAGAGAGAGAGAGAAAGCTTCCAGGATGAATTACTATAAGCTGAGCAGAGATCTACTGCTTGGCATGTATGGAGCAGAGTTGTTCAATCATTTCAGTTTTGTCCCCATGACCTCATTTGGGGTTTTCTTGGCAAAAGGACTGGATTGTTTTGCCATTTCCTTCTCTAGCTTATTTTGCAGATGAGGAAGCTGAGGCAATCATGGTGAAGAGACTTGTCCAGGGTCACATAGCTAGTAAGTGTCTGAGACCAGATTTGAACTCAGGAACATGAGTCTTTGTGACTACAGACTGGACACTCTATCCACTGCACCACCTAAAAGAATTATAATTATCTGAAACTGACAAGTGATTTGAGCTGTTATTACCACTGATCGCATCCTCTTAGTACAGCTGCAAATCTAAGAAACTGAAAGTTATTTCAGTTAGCAAAGAAGGAAAGTGAGGAAGTCACATATGGCAATCACATAAGAATTTCTTACTTTTTGCCTGTGTAGCTCCCTGTATCTGACCTCTCCCAGTCTCTGCTGAAGTTAACAGGCTGGGTCCTCAGGGGGAGGTTGACAACTTCTCTCATATCAGGATTCCAGGATTAATCCTGAGGAATTGAGGCTTCTCATACTGTCACTTATGAGCTCCAATGTGGTGTGCCTCACTCACTCCCGTATCAATTAACCAGATAATCAGCTAGATTTTTCCAAAGGATATTTACCAAGAAGGTAGAGCAAGGCCTGAAATGACAACCTTCCCTCCCCAACCCAGGAGTTCACTTCCCTCTGCACACGCTTGGTCCCTGGGAATGCTAGGCTCATACTTGAAGCACAGATAAAGAGGCACTTACATAAGGAACACCTGTGACTAGGGGTGCCCCTGGTTCTGAGAGGCCTGTTCTGCTTCCAAATGGTCCTCACCAAATGCAGTTTGGGCTGTGACATAACTGATAGATGAATCACTCCCTCATTTAGCTGAGCCACCTCCTTGCAGGGCTCATTGTCTTAGCTGCCCAGTCATTCCATTGATATACTGGGTTGATTCAGTTTCCCATTGGTTGCCATGGTTCCTTACTGGACTCAGTTGTTGCTGCCACTGACTCTAAACTGCAATGGTAGATGAAACCTGAGAGTGCTTGATGAATTTCCTGGCCTCCCTGGTCTCCTTTCAGAATTCTCATACACTGAAAATCAAAAAAGAATGAACATAAAAGGCATAGATGTCATAATCTCAGGGATACATGGCATCTGGGTGAGGAATGAGGGACCAAAACTGCTTCCCCTTCTCCATCTGGAGACCCATGGCAGCTCCTCCTTGCTCAGAAGTGTCTGGGAAGAGAGAAGTACATGAAGGACTCTGTCTGAGACAACTCAGTTCAGGCTCACTTCTGTTCAGTTATTAGTCCCTCCAGTTCCTCAGACCCACGAGACTTCGTCACCATATGGCACCAGCCCCTTATTTACTCATGGCCAGAAGTTTCCCCAAAGATACACATCTTGGGTGAAACCATGTTCAAGCTCTAGGGACTGGGGTCTCATGGAGAAGTCTCCCCTTGCACCTCTTCTTATATTTTGATTTTAAAAAATCTTTTTTCTTGTCCTTTCTTGGTAAATCTCTTAATGGACATTAGGATGGAACTGTAAATGTCAACAAGTGATCTTAGTCGAGGACAGACTTTAGACATGGAAGGATGTCCTAGGGAACATGTCATCCAATCCACTTATTTTACAGATGAGAAAAACAGGGGCCAGTGAGATAAAGTGCACTGCCCAAGCCTGTAGAGCTAAGAAGCAGCAGAGTTGAGATGGAAACCTTGACTTTCTGACTCTAAATTCAGGGCACACCCCACTGTCATCTATTGCTGGGAGCATCACCCATCCATAATGAGCCTCAGCTGTCCATCAGTATGTTACACTTTTTAAGAAACTTTCCCTGTCTCACTTATATTTGTAACAGGGATGTCCAGATGACAGCATCCTGTTTTAAAGAAGTGCTCCAATAACAAAGATTTGATGCACCACATCAGGCCAATAGAGGAACTATGTTGTGGGACAAGAGAAGTCTTAATTATTCTCTCTTATATAGAGCAATAGAGTTAACCACCTTTTCTTAGTTTTGTAATGAGCAGATGGCATCAAATTATGATAACCAAATATTTGATTAGGAAGAGACCGTTTGAATTCCAATATGGCTTCCCTCATCATCCTCACCTTCCTTCTTTGCTAACTGAAATAACTTTCAGTTTCCTAGGTTTACAGCTGTACTAAGAGGATGTGATCAGTGGTAATAACAGCTCAAATCACTTGTCAGTTTCAGATAATTATAATTCTTCTAGGTGGTGCAGTGGATAGAGTGTCCAGTCTATAGTCACAAAGACTCATGTTCCTGAGTTCAAATCTGGTCTCAGACATTTACTAGCTATGTGACCCTGGGCAAGTCTCTTAACCATGATTGCCTCAGTTTCCTCATCTGTAAAATTGGCTAGAGAAGGAAATGGTAAATATCCAACCTCCTATGCAAAGTAGGAAGCACTTCTGTAACTCACCTCACAGATGGTTGTCCAACCTGTACTTGAACATTTTCAGTGACAGGGAATTTAATACTTTCCAAACCATTTCACTAAGAAGCTCTAATTGCTAGTGATGACAATGGGATGACAGGAGACAAAGGATTTTAGAAATGTCATACTGCTTTTGGGTCGCAAGACATGGAAAATGGAGACATTATTCAAAACTATGATTACAATTGGAGTTGAAATTGGTATAAAAATAACAAATATGGCACAACTAGTTGATGCAGTGAATAGAGCAGTGGCCCTAGAGTCGGGAGGGCTTGAGTTAAAATCCGGCCTCAGATACTTCACAATTACTAGATGTGTGTCCCTGGGGAAGTCACTTAACCCTCATTGCCTCACCAAAAAAAAGCGAAGAGGAGTCATTTATTTGTGTGTGAAAGACATGGAAGAGAATTCTCTTTGTGAAGGAGTTGGAAGAGATGGTGAGAAAATAAGATGGAATGTCATCCTTTTTCATTAATCATTATTATTCATAAAAATATGCTATACACATTCCAAATATACATTTCAAGCTTCTGGATTACAAAAATAATGTGTATGTGATGAAAGCACATGAAATAAAATGAAACTCTTCAAAATCCTAAAGTTAAATCTCAAAAAACACATTATATCTACGAGGGTCAAGAGGAGATAAATTAAATCACAACTCTACATACAAAAACATTCATCAACCAATTTTTTATAATAGCTACTTCAAGATTGCCACATATTAAACTTAACTGTGCAACTTGTTTTATTTCCTTAAGTTAATTGAGATAAAACCAAAATTATTTGGATAAATCTGCCACCAAGTCATGACCAAGGTAAGATAAAAGATAGTTGACAAGCAATTTTAAGGAAAAAATATCTATTCTTTTCTTTTGAAAAATAAAATTTTGTTTTATTTTAAATAAAGAAACACCTTCTGTTTGGGAAGGTAAGTTTGAGTAAATAGTTGTTGCTTCTATTCTTAGCAATATGTGAATCGTTGCACCTTGTGCTATTAGAGTACTATTTCTTCAACAGATAATCTAAATGGAATTTGCAATCTGTGTTAATCTGAGAAAGCTTAGTTTCTTCTTTATTGTTGATTTAAATAATTGCCCAAACTTCAACTACTTTTTTACTTGGTTGTCTATTTTGAAAATTCGTAGGGTACTAGTAAAGAACTTGTAATTTTTATAAAATCCAAGAAAATTAATTATTTGCATATAGCTATTTCAGTATGATGGCCATAAAAATCTGAAGTTACTAGGAACAGATGAGTTCAAGGACAGATTCAGAGAGATCTAAAATTAGTTTCTTTGTTCTCTTGGCATCTAATAAGAAAAACAAGTCTTTGTAAGGAACAAAGGCTTCTTCTTATAAACCAGGTGAAAAGTTGATGTATGCTATTAACAAGGCTAAAGTTGGGGGATTTTGCCCACATCAGACTTCTATATCCCTGGCTTTCTCCATCAGGCTTTCTAATTGTGACTATTGGATAATAGGTTAGTATTCCTAAAATCAACCAGAAAGCAAACCTGACCAAATTAATATTTACTCAGGAATCTAAACCTAACCTTCTCTCCCCTGCAAAAGATAGTAGTTCAGCCTAGTGATTAATCTTGTATTCTAGGTTTTTCTTGAGGTCAGAGTCAAGGTGACAGAGAGGTACCAGGAAGTTGCTTGAGCTATCCCCAGTTACCTCCCAAATCAACATTAAATAAAGCCTCCAAATGGATTTTGGAGTGAGAGAGCACAGGAAAAGATGGAACGAAACAATTTTCCAGCTTAAGATAACTTAGAAGGACTTCAGAAGATGTCTGTCTCACTTAGGTAAAAGGGGAGCACAGCTCAGTGCAGATAATGTCCAGGCAAGCCAGCTGGAGATTCTAAGCTGCAGCGCAGGTCAGCAACTGAGGTCCTTGGTCCTGGATCAGCAGGCCAGCCATGAGGCCTCCAGTCCCATTGCAGAAGGCAAATTGGGAGCCCCAGAACCCCAACACAATAAATGTGACTAGGCCAGGACACCCACATTACAATGGGCAAGCCACAAGAACTGAGGCCCCAGTGTAGAATGCCAGTGACCAGGTCCTTGTTCCCCAGCACAAGAATCTTTGGAAAGTGCCCTCTGTGTCTCAGGAACAGAATTCGTTGTTAAAAATCACAAATAGAATGACCTACATTTCCTGTTGTCCATAGCACATTCCTACCTACATGTATTGCCAATAATGCAAAGTCATGAAAACACAACTGCACGTGAGCTTTCCCCAAAAAATGTGCCTTTCCTTTTCCTTACCTATTTATGCAAGAAAACAAAATTTATCCAGTTCCTGATATTTGAAACTTTGTGATTTCTTCCTAACTTTTCCCTTCTCATTACCAGAACTGTCCAAGCTCTGAACTGCCAATTTGACCTCCAGTCTCTCCCATATGTCCCCTCCTTTCTTCCCAAAGCCACAATCCTGATACCACCCACATAAGCTATTGAAATAGTCATAAATCATTGAATCATAGATTCGGAGATGGGAGGGGTTTTCTAAGTCATCTAGGCCAACCTTTCTCATTTTATGGTTAAGGAAACTGAAGCCCAAAGAGAACTCACTTCCACAAGTCTCTCCCCACTGCAACTCATCCTATGATCGGTGTTGTCAAAGAGTACTTCAAAGAGCCCTGGTATGACCATGTCACCCCCTCCACCTCAACTCAGTCAACTTTGCTGGAGTCTCACAATCACCTCCAGGATCAAATGTAAAATCTGTTGACATTTGAAGCTCATCATAGTCTATCCCTTCCCTTTTCAATCTTCCTACATGTTATATCCCAGTCCTGCCTCTCATACACTCTGTGATTCAGGAACACTGGTCTCCTTGCTGTTCCCTGAATACTTTTACAGAAGACATTTCTTTGCGTTCTTTTAACCTACTGCCTTCCTTCTGTTGATTATTTCCAGTTTATCCTCTGTATACTTTGTTTCTGCATAGTTGTTTGTATATTGTCACCCCCATTAGACTATGAGCTCCTTGAAAGCAATGTTTTGTCTTCCTTTGTATCCCAGCTTTTAGCATGGTATAGAGTGGGCACTCAGGAGAAGAAAGTGAGGATGGTGACCTTGTGCAGCACTCTCTCACTCAAATCAAAGTCAACTGCAAGTCAGGTCATCATCTTGATGTCATGGTACTCTTCTAGAACAAAGGACAAACACAAGCCATGAATGAGTGGCAGCTCCTCTCCTTTCCTGTCCTCTCTTCTGGTGTTCTGCTCAGGCCAAAAGCTGCCTTTTTTCCTTTGCATTTACTGATCACATTTCTTGCTGAAAGATCAAGCCTTAAACCTAATTCACCTTGGAGCTCATAGACTGGACAACAAGTCCCCACCCACCTAGTACAGAGGGAATCTAATAACTAAATAGTAATAAAATTCTTTTACCCAGGAACTCTGAAGGTCTTCCCCCCCAGTTTGATTTTTTTTATGAAAGGGTCCATCCCTTGAATAACTTAAAGAAGCACATTCATTGAATGGGTGGATCTCACTCAAAGTAGATTGTGATAAGACCTAAGCCTGAAAGGTCCAAGGTCTCACATTGTATCCTGGACCATTTCCAGTCATCCTGATGAATCATACCCCTGGACCCAGATAACTCAGGAGAAGAAAATGAGGTTGGTGACCTTGCACAGCCCTCACTCACTCACATCACAGTCAACTGCAAGTCAGGTCATCATCTTGACGTCATGGTCCTCTTCAAGAATGAAGGACAAACACAAGCTGAGTAGGCACTTAATAAAACCCTTCAGTAACTCACAACATTGTGGAATGTGAGAGTTGGAAGATATGGGGAAAAAATGTAATACAACTCATATACCAAAAGAGTCCTCCTAGGTATTATAACGGGACAGTTCATTTAATGTTGGATCATTCAAGAAAAGAGGTGGTAAAGGTTGGTGATGCCATGTTGGGTATGACTGAGGCAGTGAAACAATAATAGAGAGATGTCTGCTGTCTTGCCAGGATATGACAGAGAACATCCCCATATTTGTCAAAGTCATTGAATTCTACCTACATCTCATGATTCATCTGGGCACAACTGATACTAAGAAAAAAATAATTAGAAAAATATGGGAAATATTACTACATTTGGAAGAAGTTGAAAGACTTCAGGGGCATAGATACTGTGCTTCTCACTGTTGCTCATGAGAGACAAGGACTTCCAAAGAAGAAGGTCGATTTGGAAAGTAAACAGCTAGTAAAGATGGTACCTGAAAATGAGATCGGATTTCTGTACCATGGCTTAAGACATAAGAACAAGAAGCTCATAGCTAAGGGCAAATTACAACACTTGGAAGAATTTGTTTGTCTATAGTATTACTAAACAAAAAGGCGTTTCAAGATAAAAAGAAGAGTTGGGAAGGAAAAAGCCAACTAGCCAATATAACTCACAACAACATACCATAAAGAACAGCTATCATGTAAATAGCAAAAGAGAGGCCCAGAAATACATAGAAGACATAATCCAAGGAAAGAATCATCAGAAAAGCCATGGAATTGACTTGACATACCTCCTTTTACCCTTCCTACCACCAGCACGACCAGACTTATACATGCCCTCATACACACTTTCCATCTCTCATTTGGAGTAATCATTTCAACACTGCCATTCCTGGACAGGACATACCAATCAATAACTCTTCCTGTGAAATCAACCACCATTCCCTCTGCCTTCACTTTCTAAAACACTCCTCCTTGACCACCATGCTCCTATAGGTGTTTTGTTTCCCTTACAGTGAAGCTCCTTCCTTGTATTTTTATTCCCAACACATAATATTTTTTTTTCATTCTTCCAATACAGTGTACCTTTTAATTGGTACATCCTTATTATCCAAGACAGATTATAATTTGACAACTGTAGCTTTTTTGCACCGGAGTTGTCAGGGCTGTCTGTCGAAGGCAAAAACTGGCCATTTTCCTCTCTTCCCTTTGTGTCCCCTTTGCTCCCCCACACACACACTCCCCACTCCAATATATCAATTGTTTAGATCTCTTGGTTCTCAGTTTGTTCCCCGGTGGCTTCTACATTCATGTCACCACTCTAGCCCATGACCAGTTTTGCTTTTGATTTTCACATTCATTACCTCTCATCAGAAGGAACATGATTTCTGTGGTCAAACGAGCCAGTGAAAAAAATAGTCATTTCCTGCCCACAGTGAGGGAAGAAGCAAAAACAAAAGTTGGCAGCCAGGGCTGAGGCTAACCATATGTAGAGTAACACATATCTGTCTCTCTAGCATGACCTGAAACATGAACCACAAACTTCCTGCTCTGCTCAAATGCATCTCTCCCACTTCCTGGCCATGAACCCTTCTCCTCTCATACAGGAAATTTCCAGCATTAGATTGTTAACGTCCACTCAAAAGCAGGGCTATTATCTCCAAAATATACTTTGAGCTGTGCCCTCTTCTCTTCTCACCCTCTCTTTCGCTTGGTGATCTCTCAGGGTCTCATAGGTTTATCTGTATAAACATGACTCACCAATCAACTGAGGTAAAAAGTGCTATTCAAAGTCTGAAGAAGAAAAACTTATTATTGGAGGGGCAGGAGAGGGAACATTCATGGACCACTTCATAGGGGATGTAGCAAAAAAGATGGATTTTAACAACTTATGGTCCCATAGACACAATAATTGTAATAACTGGAAGGAATCTGAGGAGATTGTTAAGTTCAATTCTCACATCATTAGATGGAAAAAAATGGAGGCCTCAAAAAGAAAAATCAATGTACTCAGGGTCAGATGAGGGTATTTATGTAACATATCATTTGCAGCTTGAGCACATTTACTTTGCTACTTGATCCCATACTTTTGAGAAAGTGCAGTACACTTTTTGTATGTTGTACAAGGAACTGCCTCGATCAGTGGTTGATTATACATTGTCTCCTATTGTTTCTTCCATGTAAGACATTTCTCCAAAAACACTGTAAGAACCTAGAGGCCAGGTCCTGCGTAATTTACTTTTCTGTATCTTCTACATGGATTACCACTGACTGTTGCATGGATGTTCAATAAACAACTGTCCATAAACCATGTCATCCCCCTTAACCCCATGTAATAAATTTTACTAGAGGTTTCCCCCAGGATGAAATGTAAAATTTCCTGTGGACTTTCAAAGCTCCCCATAACCTGCTCCTAACCTTGTCATTCTTATGTGTTATACCCCACTCCTGCCTTTCCTGTACTCTGTGATTCAGTAACACTGGCCTTCTTGTTGTTCCTCAATGCCAAACTCAAGTAATTTCACTGGCTATCACCCATGCCTGGAATGCTCTCCCTCCTCATCTCTGCCTCCTATATTCCCTGGCTTCCTCCAGGTCCAAGCTAAACTCTTTTCTTCTACAGGAAGCCTTTCCTGGAACCCTTTTAATTCTAGTGCCTTCCAGCTGTTGACTACTTCCAGTTTATGCCGTATATACCTTGTCTGTGCATATTTGTTTGTATGTTGTCACTCCCATAAGACTATGAACTCCCTGAGAGCAATAGCTTGTCTTCCTTTGTCTCCCCATCTTTCAGCACAGTGCCTGACTAAAAATATAATAATTTTTATAATCATCAGTAGATAATTAATAAATACTTATTAAGTAACTTTCTGAAGGTGACACAGGTAGAAAGTGCACAAATTTGATCAAGTGACTCATCTCAAAACCCTTCAATGACTCAGAATTACAGAATATGAGATTTGGAGGGGACAGTAAACAGTGTCTAATACAATCCATATACCAAAGGAATCCTCACTACAACAAATGTATTGTCTGATGCGTAGAGATTAAATCCTTTTGACATACAAGACACTCTGAAATCTGGTGTCCCTCTCCCTTTCCAATGTTGTTTCATATTATCCTTCTTTAGCATACTCCCAGTTCTAGACAAATTAGACTCCTTGCCCTCCCCTCTTGATGGCCTATACCCCCTCACCTCTGTGCCTTTACTTACTTATTCCTTAGTTATAGAATCTCTTCTTTTATCTTATGCAATAGTTGAAATTCTAACCATTCTTCAAGATGAAACTCAAGTGTTACCTCATCCATGACATCTTCCCTAGGATTCCTATTCACAAAACATCATTTTCCTCCTCATACCTTACCTTCATGGATAGCATAAAGTCAGCAGTCATCTAGTATTGGGTCAATAAAGAAGACACAAGTGATAAGGGGGGTAGGGGGTGGGGCGTGATACCATATTGGGTGTGACAGAGGCACCTACATATTGGCCTGATAATAATAGTAGGGGTATGTCTGCTATCTTGCCAGGATATGACAGAGAATATCCTGATGTTTCTCAAAATCATTTAGTTCTACCTATGTCTCATGACTCATGTGGGCAAAAGTGATACTGAGAGAAAATAGCTACAAAAAATGCAGAATAATACCACGTTTTGAAGAAGAGGCTGAGAGAGTTTAGAGGCATAGATGGTCTTCTCCTCACTGTTGCCTATCACAGATAAGGGTTTCCAAAGAGAAAAACAGACTTGGAAAATGAACAGTTACTTAAGAAGATGATATCCTAAAATCCAAATGGATTTTTGGACTATGGCTTAAAATATGAAAACAGGAAACTTCTAGCCTGGGGCATAGTACATCTAATAATAGCTAAGAAAGATGCATTTCCCTACATTTTTACTAATCAAAAGGGTTTCAAGATGAAAAGAAGTTGGGAAGGAAAAGAAAACTATCTAATATAACTACCAAGCTATATATTATAAAGTATAGTGACAACATAGAAAGAAGCAAAGCAATAGAGATGCTTAGAAATTCGCTGAAGACAGAAACCAAGGAAAGAATCAGCAGAAAAGCCATGACCTCAGATATCTTCAGACAAATATACAAATCATATGTAACAAGCAAGGTGAACTAGATATTCTCATGTATAGAGACAAATTTAACTTTATAAATGTCCCTGAAACATGACAGGATGACATCTGTGAGCAGAATATAATTCTGGAAGGGTATTCCTTGTTCAAAAGCAAGAGAATAGGTAATGGGTCTGTGGAGTTTGCAGAAGTAACATTACGTATTAGGATTATGCATTCATATAAGGGGACCCATGAAATGGACTTGTGGATAGTATTCAGGTGAAGATCAAAGGAGACAGAAGCAAAGGTGATATTCTTGTTGTTGTTTACCAGACACCACCAGAACAAAGAGAAGAAACAGATGAAGAGTTTGGTGAACAGATCACAAGCTGAGTATAGAGTTCTGGATCTAACAGTAATCAAGAACTTCAGTGATCTAGAGATACTTTGAAGCTCTCTGTGCTGAAAGAAGTGCAGCTAATGAAGGGAGGGGGTGTGGAACCAAGATCATGGAGTAGAAACATGGACCTGCAGAAGCTCCCTGACATCTCCCATAAAATGCCTGTAAATAATTACTCTAAACAAATCTAGGGCAGCAGAAGCCACAATACGACAGAGTGAAAGAGATTTCCACCCCAAGACATCCTGGAAGGCCAATAGGCAAGGTCTATCACACCAGGCAGGGATCAAAGCACAGTCTAGCATGGGCCACATGGCATGGCAGGGACAGGGTCAGAACAGGCTTAAGGAAGCCTGAACTGCAGCAGCAGTTCCCAGGTTGCTCAACTCACAAATGCCACAGACAGCTTCAAAGGTCAGTGGGAAAATTCCTTCACCCAGGAGAAGGAAACATGGTCTGGATCTGTGGCAGCAGTCACTGCAGAGGCAGTGTGCATTTTTGAGCTCTCCACTTAAAGCTTCTGGGGGAACTGAGCACCTGATCAGAATCTGAGCCCTGAGAGGCAGCCCTGGGAGACATCTGCTTAAAGTCTCAGGGGTATTTGAGCCTCTGATCTGAATCTCACCCCTGAGGGGGTGGCTTTGCCCTACACCTAAAGCCCCTGGGGAAATTGAGCAGCTGATCTGAATCTCAGCCCTGAGCATGTCCCTGGGGTGAGGAGGAGCACTAGTGTGGTGGAGCTAGAGGCGTTCGTGGAGAGGAAATTCTACTAATAGATTAGGGCAGAAAAGGCTTTAATTGTTCCCAGACCAGTGTGCAGGCCAGGAGAGAAGTAAACACCTCTCCCTTGGTTGTGCCACCTTGGAGGGACTGAAAATGTACAGGTACCCAGAGTTTACCCTCCTCTTGACAAAGGACTCAAAATTCAAGTGACTGTTTAGGAAAATGCCCAAAAAAGGGAAAAACAAATAAGATGAGAGAAGGTCACTTTCTTGGTGAAGAGATATTTTCTTCCATCTTTTCAGATGAGGAAGAACAATGCATACCATCAGAGGAAGTCAGAGCTTCCAAAACCTCCAAAATAAGTATTCAATGATCTCAGGCCACGGAAGAGCTCAAAAAGGATTTTGAAAATCAGTTAAGAGAGATGGAAGAAAAATTGGGAAGAGAAATGAGAATGAAGCAAGAAAATCATGAAAAGTGAGTCAACAGATTGCTAAAGGAGACCTAAAAAGTGATGAAGAAAATAACACCTTTAAAAATAGGCTAACTCAATTGGCAAAAGAGGTCCAAAAAGTCAATGAGGAGAAGAATGCTTTCAAAAGCAGAATTAGCCAAATGGAAAAGGAGATTCAAAAGCTCACTGAAGAAAATAGTTCTTTAAAAATTAGAATGAAGCAGATAGAAGCTAATGACTTTATGAGAAACCAAGAAATTACAAAACAAAGCCAAAAGAATGAAAAAATAGAAGATAATGTGAAATATCTCATTGGAAAAACAACTGACCTGGAAAAGAGATCCAGGGGAGACAATTGAAAAATTGTGGGACTACCTGAAATCCATGATCAAAAAAAAGAGACTAGACATTTTTCATGACATTATCAAGGAAAACTGCCCTGATATTCTAGAACAAGAGGGCAAAAAAAATAATGAAAGAATCAACCTATTACCTCTTGAAAGAGATATGGAAAGAGAAACTGCTAGGAATATTGTAGCCAAATTCCACAGTTCCCAGGTCAAGGAGAAAATTTTGCAATCAGCTAGAAAGAAACAATTAAAGTATTGTGGGAATACAATCAGGATAACACAAGATCTAGCAGCTTCTACATTAAGGGATCTAAGGGTTTGGAATATGATATTTCAGAAGTCAAAGGAACTAGGATTAAAACCAAGAGTCACCTACCTAGCAAAACTGAGAAGAATATTTCAGGGCAAAAAATGGTCATTCAATGAAATAGAGGGCTTTCAAGCATTCTTGATGAAAAGACTAGAGCTGAATAGAAAATTTGACTTTCAAACACAAGAATCAAGAGAAGCATGAAAAGGTAAACAGGAAAGGAAAATCATAAGGGACTTTTCTAAAGTTGAACTGTTTACATTCCTGTATGGAAAGATAATATTTATAACTCTTGAGAATTTTCTCAATAGTTAGGTAGTTGAAGGGATTATACACACACACATACACCACACACACACACACACACACACACACACATAGACAGAGAGCACAGGGTGTGTGGAATAAGACGGGATGATATCTAAAAAAATACAATTAAGGAGTGATAGAAGAATATATTGGGAGGATAAAGGGAGCAATGGAATGGGGCAAATTATCTCTCATAAAAGAGTCAAGACAAAGTTTTTTCAATGGAGAAGAAAAAGGAGGAGGTGAGAGGGAAAAAGTAAAACTTATTCTCTTCACATTTGGCTTAAGGAGGGAATAACAAGCTCAATCAATTTGGTATGAAAATCTATCTTACAATACAGCAAAGTAGGGAAGAAGGGGAGAAGTGGGGTGGGGGAATGATAGAAGGGAGAGCAAATGGTAGGAGGGAGTAATTAGAAGTAAACAGTTTTCAGGAGGGACAAGATCAAAAGAGAGAATACAATAAATAGGGGACAGGATAGGATGGAGGGAAATATAGTTAGCCTTACACAACATGACTATTGTGGAAGTCTTTTGCAGAATGACACATATATAACCTATATTGAATTGTTTGGTTTCTCAGTGGGGGGGGGGGCGGTGAGGAGGGAGGAGGGGATAGAAGCTGGAACTCAAAGTTTTAGGAACAAATGTTGAGAATTATTTTTGCATACAACTGGGAAATAAGAAATACAGGTAATGGGGTATAGAATTTTATCCTACCCCACAAAAAACAGAGAAGCTGGAGATAAGGGAAGGGAGAGGTGTGATAGAAGGTAGGGCATAGTGAGGTAAAGGGTAATCAGAATGCAAGGCATTATGGGGTAGGGGAGAGGAGAGATGTGGAGAAAATTTGAAACTCAAAATGTTGTGGAAATAAATTTTGAAAACTAAAATAAATAAATAAACATTAAGAAAAAAGACTAGGAGACAAAACTGACGTTACCCTTTCAGTCTAGAAAAGTTTAAAAAAATACCCAGGGATTTATGTATTACAGTGTGGTGGAATGAGGGTTCAAATGAATGGAAAGGAATTTTAGCACTCCACCCAAATCAAATGCTAGTCTGGAGACACAGAGTGGCAGTTGAGATACAAATAAAGGAGATAAGATGATGAATGATATAAAGAAAAAAGGAAAGAATGGATATTCTTGTGGTCAGGGCTAAATCAAACCCTCTATTTGTATTTTAAAAGTCAACATACTAAAGAGTCATATCTATTAAGGCAAAGGGCCTCTGACTATCACAGGAACTACTTTTGCCCTTTAGACTGAAATAGAGAAACCAAAAGTCATTGAAAAAGCATATGCATTCTCATGTGGGGATGACAAAAGGGGCAACTATGTAGGTCAAGCTCAAAACCACTGAAGCAGAACAAAGGAAACCCTTTACCAAACTGAAAAAGGCATTTGATGACTCTAAGCAAGGTCCAGAAATTCATGGGCTCAAGAAATGAAAAGGACTTTTGAGATATAATGGTAACTATCCTTGTCCTTACCCCTTGAAGGCCACATATGTTATATCTCACCCTTCCCCTATAGTTCTCCAGTACTGTTAATGGGATTTGGGGTATCTAGTCTTGCTAGCATTGACTCAAGACCTGCCATTTTTGTGTTCCTCCAATTTTAGGGGTCCCCTAGTTCCATTTAGTGACAACAATCAGATTAATTTTCCAAAGGCATATTTGCTTCAAGATACAGCAAGACCAAACCTGTATATATCCATCTCACCCCCTAACATCTAGGGACATAATAACCCTTTATACCACCTTAGTCTAGGAAATGGAGTGATGTAACATTAGCTAGTGGGACTATATAGCATGGTGCCACCATGTTCCAAATGCAAAGCCCTACTGGGTTTGCATCCATATCCAAGCATTCTGGCTTCTCCAATATTCTCGTCTGGATTGGAAGAAATATCCAGCCTAGAATACTGCTCCCCAAATCACCATGTCTTGAGCATTCAGGCCCAGGGACTCCATTACCTGTGTCTATAACTGAAAATGCCAAATAAAATAGAACAAAACTCCAAGCCTAATTCTCAGGACCATCGGATGAAAGATAGAGAGGGAAAATAGCCATTCCCCCATTCAACTCAATACAGTACACAAATTTCAGATGAACAAAATCTTCATCTCATGGATGGTGCCAAAAAGAAAGAAAGAAGGAAGGAAGGAAGGAAGGAAGGAAGGAAGGAAGGAAGGAAGGAAGGAAGGAAGGAAGGAAGGAAGGAAGGAAGGAGAGAGAGAGAGAGAGAGAGAGAGAGAGAGAGAGAGAGAGAAAGAAAGAAAGAAAGAAAGAAAGAAAGAAAGAAAGAAAGAAAGAAAGAAAGAAAGAAAGAGAGAGAAAGAAAGAAAGAGAGAGAGAGAAAGAAAGAAAGAAAGAAAGAAAGAAAGAAAGAAAGAAAGAAAGAAAGAAAGAAAGAAAGAAAGAAAGAAAGAAAAGAGAAAAGAAAGAAAGAGAGAGGGAGGGAGGGAGAGAGAGAGAGAGAGAGAGACATTGGGACTATCTGAGTCTGATAGTTTGGTTTGTTTTTTTTTAATGTAGCCTGTTCCAGCTACACAAACAGTGGGAAAAGGCTACTTTTACCCATTGTGACAGGGATATATAGTAAAATGTCTTCTCCCAGAATCAGGTTCTTGCCATCTTCCTCATAGATGTCTTCATCTCAAATGACCTGGGCATGTACAGCAAAATTGCATTATAAATAAATCTAATCCCACCTCTTGTTTTAGAATTGAAGAGACTGAGGCATATGAGATTTCTTAGAGTTAAAGAGTTGGAAGGAACTCCAGAAGTCTTCTAGTTCTCCCCCTTTCCCCTCCCCAGCCACAAACTTTTTTTTAACAGATAAGGAGTTTGGTGCCTAGAGAGTGCCATTTTTTGCTAATAGGTGCCAGAGCTGGGGTTTTAATCTGAATCCTTTCTCTCCAAATCTTGTGATCTTTCCACTATACATGTGTATTTCCCCTCCTTCTTACTACCCACCAGAGGGTGTGAGCTTTTACCTGATACATAAAACATGTTGCCTGATTCTGTCTGGATCTATGATTTAATTTGACTATGTGACTTGATTTATCTCCAAATAAATACTTAAATACCATGCAGAACTGAATTGCTTGGCATTAAAATGTGTTGTTCAGTCAAAACAAAAACCGAAAAGATGCATCTAATGACTTCTTGGTTTACCTTTGTGAAAATGACATCCTTGAACAGGTGGAGGAAATAAGGAGGTAAAATTTTAAGTTGGATCTGATTTTTATCAAGAAAGAAAAATGCATTGCTTGGATAGAAATAATGGGAGCTTTGAAAGAGAGTACTCCAAGTTAGATTTTGTTACAGAGAAGACAAAATCCAGTATAGTCTGACATCCATCCTGTATTTTAGGACAGCAGTTTCCAAAGGGTTCAGAGAAATAATTATTCATTCTTCCTTGTTTGTCTTTCATTCTTGAAGAGGACCATGACATCAGGAAGATGATGTTATGACTTACAAGTGAATTGGATTTAAGTGATGGAGGGCAGCACAAAGCCACCAGTATTATTCTCTCCTCCAAAGCCATCTGGGTCTATTGACAACATATAGGTTAGGATGACTAGAGATGGTGAGAAATGATAAGTAGGATATTAGGACATGGAATTCTCTGGAAGAAATCATCCTAAGAGGAATGAAGAGACTATCAGAGTGAAACTTCAGAGACAAAAAGAAAAACAATTTTGATGAAAAGGAAAAGGAAAAATTGTCCAAAGTGACATTGAAAAATAGGAAACTATTGCAGGGGTAGAGACAGGGCATAGCCAGTCTAGGAGTTCAACTGGGCTACAGCTTTTGGAAAAAGTGATATATTATCGCAAAATTTTCCATTTTCATTAATTAAAATTGTTAATTAAATGCTAAGTTCACTTCTTTTTACCTATTGAAAGATCCATACTGACAATACCCTCTAAATTTTAGAATACTAGAACAAAGCCTTGATCACCCTACCCCAATTATAGCTCTGTTGGCAGTCAAAAGAAAATGGTAATTTGATCTTAGACTGAACAGAGTGGGCAAAGGAAGTGGTGGCTCTTTGGTATTCTATTCCAGTCAGATCATATCTAGAGTATTCTTTCAATTTTAGATGCTACATTTTACGAAGAACATTGATAAACAATAGTGTGTCCAAGAAAGGGACAATTAAAATTGTAAAGAATAATAAGATTAGGTTATATGACTGAAGTAGCTATGGATTATTAGTCAATCTGTCAAGCATTTGTTAAGCATTTATTGTGTACTAGCACTATGCTAAGCATTACTGCACTAGTCTAGGTGAGAGTTGATGAGGTTCTGAATTAGGATGGTGACTTAGTGAATAGACATGGGGGATACATAGGGAATATGTCATGAAGTTTAAATGATAAGAATGGATATGAGCAATCAGATTAAGGAGCTGATAATTCTGGTCACAGGCCCATGTGACTAAGAAGACAGTAATGCCCTCAACAGTAGAAGTGCAGAAGACCCTTCAAGATGGTGAAATAGGAGGAAAAAGTACAGTCCAGCTTGCAGCACAAGAACTGTAACAGAGAGCTAGGAAAAAGGGCATTCTGAGCATTGATCAGGAAATTGACAGAAAAACTACACTGGATCACCTTTCTGGCTCAAAATCCCAAATGTGACACAAGCTTCTCCCTCCTCCTCTCTATCTTCTGGATTCCCTCAATTTCCAACTGAAATCTCACCTTCTACAGGAAGCCTTTCCCAATCCTCCTTAGTATTTGTGCCTTCCCTCTGTTATCTTCTGTCTCTTCTTTATGTATACCTTGTTTTTGTATATTTGTTTGCTTATTGTGCTGACCCCTTTACCCTCCCTCCAATTACATTGTGAGCTCCTTGAGAGCAGGATTTGTCTTTTGCTCTTTTTTTTTGTATCCCCAGAACTTAGTACAGTGCCTGGCACATGGTACATGCTTAATAAATGTTTATTGACTGAGAAAAATTCTTGAAAGAAAACTATTACAAAATAGAATGAATAAATTATTTTGGTCTGATTTTTAAAAAGAGATATAGAAGTGCTCAGTGGAATAGCTTAAGTGTTCAACATGCAGAAGCAAATATAGTAGTATAATCTTTGGTAAACCCCTAAACATCAGTTACTAGGGGAAGGATTCACCATTCGATGAAAACTACTTGTAAAATCACTTGGTAGGCTGGTAGTTTTTAGACCAAACATATCATACTACATACCAAGATAAGCTCCAAGTGTTTACATCACCCAGATGTTAAAAGGTCACATTTAGACGAATAAGGATCTACAGATGAGGGAAGAGTTCGTAACTAAATAAGTGAAAGAGGTAGTGAATCAAGATAAAATATACAGTTTTTATTGCACAAACAAATGTAATATGACAAGTTAGAAGGAAAATACAATGGGGGGGAATCTTTACAAGTTTCTCTGATAAGAGTCTCATTTTCAAGATATAGATAAGTAGTGAAAGGATATGGACAAGAAACTTGCTTTTATTTTCAAATTATTATTTATTTTTAACATTTTTTCTTTAAATTTTTGAGTTCCAAATTTCTCTTTTCCTCCCATTCCCTCCCACTAAGAAGGTAAGCAATATATCAATTATACAGGTGAATTCATGCAAAATAAATTTTCATATTGGCCATATTTCAAAAAACAACAGGAAAATCAAGAAATTGAAAAAATTGTATTTCAGTTTGTACTCAGAATTCCTCAATATTCTCTCTCTGGAGGCTATCATTTTTTTCATCATAAGTCCATTGAAACTGCCTTGTATCATTTTCTCACTGTAGCAAAGTCTTTCACAGTTGATAATCATTACCACATTGCTGTTACTGTGCTCAATGATCTCCCAGTTCTTCTCACTTCACTTTGCATCAGTTCATATAGGCCTTGCCTTATTTTCTGAAACTACCCATTAAGGTCTGTTTACTTCAATTTCTTCAACTATAAAATGGGAAAAATAATAGTGCTCCTTAATGTATGACTGTCTTTAGGATCAAATGAGGTAATATTCATAAAAGCACTTAGCATAGTACCTGACACATAGTAGATTATTTAAATGTTTATCTCCTTGATGGTCCCCATTCCATCTTCACAAGGTGCTGTCTACTTTCTCTGCTCACAGAAGGAGAACACTGACTCAAGGGAATTTAAATCTCAGATAATTCTAGCCTCCCTTGTCCCCCAGTCACCATTAGAAGAATTCTATCCTACTCAATGAATCTGAGAAGAAAAAAAACACTCACGGACCTCAGATCCTCAAATATTCCAGTCAATGGGTTGCTATTGGAATATCCCATGTTAATGACACAACTTGGCTGAATTCATCAATCAACAAGCATTTATTAAGCATCTGCTATGTGATAGACATTGCTAGAACTGGGGATACAAGTATAATGAGTGAAACAATGTCTACCAATGAGACATTCTATGTAGGCCAAAGTAACAGTCAGGAACCTCTCTGGATCATAGCAGTTAGACAGGAACAGACATAAAGTGAAGGTAGAGCTGAATGTTTAGGAGGAGAGAGAATAGTTTTTGTTTATTTGTGAAGTGTGGAGGTGGTACATGGAAATAATTAGTAAACATTGGAGGCCCACACCATCTGGAGATCCAGGAGTCAGAGTCAGGACAGTATGTAGTGAAGGAGCTGCCCAGGGAGCAATTTGAATTCTATAATGGTGGGACCTAAGAAGCAAATGAACAAACCATCACCAACTCCTGGTCCTCCTCATTCCACAGATATTTTTCCCATGCCTAAAGGACCTTAATTTTCATTTATTTACATACTTATTCATAACTAATTACTTATTTCCGTAAAGGACTCTATACTTGAAGTCCAGGTCTCTAGGCACATACTAAGTAAAGGCTCAGAAAAAACAACTGGTTAATTCAATTCTGGTAATTTTATAATGTGGTAAATTCCTGGTGGGGGCTCCACCCCCAAAACAGAGTGTTCCTTGTTTTGAAAATCTCTTATCTTTGACTGAAATGAAGGGAATTAAGACCCAATTCTATCCATTTCATAAGTTTATAATTCTGCGCATCCAGGATAGAATTGGGAACCTGTGGCCTTCTACATCCTTAAGTCCAATTTTTTGACTGAATATACTTAAGGATTTAGAAGGCAACATGTGGCCTTAAGGCCACAGGGTTCCTACCCTTGATCCAAGATATCAACATTCATAAAGAAATTAGTGGAAAATAAAACCAACAAACCAAGTAGCCCTTCATTCCTTGAACCAACCATGAATTTTAGAAATCACACCCTTAATGAACTGAAAAATTTTTTCAAATATAGACTTCTCAGCTTCTGTGTTTATGTTTTTCATTTTTTCTTCATATTGCCTCTCTACTTTTTCTTCTTTGTCTTGCTTTTCCTTTTTATCCTTTTCTGTCAGAGGACCTTTGTTAGCATACTTTAGTTCTATTATTTGCAGAGCATTTTCTCTTTGTTTTGTATAGATTTCCTTCAGGGCCTTTCTCCTGTTTTTCAGTGACTCGTGAGTTTCCTGGTATATTTTTTCTGAAAAGTATTTCCCCTGATTATCCTGCACCATTTTCTCGATTATTTTTAGCAGCATATTCACTTGGGCTTCTCTTTCACTGCCCTGAGCTTTATTATTGAAGGCACAGTATCTTCCTCTACACTCTTGCACAAGACTTTGGAGATTCTCATCAGACTCTTTCACAAAGTCCTCTAGTGGATCTACCAAGTCCTCTTTCTTAGTGAACAAGATGACCATGTGGTTCATGGCTAATTTCCCAAAGAGTGCCTTAATCAAAGAGACAGCATGTTTTGCTTCATCAGTGTATCGATCGAGTTGCTGAACCAGAATGATAGCATGTGGCCCTGGGCAGGAATAGATAACAAAAAGACTGATCTCATTGCATGTAGTTTCTAGGCTTTCTTTTGTGTCAAACAGCCCAGGTGTGTCAACAACTATGAGCTCTTTCCCTTTCCAGGTTCCAACTTCTTTTTGACAGGTCTTGGTCACAGCATGTGGTGAGATTTTAGATTTAAAAACTGCCTTCCCAAGGATGGTATTCCCTGTTGCACTTTTCCTATTTCCAGTTTTCCCAACCAAGACAATACTCAGCACACTGGCCTGATCAGTATCCACATCCTCATCATGGAACTGTGGGGGAAAATTTGGCCAATTCAGTACTTTATGTGATGGTTAACAGTTATGAGTGGGAACTACAGAAGGTTAGTTATTAAAAATAAAAAAATCATTTGCTGGGGTTTTTGATCCCAATCTGGCCTGAAATCCCAGACTGTCTAGGATTGACTTTTGAATCAATTTTAGAAGAAGTAGACTGAGTTTAAAAAGAAAAAGAACTTTCTCATTCAGATCTGTAAATGGATATGTATAGATTAGCATAAATCTATTGCTTTTAAAGATTAGTAGAAAGATACTCAACTGTACTTTGTTTTCTTTTTAAAATGTATCATGTCATTTAGCATAGTACTTACTCATTTACAGAAACAGTGTGGTGTAGTGAATAGAGAGCTGACCTTGGAGTCAAGATGCCCTGGGTTCTAGCCCTGTCCATTTCTGACACATGCTTTCTTTGTGACCTTGGGCAAGTTACTTGAATTTGTAGTTCTCTAGGTAAAACTTTAAGACTGTGAGGTGCAAAGAAAGAACCAGTTTGCATCAGTAGAGAGAATTTCCTCACCTCAAGCCTGAACTATTGAGCATTCTCCCCTATCCTTCAAGTCTCTCAGCACTCCCTCTTCCACTCAGTAGTCACTATGATCTTCCTACAACACACATCTCACCACGTCAGTCTGGGCAGCTTGTGGTTGACAAAATTTGTCCTCCTTCCTTCCTGGCTCTTTCCTCATTCCTTCCTTCCTTCTTTCCTTTCCTTCTTTCTTTGTTTTCTTTCTTTCTTTCCTTCCCTTCTTCTTTCTTTCATCTTTCACAAAACCTTAAATGCAGTTCACTCTGAAGCTCATAGATTGAAGCACAATAGGTCTATAACCAAGCTCCACTTAATGGCTGTATTTTGGGTCCTCCTGGCTTAGAGTGAATGTCAATGGTAAATGTTTTTCTTTAGAACAACAACCCTGAGGGTCTTCTCCTCCCAGCTTGATTTTTTTTTTGCACTTACACAGGTCATCCCTTGACTAACTTCTTAAAGAGGCCTATTCATTGAATGATTGTTGCCTCACTCTAAGTGAGTAACAGAAAAGGCCTTAACCTAAAAGGGCCAAGGTCTCCCATTACATCTTGAGCCACCTTCAGTCATTCTGATGAATATCTGCTCCCTGGATCCACTTGGCTCTGGAGGAGAAAGTCAGGCTGCTGACCTTGCACAGCCCTCCCTCACTCAAATCAAAGTCACTCAAATCAAAATCATCATTTCCCTGATGTCATGGTCCTCCTCAAAAATGAAGGACAAACACAACTCAAAGACCATGTCAGTCTCTCCCCTACCAGAAATATTCTAGTTGCTCCCTATTACTTCTAGCATCAAACAGAAATTCCTCCTTTTGGTATTTGAAGTCCTTCAGAACCTGACTCCTTCCTATTTTTCCAGTCTTTTTAAACCTTAATCCTCTTCAGAAACTACTGATATTAGAATCCTTATCTTTTTTATGCAAAATATTCTATGTTCACCCTCTTTGCATTTTCATGAACTGTCCCTCATTCCTTGAATTCTCTCTCTTCATCTCCTGGCTTCTTTCAAATTTCTCCTAAAATCCCACTCTTTGCAATCTTACTGCCTTTGTGCTGAGAGGATCTCCAATTTGTGCTATATATAACATTTGGCAGAGTTGCTGGTATGTCAGTCCCCTATTAGAGGCTGATCTCCTTGAGGGCAGGGACTACTTTTGCCCTTCCTTGTGTCCATAGCACTAAGCCCAATTTCTGGCACACATTAGGTATTTAATAAATGTCTGATGACTTGACAGACTTCTCTTTGCTAGTTAAGCCACAGGTCTAGTCCCTGTTCACATCCCACTTAATCATTCATTTGATTTTTATGTTTAATGGTTTTGATTTATTTTAAGAAGCTTGATTTCATGCTATTTGGGGCAATGCTGTGGTTTGAGTATAAGAGTCAGAAGATCTGAGTTCAAAACTTGATTGACATTCCCTGGACATATCACTTGACAGAACTTGGCATACATCTATAATTTAGAGTGCTTGTTTATGACTTGGTTATAACTGATTAACCACTGTTTGCTGGTGGGAACATTTCCTAATTGTAGTTAAAGTACATAAAAGGCCTAAAGAGGATGTTGGGAGGTACCTTAAAACTCTAAATCCCTGAAGTCAAGTGTCAAAAATCAGTTTGCTACACTGTTAATTATTGCACTATCTGTTACTTGTTACACACCATTGTCTTCAGTTTGACTCCCCCATTAGACCTAAAAATCCTTGTCAATCAGTGCCCTGTCTTCTTCTTCCCTTATCTTCCTAAAATAAGAATGGATGCACAGTAGATATTTGCTCAGTATTCTTGGACTGAATGACTGTCTTTTCTCCCTTAACCATAGCTCTTTGTCTTCTATATTTCTATAGTTACAGTAGGTTTAGGTTTAGCAATTGACTGGTTTCACTCTCAAGGTCCTTACGCTAACAATAGGCTGGTAGTTTTGCCTGAATCAGACCCAACAGGGAAGGAAACTCCTCTCTACCCATCTTCCCAATTGCCTAGGTGAGATTGACCTTTGTCTAAAATGTAGGGAGAGCAAAATTCCCTTTTAGCATCCTCCTGCTTCCTCTTACTGAGTTTCTCTTTTTTCTTTTGTGGCAGCCCTCTCCAAACAGATATCCAATAAGCATTACACTGAGCTTAGTGCCTAGACCCACAATGTCAACTGTCAACACAGGTTATAACAGTTCCATTTTTCCTATTCTTGAGTGTCCTGCTAGTTGTTTGACTTTTGAATCTCTGACAAAACAATTCATGATGAAGTAGTCATGGAAGATCATGGTATATAAAATTACCTGTCCCTGGTTTATTTGCACTAAATTCATTTGTCTAGAAAATAATTAGTTGTAAAGAGCAAAGTTCTGAGGGTAAGATTTCAGACATCAAGACAGGATGAAGGTGCTGATATTTTGAGGAAGAAAGGCTATTCATGACTCCTCACACAAGGACATGACTACTTTCTCCCTTTATGTCTAAGCTCAGTCATGTCTCTGACCCATCAATTTCTCCTTTCTAGATTGGTTGGAGAACACTCCAGCTACGATACCTGGACATGACCCTACCTGGATTATGAGACTAAAGTGAGTATGATCCCAACCTCGTAGTGTCCATAGATGGGGTTTCAAGCTTTCTTTCATAGGGAGTGAAGAATAGTCCCTCATGTTTGTATGATGACTACAACTATTTCAAGTCACTTCTGAATTAATTATTTTATTTCAACCTTCACAAGAACATTGTCAATAGAAAGGACATTAATTGTTATGAAGAAATTGGGGGCTATAGTGGTCAAAAGACCAATAACAATAATTCATTGCCTATAGGACAAAGTCTAAAATTCAAAGCCTGCCTTAGTCTGGCCCCAACGGATTTTTACAAGCTTCTCTAAAGCACTCTACAATACCATTCTTCCAGGCACCTGGGCTCACAACCTAGAAGTGACCCTCGACACACCCTGCATTCTCTATCACTCTTAGAATTCAGTACCAAGACTCACTGTACCCAGACCGCAACATCTCCTAAATGTCACCTTCTCTCTGCTCACACAGCCACTAGCCCATGGCAGGCTCATATCTACCACCCAGGCCTGGGCTGTTGTAATAGCTTTTCAATTAGTCTCCTGGCTTCAAGTCTCTCCTAACTCTAATCCCTCTTCCACTCAACTGCCAAATTGAATTTTCTAAATTGCAGGCATAACTGTGCTATTCTTTTACTCAATAAGCTGTAATCAAATATAAGACCCACCCTTTGACATTGCAATCCTTGACAACTTTACCCCTCCTTCCTTTTCCAGACTTTTTATATTTTTTTCCACCAGATGGTCTGTGACACAGTCTTTTTTCTACCTGTTTCTCCACCAGGATGCTCCATCTCCTGCCTCCCTTTCCTTTTCACTGGCTGTTGCAGGGTAAGGTAAAGAGGGCTTCTTTAGTGGGGAAATGATCAGTTGTGGAGTGGAAGAGAAGGCTCCTCTTATTCTAAGATAATTCCTTCTTCACTGATTCTTCTGGGCTGAGCTGACATTCTATTAAAATGCAAATAATCTTTTCTGGAAAGGAGAGTCTAATAAAGTCATTATAAAATATTCATTTCTTATTTAATAATACTAGCTATCATTTATACCCTGCTTTACAAATATTATCTCATTTTATCATTACAATAACCCTAGAAGGTATGTATAATTATTATGCCTGTTTTAGAGATGGGGAAATTGGGGCAAGCAAAGATAAGTGACTTGCCAGGGATAACATAGCTTATAAGTGTCTGAGGAAGATTTTGATTCAGGTCTTCCTGATTTCAGTCCAGTGCTCTAACCACTGAACCTCCTACCTGCCTGCCCCTAGGAAGTGATAAATTGGTCAGATGAACTATTAGCTGAGAATAGGACATTGAAGGGGAGATACCTATGATGTCCAAGTGTGGATAGCAGAAAAGAGAACAAAGAGGGGCTCAAGATAGTGGGACACTTGATTCCTGAGGCTCTTTAGAAGGAGGGTTGAAAGCAGATAGGGAATAGTAAGAAGTAGGAAAGCACAGGAAGGGGGATTGGTGAAAGAAGGGAACAACAGGGATGCCAGGGGCCTCTTACTCCACATTTGAACTGAAGCCCAAGATGATGATATGGTATTAAATGTTCTATGTTCAGAATTTTATTTTTCTGTTTCACTTTGAGTTCAAGTCTAGATTGCTAATGCATTCTTAGAAAGTTATTACTATACCTTTAAATCTGGGGATTAAAAATAGTTTAATGGACAGTAAAGTGGAATGTTGTTTCTTTTAGAGCAAAATGCCCATGTCATGGTGTGGGGAGACCAGGGAAAAGACTTTCCATGCTCCCTCATGGGCAGGAATCCCTAACCTCCATCTGTCTGGTGGCATTATCATGTAGCAGGAGATAATTAACTTGGATCTAGCTCCGAGTGCTGAGGGAGCTGCAGAAAGAGATACTCACTGAGGTAGCAGGTTGATTCGATGTAGCAGCCATCTTAGAGGGTTTGGGAGGGAGACAAAGAAAAAAAGTTTAAGTTTAGGCAGTTAGAAAAACAATCATAATTAATCAGAAAGTTTCTAGTGCCCTATTCAACTAGTGGATAGGTATATAACCAAGGCAATATTCACAGCACCAATGGACCAACAGAGACTATGAATATGCTGTCATAGTTCTTAATTGCAAAGTTTAACAAACTCTCCATACAGAAGACAAAAGAAAAACATTTATTCAGACACCAGAAAACCAAAGTCATCATGGCAACAATGAAATCCATCATGATAAACAAGAAGTCTATATACATTATCAGGCCTTCCAACAAACAAACACCCTCAAGCAAAATGTCCTTCTCTCACTCACAGCCAGCTGCCTGCTTTCTCTCTCTCCCTCAGATCTGACTGGTCTCTCTCATTTCTTCTCAGCTCTACTTCACCCAGGCTTCCCTGTGATTCAAGCAGGTTGCATGTGTCTATTAATGAATAGGAAAGATTTTCCCTTTATGCCAAAATACATTAACAATATAGTAGGAAGTACATTTTCCATGAAGCCTGCCCAGACCATCTTCCCTAGGAGTGATCTGCCCCTCTTCTGCCTTTTATAACCTATGTTGTCTGCTTTGTAGGAGATCTATTGTGACTTTTCTTGTAGTCATCTGGCTAAATCTTGCATTTCCAATGCTCGATTAAGAGTCCTTTGAGGGCAGAGCCTGTGTCCTATACATCCCTGTGTCTTCCATCTCTGCACTCCTACTGAGCCTAGCACAGTATTTTGCACATTGTTTATAAACAAGAAATGTGTGATTGGGTCTAGAAAGACTGGCTAGATTATAGTAGGCAAAGGAAAGGAACCAGTATTCCATATATCATGGCCCCTGCCAGGTATGGCTCCACATCTGAGACCTGATTTGAACTCATAAAGATGAGACTTCCTGACTCCAGGCCTGGCATTTTATCCACCTAGCTGCCCACATATATACACATATATGGAAAAATACACACACACACATACATACATACATACATACACACACACACATATATATATATATATACATATGGATACACACATATGCATTTTCTTTTTCATGGATAGTACAGAGTTGTAAACCAGGTAAGCCTGGTCATAGGATCATAACTCTAGAACTGGAAGGATACTCAGTATCATCTAGTAGTATGTATTACTTTTATAGATGAGGAAACTGAGGCCCCCAGAAGTCACTTTCCTGAGGTCACACAGTAGCTCTACTATAGATATTTTTTTAAAATGCTTTTTATTGATATCTCTTGTCATTACATCCTGAGCAGAATAAAACTTTAAGAACTTTAGTGTAGGCTTACGATGTTCATATTTTGCCTTTGGTGTTTTGAAGGTTAAAGTTTTGTCAGTAAAGAAATAAATAACAAAAACATTATTGAATGGACAAATATCACTTTTCTAATTTAGTTGTGAATAATTCAAGGTTTCTGAATAGAGTTGATAGACAAGGGAGTATATCTACTAACTGGTTCATTGGGTGTTGGGGGAAAGGAGCCAATCGTGGTCTATCTTGAAATCCAATCTCCTTCACTCCTCAGCTATGTGATCTTAAATAAGTACCCAACTGGTCAATGTCTTCATTTCCCCAAATGAATCCAACAGGGAAAATATGATTAAGTGAAGAACTAAGGGGAGGGTTCATTCTGAATAGACACTGCTTATAATGTGGGCATTGCTACATTTCTCCTTTGCTGTGTCTGAGTAATAGTTTATGGCATATGATGGTGCCAACATTTGTCTTCAGGTCTCTGGATTAAAAAATATTTGGGGGCGCAAAACTGGTAAACATTCAGTTCTTTTTCACTGTGGTCTCAAATCACTCTCTTGTGATTTGAATCTGAGCACTTCTAAAAACCATTTTGAAGAACACTTCGGCTAGAAGCAACAGCCCTGGTTTCAGTTTCTCTCACCCACCTCCCCTCAAGAATAGTCCTCACTCACAAACTGGCAAAGTACGAAAGGATGATCACTCACCTGAGAAAGGATTGTCCTTTGGAAGTCAACCCTGCGGCTCTTGGAGGGAGTGGGGACTCAGCCAACACACATGTACTTCACCCCGACTCAACAGGAACCAAAGCTGAGCAAGGAGAGAAACAAAGTAGACTGTCTGAGAAGGGCAGGTTTGACCCCTAGACAGAACACTGAGACTCCCTTCCCAAGAGGTGTCGCCAATCAGTCACCTGGCAATTCTGGGCACTGTGCCTTTACCAAAATGCATAGCCTTCTCCCTCCTCCTCACTGAGCTGCGTTGTGGGGTCAGTGTTGGTGTGAGTTGTGCCTGGCACCTGGGTGTGTGTGAGCAGTGGAAGTCAGATGGAAAATGACTTACGGACTTAAGGATTACCGATTTTCTGACACTGGGGCGATTAAGAGAAAGAGAGGGTGTGCTCATGCCATATACTTGAGAGCCCTTTTGAGCCAAGAGGATTCCTGAGCTGAGGAAACAGGAGAAAGACTTGTACTAGGCACAAAACACTCCTCTGGAGTAACAAGCCATCAGCTCTTAATTATTAGATCTGTAGATTACCCTCCTTCCTATCCTTTGGTACCTGCCTCCCTGTGGACCATTTTCCTGCTTGCTCCCCTGGCCATTATTTTCATGTTCTTTCTTCCCCTCCCACTGAAACCTTGTGATAAGTGAGCCTTTCCCCTTTTCTTGCTCTGTAAGTTACATTCTCCATTTAAGTTTCCTTTCACATGGAGCAGTTTCGTGATAAAAAGGAAAGAAAACACACTTTTGGGTAAAAGAAGATTCAAGATATTGCCACCATTGACAGATTAATTTTTTGATGTCCGAAAGAAATAGGAAAAGAACTTTGTCTTAATTAAAAAAAAAAAAACACTTGTAGAACATGTGTCTAAAGAAACAACTTTGACACAGGATTTGAACAGCTTTAGACAGAAAGTACACTGTGGCATAAATATGAAATACTCAAAGCCCTCACTTGATCCTGTTATCACAACCAGCTATCCTCTGCTTGGTGGTTGAAATTTTTGAAAAAATTGGCACCAGTCAGTGACTTCACTTCCTCTCCTCCGATTATATTCTTTTTTTAAAGATATAAATTGTATTTTTTATCCTGGGCTCAAACACCAAAAAGAGTATATACATAGAAGAATACCAAAAAAGAACACTGCATGTGAAATTTTGAATGTTTATTTTTACTTCTATTTTTACAATATAAAAATTCCACACATTGTTTTTAAAAGCCTCACTTTTCTGTACTTCCTTCTGAACGTCCTTTTGTCTCCCTTCAACCCACTCCCCCATTAAAATGTAAGAAAGGAAAATGTGACAAATAAGGATAATCAAATAATATAAATCTCCACAGTGATCAAATCCAACAATGCATATATTTTTGTTTGTTTTTAATTTTGTTTATTTTTCACATTCATTTAAAAAATTTTAGCTCCCCTTTCCTTCCAGACTCTTCCCAGCTTATTGGGAAGGCCAGCAATATGATACTCATTTTACAACAATTTTTGGGGTGTAGACTAAAAATTAAATGCTGTAAATTGCCTGTGTGAGAGAAGGATTCGTGGCCATGAAGTGGCAGAGATGCATTTCAGCAGAGCTGGAAATTTGTGCATCATGGCTCAGGTCACACAACAGAGATAAATGCATTTGTACTCCACCCAAGGTTCACCTCAGTCTTGGCTGCAAACTTTAGTAGTTTCTTTTTCCCCTCACTGTGAGTGAGAAAGGATTATTTTTCTCGCTAAATTCAGCTGATCACACAAGTCAAGTTCTTTCTGATAAGAGCTATTGCATACGAGACTAGGAAGCAAAAGTGGTCCTGGGCTGGTGTGCCAATATGCACACAGGAAGTCACTGAGGAACAAAATGATAATTAAGAGATGTGAACAATTACACAGGATGCAGTGGGGAGAGTGGGGGGAAAGCAAAGCAGATACAAAAGTTAGAGAGGAAGAGGCATGGACAGCCCTGACAATTCCATTGCACACAAACTATAGTTGTCAAGTTGTCATGTGCCTTGGTGGATAAGGATGCAGCAATTAAAAAGTGTATTGTATTGAAAGAATGAAAGAAATTTATTAAGTAAGGGGAATAAAAATATAAGGAAGACAGTGCCTGTCCACAGGGAACTTACGATGTAAAGAGAATAAATCACATAGAGCAGGATGGTGGCCAAGGAGGAATGTTTTAGACAGTGAAGCCAGAGAAAATGATGGTTAGTTTCACAGGATGGTTTATTGATTGACAAGTCCTTTCCAGTGTTCAAGTAATTACTCATAATTAGAGCTATGTGGAAGGGAATAAAGTTGTGTTAAGTCAATTAAACAAGCATTTATTATTATTCTATTAGCCTAGGCCTGGTGATAAGCTCTAGGGATAAAAAGAAAGGTAAAAAAAGAGGAAGGGCGATAAGTATTTCTGTAGAGCCTACTGTGTGTCAGGCATTGAACTATAGGCTTTGGGCTTTGCAAGAATTATCTGCTTTGATCCTCACAACAACCTTGAGAGATAGGTGGTATATAGGTGGTTTCCATTTTACTGTTAAGGAAACTGAGGACAATAGGAATTATATGACTTGCCCAAAGTCACATATCTAATAAGTGTCTGAGGTCAGATTTGAACTCTGGTCTTCCTGACTCCAGGTCCAGCAGTTTGTGCATTCTGCCTGCTAGCTACAGGTCATGCTTTCTAGAAGGTCATAGTTTAATGGGAGAGATAAGAAACAATGTTTTCCTTGTGTGTGTGTGTATGTGTGTGCGTACACACATATATGGATACACACATATAAACATAGACATATGTACATATATATCCATGTATATGTGTATATATACATATACCCTTATGTATTTGTATGTATATATAGATGTATGCACCCATACCACCTTTACATATGTATGCATAACACATTCCTATGTACATATACATGATATTAAATATTAACATATATGTACATATACACACACATATATAGGCATATACTGAGAGACACAGAAAGAATAATCTAAGAGGGAAGACACTAAGATTAAGGTGGACTGCCAAAGCCATGTTGGAGAAGGTAGGACTTTAGCTTAAATTAGAAGGAGGTCAGGGAAGTGAGTAGGTGGAGATAAGGAGCAAAAGAATTCTGAGCATGGGGGACAGTCCCTGAAAAGACCCAGAATCTAGAGATATAATAGAGTCTGGTGCAAAAAATACTAAAGAGACCAATGTAAGTAGCTTACAGAGTATGTGAAGGGGAGGAAGATATAAAAAGATAGGAAAAGTAGGAAGGGGCCAGTTTATGAAGGATTTTAAACACCAAAGATAGGAATTTATATTTGATCCTAGAGGTAATAGGGAGCCACTAGATTTTATTGAATAAGGAAGTAATAGGTACCTTAGGAAGATAATTTGACAGCAGAATGGAAGATGGAACGATTGAATGAGTTCTGTTTTAAATATGATGAGTTTAAGTTATTTAAAGGACAGCCAGTTCAACATGTCCAATAGAGATGTCTTAAGATTAGGAGGGAGGTTAGGGCTGAATAAGTAGATTTCAGAATCTTCAACATAGGGATCATAATTCTATTCATGGAAGGTCGTGAAATCACCAAGTGAAATAGTATAGAGAAAAAGATTAAGACAGTCCAATAAAGAACCTTGGAGTGTCTAGATGAAGATCCAAGAAAAGAACAGTTAGATAGGGCTATGCACATTAGCATCACAGGAAAATGGCCAGGAAGTGGCAGGGCATACCAGAGATGGAATGAGATATAGAAATGTTTATCAATCAGAATCTAGGGGCATGGTGGTAGGAATACAAAATCTGGTTTGGGGACAATGTGGATGGAACTGGTAGATGCACTGAATGCATATGTCTATGAAGAAAAAGGCTTTTGATTACTCCCCCTCCATTTCTTATCTTGTCTACTAAAGAGTCACAATGGTATTTCTCTTTGGGTTTGTTAATCATCTAATTCATTGGGCAGTTTCCTATTATTTTCTCATGCTCCTTCCATTTTCTGCTCTCACTGACAAATGCCTTCCCAAGAAGAATACTTCATTCTTTGTCCTTCTTTCCAGTAGTATCTGTTCCTTCTCTTACACCTCTCTCCCCCAATTCATTCATCCCAGAATGGGTGTTGAAATACTCGTTGTTCCCCATTGCCACTAACAGACTCTTCTTCTAGCACCCTCGCTCAGCAGCCTCTCCTCCTTTGAAATCCCAGTATCAAAATATGTACTCTGGTGGGAGTTATCTACACTGGGACACTCTTTTAGTAAAATCAGTGCCTGATTCATTCTCCCTTCATTCCACTTCCTGCCTTCATACTAGAGGACTTCAACATACATGTTGATGTTCCCTCAAATAATCTTATTTCCAAGGTCTTCAATCTACTCAATTCCTATGGCCCAGTCCTCCACTCAACCTCAGCTACACATAAGAATTGGTTGATCTTGACCTTGACATTTCCTACAAATGTTTCACCATAATGAAGAACAATGAAATCCCACCATCTGACCACAACCTCCTATCATTCCATCTCTTGCTATGTCTCACTCCTCCTAAAACTACTATTCCTCCATTCTGTGATCTGCAAGCATTCAACCTCTCATGTTTTGCTAGATCATCATTCCTGCTCTAGCTACATTCTTCATTCTCAATCTCAACCCCTTAGTGAACCTGTTCACATCTACGCTCTAATCTCTTGATTTCTTTGTTCTCCTGCCTTATACATGGATCATACTCTGATCACACTAACCCTGAATAGCTCCCACCATTGGTCTCTGATGCTCGTACTTATGTACTGAAGATGAGGGGAGCTGTAGAATGTCATACAACCTTGCTTAATAGATCCATTACAAGTTTATGTTATTGAATCTTAACTGAACCCTCACAATTGTGACCCAATCCACTCATTATTTCCTAAGTGATTCCCTATTTCACTATCCACAATTATTGTTTTAAAACTTCTGTTCACAAGCCTCCCACAAAATCTTTTCCCTCACCCTCTCAGCTGAGGTAAGCTTTTCTTCATATGATCTCCTTTACAATTCCTTGACATCATTCACTAGTATTTTTTCTTTAATTCCAGTGGGTCAAATGAAGAGATGGTCCTGTCCCCCAAAAATCAATTTCTCCTTATCCCCTCCTATATCTCTCTTTTCTCTTTCTCTGTCAAGCTCCTTGAAAAATCCATGTACATCAGCCGTGAGTGGCAGCCCTACCCTTTGCCTAAAGCACCTGGGGGAATTGAGCAGCTGATCTGATTCTAAGCCCTGAGCATGAGCCTGGGATGAGGAGGAGAAGTGCTGCCATAGTGGAGCTGGAGGCAGTTGTGGAGAAGGCATTCTACTTTCAGATTCTGGGCAGAAAATTTTTGGTTGCTCCCAGACCAGTGTGCAGGCCAGGAGAGGAATAAACTCCTATCCCTTGATTGTGCCACCTTGGAGGAACTGAGAACTTACAAGTCCCCAGAGAATACCCTCCTCTTGACAAAGGACTCAAAAGTCAAATAACTGGCTGGGGAAATGCCTCCAAAAAGGAAAAAAATGAGAGTATAGAAGGTTACTTTCCTACTGAACAGGTATTTTCTTCCATCCTTTCAGATGAGGGAAAACAATGTATATCATCAGAGGAAGTCAAGGCTTCCAAAACCTCCAAAATAACTATACAATGATCTCAGACTATGGAAGAGCTCAAAAAGGATTTTGAAAGTCAAATGAGAGAGGTGGAGGAAAAATTGGAAAAAAAAAGTCAACAGTTTGCTAAAGGAGAACCAAAAAAATGCTGAAGAAAATAACACCTTTAAAAATAGTCTAACTCAATTGATAAAAGAGGACCAAAAAGGCAATGAGAAGAAGAATGCTTCAAAAAGCAGAATTAGTCAAATGGAAAAGGAGATTTAAAATCTCACTAAAGAAAATGGTTCCTTAAAAATTAGAATGGAGGAGAAGCCAAGATGGTGGAGTAGAAAGATACACATATGCTAGCTCCTAACTCTCAGCCCATAAAATATCTGTAAAGAAGAACTCCCAACAAATTCTAGAGCAGCAGAAGCCACAAAACAATGGAGTAGAGGAGATTTCTGTTCCAGAGAAACCTGAAAAACCGATGTGAAAGGTCCATCACACCCCAGACCTGGAGCAAAGCCCAGCCCTGCCTTGGCTATGCGGCAGTAAGAGGAGCAGATCTCAGCAGGCTTCAGGGATAGAATCTCCAGCAGCAGCACAGGTCCCTCCACCCACACGTGCCAACAGTCAGTGAAAGAGTCTTGTTGGCTGGCCAAGAGGGTAGCAGGGTGTCCCCATAACTCAGGCCCCCTCAGGAGGCAGCAGAGCAGGCAGCAGCAGACAGGGACTCCCAAAGCAGGCAGGAGCTCAGATTCATTGTTGAAGGACTCCACATAAACCCCCTGAGGGAAGTGAGCCCCGTGTGGCAGCCCTGCCCCCACCTGAGCATTTAAACTTAATCTCACACTGAATAGCAGCCCTGCCCCCACCAAAGCCCTAAGGCTGGGAAGCAGCACTTGAATCTCAACTCCTAAGGGCTGGCTGGGGGGATGTGGAGTCAAGGTGGGTGTGGAGAGGAAACTCAGAAGTCAAGTCACTGGCTGGGAAAATGCCCAGAAAAGGGGGGGAAAAATAAGACCATAGAAATTATTTTCTTGGTGAACAGATATCTCCTCCCATTCTTTCAGATGAGGAAGAACAATGCTTACCCTTAGGGAAAGACATAAAAGTCAAGGCTTCTCTATCCCAAACATCCAAAATAATTATTCAGTGGTCTCAGGTCATGGAAGAACTCAAAAAGGATTTTGAAAATCAAGTTAGAGAGGTGGAGGAAAAACTGGGAAGAGAAATGAGATACATGCAAGAAAAGCATGAAAAGCAGGTCAACACCTTGCTAAAGGAGACCCAAAAAAATGCTGAAGAAAATAACACCTTGAAAAATAGGCTAACTCAATTGGCAAAAGAGGTTCAAAATCCCAATGAGGAGAAGAATGCTTTAAAAAGAAGAATTAGCCAAATGGAAAAGGAGGTTCAAAAGCTCACTGAAGAAAATAGTTCTTTCAAAATTAGAATGGAACAGATGGAGGCTAATGACTTTATGAGAAACCAAGAAATCACAAAACAAAACCAAAAGAATGAAAAAATGGAAGATCATGTGAAATATCTCATTGGAAAAACAACTGACCTGGAAAATAGATCCAGGAGAGACAATTTAAAAATGATGGGACTACCTGAAAGCCATGATCAATAAAAGAGCCTAGACATCATCTTTCATAAAATTATCAAGGAAAACTGCCCTGAGATTCTAGAACAAGAGGGCAAAATAAGTATTCCAAGAATCCACTAATCACCGCCTGAAAAAGATCCAAAAAAGAAACTCCTAAGAACATTGCAGCCAAATTCCAGAGTTCTCTGGTCAAGGAGAAAATATTGCAAGCAGCTAGAAAGAAACAATTCAAGTATTGTGGAAACACAATCAGGATAACACAAGATCTAGCAGCTTCTACCTTAAGGGATCAAAGGGCGTGGAATATGATGTTCCAGAAGTCGAAGGAACTAGGATTAAAACCAAGAATCACCAACCCAGCAAAACTGAGTATAATACTTCAGGGGAAACAATGGTCTTTCAATGAGATAGAGGACTTTCAAACATTCTTGATGAAAAGACCAGAGCTGAAAAGGAAATTTGACTTTCAAACACAAGAATGAAGAGAAGCATGAAAAGGTAAACAGCAAAGAGAAGTCACAAGGGACTCACTAAACTTGAACTGTTTACATTCCTACATGGAAAGACAATATTTGTAACTCTTGAAACTTTTCAGTATCTGGGTAGTTGGTGGGATTACACACACACACACACACACACACACACACACACACACACACAGCACAGAGTGAATTGAATAGGATGGGATCATATCTTTAAAAAAATGAAATTAAGCAGTGAGAGAGAAATATATTGGGAGGAGAAAGGGAGAAATGGAATGGGGCAAATTCTCTCTCATAAAAGAGGCAAGCAAAAGACTTATTAGTGGAGGGAAAAAGAGGGGAAATGAGATAAAAACATGAAGTTTACTCTCATCACATTCCACTAAAGGAAGGAGTAAAATGCACACTCATTTTGGTATGAAAATCTATGTTACAATACAGGAAAGTGGAGGAGAATGGGATAAGCGGGGTGGGGGGGGGATGATGGAAGGGAGCACAATGGGAGGAGGGAGCAATTTGAAGTCAACACTCTTCGGAAGGGAAAGGATCAAAAGAGAGAATAGAAGCAATGGGGAGCAGGATAGGATGGAGGGAAATATAGTTAGTCTTACATATCACGACTATTATGGAAGTCATTTGCAAAACTACACAGATATGGCCTATATTGAATTGCTTGCCTTCCCAAAGGGAATGTGTGGGGAGAGAGGGATGAAGAGAAGTTGGAACTCAAAGTTTTATTAACAACTGTCAAGTACTTTTCTTGCTACTAGGAAATAAGAAATATAGGTAATGGGGTATAAAAAGTTATCTGGCCCTACAGGACAAAGGAGAAGATGGGGACAAGGGAAGGGAGAGATGATAGAAGAGAGGGCAGATCTGTGATAGGGCCAATTAGAATGCTTGGTGTTTTGGGGTGGGGGGAGGGGACAAATGGGGAGAAAATTTGGAACCCAAAATTTTGCGAAAATGAATGTTAAAAGTTCAATAAATAAATTTTTAAAAAGAGAAATACAAAAAAAAATTAGAATGGAGCAGATGGAAGCTAATGACTTTATGAGAACCTGAGAAATTGCAAAACAAAATCAAAAGACTGAACAAATGGAAGATAATGTGAAATATCTCATTGGAAAACAACTGACCTGGAAAATAGATCCAGGAGAGACAATTTAAAAATTATGGGACTACCTGAAAGCCATAATCACAAAAGGAGCCTGGACATCATCTTTCATGAAATTATCAAGGAAAACTGCCCTGATATTCTAGAACCAGCAGGCAAAATAAATATTGAAAGAGTCCACTGATCACTCCCTGAAAGAGATCTGAAAAGAGAAACTTCTAAGAATATGGTAGCAAAATTTCAGAGTTCCTGGGTCAAGGAAAAATATTGCAAGCAGCTGGAAACAAACAATTCGAGCATTGTAGAACTACAATCAGGATAACACAAGATCTAGCAGCTTCTACATTAAGGGACTGAAGGGCTTTGAATATGATATTCCCGCAGTCAAAGGAACCAGGATTAAAATCAAGAATCACCTCCCCAGCAAAACTGAGTATAACACTTCAGGGGAAAAAATTGCCATTCAATGAAATAGAGGACTTTCTAGCATTCTTGATAAAAAGACAGAACTGAATAGAAAATTTGACTTTCAAACACAAGAATCAAGAGAAGCACAAAAGGTAAACAGGAAAGAGCAATCATAGGGGACTTTCTAAAGCTGAACTGTTTACATTCCTATATGGAAAGTAAATACTTATAACTCTTGAGACTTTTCTCAATATTAGGGTGGTTGGAGGGATTGTACACATACAGAAATGCACACATGCATACACATACACACACACACACACACACACACACACACACATATATATATACATACAGAGAGAGAGAGACAGAGAGCACAGGGTGACTTGAATAAGAAAGGATGATACCTGAAAAAATAAAATTAAGGGATGAGAGAGGAATATATTGGAAGGAGAAAGGGAGAAATGGAATGAGGCAAATTATTTCTCACATAAAAGAGGCAAGAAAACTCTTTCAATGGAGGAGAAAAAGGAGGAGTTGAGAGGGAAAAAGTGAAGCTTGCTCTCTTCACATTTGGGTTAAGGAAGGAATAACATACTCACTCAACTAGGTATGAAAATCCATCTTAAACTATAGAAAAGGAGGAAAGAAGAGTACAAGTGGGGTGGGGGGATGATAGAAGGGAGGGCAAATCGGAGGAGGGAAATAGAAGTAAACACTTTTGAGGAGGGCAAGGTCAAAAGAGAGAATAGAATAAATGGGGGACAGGATAGGATGGAGCAAAATATAGTTAGTATTACACAACACGACTTATAGAAGTGTTTTGCAAAACTACATGTATATATACCTTATATTGAATTGCTTGCCTTCTCAGTAGGGTTGAATGGGGAGGGTGGAAGAGAGAGAAGTTGGAACTCAAAGTATTAGGAACGAATGTTGAGAATTGTTTTTGCATACAACTGGGAAACAAGAAATACAGGTAATGGGGTATAGAAATTTATCTTGCCCTACAAGAAAAGAGAGAAGATGGTGATAAAGGAAGAGAGGAGTGTGATAGAAGGTGGGGCTTATTGGTGGAAGGAATGATCATAATGCAAAGCATTATGGCTTGGGGTAGAGAAGAGATGGGGAAAAAATTTGGAACTCAAAATTCTGCAAAAATGAATGTTGAAAACTAAAAATAAATAACCGTTAAAAAATACGCATTTGCACGTTGGAAATCAAAAAAGAAATCCATACACACTTGGTTACCTCCACTTATTCTCTAATCACTCTCTTCTTAACCCCTTTCTGTCTGTCTCCTGATTTCATCTTCCAATTGAAACTGATTTTTCAGATATTCTGATGATCTCTTAATTGCCAAATCCAATGGTCTTTTTCATCTTTATTCTTTTCAGGCTCTCTGCAGATTTTGACAATGTTGATCACTCCATTGCTGAAAAGGTTCTTTTCTCTCTTTGTTTTCATGACACTGCTTTCTGTTAATCATCCTCTTACCTGTCTGACTATTCCTTCTCAGTCTCTCTAGGCTCTGTCTTCTCACTACACTTTCTCATATTTCTTAACTGTTCAGCTACTATCTCCACACCAATGATTTCCAGATCTAGAGATCCAGTGTTAGTCTTTCTGCTGGGTTCTTATCCCCCATCATGACCTGATTATTGAACATTTTGAATGGGATGTCCTATAGATCTCTCAAATTCAGTACATAATTATCTTCTCCCTAGTCTATCCCCTCATTTAGTGTAAATATAAGGTTATTAGAAGACCATTTAATTCGGATGCTATAAGAGATCTGGGAAACTACTAATTTATCGCTCAGATAAATAGTACAGAAAACACCACTCAGTGTGTATTTTCTAAACTGTCAGAAATTAATCTTTCATAAATTCCTAATGTAGTTTCAATGAGACACAGTACTTGGAAATGGAGTCATAAACTTAGTTCTAAAGAGGAGTTATAAGTATCGAAATCACAATAGACAAAGAAGATTAAATGACAAAAAGGTGAAAAAGAGCTTATGCCCTTGCACAGTGCTGCATATGGATGGCCTATACCACAAAAACTCATATGCTCCTTGAGGAAGCATAATGGGAAGCTTGGACTGGTCATGTGACCAAACTAATACAGCATTATTGAATTAAGAAAGATATCTTGCTGCAAAACCTTAACTGGTTGGCTTTGGAATTTGTGCAGTTTGAAGGCTGCATATCCTGAAATCACACAGCAAGAATGGTTTAAAATGATTGTGTAAATGATGAGGCATAGGCCAGTTAATCTGTCCTAAAGAGATCCTGCCTTTCCATACTCCATTTCATCCTGAAGGGGAGATATCTCGTATTTTCATGATATATATGGCCAGATTAATACAAAGGCTGACAGAGGGAGGATCAAAAAACTTCATGAAGATGTAGAGGTCATAAACTAATTAAGCAAAGGTATAATATTCCATAAAGAGTTGAGGATACAACTAATCTGTACTGATTTAAAATGGAAACAGCTTGATTATGAACAGTTGTTACAAAGAGTAAGATGGTTTGGGAATGAGTCCAGATCTGCAAAGAGTGGTCTAACTTCGTAAATATAGTCTAAACTAGTCCCAAGGCACTTTCTTGTATACGGACCACAAGATGTTCATAATGAAAAAGAAAAGTGGCTATCATTGTTCATTCAGTCAGTCTTCAAGGTGGGAGTTTACAGAAAGCCTACTGAAAATTAGAAAAGGAGTCGAAATGATTCCACTTTGATAAGGAAAAGTTCAGGAACTAGAGGTCACAATACCCTGATGCAAAAAGGTCACCAGCTGACTGAAGCCAAGGAATGAGAACACTTTTCCATTACAGTTATTTTTAAATGACTACCACTTTCTAGAGGATAATAATAGCTCTAGAGGATACAGTACTCTAGAGGATACCTGGGTGTTAGTGATTTACAAGCTAATGGCCAAGGAAGTGGGTTCAGAAGACAGAACTGGACCAAGGAAAGGTATAGACTTGGATCTGGAAATTCTCCAGAGCTAAAACTCCTTCTCCTGTCAGGCTTATCCCTAAATTCCCTTCAAAAAGGACAAAGCCTCCATTCAATCCTCCAAATGGATGCTTAATTAATATTTCTAAAACACAAATCTGATGATGTCACACCATATTCAAACATTTTAGTATCTCCCTATTACTTTTAACAAACTCCTCTATTTTCCAGGTGAGGCTCTGAGAGGTTAAGATACTTACCTTGTATCACATAGTTATTAACTGCCTACTCTAGGATTTGAACATGATCTCCTATCTGATAAGATATTTTACATTAGTGGATGAGCCATGCTGGGCACTTTTATTTTTGAAAATGATCATTTCTTACTCAAAGGAATGAATTAATTGTGGTTGAACTTTAGGCATCCGTTGATGGAACAGAGAAAAGATCCTTAGAGATTATCTAGTCCAACTTCACATGTGAAGAAACTGAGGCTTAGGTAGACGGCCTGATTTCTTCAAAGTCCCACAGGATGAGAAGCAGTCTCCTGATCTCAGTGAACTCCATGTTATGCAACATGGACTCAGTTCACGAAACAGCCACAGTTTGACTCCTAGCTGTAGTCATTATCTCTAACCTGCCCATTCTCTGTCAATATTCATAACACCAAGAGGGATCATACAGTTCAAAGTTTCCATTATTTATTTAAACTCTATTTTTTTTAATGTTTCAAGTAAACACTAGAGGAAGAAACATAGCAAGAGATGAAGACAACCTTTATGGTAAGGAATATTTTTGAAAGGACACTAATGTCCATTTCTGCTCGAATATTGGGTGGTAGGAACAGTCTAGGCAGTTATGGTGTCCCACCTCTACCCTCCTCCAGTGCTGTCACAGGAACCACCGACTGCTTCTGGAGGGAGAAGGGTTCTGTTTAGCATGCTCTCTGCCAGCTCAGATGTTTGAGAGATATTGAAGGTTAGCAGCACAGGCAGCAAGATGGCACAGAGAATAGAGTGATGAGTCATGAGACAGGAAGACCAGAGTTCAATTGTGACCAGAGAAACTAATTGTTTGGCCTTGGGCAAATCACTTAACTTCTGTTTTCTTAATTTTTTCAATACTAAAATGAGGACAATATGTATCCTTGGTTGTTGTGAAGATCATATGAAATAATATTTGTAAAATATTAGGGAAATATTTCACCATAGAAGCTGGCGTCACCAGTTAGCAACACAGAAAGTTTAAGAGCTGGTAGGGCTTCATTTAACAGATAAGGACACCAAAGTTCAGAGAGGGCAGGGGATTCAAAAATCAAGGTTACACTGGGTGTAAGTGGCAGAACTAGGTCTGGAGTCCAGGCTCACAGAATGGAGCATTACTGAAAGGGGCAAGCCTGAGTAACAAGGGCAATGCTGGGACCCTGGGTGAGGGCATTGAGAAGGGGGCAGAGGAGCCAATTCTAAGGGCAAGTTCTCACAGTGAGTGTTCTATTGTTAAATTGTCTTGTTAAGTGGAAAAATTGAAAGAAATAATGGCCACTCCCTGCAGACTCAGGAGAGGAGAGACAGCCCCTGAAAGAGCCCAAGCTGAGGCTACTCCTGGTAAAGAAAACAGGAAGTGGGGGAAGTGCAACAGGGAACAGCATATGAGCCGCATGAGATCAGGAGAGGAGCCAGGTAGGTTCCTATTGCTATACCTTCTCTTGAGAATTGCAGGGCCATGCACTCTCAGGTTCATGAATCAGAGATGGGCTCAGGTCCCTCTCTTACCTAGAGGAAGCTTATGGCAACTCATCACCTTTGAAAATGAAAGAGGAAAAGGACTGAACTGCCCACTCAGCAGTCTTTTGTACACTCTCTCATATACAACTTAGCAGCATATGAAAAAATCATCTCTTCACCATATGGTTAATGGACCAGAAATAGAATTCCTAAGCATGTTCCAAAGTCCATGTGGGGAATTACCTCATACTGAACATGCTAGACAGGCTCACAAGGACTGAACTCTCACTGACATATCTCCACTACAAAACCATTAGTGGTCTTGCATCTTCAGAGATACAAATTGAAGCCTATATGCTTCCAAGTGCTGTTGACACATGTGTTCCTTCTACCTGTGTTCTTTATGTATGTCCAATCTTCCTATGGCATGTGTCTGTTGGTGAGCATGCCACAGGTTCATGGACAACATTATGCTTTGTTGCCACTTTTGTTATCAACCATTTCATTAAATATCTTTGCTTTGTACTAATTAGATCATCCAGCTATTATGCTGATGGTGGTGTGAGGATGGTCATGAGCTACAATTTTAGGGGGACAGACCCACTAAGTACCAGGAACATGGCCTAGCCATTTGCTGTGAGTTGACAGGTGCTACAATGCTTTGAACCAGCTTTTATTTTTGTTAGCTTCAGAGTGTGTAGGGACAAACAAATTTAACAATCTCAGAGCTGTTTTAATTTGCATTAATTTTGTTATTAGTGATTTGGAACATTCTTTCATATATTATTGATTACTTGTATTTCTTTTCTTGATAACTACTTGTTTCTATCCTTTGACTACTTATCTTTCAGGGAAATTCTTTTATATCTTGATCAATTCTCTAGATATATTGGATAGTAAAATGTAAGATCATATTCGAATGTAAACTCTTCATGAGCATGGACTGACTTATTCTTTGTTCTTATATCCTGCAAAATGTGGCCTGGCAGACAGTATCTGCCTCTGGGATCAGTGTGCCATGAAGTTAGCAAGTTTAAATAGGCTCAGGATGGAAACAAATCAGGTCAATATTCTTTGTGTAGACCAGTAACAAGGAGTAGGAGCTTGTAAGTGTTCTTTATGCTTCCAGACTGGATGAGACAAGGAGACTGAGTCTTCAAAAAGTAAAGTTTATAGTCCATTAGTTTATATTAGTCTTTAATAAACCTGAAGAAACAAGAAAAGTAATAATTAATTATTAATTTAATTACTTTAATAAAAGGAAGGATGAAGGAACAAACTTGTGTGATTCATTCTGAAAGTGATAGACATAAGACCTTCATGTCTCTCAATCTTGGACATAGTCAAATGATATTTTTGCCTTCCTTTTTTGGTAGTTTTAAAAGTTGTTTTTATTTTTCAATTAAGAAACATTTATCTTCTTTCCTGCCCTCTTACTGTCTTGGCCCTTTTGAAAAAGAAAGCAAACCAAAGCCCTTATTACAAATATTTATAGTCAAGCTAAACAAATTCCTACATGTAGTCTCTTTTCAAAAATGTATGTCTAATTCTATATCTTGAACCCACCATTTCTCTGTCAGAAGGTAGATAGCATATTCCATCTCTGGCCTTCTGGAATCTAACTGGCCATTGCATTGATCACTGTTCTTAAGTTTTTCAAAGTTGTTCATCTCTACAATGTTCTTACTATACATTGTTCTCCTAGTATAGCTCACTTTGTTTTATATCAATTCACACAAGTTTTTCTTTTTTATTATTATTTTATTTGTTTGCAGTGTTCTACAATCTCTTCCATATAACTTAGATTTTCTCTCCCCTCCCTGTCCTTCCCCTATCCTTCCCCCCTCTCTACCCAAGTCAGCATACAATTTTATGTAGGTTCTACACATATATTCCTATTAAATGCATTTTCACCTTAGTCATGTTGCATAGAAGAATTAAAATGAATGAGAGAAATCATAAAACAAACCAAAATGTAATACAAAAGAAAATGATCTGCTGCATTCTGTGATCAAATTCCATAGTTCTTTCTCTGGATGTGGAAGGCATTTTGCCTTAAGAGACCATTGGTAATATTTTAAGTCCTTGCATTGCAATGAAGTTCTAAGTCTACTAGAAAAAAAATCCTTGCACACTGTGGTTGTTACTTTGTATAAAGTTCTCCTGGTTCTCCTCCTTTCACTCAGTATCAGTTCATATAAATCTTTCCAGTCCTCTCTGAAGTCTTCCTGTTCATCATTTCTTACAGCACAATAGTATTCCATTACATTCATATACTACAACTTATTCAGCCATTCCCCAATTGATGGGCATCCCCTTGATTTCCAGTTTTGGGCCACCATCAGGAGTGCTCCTATAAATATTTTTGTACACGTGGGACCCTTTTCCATTTTTATGATCTCTTGGGGATACAGTCCTAGAAGAGATATTGCTGGGTCAAGGGGTATGCACATTTTTGTAGCCCTTTGGGCATAGTTCCAAATTGCTCTCCAGAGTGGCTGAATCAGCTCACAGCTCCACCAACAATAAATTAGAGTTCCAGCTCTCCCACATACAAGTTTTTCTTCCAAAGTTTCTCTGAAGCCATCCACTTCATCACTACTCATTACACAAGAGCATCCACATGCATTCATAATTTGTTTAGACATTCCTTAATTGATGTTGATGTTATTATTGCTGCTTAGTTGTGTTCAACTATTCATGACCCCATTTGAGGTTTTCTTGTCAAAGACATTGGAACCCAAAACAATCAGCAAGCATTATTTGTAATGGTGATAAGCTAAAAGTCTTCCCAATAATAACAAGTATGAAACAAGGATGCCCCCATCACCAACATTATTCAATATTGTGTTATCATCATCATGAGCAAGAAGCAAAAGAGCAAAGATAAGACCATAGAATCTTCCTGTGGGGACAAGGACCAAAACATAAACACCAAAGAGGTCAGCATAGAGACTGTACTCCCATGTGAAACTTCAGAATGGATTATGAACTAGTTGAAAGCCCAAAGAACACTCTTGGAAGAGCTGAAGAAGGATTCTAAAAGCCAAATTAGAGACATAGAGGAAAAACTGGCCAATGATTTTAAAAGTTTGAAAAAAGAATTCACTGAAGAGAGTTTTCTTTTCCTTAAAAAGGAAAATTAGACAAATGGAAAAGGAAGCACAAAACCTAACTGGGGAAACTGGACAAATGGAAAAGGAAGTAAAAAAAACTAACTGGAGACTATAACTCCTTAGAAGGAATAATTGGACAGATTTAAAAGAAGATGGAAAAGATAACTGAAGAAAACAATTTGATAAAAATTAGAACTGGGTAAGCCAAAGCTAATGACTCTAAGTGACATCAAGAATCAGTCAAACAGAATCTAAAGAAGAAAAAGATAGAAGAAAATGTAAAATATCTAACTGGAAAAACAACTGACCTGGAAAATAAGTTCAGGAGAGAAAAGTCTAAGAATTATTGGCCTACTAGAAAGCCATGAGGAAAAATAGAGCCTGAAAAATATCTTCCAAGAAATCATCAAGGAAAACTGCCCAGAAGTCCTAGATCTAGAGGACGAAAGAGTCATTGAAAGAATCCACCATCCACCTCCTGAAAGGGACCCCAAACTAAAAACAACAAATATCATTGCCAAATTCCAGAACTATCAAATGAAGGAGAAAATACTACAGGCAACCAGAAAGAAACCATTCAAATGTCGAGGAGCAACAGGATCACACAGGACACTGCAGCTTCTACATTAAAAGATTGGAGGAACTGAACTATGATATTCCATAAGGCAAAGGTCCTGGGACTGCAACCAAGGATCAATTACCCAGTAAAGTTGAGCATAACATTTTAGGCAAGGAGATGAACATTCAATGAAATAAAGGATTTCTAGACCTTCCTTACGACAAGGCCAGAACTCAATAGAAAATTCGATTTTCAAATGCACGTCTCAAGAGAGGCATAAAAAGGTAAACGGAGAAAATAGATTTGTTACTCAACATTGGCAAACTGTTTACATTCCTATAAGGAAGATGATAATTATTCATCTTGGGAACTGTATATTTATTATGAAATATAAAATGGGTAGATAGATAGATAGATACATAGATACATAGATACATAGATACATAGATAGATGGATGGATGGATGGATGGATGGATGGATGGATGGATGGATGGATGGATGGATGGGTGGATGGATGGATGGATGGAGGGAGGGAGGGAGGGAAGGAAGGAGGGAGGGAGTAGGTACAAAATAAATGATGTGATGATAAAAATGTGATTTAAGCATGAGAAGAGATTATAACAGGAGATGTGAAAAGGAAGAGGCAGAAAATGATAAATTAGATCACAGGCAGAGGAACAAAATTAAATTACAGCAGAAGGAAAGAGGGGAGGGAGACAAGCATTGTTTGATATTTACTCTCATCTGATTTGCTTCAAGGAGGTAACAACAAACTTAATTAGGTATATAAATCTAACTAGCTCTATAGACAGTAGGAGGGGAGGGGGGAAAAGGGAGGGGAGGGAAAAAAGGGATGAAAGGGAGGAAAGAAGTACTAAGGGTAAAGGGGAGTAAAAGGGATGGGAGGTGAAAGAAGGAAGGGAAGACTGTGGAAGATGGTGGTCAAAAATTAACACTATTGTGGAGGGGAAGGGAGAAGAGAGAACAAAAAATACAAACGGCGTGAAAGAGGATGGAGGGAAAGACACAAAGAATAATCATAACTGTGAATGTGAATGACATGAACTCTGCCATAAAATGGAGACAGATAGCAGAATGGATTAAAAATCATAATCCAAAAAAATGTTGTTTACAAGAAACACATTTGAAACGAGGGGATACACACAGGGTAAAGGTAAAAGATTGGAGCAGAATATATTGTGCTTCATCTGATGTAAAAAAAGCAGGGGTAGCAATCTGAATCTCAGATAAAGCAAAAGCAGAAACAGATCTAATCAAAAGATATAAGGAAGGAAAGTATATCCTGCTAAAAAGCATAACAGACAATGAAGCAATATCATTACAAATCATATATACTCCAAGTGGTATAGCATCCAGACTCTTAGAAGAGAAGTTAAGGGGGTTACAGGAAGAAATAGACAGAAAAACTATACCAGTGAGGGACCTCAACCTCCCCCTATCTGGACTTGATATCTAACCTCAAATAAATCTAACCTCAAAATAAACAGGAAAGAAGTTAAGGAGGTGAATAAAACTCTGCATAAGGTAGATATGATAGATCTCTGGAAAAACTGAATGGGGACAGAAAGGAATATACCTTTTTCTCTGTGGTACATGGCAAATATACAAAAATTGACTATATACTAGGCTATAAAAAACTTACAATCCAGTGCAGAAAGGCAGAGATACTGAATACATCCTTCTCAAATCATAATGCAATAAAAATTATATGTAATGAAAGGCCATGGAAAGATAGAACAAAAATTAATTGGAAACTAAATAATCTAATCCTAAAGAATGAGTGGGTTAAACAACAAATCATAGGTACAATCAACAACTTCATTCAAGAGAGTGACAATAATGAGACAACCTACCAAATCCAATGGGATAGTGCAAAAGCAGTTCTTAGGAGAAGTTTTATATCTTTGAATGACTACATTAATAAAAACAGAAAGAGGATGTCAATGAATTGGATATGCAGCTGAAAAAGATAGAAAAAGAACAAATGGAAATCCCCAAGTAAATATCAAATTAGAAATACTTAAAACCAAAGTAGAGATCAATAATACTGAAATTAAGAAAACTATTGAACTAATAAATAAAGCTAAGAGTTGGTTTTATGAAAAAACCAATAAAATTTTTAAACCTTTGGTCAATTTGACTAAAAGAAAAAAATAAGAAAAGCAAATTACCAATATCAAAAATAAAAAGGGTGAACTCACCTCTGAAGAGGGGGAAATTAAAGGAATAATTAGAAATTACTTTGTCCAACTGTATGCCCATAAACTCAACAATCTAAGTGAAATGGATGATTATTTTAAAAATATAAATTGCCCATATTAACAGAAGAGGAAGTTGTAAACTTAAATAACCCCACCTCAGAAAAAGTAATTGAACAAGCCATCAATGAACTCCCTAGGAAAAATTCTCTAGGGCTGGATGAATTTATAAGTGAATTATATCAAACATTTAAAGAACAGTTAATTCCAATTCTATACAGACAGTTTTGGAAAATTGGGGAAAGAGTCCTCCCAAATTCTTTTTATGATACAATCATGGTTTTGCTACCTAAACCAGAAAGAGCCAAAACAGAGAAAGAAAATTATAAAACAATTTCTCTAAATAATACAGATGCAAAAATTTTAAATAAGAGTTTAGCAAAAAGAATACAGCAACTTATCACAAGAATAATACGTTATGATCAGCTAGAATTTATACCAGGAATGGAGGGTTGGTTCAATATTAGGAGAACTATTAGCATTATTGGCCATATCAACAACAAAACTAACAGGAACCACATGATTATCTCAATAGATGCAGAAAAAGCTTTTGACAAAATACAATATCCATTCCTATTAAAAACACTGGAGAGCACCGGAATAAATGGAACTTTCCAAAAAATAATAAGCATTATCTACCTAAAATCTTCAGGGTATCTTACATGCAATAGAGATGATCTGGATGCATTTCCTATACTATCAGAGGTGAAACAAGGATGTCTATTATCACCACTGTTATTCAATATAGTACTAGAAACGTTAGCTATAGCAATAAGAGAAGATAAAGAAATTGAAGGGATTAGAATAGACAAAGAAGATCCTGAGTTATCACTTTTTGCAGATGATATGATATACTTAGAGTATCCCAGAGAATCAAGTAAGAAACTACTTGAAATAATAAACAATTTTGGTAAAGTTACAAGTTACAAAGTAAACCCACACAAATCTTCTGCATTTCTAAATATTACTAACAAAGCCCAACAGCAAAAGATAAAAAGTGAAATTCTATTTAAAGCTATGGTAGACACTATAAAATATTTCGGTGTCTATCTGCCAAAATAAACCCAGGCACTACATGAACACAATTACAAAACACTTTTTGCACAAATAAAGTCAGATCTAAATAAGTGGATAAACGTCAGTTGTTCGTGGGTAGGCCAAGTCATTATAATAAAAATAATAATTCTGTCGTAATTACTTTACTTATTTAGTGCAATACCAATCAAACTATCAGATAATTATTTTCTAGAGCTAGAAAAAATAATATCAGAATTTATTAGGAAGAACAAAATGTCCAGAATATCATGGGAACTGATGAAAAGAAATGCTAGGGAAAGTGGCCTAGCTCTATCAGATCTCAAATTGTATTATAAAGCAGCATTTATGAAGACTACTTGGTACTGGCTAAGAAACAGAGGGGTAGACCAGTGGAATAGGTTAGGTACTGAAGACACAGTAGTCAATGATAGCAATCTACTGTTTGCCAAACCCAAGCACTTCAGCTTTTGTTTGACAAAAATTGCTGGGAAAATTGGATAACATTGTGGCTGAAACTAGGCGTAGACCAGTGTCTGTCACTGTACACAAGAATAAAGTCCAAATGAGTACTTGATCTAGGTATAAAGATTGATACTATAAATAAATCAGTGGAGCAAAGGATAGTTAATCTATCATATTTATGGAGATTTGAAGAATTTTTGACTACACGAGATAGAAAACATTAGGAAGTGCAAAATAGATAATTTTGATTACAATAAACTGAAAAGTTTTTGCACAACCAAATCCAATGCAGCCAAGATTAGGAGGGAAACAGAAAACTGGATAGACTTTTGCATCTAGTTTCTGTGGTAAAGGCCTCGTTTCTAAAACGTATAAAGAATTGAGTCAAATGTACAAGAATACAAGTCATTCACCAATTGATAAATGGTCAAAAGATATGAACAGGCAGTTTTCAGAGGAAGAAATTAAAGCTCTCTAGAGTCATATGAAAAAATGCTCTAAATCACTGTTGGTTAGAGAGATGCAAATCAAAACAACTCTGAGATGTCACATCACACCTATCAGATTGGCTAACATGACAAAACAGGAAGATGATAAATGTTGGAGAAGATGTGGGAGAGTTGGAACACTAATTCATTGCTGGTGGAGCTGTGAGTTGATACAACCATTCTGGAGAGAATGGTTTGAACTATGACCAAAGAGCTAGAAAAATGTGCATACCCTTTGACCCAGGAGTACTGTTTCTACAACTGTATCTGCAAGAGATCAAAAAAATTGGAAAGGGTCCCACATGTACTAAAATATTTATAGCACCTCTCTTTGTGGTGCCCAAAACCTGGAAATCAAGGGGATGTCCATCAGTTGGGGAATGGCTGAAAATATTGTGGTATATGAATGTAATGGAATGCTTTTGTTCTATAAGAAATGATGAACAAGAAGATTTCAGAGAGGCCTGTAAAGACTCATATGAATTGATGCTTAGTGAAAGGAGCAGAACCAGGAGAATTTTGTACACAGCAACAACTACAGTATGTGAGGATGTTTTCTGGTTGACTTAGCACTTCATTGCAAGGCAAGGACTTAAAAAATTCCCAGTGATCTCTTAAGGCAAAATGCCTTCTACATTCAGAGAAAGAACTATGGAATTCAATCACAGAATGAAGCTGGCCATTTTCTTTTATATTATGTTTTGTTTTCTACTTCCTCCCATTCATTTTAATTCTTCTATGCAACATGACTATGGTGAGGGTGTGTTTGATAGAAATGTGTGTGTAGAACCTATATGAAGTTGTATGCCATGTCAGGGAGGGAGTGGGGAGATAGAGGTGAGGAAGGAGAGAGAGGGGGAAAAAATCTAAGATATATGGAAGTAGTTGTAGAGCACTGAAAATAAGCAAAATAATAATTTAAAAAAATAAAGAAGTAAAAGATTTCATTAAAAAAAGTCACATGAACAGTCTGGATTTATAAAACTAGAGTTGGAAATCTGCAGTTCTGTAATGACCAGGATATGTTTTCTCTTACTAGTTTAAGAGCACTGTGTTGGGAGAACAAATTGTTGTCTGCAGAGAAAAGTTTGATTTGAAAGTATTGCTATCCAGTGGACACATCGTTTTATGTCTCAAAGTTGACTGTATAAAGCAGTAGTTAGAAAAGCAAAAAGACAGCTGCAAATTTTACACCTTTGATGTAGCGTATACCACGCTATTTTCTTTTGGAAGCAAATAATATGCTATTGTCACTTAACAATTTCAGCATTGTACAAAACTGTTTTCATGAACAAATGGTTGGACTATGCTAAGTGGCTGATTTGAAATAGTGTTTTCCTTATTCATCCTGAGTCTATATTCTTCTCTTTTTGTTTTCAGTTTCATGTCCAATGTCATCTGGAAATTTCTATTTAAGTCATTTTCATTAATTTTGATGTTAGGAGAAGTGCAGAAACAGTTTGGTTGAAATAGTTTATCCCTTATTTTTAATATTCCTTGGCAAGTTTACACATGCTGAAATGATTCTTCAGGGATTAGAGAGGGACTGTGCACTTAGAGATGTCCTGAAGATCAGAAGTCGTTCACAACTTTTCAGTACAAGTATTTGCTCCTTCCATTCAAAGAAGATCACCTTACCCATTACCACAAGCCCCAGGAATCTGGGTTGTTAAATAGCAGCAAGAACAGATGACAAATTTAGAGGAGTCAACAGCAGGGGGGGGGGTGGTGCCATAAGAAATTCCAACTGCTTTGTGTGCAAAATTCATAAAAATTATAATACTGTGTAATTTCTGTGTGTTTATTTTTCAATTTTTAAAATTTTATTTATTTTCAGTATTTTACAATCACTACCACGTAACTTAGATTTTTTCACCTCTCTCCCCCTCCTTCCCTCATCCATATCCCCTCCCTCCCTGAGAGGGCACACAATTTTATGTTGTTTCTACACATACATTCCTATTAAATACATTTTCACCATAGTCATGTTGCATAGAAGAATTAAAATGAATGGGAGAAATCAGAAAACAAACCAGAACGTAATACAAAAGAAAATGATCTGCTACATTCTGCGATTGAATTCTGTAGTTTTATTTTGTTTGGTTTTTTTTCCGGGTTTGGAAGACATTTTGCCTTAAAAGACCATTGGGAATTTTTTAAGTCCTTGCCTTGCAATGAAGCGCTAAGTCAACCAGAAAAAAATCCTCACACACTGTAGCAGTTGCTGTGTACAAAGTTCTCCTGGCTCTGCTCCTTTCACTAAGCATAAGTTCATATAAGTCTTTCTAGGCTTCTCTGAAATCTTCCGTTTCATCATTTCTTATAGCACAATAGCATTCCAAATTGGTTGAACTTTAACAGGGACAAATGTACAATCTTACTTCTGGGTTCAAACAATCAGTTTCACAAATCTTACATGGGAAAAAGCATGATTACATAGAAGTTCACCTGAAAAAGATTTGGGGTAAGTAATAAATTGCAAATTTAATATGTCAACATTGTCAATTAGCTAACATCTTCTTACACTTCATTAAGAGAAAAATAGATCTAAGGTATATGGATGCAATAGTTGTCTGTCTCTGTATTTTGTTGGTTTAAGCCATGATAATCATGGTTTTATCAAAAGCAAATGAAATCTTTTTCATACTTGCATTTCTTATGGGATAATATGTCCTTAAGACATGAGGAAATGCTACTGTGGAGTAGAGCAGTGCTGTCAAACTCAAATAGAAACAGATCTTTCATCCCTGTGGACTGCTTAATGACTTAGAGAACCACAAATTTACACTATGTATGTGGTATTGTATTTTTGTTTATTTTGTTAATTTTCCCAGTCATATTATAATCTGTTTTAGGCTACACTTGGTAGTTTGGGGCCATGAATTTGACACCTCTGGAGAAGATTAGAAGTGGGAACATTCATAATACTGATTTGTGAGTCATTGAAAAAAAATTTAAAGTCTTTGCTAACTCTACCTGCCTTCTAGGTGGTAGATATATATGGCATGTTTTAAGTTTTGCCTTTTTGTTTAAGTTTCTCTTCCCTAGTGTTTTCCTCCTTTAGTCTCCACGTTTCTGACCAAAGATAGAGATGGTATGTACTACCTTTCCTGACCTTCTAATTCTCCCTTATTTATAGTTTGCTCTAAGCATCCTTGAGAAGGTTTTATTTTAAACTAGTGATAAAGTCCTACGTTCTGAGTAACAGACTGGGCTTCCCTCTTTTACTCTATGGGAACTACCCTTGAGGGGGAAAAACCTGTATTTCAGCACTTTTACACTAAACCCTCCAGGGTATAAGAAGCTATGCCCTGAGGGATAACCTTTGAATCACTCAGAGATACTAGACTCTAGTGGTTCTGACTGCCAAAGTACATTCCTAAGAGCCTACAAAACTCCTAAGAATCAGGAGTCTAGGGTTGAAGGTGACTGTTTGTACTCTTGCTCAGTGGCCTGCGGTAAATTGGATTCTCGGCTTATCGGTTAATACCTGTACTTATTTATGTTGGAATTCAACCTTCGTTTGCTCTATAATTATAAGTGATTAATAGAAGTACATTCTACATGTCTTTATTCAAACTGAAATGCTGATTGGCTTGTCCATCAGGCCACAATAACAAAGGTTTTGTGTTGCGGTGAAAGAAAAATATACTTTTTGATGTTCCTATTAAATAATTGTGATAGATATATCAAATTTGGGGTTGTTCAACATTGTTCAGATCTATATTTCCTTTTCTTTTTGTTGGATTTACCAAGTCCTGAAAGAGGAATGTTAAAAATCACCTATAATTATTGTTTCCCTGTCAAGGTCTTTTTGCATCTTAGGTAGTTTTTTTCCTTGAAGTACTTAAATTCCATATCATTTAGTACATAGATATTTAACAATAATGTTGTTCCACTAATTATGATGATTTAAGCATAATATTGTTTTCCTATTTCTAGTTGCCTTATTTGGAATCATAATTACAATGCCAATTATTGCATATTTATCTGATACAAAATGCATTTTATGCCAGTTCTTCATTCTGATGCTGTCTGTATAGTATTTATGTGTTAAATGTTTTTCTTGTATGTAGCAAATTGCTGAGTTTCTGCTTTCTAATGTATTCACACTTTTTCTTTCATGTTATGGCAAAGTAATCTATTAATATTCAAAGTTATTAAGTTCATGTTCTCCTTCACCATCAAATTCTATTATATTCTTTAATTTTCCTTCAGACCAGCACTAGGTCCCCAAGGTTTATTATGCTTATGTTAAATTTCCCATTCTGTTCAGACTATGCAAAGCCCAGTTTCCTGTTTTACTTTTAATCATGACTGCATTGTTTTTGTCTGTGCAAAAAGTTTTGAATTTAATGTAATCAAAATGATACATTTTACATTTTGTAATATGTTTCATCTCTGGTCCAAAATTCTCCCCTTATCCATAAATTTGACAGGTAAACTATCTCATGCTCCCCTGATTTGTTCATGGTATGACCTTTTATGTCTAAATCATGTATTCATTTTGATCTTATCTTAGCATATTGTGTGAGATATTGGCCTATATCAAGTTTTGACCCAACTGCTTTCCAGGTTTCCCAGAAATTTTTTGTCAGGTCATGAGTTCTTGTCCCCAAAGCTGGTATCTTAGCTTTTGTCAAATACTATATTACTATGGTCTTTACCTGTTGTATATTATGTACCTAATGTATTCCACTGATGCACCACAATTTCTTAGCCAGTACCAGATTGTTTTGATGATTATCAGTTTGTAATATAGACCTGGTATGGCTAGACCACCGTTATTTACATTTTTTCTTTAATTCCCTTGAGAGCTTTTACCTTTTGTTCTTCCAGATGAATTTTGTTATCATTTTTTCTAGTTAGGTAATATAATTTTTCATACTTTGATTGGTATGGCACTGAGTAGGTAAATTGATTTAGGAAGGATTGTCATTTTTGGTTATATTGACTTGGTCTACTCATGAGCAATTAATATTTTTCCAGTTGTTCAGATCTGACTTTATTAGTGTGAAAAAGAGTTTTCTAACTGTGTCCATATAGTTTCTATTTTATTGTCTATAGTTATCTTAAATGGAATTTCTTTTTCTGTCTCTTGCTACTGGAATTTACTGGTAATATATAGAAATGCTGACAATTTATGTGAGCTTATTTCATATCCTACAGCTTTGCTAAAGTTATTAAGTATTTCAATTAGGTTTTTTAGTAGATTCTCTAAGATCCTCAAAGTATACCATCATATCATCTGCAAAAACTGATAGTTTTGTTTTCTCATTGCATATTCTAATTCTTTCAATTTACTCCTGATCTTTTCATCCCAAGTTAGAAGGCTTCATTATAGTAGAATTAATTGATTAAGACAACTTGTGAACTTTCTGAAGTGACAACAACTTTGAGGTTTTGAAGCAAAAGTGAAAGAAACACTTCAGATTGCTTTGTCACCTCAGTGAAGAAAACAGTCTCTACTTCTCTAGCAGAAGGTGTGCCTGTTTAGGGGCTGGGAAATAGCAGATTTAATGGGTTAGAGGAGTTGGGGGACTGAACACAGGAAGAAAAGGAGCAGGGCTTTCAGGTCTTGAGATTGTGAGAAAGTGGGAGTCAGTTTAATGCACGTATTTAGCTAATTTCTCTTCCCTTTAAGGGATTGTCAGTATGCTTGTCTTCCATTTAATAACTTTCTTTCACACAGAACACTAAGAAAGAAATGGTCCTTATTGTAACAATTTTTAGAAAAAAAATATTCTTCCCCCATGATTATCCCACCCCTGAATGATGATCTGAGACTGCATGTATTCACTGGTTCCCTGTACAGATGACAAATATGGATAGAATTTTGGAGTAGGAGGAGGTGGATTCAGATTCTATCCCAGGTATTCACAAGTTGTATGAACTCTTGGTCTCAGTTTCCTCATTTTTAAAACAAAGAATTTGGATTTGATTATCCCCCCAGGCTCCCCACCTTAAATCTATGCTTCCTAGATGCATAATACAGATGAGTAGCATATGAATTCTGGCTTGCCAGCTCTATCTCAGCTACTAAACGGCAGCTTTGTGCACAGAGGAGCCATGAAGCCAGCCTGGGTTGGCCAGGAGAGCAAGCTTGCCTTCTTCTCCATGGGTCAACTTTGCCCCAACCACCTGAGTGCTTCAGGAAGAAGAGCATTAAAAGGAGAAAGGCTCACTGGCTGCCTGACTTTTTAGACTGAGCCTCATAGGGTGCCTAAATGTTGATGGAGTGATAGCTGATTCAGAGCCTGGGGAAAAGCTCAACTTTCCATGTTAAAAACCTGAATTTTATCCATATAAATGAGATGTAATTGGGCCTGGGTATGGGAGTGGAGACTGGTTCTACAAACCAAACTTATAATAGACTAATTGCTAAATTAGAATGATGAAAAATAAGAAATAGAAATCCTCAGAGCCAACAATTCCAGTGAGCAGTCTCACTCAAAAGAGGAAATTATAGCGCAGAACGTGTTTGGTGAGTACAGAATTAAGTGAAAGGAAGCAGGAGATTCTTTTTAAAAAGATGTTTGTATTGATATCTTTGGTGTTTTCGTCACCTAGATTTCTCCTCACCTGCAAGTCTACTTTCTCCTCTTCCCTTCCAGGGAACAAATCCTTAAATTAAATACATTAAAAAAGAAAGAAACAGAGGAAGGAGGAATGAAAATCATCAAAACCAATCGACACATTGGGGAAAAAATGATATGTGTATTCTGACGTCTTTTTTTAAGGCCAAAATTGTTAGTCGATATTTCATATCATTCAGTTTTAATTGCTTTGTGGCAGTTGTTATTTCTATTTATTTTGATGTTGTTTTTATATATATGTTTGATGTGGTCTTTATTCCTATGTATTTTGATGTTGTTTCCCTTTGTGCGTATTTCCTGTTTGTGGCAGCTTGTGTATTTTCATGCTACTCTGGATTCATTATGACCATTGCTTTGTTGTTTTTTTTTTTTAATGAAGTTGAAGTCTAAGCAATTATAAGGAGTTATTTTGCATAATTATATGCTAATACATTTAACAATTTAAGTGAAATAAAAAAATATTTACAGAAATATACATTGCTTAGATCAACAGAAGAGAGACTATCTAAACACACTCATTTTAGAAATCAAATTTGAACAGGCTGTAAATGAGCTTCCTAAGAAAAAAGTGCCAGGACCAGACAGATTTACAAGTGAATTCTATCAAATATTTAAAGATCAGCTAATTCCAATATTAAATACATTATTTGTAATAATAGGCAAAGAAGGGATCCTACCAAACTCCTTGTATGAAAGAAATATAATGCCAGTACCTAACCCAGGAAAGGTAAAAAAAAGAGAAAGAAAATTGTAGGCCAATTTCATTAATGAATATGGATGCAAAAATCCTAAATAAAATACCATCTAAAAGATTATAATAATATATTACAAAGATTATATATTGTGACCTGGTGCGATTTATACCACGATTGCAGGAGATGGTTTAGCATAAGGAAAACTATTAACATAATTGATTATACCAATAATAAAAGAAAAATAAATGGTGATTATATCAATAGATATAGAAAATTGATAGAGTACACTTCTCATTTCTATTAAAAACACTTGAAAGTATTGGTATATATGAATTTTTCCCTTAAATTGATAAAAAGCATTTATCTAAAAATTTCAGCAAGCATTATTTGTAGTGGAGATAAGCTAGAAACCTTCTTAGTAAGATCAGATGTGAAAATAAGATGCCGACTATCACCAGTATTATTCAGTATTGTAATGGACATCCTAGCAAAAGCACTGGGTGAAGAAAAAGAAATTCAAGGAATCAGAATAGGGAATGAGGTAATAAAACTATCTCTTTTTGTTTATGATATGATGACATGTTTGGAAAATCCTAAAGACTGAACTAAAAAGTTAGTTGAAATAATTAATACTTTTAGCAGAGTAACAGGATATAAAATAAATCATCAACATTCCTATATATCACAAACAAAATCCAGCAAGAAGAAATAGTAAGAGATACTCTATTTAAAATAACTTTAGACATTATAAAATACCTGGGACTACATCTGTCAAAACAAACCCAAGAGCTATATGAACAAAATTGTTTTTAAAAATTTATAAAAATATAATCAGATTTAAATAACTCAAAATATTAATTATTCATGCATTGGCAGGGAGAATATAATAAAAATTACAATTTCGCCAAAATTAGTTTACAAATTCAATGCCATATCATTTAAATGACCAAAAAATCATTTCATTGAGTTAGAAAAAAATAACAAAATTCATTTGGAAGAACAGAAAGTCAAGATTTTCAAAGGAAATAAAGAAAAAATTTAAAGGAAGGAGGTTTAGGATTACAAGATTTTAAACTATAAGGCAGTAAATATCCAACTGGTTCTGACTAAGAAATAGAAAGGTAGATCAATGGAAGAGAGTGAAAATGAAATTTATAGTAGCAAATAAATATACTAATCTTGTATTTGACAAATATAAAGACAAGAGTTGGGGATAAGAACTCATTATTTGATTTAAAAATTGGTGGTAAAACTGGAAAGCAGTATGGTGGAAATTGGGCACATACTGATTTCTTATACCATTTATCAAAGTAATGTCAGAATGGATACATAACCATTGCTTTTGAAAGTATAGTTTTATTTCCTTATATTCATGTGCTACAATTTGTTTAGCCATTCCTCAATTAATGGGAATCTCTTTTATTTCTAGTTTTTACTACTGCAAAAAGTAGCAGAATGTTCATTAGGGAAATTTCCCTTTCTGATTGCTGGAGGAATTGTCCTTTGGTCTATGGATATTTCTGTCTAGTAATTGGTATTATTCATTACAATATTAGGTTCATAGAATTTAGAGCTTAGCTCAGGGTCATAAAGCACGTATGCAGTATGCCTGGTTGAACCCAGTTTGCTTGGTTACAAATTCAACTCTTTTCCAATTCTAGCACTTGACATTATGGAACAATAATGAAGAAACAATATATTCTTCTCTTTAGTTTCTCTCTTTTTTTAGATTCCATGTAAACCATCAACTTGCCTTTGATTGTGTTTGTTATTTACAAGTTTCAGTTCCTTTCATTAGTGTAGTAATAGCCCTCAGAACCTGCCCATTTAAATATAATTTCAGGTGAAGTAAGCTAAAGTCACTCAGGCTAACTGCAGAACTAAATTGTTAACTAACTTACAAGTTCTTTGAGGGCAGGAACTGTTTCATTTTGGCATTTGTATCCTCAGCACATAAAGCTTTCTCCTGGACACTCTACATCATCAAGCTGCTTGACACCTTCTCCAAATCTAGCTGTTCATTGTCTCATGTCCCAATAGACTTGGCAGAGCAGAGCAGTGATATTTCCCTGGCTCCTCAGTCATACTTTCAGAGATTTTTTCTGTCGTTATCACTTAGCAAACACCTTTCCTCCATGGTAGTTCCCTTCATCCTCATCTAGCTCTTTGTGGTTGTACTCCATAGACCCTGAATCTTTCCACCACCACCCCTTGTCTCCTTAATACACTCAGTGCCAGACAGGCTTCTTCCCCTACTCAACCTTCAATCCCTTCAAATTCACTGCTCTGCTGGATCCCGAATCCCCTAAGCTCCCATAACTTCTGCTTCCAGTCTACTAAAAACTTTAAGATCACCCCTTTCTCTGCTCTCCACTCCTTCCCCACTCCATTTAACTAAATTGATCCCATGTACCAGAAGTCCTAGTTAGGACTAATGAAATACTTTCATCACTGGAAGAACGCAAAGGCCATCTTACTATTTGGCCCTCCTTTGTCTAGATTCTATGCAAACCATTCAGTAATTATTAAAATGCACTTTACAAATAAATGTAAAAGGTACCTTTTCTTAATGTAGTGGATAAAGATATCATATACCTAGAAAAGGAAAATATCTGAGTCATAGAGCAGTCAGTGATACAAGCAGGTAGGCTTGGGCACTTACTAGCTGTGTGACCCTGGGCAAGTCACTTACCTCTGCCTCAGTTATTCATATATAAAATGAGATGGAGAAGAAAACGGCAAACCACTCTAGTATCTTTGCCAAGAAAATCCCAAATAGGGTCACAAAGAGTCAGATATGACTGAATAAGGCAACTTAAGATGTATATGTGCATGAATGTATTTATGTATCTGTATATTCTGTATTATACATGTGTGTACGTATGTATGTAAATCCCAAAGAAGGTAATGAGAGGCAATGTGCAATAGTGGATGGAGGACTGGCCTCAGAGATAGAGAGACTTGGGACAAGAATTTTAAGACCTGTCTCTGACACACACTGGCTGGGTGATCTTGGGCAACTCACTTAACCTCCCAATGCTCCAGGTAGCTTTCTAAGGCTACAGGTTGAAGAGCAGGTACTGACCTGCATTGGTAGAGGCAACTTTTGCTAGATGATTTTTAATATGAGAGTGAATAACATTTAGAATCTGTTGTAATTTATGTCAAATAGGGAATTTTTCCTGTTTAATTTTTGTTTACTGATTTATCCAACCCTGGAATGTTAAGTCTCATTGTTTCTGAATCTCCCTTATCTAGTCTATTTGATTTTTAAAAATCTGAGAAAACTGGAAAGTAGTCTGGCAGAAATGAGGCATAGTAGTTCCCTACCCCCAGTGAAAGTCATGAATCCTGTTCAAAACTTAGGTTGCTTTTCATATACAAAGACAGTAAGAGTTGTGTCTTCAGTAGTGGGAATGGGTTTGCATTGAAATGTTCATGCTATCACTCAAAACTGATGGCAAAGTGTATAAAATAGCTGGTCTAGATAAAGTGATTCAACCTATGACCACAAACAGGTGCTTTCTTCATTCCCTCTACACCCCCTCCCACTGGGAATGAGCCCATGAATTTGGCCTCAGTTCTAAACACTGGGCAACTTGGCATGAAAAAGGAAACCATAGGTTCCAATAAAATGAGAAGGCTATGTCTGAGTTTCAGGGAATTGAGATCTTTCTGGCTCCTTTCTCATCTCTCCTCTTCCTGTCCCCACAAATCATCCAAAGATACCAATAAACATTCCCCTAGAGAAGCAGGGTGAAGGACCATTCTTCTGTTTATTTATGAAGTCCTAGAACCAGAGGATGTTATAATGACCAGAAAGGAACTCTAGAGTTTCTCTAATCTAAACTCCCCATTTTACAGATGAGGATATAAGCCAAGGAACGGGCAATGTCTTGGCCAGGGTCATAAACAGCAGTTTAAGACAAACCTGGCACCAGAACCCAAATCTTCTGATTCTGAGTTGGAGTCTCTTTTTCACTTCACCACAATTAGCAATGACTTCAGAAATTCTTTGTCTACAGAAGTTGCACAGAAAGGCAGCAGAATATTGTGGAAAGATTCTCAACAAGATGAGCGATGGGTCAAGCCATGATGAGCAGCAGCCCAGGACTCCCGAGGACAGCACTGGAATAGAAGGTGATTGAAGTAGGATAGGGTTCCCATTGCTTTTTTGGCAACTGAGATCGTGTTCCCCTTCTAATGAGACAAAAGCTGCTCTGAATGGCATCTTCCATTTTCCATTGTTCCCTCAGTTTGACATCTTTTCCTTTCCCTCTGGGACAGACAGGGCTTTTCCCTCCATGACAGCATCAAGGAGTACCCTTCTTTCCTGTGGTGATCTGAATAACTTTATGTCAATGCCTCACATCTTGCATTTTTCTATTAGTTCTCATTCCTATGAGAAGACAAAAACCCTGGGAGGTGTATAAAAACTCAGACTGTAAGCCGAAAGAGGTTAGGGGAGAAAGGGAAGGGGATCATCCATTTTCTCCACCCAATCTGACTGCTCTGTGTTCTGCTCTGACATTAACTTCTTTTGCCCTAGAAGAAAAAAGTAATTATATCTGTGTTGGCAACACAGGAAGAGTGTAGCTTACAGGGCAAGAAATATAGACCCCTTCTGAAATTCAAACAACTTTTCATTCCTAGCTGAATTCTTTTTTTAATATTTTATATTCCCAATTATGTATAAAAACAATTTTAATATTATTTTTTTTGTTTTGGGTTGTAAATATTTTGCCTTCCTCCCTGCCCTCCTCCTTTTCTAAGAGGGTGAGCAATATAATGTAGGTTATTCATGTGAAATCATGTAAAAATGTAAAACATTTTGATGTTAGTTATTTTGTACAAGAAGATTTAAAAGGAAGGAAGAAAGAAGAAAGAAAGGATAGAAGATACAGAATGCTTTAGTCTGTATTCAGACAACATTGATTCTGTCTCTGGAGGTGAACAGCATTTTTCGGCATGAATCCCTTGGGATTGTCTTGGATCATTCTATTGGTGAGAACAGCTAAGTCATTCAGAGTTATTCATCATACAATATTGCTGTTACTGTTTACAGTTTTCTCCTGGTTCTGTTCACTTCACTTTGTATCATTTCTTGTAATTCATTCCATGTTTTTCTGAAATCATGCTGCTTGTCATTCTTATAGCACAATAATATTCTATTAAAATCACATAGCATAACTTGTTCAGTCATTCCCCAATTGATGGACATCCTCTCAATTTCCAATTCTTAACTACCACAAAAAGAGCTGCTATAAATATTTTTGTACAAATAGATCCCCGCACACCTTTTAATCCCTTTGGGATATAGACCTAGCAGTGATATTGGTGTATCAAAGGTCATGGCCATTTTTATAGCCTTTGGGGCATAGTTCAAATTGCTCTCCAAAATTGTTGGATCAGTTCACAATCCCACCCACGTTGCATTAATGTTGCAGTTTTCCCACATCCATTTCAACATTTATCATTTTCCTTTTTTTGTCATATTAGCCAATCTGATAGGTGTGGTAGGTGTATATAGTACCTTATAGTTGTTTTAATGTGCATTTCTCTAATCAATGGTGATTTACAGCATTATTATATGACTATAGATAGCTTTGATTTCTTTGTCTGAAAACTGCCAGTTTATATCTTTTGACCATTTATCAATTGAATGACTTGTGTTTTTATAAATTTGACTCAAGTTTCTGTGCATATGAGAAATGAGGTCTTTATCAGAGATCCTTGCTGTAATTTTTTTTCTTCTAGTTTTCTACTTTCCTTCTAATTTCTCTTGCATTGAATTTGCACAAGAACTTCTAAATTTTATGCAATAAAAATTATCCATTTTACATTTTATAATGCTCTCTATATTTTTTGGTCTCAAATTTTTCTCCTGCCCATATATCTGATAGGTAACCAAGTGAATTTTCTCCTAATTTGTTTATATCACTCTTTAAGTATAATTTGGACCCATTATGTTCTGATCTTGGGTCATAGTATGGAAATATTTTTTCCTTTTTTATATGAAATAATTTACCCCATTCTACCTCTTTCTTTCCCTTTCTCCCAGTGCATTCTTTTTTCTCATTCCTTAATTATATTTTTTTAAATATCACCCCATCATATTCAGTTCAGACCTATGCCCTTTGTCTTTATATACTCCTAACTGCTCTAATACTGAGTAAGTTCTTATGAGTTATAAGTATCATCTTCCCATGTAGGAATGTAAACAAGTTTAACCTTATCAAGTCCCTTAAGATTTTTTCTTCCTATTTATCTTTATATGCTTCTCTTGAGCCTGATATTTGAAAATCAAATATTCTATTAAGCTCTGGTCTTCTCATCAGGAACACTTGAAAGTCTTCTATTAAATTGAATGTCCATATTTTCCCCTGGAGGATTATTTTCAGTCTTATTGGGTAGATTACTTTGTCATCCTAGCCCCTTTGGCCTCTGGAACATCATATTCCAAGCCCTCTGGTCTTTTAATGCAGAAGTTGCTAAGTTTTATGCTTTCTTAACTGTGGCTAATTTATATTTTTCTTGAAGGTTTTGGATACAGGAACTTTGACTTAGTTGTCTTCTTCTGGTATGTGTTTCAGTCTTTCCTGTCACCATAGTAACTTTCCATAATCAGGATACTTTTCTGTTGTTTTCTCACTTTCTTGCCTATTTTTTGACTTTTAAACTTTGCTAAAGTGGGGTTCTCCTTCCAGCTTGGAGGGCACACTTTCCCAAGATTCAGGGATTTTGTGCAACTGTTTTCAGAAATACTTCTAGAAAGCTGTAAGTTTTCTGTTTTTCCAAGGTGGTATGATCTAAGGAAAGGTGTACTTACTTCTCCCCTGGCCAGTATGCATCATAAGCATTTTTTTCTGCTTTGGAATTGTGACTAGGGTCCCCATTCCCTGGCAGCAGCAAGCTCTTATGTGCCAGGGCTCCTCCTCATCCTAGGATTGCCACCCAGGACTGTAATCTGGATCTGAGTATGACCAAAGAAACAAAATCCTAGCCCCACTGCCAGCAAAGAGACCCTTGTAATCTTCTAACCAGCTATTCTACCCCCCTACCATCTCTGGGTTGAGAACTCCAGAAACAGCTGCTGGCTTTGCTGATTCACTCACTCCCAGCAACTACTCCTGGTTTGCTGGGGCCTGGACTGCACAGGCACAGCCTACACTGGACTGTACTCCATCTGCAACAGATCTTTCCTGATGACCTTCTAAATTATCTTGGGCTGGAAAATTATTTTACCGTGACCTTTTGCGGGTTCTATTACTCCAGAATTTGATTTCAGGCATTATTTAAAGATGTTCAGAGGGGTTTTAGAGAGAGTTTAGGCAAACTCCTGCCTTTAAGAGACCATTATGATTCAGCCTCCCCCAATTGTAATTATTAAAGATTTTCTGCAGTGAGCTTTCAAACCTCTTTTTCTGTTTGGCCAGTTCTATTTTTTAAGGAGTTATTTTCTTCACTGAATTTTTGGTTAGCTGGATCATAACGTTCCAGAACATATCCAAACCAAGACATACTATGTATATGTGAATGAATGGATAAATGAATGCATGAATACATTATGTAATTGGTCAAGTCTTTGGTGGTAAAGATGTTATATCAGAGCAATAAATGAGAATTAAAAAACATCTAAAATAGCTAACCCCTGAAGATTACACTTATGCTTTGTGATTGATTAGTTTGCTAAGAAGTGGGGCAAATATAATGGAGTAGGAGGGAAAAACACAGCCACCTCCTTGTCACCCACAATTCCTCCATGAAGATCTACAAAGTCTGTTAGACTGTATCCAAATAACACATTCTGGTAATATGCACTGATTCAGGAGAAACCACCTAGGCTTTGTTGTTAGGGCCTTGTGGTCCTGTTATATACAAAATTAAGAGAAGCTCCAGAAGTCTGGTATAAGGGCAACATAACATCAAATTTTGATGATGTTGAGATGATGTAGATGTGTTAACTTTAAAGTTTTACTGACAACTTTGGAATGATCTGGATGTGTTAATGTAAAAGCAAGGACCCCAACATACAGAGGAGGGCCTGCTATCACAGGTTTTTTTATCTGCTTTTCTAAAAGGAAAGCAACTTGAGAGGTCAACAATCACTTTAGTCAAGCATAGAGACCATGCAGTATAGGCTGAAGCAGAGTGCTAGCACCAGATCTTGGAGGCAGTTCACAGCAGCAATAACAATAACTTTAAGAGTTCTCAACCTACAGGTGGTAAGAGGGTTGGACAACTCATCAGGAGATTATAAGGAATCCTTTGTTGGCACTGAGTGCAGGACTCTGTTGCGTTTTGCATACACAGTAGTCAGTTATAGTCCTAGAGCTAAGGGCAGCACTAGCTCACTAGAACTTGTAATCAAAGAATACAAAAGTCCTGGTCACAATTCTAAGATAAAGAAGAGTGCTTGTGGTTGCTCAAAGACCAGAGCACAGGGCAGTAGAAGTTAAAATCCTGCCTCTGACAATTACAAGCTGTGTGACCCTAGGTAAATCATTTAACCCTATTTGGCTCAGTTTCCTCATTTGTAAAGTAAGCTGGAGAAGAAATGGAAAGCCACTCCAGTATCATGCCAACAAAATTCCAAATGGGGTCACAAAGTATGACATAACTGAAAATTGACTGAATAATAACAACATGATAAAAAAAGTAGCTCAACATCTCATTTCAAAAAATCATTGAAGAAAACTGCCTGATATGACAAATGTTAGAGGGAATGTGGAAAAATTGGGCCACTAATGTACTGCTGGTAGAGTTGTGAATTGATCCAACTTATTCTGGAGAGCAATTTGGAACTATGCCCCAAAGGCTATAAAACTGTATATACCCTTTCACACAACAATGTCACTCCTAGTAACCCAAAGATATATAAAAAAGAAATATATATATAAATATTTATAGCAGCTCTTTTTGTGGTGTCAAAGAATTAGAAATTGAGGGGATGCCCATCAGTTGGGGAATGGCTAAACAACTTGTGATACATAATTGTGATGGAATATAATTGTACTATAAGAAATGATAAGCAAGATGCTCTCCTAAAAACCTGGTAATACGTGTAAATGTGCAAAATGAAGTGAGCAGAATAAGAACACTGTACACAGTAACAGCATTGTTATAAGATCATCAACTGTGAATGACTTAGCTTTTCTCAGTAATATGATGATCCAAGAAAATAGTAAAGAACACATAATTTAAAATGCTTCACCTTCAGAGAAAGAACTGTTGGATATAGATTGAATGCAGATTGAATCATACTTTTAAATTTTATTTTTCTTGTATTTTTAACCTGTGTCTTCTTTCATAATGCAGCTAATATGGGAATGTTTTGCAAAATGACACATGTTTTATCTGTATTAAGTTGCTTGCCTTCTCAAGCAGGAAGAATGGGAGGGAGACAGAGAAAGAAACTGGAACTCAAAAATTTTAAAAAACAGTTGAATTGAAATTGAAAACAGTTTTAAAAATTAGAAAACAAACAGATTGGGTCTTTCTTTTAAGTCAAACTAAGAATTTCAGACTTAAATATTGTTAAAAGATTATTTCTTAATATCCCCAGAGGCACAGTTCTATGTATTTTCAAAAGTAATGGGAGGGTATATGGAATAATAACCCCCAAAATAAAAATAATAACTGAAATTTATAGACTACTTTAAGGCTGGTGACATGCTTTATATACAATACCTCATTTATTCCTTATAACTCTGTGAATTAAATTATTAAATGGAAACATGTGAGGTATGCAGGATGGGTAGATCAGCAAAAGACCCAATACTATATGTCCCCAGAAAATTGTAAGGTGAACCTATTGCTGAGCCAGAGTTTTAGCATGCTTCTTGCTAGAGAAGGACCTAAGGTCAGAATGCATGTGATTCTGAGGCTGAAGCTAAGAGCGGATACATGGCTATGAGTGGGAAGAGAGACTGCAAGGATAGCAATTGAAGGTAGAACTTAACCCTCTCACTCTCATTACTCACATCTCAGGTTATGGAATCCAAGACCCCAGCAAAAACCAACTGAGACTTGTCCTGGTGGGTAAAACAGGAGCTGGGAAAAGTTCAACAGGGAACAGCATCCTGGGACAAAGGGTATTTGAGTCAAGAGTAGCAGCAAAGTCAGTGACCAAGAACTGTGAGAAAAGAAGCAGACTGTGGAAGGAGAGAGAAATTGTAGTTGTGGATACTCCTGGGATTTTTGATACGCATCTGATGTGGATACATCAAAGGAGATTAACCACTGCCTCATTACGTCCTCACCTGGGCCTCATGCTATCATCCTGGTGGTGCCACTCAGTCGTTATACTAAGGAGGAGCAAGATGCAGTAAAGAAGATCTTGGAAATTTTTGGTTCCAAAGCCAAGGAACATATGATCCTCTTATTGACCCGGAAGGATGATTTGGAAGATACTGACTTGACACAATACTTATGTGAAACTAGGAATGAAGTGTTGAAAGATCTGATAGGCCAGTTTGATTGCAGATACTGTGCTTTCAACAACCGGACAACTGGAAATGAGCAAGAGGCCCAGCTAACAGAGCTTCTGAGCTTAGTGGACCAAGTAACACAGAAGAATGGAGGCTCTTGCTACACAAACCAGATGTATCAACTGGCAGAAAAGGAGATTCAGAAACAAGTTGAAGCACTGAAAAGATCCCACATGCAAGAGCTGGAAAGAGTGAAAAATAAAATAAGAAAGGAATATGAAGAGGAAATCAAAAACTTAAAAGAGGAACTCGAGAAAAAAGAAAGAAAAGAAAAAATGGATAGAGAACTTGCAGAAAAAGATCAATTCTATGCAAATAAGCAAAGAGCTGCCAGAGAGGAGGTTGTGAGTCAAAATAAATTCATCGAAAGAATCGTGGATATCTTGAAATCAGCAGTTTCTACCATTCAAGACTTATTTGATTTTTAAGGAACTTAGTGAAAACCATCTTATACTCTATACTCTAACTTCTATTAATCCTCATTTAATACTCAGCTATCCTGAATCAGTTGTACAACTCAAGTCTTCAAGAATAAAGATAATTGTCAATCATTTATTGTGAGAAATGACCAGGTTGATCTGAAAATGAAGGAATCGGTCCTCTTTTGTATGAAAATAGAGAAAAACAGTTCTGTTACTGCATTGGGAACTCTTCTACCAAGATTATGAGGAAAGGAAGGAGTACAGAGCAAAGCTTGTACTGGAAATTCAGCATCACTCCCCATTACTTTTCTTTAAAAACTGTGTATCAAAATGGACAATATTGCTTACCTAAAATTTTAAAGTTTTTGTGTAAGCAGAAACAGGGCAACTGACAGAAAAAAAACAGTAAATTAGGGAAAAAATCTTTGCACCACATTTCTCCACTAGAGGTCTCATTTCTAAGATAGTGAACTAATTAAAATATATAAGAATAAGAACAATTTTCCAAGTAATGTATTCAAAGGAAATGGGAATTGCCAGAGGAAAAAAGTCCAAGCTATTAATAACCATTGTTGTGGTGGTGGTAGTGGAGGTGGTGCTTTGGTTATCCTTCATTCTTGAGGAGGACCATGACAACAAGATGACGACATGATTTGCACTTAACTTTGTTTTGAGTGAGGGAAGGCTATGCAAGGTCACCAACCTCACTTTCTTCTCCTGAACCATCTGGATTCAGTTACCCAGTATTCATCAGGATGGCTGGAGATGGCCCAGGATAGGACCCAGGTCCTTTCAGGTTAAGGTCCTAGAGCATTCTCACTTTAAGTGAGATACACATGCCCTAATAATTTTAGAAGTCCAAATTGAAACAACTCTGAAGTTCCATTTCATACCTATCAGACTGCAAAACTGACAAAAAAAGAATGAAAAATGCTGGAAGGACTGTGGGAGAACACGTACATGAATGCACTCTTGAGGAAATTCAGGTCATTCTAGAAAGCAAATTGGAATTATGCCACCAAGCTATGAAAATGTTGATATTCTTTGACTCAGCAATATCATTGCTATATTTATACCCCCAAAGAGATTTATAAAAAGGAGAAAGACCCGGATTTACTAAAAACATTATAGCAGTTCTTTTTGTGGTGCCAGGGAATTAGAAACTGAGAAAGTTCACATCATTTAGGAAATGACTAAGGAAATTATTGTATATGAATATGAAGGAATACTATTGTACATGGTACTATAAGAAATTATGAAGGGGATAGTTTCCTAGAAAACTGGGAAGACTTGTAGGAATTGCTTCAAACTGAAATGATTAGTCCTAGGAGAACAATTTATACAATGGCAGCACTATTGTAAAAAGCAAACATCTCTGAAAGATTTAAGAACTCTAAACAACACAATGATTAACCACACTTCAAAAAGTGATAAAGCATGTTGCGCACCTCCTAATCACAGATGTGATAAATTCAGAGCACACATTGAGATGAGTCTCACTTTTTAAAATTTGGGCAATGTGCAAATAAGTTTCACTTAACTATGTATGATTATAATAGGATTTGTTTTTCTTTATTTCTCAGTGGAGATGAAAAGGAGAAGAGGTGGGAAAGAGATTCCATTGAAAGGAATAAGTTTTCTAATTAAAGAGAATAAGATTCCAAATGGATGCTGGACCTCTTTCACATTTCTATTACTGTTGACATCAAAAAACATCCATATTAGCTATTCTCATTCACTTTTGACATTTATATCCTTGTCTTAACAAAGTGATATTCAAAGGGTGAGGAGATGAAATAATATTCACTTATATTCATAATGAGCCAGCCTAAGATTGGAGTTGCTCAGAGAGTTCCTGCATTATAATGAGATGACGCGTCTTATTATTCCTTTTCTGAAGTTTACACAATCTCTCATTGTTTGTTAATGATACTAAGAATAACAACAATGATGATGATAACTCATTTATATAGCTTTTTAAAATTTACAAAGTATTTCCTCCCAGAAATCTTTTGAGAATATGGCAGGTGTCATTCTCATTTCAATGAGGAAACTGAGGCTCAGAAGACTAAATGAGCTACTCATTATCATGTGGTTAGTAAGTACACCAATTGGTATTGAAATATGCATCTCTTCTCACTACAAGTCCAACACTTTTTCTATTATAGTGTCACCTTTCCTGCTAAATTACTGTTGGCTAAATGACTCAGAATTCGATCTACTTAGTACAGATGATTTTCAATATATAATGATGGGATAAATGGAGTAACCAAACTGCAATGACCAGAGATGGTAAAAGAAAGACATTGACTCAGAAGATAAGACAATGTAGATCAATGTATTAATTCTCATGCTACTACATTATGTGCATTAAAATAATAAAAGTTCGCATTTCTTATTTTCCAGGGGTTATTTCTGTGGGGTGTTGGCATGAGAAGAATTAGGGAAAAGAACATTGTCATATTATCTAGCCAAATGTAGAAAGATCCCTTCCAGGTAAAATTTCAGGTTTTCTTATGGGCAAGAGTTGGTTTATTCCTCATGGTAATGAACATTGCTTTGCAGTTCTTCATGGTCAGTGCCCATGGACCTTCTTTGGAACCATTCTCTGCTGACCATACCCATTCCCAAGGGTTCTTCTCTCTGGTTTCAGGAGGTTGATTTTTTTAAAAGGTATTTATTAATTTTCACTCACACTGCTTAGGTCCTTGCTTTGGATCAGAGCTCCAGTTATCTGCAATATCATGGTCTCCTGATGTCACATCATCATATTTGAAGGACAGAACCTCTTAATTCAGAACAACATCCTGGAGAAAATTTCCTCAGATCCTTTTGTCCTCCCAAGATCATTTTCCCAACTTCTACTTGATATCAAGATTTAGGGATCTGATAGCATGTCTCTTTACAAATCCTAAAAATACTTCAGATCAAAACCTTGGTCATTATAACATGCATTTATAGAAACATGGTGCCTGTATGATGATGGGAAATTATCCTCACTCTTTCATCTACAATTCTTCTCATTCTGGCAAGTATATATTATGTTTGCCAACCAGTGGAATTCTGATTTGCATTGGGCCTGAACTTCATGTTTCTCCCTCCCCTTCACCTTGTTTTGGTGCTTCCATAGCCCAATAACCATATAAGTAACAATTTGGGATAAACTAGATGATCTCAAAGCCTTGCCTGCTGGTTTTTCAAGCCAACTGTTGATGGCATGATTGTGAATGACTTCAAGATCATGCTATAAGATGATCATCAGTTGGTGGACCAGAGGTTATTTGGTCTGAAGAACAAAAGGTTTGGGGTTGGATTGGATTGGACCTAATAAGTATCTCCAGGTTTTTGAAGGTCTATAATATGGAAGACAGATTAGACATGTAGTTGTTCTTGGCACCAGATGGCAGAATTAGAAATAATGAGCGCATGTTCCAGAAGTAGATTCTGGTTCAATGTAAAGAAATGTTAAAAATTCGTTCTAAGAGTAGAATGGGCTGCCTCTGGAGCTGACAGGCTTCTCTTCATTTGAGGCCTTCTAAATGACTACTGGAGAAGTATTTTGATGGGATGATATAAAGATATTGTTGGTCAGGCATGGATAAGTTGTGCCCCCTCCCTGCATCCCTAGGAGCTCAAAACCACATCCCAAGAAGAATCCTTGAAGTCAAAACTTATTTTCATAACAATTCTGACATTTTCATTGCCAATATGTTAAATATTGCTAGATAAAACCAACAAAAACAAAAGCTTATTGAAGTCTTCAATAATCTTTAGAATGTAAAGCAGTCCTGAGGCCCAAACGTTTGACAACTCCAGTTATGTTACATTATAAACCATAGCCACAGCTGGCACCAAGTTGGATGTCTCCTCCCCTTGTCACACTTCCAGGAACTACCTAGAACACTCCAGCAAGATCTGGTGCCCAGGATATGGAGCCAAGATGACTGAGTAAAATCAGGGACTCACATGTACTCATCCACAAGTTCCTTCAGACACCTCTAAGAAGTGAATCTGAATGAATTTTAGAGTGGCAGAAAATCCACTGGAGGCAGACTGTGGTAGATATCCAGCCCAGAACAGCCCAAAAGATCAGTGATAAAGATCTGTTACACTGGGCTAAGGAAACACAGAGATACAGGAAGTACCAGCACAGATGTGGCCTAGAGGAGTAGGATTGGCCCCAGGTATGCTGAATCACCAGCAACAGTTTGGGTTCTCAAACCACTCAGTATGGGATGGGAGTGCAGCAGAACTGGATAAGAGAGAAGTGCAGGGCCCATAGCAACTGCAGCAGCTATTCCTGGTGCTATCACTCCACAGACTAAATGTTTGAAAGTCATCCACTTGAACTTCTAGTAGGGAAAATGTGAAATAAGCTGTAAATGTGCTCACCCTACTTGGTTAACCTTGAAAAACCCAGAGAATATTGAACCAGGAAAAATCTTGGAATAGTGGAGCCAGAAAAATGGGTACAACAGTTTTTTAGCTTGCCAGGCTACAGAGACCACCAGGAAGAGTCCCTCTTGCTGTGGCTGAAGGGGACCAGTGCAGGAAGGGAAACATCCCAGAAAGATGAACCTCAGAAGATGAGTAGGAGATCCTAAGTCCAAGGGGTGTGGAGCAGGTAAGCACCAACATCAGGATCCCAGGTGTGCCTTAGCACAGGAAGGGGAATTGGACAGACACCAGTGCAGATGGGGTCAGTGCAGTTCTAGGAGAGGGGGAGACCTCCAGTGGTCAGACTACCCCTCCCCAACACTTCATGCCATGAGTTTAAGTGCAATGCCAGGGAAACTCAGATTTCACCTTGTCTCAATCTTGGCACACACCAGCCAGCTCAGCACAAATAAGATGCAGCATTATATAGATATTAGCTGAAAGAACCAGAGGTCACAGAACAGAAAGTCATTAACCATGACTCAAGCTCACAGCACAAGAAATGTAGGACAGAGCCCCCTGTGTCCCAGAAGGAGAGCTCCACTCTAAAAGCCAGGAAAAAGGCAATAACCATTAGCAGGAAGCAAATTAGAAAACCAAAGACCATAGAATCTTACTACAGGGACAGAGAAGAACGAAATATTGATTCAAACGAGGACAGCATTGACATTGTACCCACATCTGCAACCTCAAAAAGGAATATAAACTGTGCTCAAACCCAAGGAGCATTCTTGGAAGAGCTCAAGAAGGATTTTAAAAGTCAAATTAAAAGAGGTAGAAGGGAAAATGATCAATTATTTTAAAAATACAATCAATTCCTTAAAAGTAAAATTGGTCAAATGGATAAGGAGATATAAAAGCTAAATGGAGAAAATAGCTCTTTAAAAAAGGAGGTACAAAAGTTAATTGAAGAAAGCAATTCATCAAATATTAGAATTGAGCAAGTAGAAACTAATCACCCTATGAGGCATCAAGAGTCAGTCAAACAAAATGTATAGAATGAAAAAACAAAAGAAAATGTAAAATACCACATTGGAAAAACAACTGACCTGGAAAAGAGATCCAGGACAGAAAATATAAGAATTATTGGTTTACTGGAAAGCCGTGATGAAAAAAAGAGCCTAGATATTATCTTCCAAAAAATCATACAGGAAAACTGCCAGGAGGTTGTAGATCCAGAGGGCAGAATAGTCATCAAACAATCCACCAATTACCTCCTGAAAGAGATCACAAATTGAAAACACCAAGGAATATTGTTGTCAAATTCCAGAATTATCAGGTCACAGAGAAAATACTGCAGGCAGCTGGAAAGAAATAATTCAAATATCAAAGAACTACAGTCAGGATCACACAGAACCTTGTAGCTTCTACATTAAAAGAAGGGAGGAATTGGAATATGATATTCCATAAGGCAAAGGAACTTGGACTACAACCAAGGATGAACTACCTGGTGACATTGAGGATAATCTTTCAGCAAGGACATGGACATTCAGTGAAATAAGGGATTTCCAGACTTTCCTGATGAAAAGGCCAGAACTCAAAAGAAAATTTGATAATCAAATACAAGACCCACGAGAGGCATAAAACAGTAAACTGGGGGAAAAAAAGAAACTTGTTATTCATTATGGGCAAACTGTTTATATCTCTATATGAGAGGATGATATTTGTTAATTTTGAGAATTGTATATTTATTACAACATTTAAAAGGGATGTGCATATATCTATGCATATGGAGAGTGTGAGTATAAATTAATTGATGTGATTATAAAAAATGCAATTAGGGGAGCAGCCAAGATGGAGGAGTAGAAAGATACACATATGCTACCTCCTACTCCACAGCCCAAAAAATACCTGTAAAGAAGAACTCTCAACAAATTCTGGAGCAGCAGAAGCCACAGAACAACGAAGTGGAGGAGATTTCTATCCCAGAGAGATCTAAAAGACCAACGGGAAAGGTCTGTCACTCAGGGGATGTGGAGCAGAGCCCAGCCCTGCCTTGGTGAAGCAGCACTGAGAGGAGCAGATCCGAGCAGGCTTCAGAGACAGAATCTCTAGCAGCAGCGCAGATCCCTCAACCCACAGGCACCAAAGGTCAGTGAGAGGGTCTTTTTGGCTGGCCGAGAGGGGAGTTGGGTGTCCCCCTAACTCAGACCTCCTCAGGAGGCAGCAGTAGAGACAGCAGCAGACAAGGCTCCCAAAGCAGGCAGTAGTCCGCATCCATTGTTGAAGGTCTCATCAGAAAGTCCCTGGGGGAACTGAGCCCTGTGTGTCAGCCCTGCCCCAACCTCAGCAGCTGAACTTAATCTCACACTGAATAGCAGCCCTGCCCCTGCCAAAAGCCCCTGAGGCATAGGAGCAGCTCATTTGAATCTCAGTCCCCAGTGCTGATTTGGTGGAACTGGAGGCCAGGGGGTTGTGGAGAGGAAACTCTGAAGTCAAGCAACTGGTTGGGAAAATGCCCAAAAAAGGGGAAAAAAGATAAAATCTTAGAAGGTTACTTTCTTGGGTAACAAGTGTCTCCCCTCATCCTTTCAGATGAGGAAGAACAAGGCATACTGTCAGAGGAAGTCAAGGCCTCTGCCTCCAAAGGGAATTTAAACTGGGTTCAGGCAATAGAAGACCTTAAAAAACAAGTTAGCAGCTTACTAAAGGAGAACCAAAAAAATGCTGAGGAAAATAACAGCTTTAAAAAGAGGTTAACTCAATTGGAAAAGGAGGTCCAAAAAGCCAACAAGGAGAAAGAGGTTTTAAAAAGCAGAATTACCCACATGGAGGAGAAGGTTAAAAAGCTCACTAAACAAAATAATAGGTTGAAAGAGAGAATTCAGTTCAAGAAAATGAATGACTATGAGTTAAACCCAACAGTTAGTAAACAAAACCAAAAATTTGAAAAAATAGAAGATCATGTGAAACAACTCATTGGAAAAACAACTGACCTGGAAAATAGATCCAGGAGAAATAATTTAAAAATTATTGGACTACCTGAAAGCCATGATCAAAAAAAGAGCCTAGACATTCTCTTCCATGAAATTATCAAAGAAAATTGCCCTGATATTATAGAAGCAGAGGGCAAAATGGATATTGAAAGACTTCACTGATCACCTTCTGAAAGAAACTCGAAGAAAGAAACTCCTAGGAATATTGTGGCCAAATTTCAGAGTTCCCAGATCAAGGAGAAAATACTGCAAGCAGTTAGAAAGAAACAATTTGAGTACTATGGAAATACAATCAGGATAACACAGGATCTGGCAGCTTCAACATTAAGGAATCAAAGAGCTTGGACAGGGATATTTTGGAAGTCAAAGGAATTGGGACTGAAACCAAGAATCATCTACCCAGCAAATCTGAATATAATATTTCAAGGAAAAAAATGGTCATTCAATGATATGGATGACTTTCAAGAATTTTTCTTGAGGAAAAGACCAGATCTGTATTTAAAAATTTGACTTCCTAAGACAAGAATCCAGAGAAGCATGAAAAGGTAAACAGAAAAGAAAAATCATAAAAGACTCTCTAAAGCTGAACTGTTTAGATTACTACATGGAAAGAAAATATTTTTATCTCTTGAATCTTTTCTCAGTATTTGGGTAGTTGGAGAGATTGTACATACACACACACACGCATCACACATACACATAGGTAGATAGAGAGTACAGGGTGTGTTATATCAGAAGAGATGAAATCCACACGCAACAAATAAAATAAAATAAAAATTAAGGGATGAAGGAGGAAAATTCTGGGAAGAGAAAGGGAGTAAAGGAACAGGGCAGGCTATAACTCATGAAAGAGATAAGAAAAATATTATTCAATGGAGGACATAAGGGAGAAGGGGAGAGGGGGAAAAAATAAAGCTACTCTCCCCACATGTGGCTGAAGGAGAGAATAACATACTCACTAAATTTGATATCAAAATTTATACCACACCACAGAAAAGTAGGAGAGGAGACGACAAGTGGAGCAAGGGGAATGTTAGAAAGGAGGGCAAATGGGAGAAGAGAGTCACTAGAAATAAACACTTTTGAGAAGGGACAAGGTCAATTGTAGGAGGGAAAAATAAGGGGGGGATAGGGTAGGACAGAGGGCAATATAATTAGTATTACACAACATAATTATTATGGAAGTCTTTTACAAAAGAACACATATTTAGTCTCTACTGAATTGCTTCCCTTCTCAGTGGGGCTGGGGAGGGGGAGAGGAGGGAGAGAAGCTGGAATTCAAAGTATTAGAAACAAATACTGAGAATTGTTATTCCATATAATTGGGAAACAAGAACTACAGGGAATGGGGTATGGAAATTTATCTTGCCCTGCAAGAAAAAAGAGAAGATGGGGATAGCAGAGGGATGGGGTGTGATGGAGGGGAGGGTATATTGAGGGAAGGAGTAATCAGAATGCAAGGTATTAGGAAGCTGGGGGAGGGGAGTGATGGGGAGAAAAATTGGACATGTTACAAAGTGAGGTAACAGCAATTAGTATTAAAACAATAGACTGAATTGATTACTGAGAATAAATCAATGACATCTTTAGTTTGGAGAAAAGAATTTCAGTCTAAATTTCCTAGAGGAAGGTAACCTCGGGTAAAATTTGGCATTGATGGAAAAGTCAAGGTTTTAATGGTAAATTTTATTTTATGATTGCCATTAAATCAGGAACTAGAACATATATAGAAAGGCATGTAAGCCACTTAAGCCTTGCCTCAAAAGATGTTCCTTAGCCAAAGTGCAACTATAATCATATTTGAAACCTGGTTATTGAAACTTGCTATTTTTAGATGCTATGGGACTATTAAGTGACTGTTCTTCTGAGTCTAACTCCAGGTATGGGTAGCAAAAAAGGGGATCTGAGCCTCCAATCCATAATGCCAATAAGCTGATGAGATGCTAGTACGAACTGCATAAGGTGATCTCAAGGGAACGGTGGGAGAGTGGCTGTTCAGCATGGCCTGAGGTGGGATTCTCCTGACTCAATTTCCCCACTGACACATGGCAGACTTTAAGCCTGACTGAATGCAAGTGGATAACCTAATCCTGCCTGGAATTGACATGAAACTGGGGAGCTATTGTATCCCTGTAATGTCTCTACTCTTGATGGCAATTTCCTATGGTCAAAAGGTTTGTAAGCTTAATACCAGATCTATTCAATTATAGATTATTGGTAGGGGAACATCCAAGGTTGTCTAAAATTAAGCTATTAGGCATAGGACTATAGACCAACAACAAGTTAGGGTCCTTTAATTCTTAGTAATGCTGTGGAGACAATTAGGTCAAGAGCTTGTGCAGTTAACAACATAGATATTATTTCTGTCTCAGTTGGTTAATGTTTAAAAAAAAAAATTTGTGCTCCATATTATAAATGCTTTAAAAAGAAGTATCACATGACCAAAACTTTGAATTACTTTATCTGTTATAAACTGTATTAAAAATAAATAATAAAAAAGATAATTAAAGGGTTTAAAGGGAGAAGAGGAAAGGAGTAGGAAAAAAGGATAAAGTACATCACATAAAGAGACACAAAAGCATATTGTAGTAGAGGGCCAGAAGGGAGGGAGATGAGAATTGTTTGAGCTTTACTCTCATCACATTTGATTCAAGGAGGGAATAACATTCTAAGTTAAGTACAGAAATCTAACTTGCCCTGCAGGAAGTAGGAGGGGAAAGAGGTGGTTAGAGGGAAGAAGGTTGGGGCATGGGTGGGGGAGGGGAGGTTTGAAGAGATAGAAGATGTGGTAAGGAAAAAGGGAAAGTAAAAGAAAAGGGAAGGGGCTGAGAGAAGGGAGAGAAGAATGAGGGAGGTGGTGGTTAAAAGTAAAACCCTTTTGAGGACGGGAAGGGAGAAGGGAGAAATGCAAGCATGAACAGGGATGGGGTTAGAATAGGATGGAGAAAAAGACACAGATAGTAATAACTATGAGTGTGAATGGGATGAACTCCCCCCATAAAATGGTGGGGGATAGAAGAATGGTTTAAAAACCATAATCCTACAATACATTGTTTACAAGAAACGTATTTTAAAAAGGTGATACACACAGAGTAAAGGTAAAAGATTGGAGCAGAATATATTATGCTTCAGCTGAAGTTAAAATAAAAACAGGGGTAGCAATCCTAATCTCAGACAAAGCAAGAGCAAAAATAAATCTAATTAAAAGAGACCAGGAAGGAAACTATATCCTGCTAAAAGACACCACCAAAAATGAAATAACATCATGACTAAACATATTTGCACCAAGTGGTATAGCATCCAAATTTTTAGAGGAGAAGTTAATGAAATTGTAGGAAGAAATAGAGAGCAAAACTATACTAGTGAAGGGTCTCATCATCCCCCTCTCTGAATTTGATAAATCTAACCTCAAAATAAACAAGAAAGAAGTTAAGGGGTGAATAGAATTCTGGAAAAGGCAGATATGATGCACTCTGGAGAAAACTGAATGGGATAGAAAGGAATACATCTTTTTCTCAATGGCACATGGCTCGTACAGAAACACTGACCATGTACTATGGCATAAAAACCTCATAATCCAGTGTAGAAAGGCAGAAATAGTCAATGCATCCCTTTCAGTTCATGATGAAATAAAAATTATGTGTAATAAAGGGTCATGGAAAGATAGACCAAAAATTAATTGGAAATTATATAATCTAATCCTAAAGAATGAGTGGATCAAAAAACAAACAAATCATAGTAACAATCTATAGCTTCATTCAGGAGAATGACAATAATGAGAAAAGCTACCAAAACTTATGGGATGCAGCAAAGGGGAACTTAGATAGATAGATAGATAGATAGATAGATAGATAGATAGATAGATAGATAGATAAATAGATAGATAGATATAGATATACATGAATACTCACATGAATAAAATAGAGAAAGAGGAGATCAATGAATTGGGCAGGCAACTGAAGAAATCTAGAAAAAGAACAAATTTTAAATCCTCAATTAAATACCAAATTAGAAATATTGAAAGCCAAAGAAGAGATTTATAAAATTGAAATTAAGAAAACTATTGAACTAATGAATATAACTAAGAATTGTTTTATGAAAAAAAACAATAAAATTGATAGACCCTTGGTCAATCTGATTTTTAAAAAGAAAGAAGAAAACCAAATAACCAATACCAAAAATGAAAAGGGTCAATTCACCTCCAATGAAGAGAAAATTGAAACAATAATTAGAAATTATTTTGCCCACCTGTATGACCATAACTTTGACAATCTTAGTGAAATGGATGAATATTTATGTAAATATAGATTGACCAGATAACAGAAGAGGAAGCAAAATCCTTAAATAACCCCATCTCAGAAAAAGAAAATGAACAAGTCAGCAATGAATTCCCTAGGAAAAAGTCTCCAGGGCCAGATGGAATTGCAAGCGAATTCTATCAAACATTCAAAGAACACTTAACTCCAATGCTGTATAGATTTTTGGGGAAAATTGTCAAAAAAGGAGTCTTGCCAAATTCTTTTTATGACACAAATATGGTGCTGATAACTAAACTGGGAAGAGCTAAAAAAGAAAGCTGTAGATCAATTTCCCTAATGAATATAAATGCAAAAATTTTAAATAAGATATTATCAGAAAGATTACAGCAACTTATCACACCAATAATATACTTTGATCAGGTGGGATTTGTATAAGGAATGCAGAGCTGATTCAATATTAGGAAAACTACCAGCATAATTGATCATATCCACAACAAAACTCATAGAAACCATATGATCATCTCAATAGATTCAGAAAAAGCTTTTGACAATATACAACATCCATTCCTATGAAAACACTGGAGAGCAGAGGAATAAATCTAGTCTTCCTAAAAATAAGAAGTAGCATCGACCTAAAACCATCATCAGCATTATGTGTAATGGAGATAAGCTAGATGTATTTCCAATAACATCTGTGATGAAACAAGGATTCCATTATCACCACTGTTACTTAATATGATACTGGAAATGCCAGCTTTAGTAATAAGAGAAGAAAAAGAAATAGAAGAAATTAGAATAGGCAAAGAAGAAACTAAGTCTTCACTCCTTGCAGATGATATGATGATATATTTAAAGAATACCGGAGAATCAAGAAAAAAAAGAACTTGAAATAATACATGACTTTAGCAAAGTTGCAGGATACAAAATAAACTTACATAAATCATCTTCATTTCTATGTATTACTAACAAAGCCCAACCACAAGCTATAGAAAGAGATATTCCTTTTAAAGCTACTGCAGAAACTATAAAATATTTGGGTGTCTACACGCCAAAACAAACCCAAGGAGTATACGAACACAATTACAAAACACTTTTCACACAAATAGAGATCTAAGTACCTGGAAAAATATCAGTTGCTTGTGGGTAGGTTGAGCTAATATAATAAAAATGGCAATTCTACCTAAGTGAATTTACTTATTCTGTCATACCAATGAAACTACCAAAGAATTATTTTATAGAGCTAGAAAAAATAATATCAAAATTCATCTGGAGGAACAAAAGGTCCAGAATATCAAGGGAATTAATGCAAAGAAATGCTGGGGCGTGTGACCTAGGCATACTAGATCTTAAATTGTATTATAAAGCAGTAATCATCAATATCACTTGGTACTGGCTAAGAAATAGAGGGGTATATCAGTGGAATAGGTTGGGTACACATGATACCATCCACTGTTTGATAAACACAGGGACTCCAGCTTCTGGAATAAGAACTCACTGTTTAACAAAATCTACTGGGAAAACTGAAAAATAGTGTGGCAGAAACAGCATAGACCAACATCTGACACCATATACCAGAATAAAATACAAATGGGTACACAATGGAGGCATAAAAGCTGATACTGAAAACAAACTGAGGGAGCACGGAATAGTTCCTTTGTCAGATTTGTGGAGAACAGAGGAATTTATGACCAAACAAAAGATAGAGAACATTATGAAATGCAAAATGGATAATTTCAATTACATTAAATGGAAAAGGGCTTGCACAAACAAAGCAAATGCAACGAAGATTAGGAAGGAAGCAGAAAACTGAGAAAGAATTTTTATGACTAGTGTCTCTGAAAAAGGCCTCATTTCTAAAATATATAGAGAAGTGAGTCAAATTTACAAAAAGTACAAGTCATTCCTCAATTGACAAATGGTCAAAGGATATGAACAGGCAGTTTTCAGAGGAAGAAAGTAAAGTTCTCTCTAATCATATTAAAAAAATGCTCTAAATCACTATTCAACAGAAAGATGCACATTAAAATAACCCTGAGGTAACCACATCACATCTATCAGATTAGCCAACATGACAAAACAGAAAAATGATCAACACTGGAGAAGATGCGGGAGAGTTGGAACGCTAAGTCATTGTTGGTGAAGCTGTGAGCTTCATTCTGGAGAGCAATTTGGAACTATACTCAAAGAATTATAAAAATGTGCATTCCCTTTGATCCAGCAATACCACTTCTAAGGTTGTATACCAAAGAGATAATAAAAATTGGAAAAGGACCCACATGTACAAAATTATTTATAGCAGCTCTTTTAGTGGTAGCCAAGAACAGGAAATCAAGGGAATACCCATCAACTGGGGAATGGCTGAGCAAACTGTGGTATATGAATGTAATGGAATACTACTGTTCTATAAGGAATAATGAACAGGTGGACTTCAGAAATACCTGGATAGACTTATGTGAACTGATACTGAGTGAGATGTGCAGAACGCAGGAGAATATCATACACAATAACAGCTACATTATTTGACAATACTTTGTGATAGACTTAGTCCTTCACAGCAATGCAAGAACCTAAAAGATTTCCAAAGGACTCATGATGCAAAATGCCATCCACATCCAGAGAAAGAACTATGGAGTCAGAATGCAGAATGAAACAGACTATTTTGTCTTTTGTTATATTTGTTTTTGTTTAATTTTACTCATGCTTTCTCCCATTCATTTTAATTCTTCTCTGCAACATGACTAATGTGAAAATGTGTTTAATAAAAGTGCATGTGTAGAGCCCATATAAGATTATAGCCATCTTGGGAAGGCAAAGGAGAGGAAGGGGAACAAAATGTAAAACTTATGAAAGTGATTGTTGAAAATTGAAAACAAATAAATAAATTTAGAGGAAAAAAACAAAAGAAACAGTGCCCAGAAAAACTGCCCTGCCCGTTATCTACTCCTACCTCCCATCTTCCTTCCAATGCCTCCCTTTCCTCTTCTGGTGATATATTGACATACCATAAATGCTTCAGTACATTGTACAATTTTCAATGGTGGTAGGTCAATTATGGAATTGCCCTGAAATGTTAGTTAAAAAGAGGCAGCAGTGTGGCTTCGTGGATATGGAGCTGGCCTTGGAAGCAGGAAGATCTAGTTTCAATACCTACTTCTGTCACATCTTATCTAGTTTAAGTAAGTTCCCAATGCTATAGGCAACTCAGTAAGACTGTGCATTGCAGAGAAAATGATAACCACACAATTCAAATCTAAGGGCAGCACCAATGTAGCACTTGGAGAACAACAGACAGATCCATCAATACCCCAGCTGGAGTCTTCAAAACAGCCTGGAGGAGAAATGCATCTGCCTCTGCAACCCAGCCCTCCTTTTTTTAGGGTAAGATGAACATGTTAAATACTGAGAGATGCGGATGTTGGAACTAATGCCAGAACAAGAATGTCCATGAATCCTGCCTCCATGCCAGCCACCCCAGAACTCCCTGATCCACCACACCTCTCTGAAAAAGATCTGGATTATCAGACAGAAAACTAGTATGTGCCCACACTTAGGTCTTCGTTGACCGACCCTCATACTGGAGTGAAGGCTGCTTCATTGCATCTCCTTGCTCAACATTGGACCCAGGATGATCCCAAGGTGAGAATGAATATGGATAATTAAGCAAGCAACACTTATTTTCCAAGTTGAGACTACAAGGATTATTTTGAATCCTCTTCTTTCACTTATGTTACTGATGATTTAGGAAGTGGATATGTTCCAGCCCTAGAAAAATGAAACTTCGTTACAAATTCAGATATACAGTCTTTGGAGACCTACAGTTTGACTTCATCTCATTCTAGAAGCTGTTTCAACTGCCTGTCTTTTCAGAGTTCTTCTCCAGCTTGGTAACTGGGTTTGGAGAAGATTATCTCAACACTGCTTCTGTTGTTTAGTGGAGGTAAGAACCATAGATTTGAGCATAGTCATAGCCTAATTGCATTCTGGCCAATAGCAGTGACCCTGGCATGGGGCCTGACAACACTCATTCTTTACCAGTCAAGATACACAACTCCAACTCTGGGGGCAATCTGCAGGAAAGACAAATGGGCTCTGCCCTTCTGTACAGACAGATTTAGTCTTCCCTGTCCAGGGCCTTGGCTATTCCCAAGGGCACAAGGGACACATTAGCACATTTACCAGCAGATGGTGAGGAAGAGGGTTGCCCTACTGAGAAGCTATTTTTCCTCAGGCATATCATTTTTTTATCTGGAAATAAAAAGCTTTTCTTAGCTGCAGTGTTAGGCAACAGTACAACAGCCTTAAATAATGTTAATTCAACAAGAGCTTTATTTTTTATGTGGAAAAGGGTCTTATATAGGATAGTTTAAAAAAAACAAAACAACCTCACACACACACAAAAAAACCCACCTTGGCTTAAATTCATGCTGTTCTGAAAACTAGATCTCCTGACTCAATAACTTCAGATTCTGAACAGTTTTATTTTGCATTTTTGCAGTTATTTATTTAAACTTGGGGACAAAAACATTTTATGACCATAGTGCAGATCTTCTGAACTATGAACATTTATATTTTTATTTTGTAAGTTTGGACCAACTTGTACATAAAAGCAAAGTTTGCCCAGAATAAGAAAGGGCACTTACTTATTGGCAAGCTTTCTTTTTATAAAACTGCATTTACCCCAATGTGTCTGTCAGTCTTTGCTCCTTTTTTCAGTGTGATTGTGAAGGGTGGATTTTGTACTCATTTCATAAAATAGAACACAATCTTTCTCTTGATGCAACAATTTTGTAAAAAAAAAAAAAAAAAGTCCATGCTCTTTTTCTTTTGAATTTCCACATTACTGCATAACCTAGCAAAATGTTAAAATGACACAATGAGCTTTATATACAAACTATGCTGGAGCGGGGAGGAAAGTAAGTGCCTTAACAGGTAAGCTTAAAGTTTGAAAAAATAGTCTTTACAACCCATTTTTTTAAAAGGAGATCTGTGCACTGAATGAAGAGAGCACAGTCTCAATTCACCTAATTCCCACCCTCTCCTGCCTATCACCTCTCATTCTTCTCTCCATTCTCCACCTACCTACTTCCCCTTGGGTTGGGTCACTAGTCATTATCACCTTTATTAACAAAGGGTGTGACTAAGAACAGAGAGGAGAATTGAAGCTCCTCTCAGTACATTTTGCTGCTTGTCAGATATTTTGCTCAAAGGGTTTTGTGAGGGATCTGCTAAAAGTTTTAAGGAGAATTTTTGTTTTATTTCTCCATTCCCATGGATAATTCAGAGTTGACCATAAAAACCAACATCAATAACGGAATGGTAACAGTCCTGTTAGAACAGATAAGGGATAGAAAGAGCACTGTGAATTTATCTTATTGCCATTTATTCATTCCCTATCAGCCTGCTGCATGTATTTCATTGGTTGAATGAGATCCGTTGCCCAGAATGATTGCAGAGGTGGCAAAAGAGGGAAACATTATGAAAACATTCCATTGACTTCCACTTCTTCTAGATAAATTTGATATGATGTCCTGAATTCTTCTGTCAAGTGTTTATAAAGTTTTAGTTCATTTTAACATTTTTCATTTGTGAATAGAAGAGAATGATGGAATAATCCTTATTTAAGCTGAACGTGCTGTCAGTTTTAACTCTTTGCTCACAAATAATCATTTAAAAGGGTAGCTAAAGGAAAATAGCTAAGTGTTCAATTATAACTAAATAGAAGATGTCATCCCTGGACATTAGAATGGTGCCATTTACATATTCTGGTGATAATTCAGCGCTTGATATGGAGTTTTCAATTGGAAAGATTATTGAATCCAAACCACTCCTGGTGTACATTAATTTCCATTTCCAAATATATTTTCTTCACTCTTATAATTTTAGGACTTTTCCCTCAGGAAAAATCTTTCATTTCATGGAAAAGGATTTCAGAGTAATATGTGGAAATTATCTGATAAATTAATATAACTGTTAAATTGCCCAGATTAACAGAAGAGGAAGTAAAACATCTATATAACCCCATCTCAGAAAAGGAAATTGAACAAGCCATCAATGAACCCCCCAGGACAAATATCTCCAGGGGCAGGTGGATTTACAAGTGAAATCTATCAAACTTTTAAAGAACAATTAAATACAATACTATATAGACTATTTGGGAAAATTGACAAAGAAGGAATCCTACCAAATTCTTTTTATGACAAAAATACGGTGCTGATACCTAAACCAGGAGGAGCCCAGACAGAGAAAGAAAATTATGGACCAATTTCTCTAATGAATATAGATGCAAAAAATTTAAACAAAATATTAGGAAAAAGATTACAGTAACTTATCATGAGAGTAATACACTTTAATCAGTTAGGATTTATACTAGGAATGCAGGGCTGGCTCAATATTAGGAAAACTATGAACATAATTGATCATATCGACAAAAAAACTAAAAGAAACCATATGACTATATCAATAGATGCAGAAAAAGCTTTTGGCAAAATACAATACCCACTCCTATTAAAAAAAAAACTAATAGAGAACACGAGATGCTAGGTAGTGCAGTGAATAGAGCACCAGTGCAGGAGTCAGGAGGACCTGAGTTCAAATCTCACCTCAGACACTTGACATTCACTAGCTGTGTGACCTTGGGCAAGGCATTTAACCCCAATTGGCTCATCCTGGGTCATCTCCAGTCATCCTGATGAATATCTAGTCACTGGATTCAGATGGCTCTAGAGGAGAAGTGAGGCTGGTGACCTGCGCAGCCCTCCTTCACTCAAAACAAAGTCAAGTGCAAGTCATGTCATCATTTCTCTGATAGTATGGCCTTCTTCAGCAATGAAGGACTAACACACACTAGTGAGCACAGGAATAAGTGGAGGCTTCCTTAAAATGATAAGTAGCATCTACTAAAACCTGCAGCAAGCATTATATGTAATGGGGATAAGCTAAATGCATTTCCAGTAAGACCGGAGTGAAACAAGGATGTCCATTATCAGCACTGTTATTCAATATGGTACTAGAAATGTTAGCTTTAGCAATAAGAAAAGAAAAAGAAATTGAAGACATTAAAATAGGTAAGGAAGAAACAAAGCTATATCACTCTTTGCAGAGGACATGATGATATACTTAGAGAATCCTACAGAATCGAGTGAAAACTACTTGAAATAATAAATAACTTTAGTAAAGTTGCAGTGCGTGTGTAAAATATGCCCATTAAATGCCATCACTGGCATTTCTGTATCACTAACAAAGCCCAACCACATATATAGAGAGAGCAATCTCTTTTAAAGTTACTGTAGACCTTATAAAATATTTGGGAGTCTACCTACCAAAACAAACTCAGGAACTATACGAGTACAATTACAAAACACTTTTCACACAAATAATTGGAAAGATATCAGTTGCCCATGGGTAGGCTAAGCTAATATAATAAAAATGACAATTCTATCTAAATTAATTTACTTATTCATTGCCATACTAATCAATCTACCTGTTGAGAGCCAGGATGCAGTGCAATTGACAAGTTCAGGATAGACCTTCAGGGAAACTGTTCTTTGAGACTATGTTCATTATCATCCAGAATGGCTCTCCATGGCCCCCAGATGTTGCTGTCTCCATGAGATAGACAAGAGAACTACAGAATACAAGGGATATGCAAAATAGATGCTCTCTAGGTTTTAAGACAATAAGACTGGCCAGATCACTAGGACAGGAGACAAGCAGTATGTCATGTAGACTTGCAGTTTCTGTCTATAAATACTCTGACCCTCAGATCAATAAACAGAGTTGGCCTATCTACACTCGCCTGCCCGTGTATCTTTCTTCTTCACTGCTGTCACTGAGCCATGTGGGGACACAGGCTGTCCACCACATCTACCAAAAAATTATTTTATAGAGCTAGCAAAAACAATATCAAAATTCATCTGGAAGATTAAAAGATCCAAAATATCAAGGGAATTAATTTTTGATATGTTAGGGAGTATGGCCTAGCCATATCAGACCTTAAATTTTATTATAAAGCAGCAATCATTAAACCTACTTGGTAATGAGTAAGAACTAGAGTACTGGGTCAGTGGAATAGGTTAGGTACAGAAGACATAGTAGTTTGTGATTATAGCAATCTACTGTTTGATAAACCCAGAGACCCCAGCTTCTGGGATAAGAACTCACTATTTGGCAAAAATTGCTGAGAAAACTGGAAAATAGTGTGGCAGAAACTGGGCATACATTGTCTGACACTACGTATCAAAATAAAGTCCAAGTAAGTACATGATTTTGTTTAAAAGGTTGATGTTATAAGCAATTTAGGGGAACAAGAAATAGTTTGTCTGTCAGATTTATGGAGAATGGAGGAATTTATGACCAAACAAGAGATAAAGAACATTATGAAATAAAAGATGGATAATCTGGTTACATTATATTGAAAAGGTTTTGCACAAACAAAGTCAATGCAACCGAGAATAGGAAGGAAGCAGAAAACTGAGAATTTTTATAACTAATATCTCTGGAAAAAGCCTCATTTCTAAAACCTATAGAGAATTGAGTCAAATTTACAAGAATACAAGTCATTCCCCAATTGATAAATGGTCAAAGGATATGAACAGATAGTTTTCAGAGGAATCCTTAACCCTTCTCAGCAATGCAAGCACCTAAAATAATTCCAAAGGATTCATGATGGAAAATTCAATCCACATCCAGAGAAAGAGCTATGGAGTCTGAATGCTGAGTGAAGCAGACTCTTTTCTTTTGTTGTTGCTCTTGTTTTTGTTCTTTCTCATGATTTCATTATTCCTTCTTTATAATTCTTCCATGGAACATGACTAATGTGAAAATGTGTTTAATAGGAATGAATGTGTAGAGAGTATATCAGATTGCATGCCATCTTGGGGAAGGAGGAAGGAGGGTGGGAAAGAAAATTTAAAACTTATGGAAGTGAATCTTGAAAACTATAAATAAATTAACTAATACAAAAAGCTGTGATCTGTTGGAAACAGAAAAGCAAATCTTTTGTAGTGGGGCCACTGAGGGTATCATATTTCCAGACTGCCCCAAGAAAGATGCATCCAGGAACCAGACAAGTGCATGGAAACCTAGGGCTCAAGATGAAATATGCTTCTTAACTGAGCATTGGGAGTGGGTTACTGGGTAACATTGTTATTTGATCATTATTATATTGCCTTGGTCTTTGTTTCAGGCTATTTTGTCATATGTGCATCTCCCCCTTGCTTATGTTTCTTCTTCTCTTCCTGAGAAGAGACCCTGTTCCTCCCTGACTTTATGTCCCATAGTCTTACAGCCACCAAACTTTTTGTTGTGTCCCTGGTGCCTTTAGGATACCAGCCCACAAACAGGAATGCTTTTATTTGTCTTCAGGTGAGTCTAATGACCCCTTGGGCCAAAAGGAGAGATTGTTAACAAGGACTCTGTAATAATAATATGTATCAGAAATTCCCTTTTTCACAGGGGAGAAAGACAATGGAGTTACACAACAACTAGCCAATCAGAAAGGCTTCAGAAGCCCAGAGTGCTTGACATACCATGGATTCTTTGCAAGTGAATTTTAGCCAACTATTTAGAGACACCTGTAACTGTCAGAAACCACAAAACCAGCCTTGATCAGCTCAGGGACAACTTTGAGTAGCAGCTGCAGATCCAAAATATTTCTTGAGACTTTGTAAACACCCTGGTTTATTGTGTGTACAGACTTCCCCTTCCCCTTAAACTCTGATTTATATTTGAAAGCCTATAGAAACTATATCAGTCTTTTCCAGTCCCCTTTGAGCAGCTGAGAACTCTCTCGCTCTCTGCCCTCTTATAGAATCTTCTCTTCCCTGCTAGCCTTTCCTCAGAAAATAAATGCTTCATAATATGTGCTCAGTTTGTCTCATAATGATTTCCTGTTTTTATTTTGTCCTCTCCTTCACCCCAACCACACAGCCAGTTTCACTTTTCATTCTGATTTTGAATAGTTCTTAGGAGAAGAAGTTTAGTTTCCATTATGGGCCACACCTAGTAAAAAAATACAATCCTTTCCTACTCATAAGGAAGGCAGAAAAAAGGCAAGAAAATATTTCAGTTAGGACTGATGGTGACCTTAAGTGGGAGTATACAACTATCTCTGTTATATGACCAGAACCAGCACACGCAAACTTCCTTGCCTGCTTAAAGACATCTCTCTCACTGCCTGGCCATGAACCACCCTTTTCTCATACAGAAAATCTCAAAGATTAAATTTTTAGATTTGTCTCAAGTAAACCATATAAAAATGGATTCTGTCCTATGTCTTCTCTTCTTACACTCTGTTTCTATTAATGATATATCAGGCTCTCCTGGGTTCAACTGTCATCCCTGTGCAGATGACTCAACAAGATACATAGCCAACTTTCATTGCTCTCCTGAGCAAATGCCCTTTACCTCCACCTACCTGGAGTACATCTCCATTTGGACATTCCAGAGGTACTTCAAACCCAACAAAGTCCTGAACATGAATTTAGATCAGTAACAGAGATCATCATCTTAAAACATGTCCCTCTTCCTACCTTCCCGATTTCTGTCAAGGGTACTACCATCTTTCTAGTTACCCAAGTCTGCAACCTTGAAGTAATGCTCACTTTGACACTCACCCTCCCCAAACCATATAATCTTTTGCCAAGTCTTGATAACTCTACCTGGACAACATCTCTGCATTTTTTCCTTATCTTCACTCATGTAGCAAGTGACCTTAACTCAGTCTCTCATCACCTCTTGCTTGGACTTTTCTCATATTCTACTAAGTCAACTGCCAACTTCCACACCCTCTCTCTTCTCTCATCTACACAGCTTCCAAATAGATATTTCTGAAAGCACAATTCTGATCATGTCACTCTCTTCCTCAAAAAGTATAGTGGATACCTATTGTATCCAGATTTACTATGAACTCCTCCATTTGCCTTTTAAAGGCCTTCCAAGTCTGGCTCCAACTTATCTTTTCAGGTTTTCCAAACTGTCTTTTTTTTTCACATACTCTACTTGCTGATCCTATATCTATGTCTTTACACAGGTTGTCCCTCATGTCTGGAATGCCTGACTTCTGCCTCTTGAAATTTCTAGCTTCATCTAAGTTTCAGCTAAAATGACCCTCATTTTCCATCTCACCTCAAATGCCACACAAGACCTTTTCTGATTCAACCAGATGCCAGTCTTCCTAACCTTGGAAATTAATTTACCTCTGCTTTAAAACACTACTAGCAAACACATACAATATTTGCTACCTTACAAAGTGCTTTAAAATTATTCCAATATTTGATATTCACAACATTCCTGTAAATTAGGTGCTATTGTTATGTCCATTTTAATGATGAAGAAATTAAATCTCCACTGTTATTTACCGAGGGTTACCCATCTAGTGTCAAAGGTAGAATTCATACTCAAATCCTTTTAACCCTTTCCATTCATACGCTATCTTTGTATGAATTTTAGATTTACTTATTTGTGCGATGTTTTTAGAAATTAAGAGCCTTGAAGGTATGGGCTGCTTTCATTCATGTTCTCATATGCACAACACCAAGTACATTTCCTGGCATACAGAATGTAGAACACAAGTGCCTGTCAAATTTAACATAGCCAAATACTGACCTTCTCTTATTAACTATCTGTTTTAACTTTTGCATTTGAATAATGTCAATATCCCTTTCTTTTTATAAAACTAACATGAATTTGTTATCATATTATCTGATTACCACTTTGTTGATCTGTCTTGTTGTTTGTTTATTTTTTTTGAGCCAGATGTGCTTTTAAGTGGCAATTAGCTGAAAGCAAAATGAGCAAACAATACAAATCCAGAAGAAGACAATAAAATCAAAACTGCTACATTCAAGGTCTCAAATAAAACAATGTGATGTTCTCAGGCCCAAAAATAATTTCTAGAAAAGTCCAGAAAGGTTTTTAAAAAGTAAACACGAGGGGTAGAAGTAAAATTTGGAAAATGAATGACAGTGATGTAAGAAAATAATGAAAAATGGGTCAGCAGCTTCGCCAAGGAGGCACACACAACAACTGAAGAAAACAATTCCTTAAAAAGACTGAATAGGTCAAATGGTAAAAGATGCACAAAAATCATATAAAGAAAAGAATACCTTAGAGAAAAACAGAATTGGCCAAATGGAAGAGGAAGTACAAAGGCTTACTAGAGAAAATAATACTTTAATAATTGAAAATGGGCAAGTGGAAGCCAGTAACTCCATGGGACAACAAGAAGCAGTAAAATAAAATTTAAAAAATGAAAAAAATGGAAGAAAACATAAAATATCTCTTTGAAAAAAGACCTAAACTGGAAAATAGATCAAGCAGAGTTAATCTAAGATGTATTGGACTAACTGAAAGCCATGTTCAAAAATAGAGACTAGACATCATCTTTCAAGAAACTGTCAAGGAAAGTGACAGCTAGGTGGTTCAGTGGATAGAGCACTGAACCTGCAGTGTGACGTGAGTTCAAATTTGTCCTCAGACACTTACTAGCTGTGTGACCCTGGGCATTCACTTTACCTTAATTCCCTTTAAAAATAAATAAAATAAACTATTAAGGAAAACTTCTCTGATATTTTAGAGCCATTGAAATAGAAAGACTCTACCTATCATCTCTAGAAAGAGATCCCAAAATCAAAACTCCTAGGGATATTATAACCAAACTCCAGAGCTCCCAGGACAAGGAGAAAAAAACATTGTAAGCTGCCAGAAGAAGCAATTCAAATCCATGGAAACACAATCTGGATGACACAAAATTTAGCAGCTTCTACTTTATAAAATTATAGAGCTTAAAATATGATATTGATGCCTACAACCAAGAATTACCTATCTAACAAAACTAGTATAAATCTTCCATGGAAACCATGGAAAATGTGAACATTCAATAAAATGGAGGACTTTCATGAAAAGTTCCTGATGAAAAGACAAGAAAATTAGATATGAAAGTAGAAGACTCAAAAGAAGCAATAAAAGGTAACCAGAAAAGAGAAATCATAAGGGATCTGAAGCAGTTAAAGTGTTTACATTCTTGCATAAGAAGAAGATACTTGTAACTTTTAAAAATCTTCTCATAATTAAGGTAAGTAGAAGGAATATACATAACAAAGGTGTAAGTTGAATAAAATTAAAGGGATAGAAAGAGAGATGCACTGGGAGAAGGAGGCAGAAAGAGCTAGAAGATGATAAATTATCTAGATAAACAAGGCATGAAAGAGCCTCTACAGTTCAGGGATAAGTGGGGTAGGTAGCGGTGAGGGACAGAGCATGAACCTGACTCTCATTGCGAATTATTCCAAGAGAAAGTAATATAAAACTCAGTTGGGTATAGAACTACAAGAAAGCAGGAGGAGAGGAGATAAGATAAAAGGTGAACTGATAGAAGGGAGGGCAGATTAGTGGAGGGAATAGTCAGAAGCAAAATCCTTTTGAGGATGGACAGGGTGAAAGGTAAGAGAAAGAGTAGGATAAATGTGGAGGAGGTGAATAGGATGGAGGAAAGTAGTAATCATAACTGTGAAAAAATGACAGCAAGTTTCTCTGGTAAAGGTCTCATTTCTCAAATATATAGAGAACTAAATCAAGTTTATAAAAATAAAAGTCATTCTGCAGTTGATAAATGGTCAAGGGATATGAATAAGCAGTTGTCACATAAAGTGATCAAAGCTATCTATAGTCACATAGAAATGCTCTAAATAACTATTGATTAGAGAAATGCAAATTAAAATAACTGTACAATACCACCCTACTCCTCTTAGATCAGCTAATATTAGAGAAATAACAAAATTTGGAGGGGATTTGGAAAAATGAGATACTAATGCACTGTTGGTGGAGTTGTGAATTGATTCAACCATTCTGAAGAGAAATTCGGAATTATACCCAAAGGCGTATAAAGCTAGGCATGTCCTTTAATATAGCACTACCAGTACTAGCTCTATATACCAAAAACATAAAAAACAAAAAAGGAAGATGACCCATATTTACAAAAATATAAATTGAGGACATGCCCATCCAGTGTGGAATGACTGAACAAGTTGTGGAATATGATTGTGAATGGAATACTATGTGATATAAGAAATGATAAAAATGCTGTCAGAAAACCTTGGAAAGCCTTACATGAACTGATGCAAAATGAAATGAGTGAGACCAGGAGAACATTATACATTAACAGCAATGTTGCACAAAGATCAACTGTGAATGATGTAGATGGAAAGCAAGCAGCTAGGGACAACAAGAAAGGCCTCCTGCAGAAAATGATATGCAAGCTTGGTCTAGAAGGAAAGTAAGAGTCAGAGATAAGGAAAGGTTCTGTAAATGGGGAGAGTAGCCAAGTATGGGGCACAGACAGTACAAAGACCTGTAGATGGGAAGTGGAATATTTTGTTTAGGGAATAGCATGTACTCCAGTGCAGTTGGATCTTTGAGTGCATGGAGTGGAATAAAGCATGAGAAGATTCAAAAAAGTAGGAATGGGGTGAGGTGATGAGGAGTAGAGTTTAGTAGAGTTCCCAATAGAGTTTAGATTTGATTCTAGAGGTAGCAGGGAGCCCTTGAGTTCATTGAGAGGTCAAGATCTGGGGAGCAGTGATATGATCAGATTTACTATTGAGAACAATTGCCTTGGAAGCTGAATGGAGGGTGCATTGAAATGAGGAGAAAGTTTAGACAGAGACTCCAGTCAGATGGCTGTAGTCCAAGGAAAAGATGATGAGTGCCTTAACTTGAGTGGTGGCTATGAGAGTAGGGAGTAGGGTATATATACAAGAGAGAAATTTTGAAGGTAGAAACGGCAGCATTTGGAAAAAGATTGGATATACGAGGTGAGGGAAAGGGAGGAGCCCAGAAAAACGCTAAGGTGTGAGTCTGGGTGACCAGAGCAATGGTGGTGCCTTCAAGAGTATTAGGGAAGTTCATGAGAGAGGAGAGTTGGGGTAGTGGTGAAGGAATAGAACGAGTTATTTTCACCATGTTAAATCTGTAATGTTTACAAGATGTCCAGTTTGAGAAGATGAAGAGGCAGTAGGTGATTCATGACTAGAGGTCAGGAGAGAAACTAGAGCTGAATATATGACTCTTGGTATAATCTACATAGAGATGATAATTGACCAATAATTAAACACCAGGTGAGATAGTATAAAGTAAAAAGAGATGAGGACCTAAGAGCCTTAGTGGACACTCATAGTTATTGGATATGACATAAAATGCTTGTTCAGTCATTTCAGACTCTCCATGACTCCATTTGGAGTTTTCTTGGCAAAGATTTTGGAGGGTTTTGTCATTTCCTTCTCCAGCTCAATTTACAGATGATGCAACTGAGGCAAGCCAGGATAAGTGATTTGCTCAAGGTCACAGAGTTAGTAAGTATCTGAGGCCAGATTTTAACTCACAAAGATGAGTCTTCTTGACTCTAGACTGGACACTCTATCTACTGTGCTACCTAGCTGCCCAATGATGTAAATGAAGAACTAACAAAGGAAATTAAAAAGAAGCGGGGAGGGGGGCAGAGCCAAGATGGCAGAGTAACAGCACAGACTTTCTAGAGCATTCTCCCCAAGCCCAACCAAATACCTGTAAAAAAAAAAAATCCATCTGAACAAATGCACAGACTGACGGAGTGAAACAAATATTCAGCCTAAGACACCCTGGAAGGTTGCTGAGAAATGTCTATCACACATGCTGGAAGCAGATCACAGTCCAGCGTGGGCCACGCCAACACAGACAGGACCTGAGCAGGCTTGGGAGGGAATGAATCTCTGGCACCTGTGGCAGTTTCCAGGCTTCCTGACACCAAAGCACAGAGGACAAATAGGAAGGTCAGTGGAAAAAGCCTGTGGGACCACTGTGAGAGAGTAGAGTGGTCCAGCTCCAGGCACAGCGTGGCAAAGGGAGGAGGAGGTAGAGGTACCTGCCACAGCCACAGCAGCAGCAAGGCAGCAGCAGCCACTGTTTCTGGAGCTCCAGGCCCACAGATTGTGGAGGCATCAAGTGGAAGATAGTACACTCCTCACCCCCACTGGAAGCAGAAAACTACCTTAACAAAGAGTTTAAAAGTCAAGTAAATGGCTGGGGAAATGAGGAAAAACTGGAAAAAGAATCAGACTGTAGAATCTTACTTTGGTGACAAGGAAGACCAAAATATGCAAACAGAAGTCAACAAAGTCAAAGCTCCTCCATCCAAAATCTCCAAGAAAAATATGAATTGGTCTCAGGCCATGGAAGAGCTCAAAAAGGATGTTGAAAATTAAGTAAGAGAAGTAGAGCAAAAATTGGGAAGAGAAATGAGAGTGATGCAAGAAAATCATGAAAAATGAGTCAACTGCTTGCTAGAGGAGACCCCAAAAATGCTAAAGAAAATAGCACAGTTATGGTTTCTTTTAGCAAGATGTAGTTTATTTCCTTATTTCTTTTATTTAAGTCTATTTTTGCTTTTACTTTGTCTAAGATCAGGATTGCTACCCCCACTTTTTTTTTTACTTTACCTAAAGCATAATAGATTTTGCTACAGCCCCTTACCTTTCCTCCGTCTGTGTGTGTGTGTCTCTATTTTAAATGCATTTCTAATAAGCAACATATTGTAGGATTCTGGGTTTTTTATCCACTCTGCTATGTGCTTCCATTTTTATGGGAGAGTTCATCCTATTCACAGTTGTGATTACTACCCGTATATTTATCTCCATACTGTTCTTCCTCCTATTTGTCCTCTCTCTCTCTCTGTCCTTTTTTTTACCCTTTCCTACTGTACCAGTGTTTTCCTTCTCTCTGCTGCCTCCCCTGATCTGCCTTCCCTTCTGTCAGTCCCTGATGGGGCACCTGGGTACATGTACTTGGGCCCCAATTCTAAAATCACATTTCCCTTTAAAAATTACATTTTTCCTAGCCTCAAATACTGTCTCAGGCAGTTTCTCCTGAGCCCAAGGACACAGGCTGCCCTAGCAACAATAGTTATCTCCCTTCCTGCCATAGTAGCCAGCTGCACCTATAGAACTCATTAGGCTTAACCAGCTGTGTACTGGCTTAATGGGCTGTGCACTGAGTCATAATGACATTTACTACTCACTGACCAATCATATGTATCCTAGACTTATACATACCTATACTCCCTTATGTTAATCTTGTCTAACAAGACACTGAGGAGAGAAGCCTGGTTTTTCCTGGTCAGCCCTGACCGTTGGTTGACTTAGTGATATTTCAGGCCTAAAATCACACCTCCAGGTAGCCCCCCTTGGGTTATTTCCCGATAAATTAGGGTAAAATATCCGCACAGTAGATACCAAAAGTGCATGTTCCTTTAAGAACTGACCACTCCTTAACCGCTCCCTAATTCCATCCCAAAATACCAAGTTAGCATATTTGGCACAAGTGATACTATAGAATACCCTATATAAACTTTCCCTGTACCCCTTTAACTTTGCAGATTCTCTAAGAACTCTTGCCCACTGAAAAGCATAATAATCTTTATCTTGACTTTAATAATGCTTGAGTTGTGAATTCTTCTCCAGACAACCTGCCCCTAGTACCCTGGTCTTTGTGAGGGTCTTGCACCCCCTTTCCAGCCCTCATTCTACCACCCACCTTTCTTTAATGTTCTCCCCTCCTAATTCCCTGTCAAGTAAAATTGATTTCTGTATCCAACTGACTATATTATTCCCTCTTTGAGCCCATGCTGATGAGAGTAAGGTTCAAGCAATGCCCATCTGCCCCACTCCCATCTTTCCCTCCACTCCAATTGGTCTTTCTCATCTCTTTATGTGAGACAATTTAGCCCATTCTATCTCTGCAATCCTTCTGTATCCATTGTACTCCTCTTTCTTATCCATTATTTTTTTTAATGTCATTCTCTAAAATTCACCTTATACCCTTGCCCTCTGTCTATGTATGTACTCCTTCTATGTATGCTGTTAGTGATACAATATTTAAGTTACAGGTATCATCTTCCCATGTAAGGATGTAAACAGTTTAGCTCTATTGAATGCCTTGTTTTCTTTTCCCTTTTTACCTGTTTATGCCTTTCTTGGATCTTGATATTGGAGGTTAATCTTTTGCTTTACTTCTGGTCTTCTCCTTATGAAGACTTGCAATCCTTCTATTTCACTGAATGACCATTTTTTCCTTTTATGTACTATGCTTAATTTTTCCAGTAAGTGAACCTTGGATCCATTTCCTCTGGAATATCAGGATACATGACCTCCAATCCTTTAACACTGCAGCTGTTAAGTCCCATCTGATCCCACTTGTGACTCCCCATATTTGAATTATTTCTTTCTGGCTACTTGCAGTATTTTTTCCTTGACCTGATAGTTCTGAAATTTGGCTATAATATTCTTTGGGGTTTTTATTTTCCAATGTCTTTGAGGTGATTGGTGGATTTTTTCAATGCCTATTTTTGTCCTCTCATTCCAGGATGTCAGGCCAATTTGCCTTGATAACTTCTTGAAAGATGCTGTCCAGTTCCTCCTTCTGATTATGACTTTCAAGGAGTCCTATGATTCTGATGATATCTCCTGGATCTATTTTTCAGGTCAGTTATTTTTCCCATGAGGCATTTTACATTTTCTTCATTTTTTTCATTCTTTTGAATTTGATTGATTGATTCATGATGTCCCATAGAGGCATTAGCTTCCACATATCCAATTATTCCTTTTAAAGATTGTTTTCCTCAATTAGCTTTTGTACTTTCTTTTCCATTTTGCCAATTTTACTCTTTAAGGAGTTTTCTTCAATGGATTTCTGTATCTCCATTTGGTCAATCTTACTTTTTAGCAGTTTTCCAAGTTGTTGAGCCTTGAGCTGTTGATTTATAATTCTCTTGCATCACCCCCATTTCTTTTCCAAATTTTTCTTCTACCTCTTATATGATATTTAAGCTGCTTTTTGAGCTCTTACATTTCTGAGCTTGAGATTACTTCCCAGTTTTCTTTGGGGGGTTTTCCATACGTATTTTGACATTGTTGTTCTCTTCCTAGTTTGTTCCTAGATTTTCCCTGTCACTATAAGAAGTTTCTATGGTCAGATTCTCTTTCTTTTGTTGGTTTTTTTTTTTTTTTTGTCTCTTTTCCTTCTTTTAAATTTGATCTGTGTTCCCTGGGTGGAAGGGACTCTGTCTAAGGTTTCTTGTGCCAGCGGCTACAGGCCCTGATTATTTACCTGGTGGTGTGCTGATGTTGCCTTGAGGACCATGGGGGATCCTTATGTCTGATGTTGCAATGAAGGAGTGTGACAGGGGTAGTGCCTGATTCTGGAGGAGGCCATAGGGGCCTGACAGCTTACCCAGTGCTAAGCTGGAGTGTCAGTGGTGGTCTCTGATATTTGCTGAGGCCACATGGGGTTTTTCTGTATTTTTCTGGGACTGTGCTGAATCAAGTGGAGGTCTGACTGGGGCAGGAAGCCTGCCTGCCTGGGGCTAGACTGAAGTGCATGGTGTATCTGGGTGCTAAGGCAAGTGGAGGGAGGAGGGCATCCCGATGTTAGCATTTGCCTGCTGCACCAAACTGGAACTCGGGATCTCCTGCTGGTTTGTTGAGGTTGTGTGGGATGGCTCAGGTCCCTACATAAATCAATTACTCAGAGGCCTCTCAAAGTGATGACAGAAAAGTGATTTATTCGATTCTCGAGAAGCAGGGCTTACCTGTAGGAGTTGGAAAGCCGAAGACAAAGAAAAGGGCAGTGATTTATATAGACCCTAACACAAGTCCCTCCTCCCCCCACTGACCATTATCCTCATTAGCTGAGAATATGGTCTTACGTTCTAGACATGAAATCTAACCAATCCCTTTTGAAATGAAGACATCGAGGAATTATGTAAGTTTTGTCCAGTCATTGAGATCCTAATACACTACACAGTTTTATATCCTTATATGGAACTATTCTATTCTAAAAATATTGTAACCTTGAGCCTTTAGGCCTTACCTCACCCCTGGGAGAAAAATTACAATCTGAGGAGTCTTCACTAAGTCTATCCCACTCAGTCCCTCCTCTTATTTATCAACCTGAAGACTTCTCACGGATGTTTCAACCAAAGTTCTGTAACATGATCTCACACTGTCTATTAATCTCCTCATCCCAATCAGGATCATTCCTGTCTCTTGTCTCCACAGGTGCCCAACCTTTCTTCTTTAATATCATCAGTCAAATGGCTCCTTAGGTCCTTTCTTCCACTCTAGCAAGTTTTAGTAAAGAATTTCTAACTATTTTAGTAATTAGTGAAATCAAACAAGGTAAACAAATAGGAAGTAATATAATACCACTAATTGCTATGATGCCAAACCACAGTAATCTCTTCCACCAGCTCCCTTCAAACCAGGACCGCCAAGACGTATTGAAAAGGGAGTTCCAAGTTTGTACAGGAACATGAGCAACCTTCCTGATATTTTTGGTGAGCTCTTTCACTATTCTCCCATTATCATCAAGTTTTCAAGCAACGTGTGGACAAATTGAGCTTTCCACAAACTCCCCCTTCTTCTGCAAGTAAATAATCTAAGATCAACCTATGTTGCAGTACTGCTTCCCCAGTTTGCATGGCTTGATTGGCCAATAAGTCCAAATCTTCTGCTGTTTGATTGGTAATACTTTCAACTACTGCTTGGAGTCTGATTAATCTATTTAATAGATATATCCAGGCCTAATAGTCCCCCTTTCATGATCTCTGACTTACCCTTCCATAGTTGTTGTTTCCTCTTCCATATACAATGTTGGTAATTCTCCCCAGTTCTATTGATTACACTCCAGAAAGTATCAAACATCATCCTATGTGTTCCATTTTCCCACTTCCATACCCATTCTTTATATTCTGTGTTATTCTTAGTACTATTCATACATATATATATATATATATATAACTCCACAAATAGTCATGATCGTGACCCCCTTTGCATGGTTTTCTGGGATCAGAGGGGTTGTAAAATTTATACCCACAACTTTTGTGATGTTCCCCTTTTGCTCTCTTCGTATGAAGAGGATGGGAAAAATGAATGGGTACAGGGAATCACCCTACCATCAGAACAGGTAATACCATTCTGATCCCATCTGTTTGCATACTGGGCACAATCAATACGAGCCAGGGTTTCTGGCCTTCGTGTGAATGTCCATTTACAATTACTTCCTCCCAGCCATGTCTCCTGCAATTCAGGTCCTGTTTGGTTTAAACAATTTTCACCTGGAACTGATTCGGACAAAGACCATTGATGTTTCTCTTGGCTTGTCCAGAATCTTGTTCCGTCATGTACTACAGATCTGTTACTTAAAATCCAGACTGGACTCAGCGGTACTGTTACCCATGGCCATTGGCTTAACTGCTGAGGTCCCCCCACAAATTCAACAGTCGGATACCTCAAAGGTGTCCTCAACGGTCTGGATTAGGGCCAGGAAACTATTTTCAAGAGTGGGGTTGATAACTGGGGCCTGGTGTCCCAGCAGTGGGAACAGGATCATGCCTAAAAGGGACATTCCCAGGGTATTATATTTTGGTTGCATTGTTCCCACGGTTTGTCAAGTCCACACGGTCTTAATAGAAGAGTCCTGTTTAGATATTGTGATTAATGGCTTAGGACAATTGCTGAACAGAGAATCCTGTTAAGAACAAACAATAATAATCCTAGTACAGTTCCCCAAATAACAAAACTTATAATGAATATATATATATATATATATATATATATATATATATCATTGGCTATCCCTTTCCAAATTCTGTGTGTTCTCACACACGCTTCAAACGGAGCTTTTAATACCGACAAAGTGTGTCTCCAAGCTTGAAGCCTGAGAGTTTAATAACTAATAGCAATAATTATAAATGACAGTAAACAACTTTAAAATTTTTAAATGCAATAACCTTCCATAACTTTGTCTATTGGCTTCCCAATCATGCTAAACATTTTCTGAAGTGGGATGGGGGAATAGATAGTTCAAGGTTCAGTCTTACCCATATTCTTCCCCTCCTCTTATTTATTCCTGTTTCCACACCTAAATCCAATCAATAAATACCTCTTCACATTCTTTCCCTTATGAATCCTTCCTTTCATCTATCTTCCTTTCATATGAATATGGGAAGGAAGCAAAGTTGACTGACACATTAGCAAATTACAGGGGGCAGTCCCCTTTTCATAAGTACAGATACAGAGATTTAAATTAATGAACTGTCCATTTAGAGGTTCCATCTCATACAGCAGTCTGGGGAAAAATATTATCTTATGCAATTTTCTGATCTGGATGCTCCTTCAAACAATCTTCAGCACAGCATCTCAGCATCTTCTTCTCTTCATCTTCTTGTAGAAATCCAGATGTCCACTCTCCTACAGAACTGAACTTAATACCATCTTAGATTACCACTCCTATTATTCTTACAAAAATCAAAATTGAAACTTTGACAAATTGTCATCTTTTAAAAAAAAAAAAAAAGAAAATTCACATTAAAATGCAGCTTCTACATTTCAGAGTAAGTCATCATTCATTCCCTCATTAGGAAGCTGAGATTTCACTAAGGAGTCAATACCAGGCTCCAGTACTTATATAAATACAATAAATAATCATTTTTAACACAGTGCATATCACATCATAAAACAATCCCAACTTCTGATCATGCGATGCTTCTTTTAAAGCATTTACAATATAGTCCACAAACCATTTTTCATTTAGCATTAACCAGCTAGGACAAAATAATAACTATGCATGCTAGCCTCACAAGTCCTTGACCTGATTGTCTTCACACTATTACTAAGAATTAAAGGACCCTAACTTATTGTTGTTGAACTAAAGTCCTAAACCTATTAGCTTAATTTTAGACTTAACCTCAGATGTTCCCCTACCAACAATCTATTATTCGATAGATCTGGTATTATTACTTACAAAACTTCTGATTTTAGGAATTTGCCACTAAGAGTAGGGACATTGCAGGGAAACAACATCTCCCTCACTTCATGTCAATTCCAGGCAGGAGTAGATTGTCAACTGGCTTTCAGCCAGGCTTCAAGTCTGCCAGGTGTCAGTGGGGAAATTGAGTCAGAAGAATCCTACCTCAGCTCAGACTGAACAGCCGCTCTCCCTACCTTCCCATGAGATCACCTTTTTGCAGTTCATACCAGCATCTCACAGGCTTACTGGCATCATGGATCAGTGGCTCAGACTGCCTCTCTTGCTATCCACACCTGGAGTTAGACTCAGAAGAACAGTCAGTTAATAGTCCCACAAAAATCTTAAAACAGCAAGCTCCAATAATCAGTTTCAGACATGACTAATTTCACATTGGCCAAGGAACATCTTTGAAGCAGGTCTAAGTAGCCTACATGCCTTTCTATACATGTTCTAATTCCTGATTGAATAACAATCATAAGTCATTGCTCTAATAGATTTATATGTTTCCCAAACTACTTTATCCCTTTCTAATCCTGCTCAATCTAAAAGAATGAGCTACACATGTGATAAGTTCAAACACTAACTTGAATTTTTATGTTCATGTAATGAATTCAAATCAAAACAATCATTTAACTTTCAATGCCAAATATTACCAAAGGCTACCTACCTCTAAGAAAATTAGACTGAAATTCTTCTTCCCAAACTGAAGATGTCTCTGATTTAGTCTCAGTAATTAATTCAGTTAATTGTTTTAATACTAATTGCTTTTACATCATTTTGTAACATGTAAAGATCTCATTCCAAGTTGGGACCTTTGTCCATTACCCCAAAAGAATTTTAGTCCCATTTGTCTAAAGGCCTTGGAAAACCTCACCTTGAAAACTCCTTGTTGTTTTTTTTTTCCCACGTGAACCAGCTCTCCTAAGGTCCACTCTATCACTGTGCCCAAGTCTATTCTACTTCCCACTCTTAATTCTATCAGTCCAAATCTCCAGTTTACTGGCCACTCCCATCAAGACCATTCCTGGAGCTCCCAGACCACCTGGGCCCCCCCCCTTTTTTTGTAAGGGATTCCTTTCCCTGAATCCCCCTGTAAATAAAATACAATTACAATTAACTTTAAATCCCAGTCTTGTTCTATGTAACAATGATACAATATCTACTTATTCCCATTAGATTGAGAAAGAATGTTCCCAGAGATTTTATTTACCTCTTAGATCTTAAATTTGCCCTAAAGAGCCAATCACCGAAGATCATTTCTTGTACATTTTCAAATTCTCACCAGCCGCTGAGGCTGTACTTGTTACTAGCCTGAGGACTGCTTCTTTTCCCACATATACACACAGTGTACCAACTTTAGGTTTTAGCATTAGAATTACAAATGGCAAACATAATTTTCATAAGTGATAACAAATTGTTTTAGCTATGAACCCGAACAATAAATTTCAGATGACATCAATTGCATTTTCATATCCTATTAGAGAAACTAAATTCTTCCCACTTTTGTAACTTACCAATACAAATTGGATAGGTAGGCCTTCCAAAAACCCATATGAAAGATTTTACAAAGTATTTCTTAATACAGCAAATATTTGCTCTCTTACGAACAGTTTACAATTTATCACAATCTCCTTGAAACTAATTGACAGAAATCACAAGAAAAGACCTAAACCCTTTTTACATTTGCCCATAAACTTTCTTTTACAAAAATAACTTTAGAGTAAATGCTTGATTCATGGCAAAAACAATTTTAGCTAAAATTTCCTTTTCAACAACAGAAATAAACTTTTAACATAATACATGCTCAGATGAAACAGGCTTGAAAAATCACACCTATATATATATATATATATGTACATATATATATATATACATGTACATTTTTAAAGCGTTCTCATTTTCTTAATAAGAATGCTACAAGGAAACTCATAAAAAAATTCATAACAGCTCTTTTTAACCAATTCATTAATTAGCTTAACAATGCAATTTCTAATGCAATATTTAGATGGACTACCTAAAAATTTAAACTTATTTAAGTTTACTTAAAACTTAAAAGAAGCCATTAACCTATTCAGCTCTTTTTTATAACCAAATGTAAGTTTCAAATTATCAAATTTCTATCACATCTTTTTAAAATCCCAATCTATATGTAATAAATTACAAAATTTAAAATCAGGTAACAGTTACATTAGATTAATGTTGCATCTAACAAATACCTATCCTTTTGTTAATGGATCTAACATTTTTGGCAGAAATGCTCCTGGGTGTCTCTGCCCTCCTCTTATTTGTGCCAGGATTCCCAAGGCCACCCCTTTCTGGCCCTCCCACTCTGCAAAGAAAAAAGAAAAACCTAAACTTATTATCTTTTTACTTTAAATACATTGTCTGGCATCAAATATATATTGATCTAATTAAACCTAAATCCAAAACTCTCAGCTCTAAGTTGCTTACTTGAGATTTTTTTACTTTCTAATCTTCTGCTTACTTCCACCAAACTTTAATAAATTCTAACCTATCTGAAACATTAAATTAAGAATGACACATTTCACCTATTCACAATTCCAAATACGACCAGAATGAATTCACTTAACTTTCTGTTATTTCCCATTACACTAAAATTTCTTCTTTTGGGTGAGGCAGGAAATGGTTAAATGGTTGCCAGCATGCCTCTTAGGTCTGAGGGAAAAAGATTTTTTTTCTTTTTTTTTTTCCTTTCTCTCCCTCCTTGTCCCTCCGCCCCTCTGAAACTAGTTTGGAGGGGTTAAAGAAAGGGAGTAACAGGAATTTCAAGGACAGTTCAGCTCAGCCTTTCTACTCCTGCTGGCTGGCTGGCTGGCTAAATTTACAACCTTATCAGATGAAAACAGAGACACACAGACTTTCATACACACAGAAATACCAACACAACATATACAGACAAAACATTTAACAGAATAGGATAGTACATATAGGTTTAAATTTTTGGCAAACCCAGTCCTCGGAGGAACCATATTTGGGCCAAATTGTGCCTCCTCCTCCGATGTCTTTTCACCCCATACGAAACAACAGTACTTAATCATCTTCTTCTACATTCTTTTCTCTATAATTTTGGTAATTCATGCCAATTTTGTAATCAGTTTCCCAAGGGACTATTTATCGGTATTTCTTCCTGACTCCACTCCTAAGCTCTATTCTTGGACTGCTTCTGTCCCATTTTGGTCGAGGGTTGTCACCAACACCTCCGAGTCTGAGACTCAACGAATTGTGCTAGCTCTCTTGCCAGCTCTCAAATGAGGGTCTCCCGTCACCAGCAATCACCCAGCAAACGTTTTTGGGGGGGGCCCTTCACCCTGGGGTCCCACAGTCCACTAATTTGGTTGGGAGTCATCACCTTCTCCCCGAGTCAGTCTAAGACTCAACGAATTGACCCCCAGGCTCCCCCCTCCCCCCCCCCACCCCCGCCGCGCTTACCGCTGGGTTGTACGTGTACAATTTGCCTGACTGCAAACTTCAACACCAACCGGTTGGCATTTTCACACACTTCACAGCTTCAGAGTCTTTGGAGTCCCTATCTCTATTCTTTTCTGTCTTCACTGAGTTCCTCTGCTTCGGGTCATTACCTTGCAGAGAGGGAGGCCCGGCAGCTCTTTTCAAGGACATGGGGAAATCTCCCCATGGGCGCCCAGTCTTTGAACTGAGCTGTCAGCCGTCTCTCAGAAAGGTCACAGATCCCGGACAAGCCCCCAAACTGTGTGGGATGCCTCGGGTCCCTACATAAATCAATTACTCAGAGGCCTCTCAAAGTGATGACAGAAAAGTGATTTATCCGATTCTCGAGAAGCAGGGCTTACCTGTAGGAGTTGGAAAGCCGAAGACAAAGAACAGGGCAGTGATTTATATAGACCCTAACGCAAGTCCCTCCTCCCCCCACTGACCATATTATCCTCATTAGCTGAGAATATGGTCTTACATTCTAGACACGAAATCTAACCAATCCCTTTTGAAATGAAGACATCGAGGAATTATGTAAGTTTTGTCCAATCATTGAGACCCTAATACACTACACAGTTTTATATCCTTATATGGAACTATTCTATTCTAAAAATATTGTAACCTTGAGCCTTTAGGCCTTACCTCACCCCTGGGAGAAAAATTACAATCTGAGGAGTCTTCACTAAGTCTATCCCACTCAATGTGAGGCTTGCTGCTGGCTTACTGGGGTGCTTCCAGTCCTGGAATGCATTCCTTTTTTACCTAAGTGATATGGACCTTTCTTGTGGATCTTCCAAGTCTCTGGGCTAAAACACTGCTCTACCCCTTCTTTGCACTAGCTCCCCTGTGCTAGCATTTATTCTAGGGTGCTATTTTATGACTGTTTGGATGTGGATATGGGAGAGCTGCAGTGATTTACTGCTCACTCCACCATCTTGGCTCCCAGAAGTCCCAAGGGAGGATTTGCAGTCTTTGTATTTATGCCCTAATTCATTTTTTGTCCAAAGCTGTTCAAATTCCATCTGAAAGCTATGTTCCTTTGTATGTATTCAATGAAGGACTGGTCAATAAGGCCAGCTCCTATGAGCCTTAACAGAATCCACCTGAGGCAGTTCCTCATGTGGAAGAGGCAGGGGGGTCTGCTTTGGGAAAGTTGTGATTTTGTGTAATGGAAATGCCTTGGAAAGACTTTGGAGTGTGCATAGGCATTCTTTCACTCATTCCCCAGTCTATTAATCACGGTCAATAGCAGTTTTTTAAATGACTGCATTTGGACATGAATTTGGTGGAAATTTTGTTTCTAGAAATTTTATTAGGTGTGTGAACCTACTGTCTCCCCAGAGGCTAAGGAATTATAAGGTAGAGTATGTCTCTGAGGTGATGGGGAATGTGTTTCTATTTATTCTTTTCATATCTTCAAAGTAAATATTCCCTTGTTTAAACTTCATTTCCTTGAGAAGTTCAATAGAACTGTGGCTCCAGTCACCAGAGAAAGGACACCCCAGCCCTGAGGGTTACCACTAGGGAGGTACAGAAGCCCAGTGCTGAGAAAGTGGGCCTAGAATACTTGTTACCTATCTATTTTACTAGTTTCTGTTTTTGTAGTCAGACGTCCTTTTCTTACCCATTTTAGAAATCCAAAAGTGTGTTTGCAACAATGCCAAAATCTTACATCCCTAAGTTGTTTTAAATCTTTTCTTTCTACAAAAATACCTTTTTTCACCTTTTCTTCGCAAAACTGTTCCTTGTGAAGAAGGCCTTAAAAGGACTGTTGAAAGGTACATGGCTCACAGCCCTGATTATCAATCTGGGTTGGAGGAGGCTCTCGTAGGGAAGGAGACACTAAGTCTGTAGCTTTTTGTATCACTTACCATTTGTTGCATACCCCTTCCTGCAAATTGTCCAGTTCTTCCTGTCCTGGGGAGGAGCTGAGATGCAAAGGCCCAATCTCTTCTGCTGAGGTGGACTTACCTGATTTGCCTTAAAGTTACCTATAAAAGCCCTTGCAGATGTTCAGTGATCAATGGCTTCAAATGGCTGTTACCTTGACATACTAATAATATAATCCATTTAATTCTCTTTATCCTGAGTTTTGCCTTATTAATCAGGATGAAAGCCCAAAAGATTTTTTTCCCTTTCAACAAGACAGTATGGCTTACAGGACAAGAGAAGGACAAAGCTCACTTATCAGAAGATTTTAATAGGAGGGGAAGGAGGAGCTTGAAAACAATTGGCAGGTGAGCAAGCAGGAAAATGTTTCAAACTTACCAAAGGAAAGAGAGAAGGAGAGGGAGTGAGCAAGGGTTTAGTTAATGCAGAGATCAAATAATTAAGAGTTGGTTACATGTTGGTCCAAAGGAGTGTTTTGTGCCCATCTCATTCTCCTGGTTCCTCAGTTCAGGGACCATTTTGCCTCAAGCAAATGGGGCTCAGCACACCAAATAAGAATAATTTTTCAAGTCTCTTTCTCTTTATCTCTTCATTTCCAGGAAATGGGAGGTCCTTATGTAAGAAAGGTTTCATTTTCCATTTGCTTTCTACTGCTCACACACACCCAGCTTCCAGGCACAATCTACACCAATACCAATCCCAAAGCTCAGCTCTGTGAGGAGGAGGGAGAAGGCTGTTCAATTCGATAAAGCCACAGTGCCCGGACTGGTCAGGTGAGGAACTGATGGTACCTCGTCCTGGAGGGTAGGGGCCCTGCTCTATCTATGGGGCAGACCTGCCACTTTTCTGTAGCCTGCTTTGTTTCTCTAATTGCTTAAAACCTTAGCTTTGACTCCTACTGAGTCTGGGCACAATACATGTGTGTTACCTGAATCCCCACTCCCTCCAAGTGCCCCAGGGTTGGCTCCTAGAGGACCATGCTTTCTCAGGTCAATGATTGTCCTTTCACATTTTGCTAATTGGTGAAAGAGGGTTTTTCTTGAGGGGAAGTGGGTGAGAGAAGATGAAATCAGAACTGGATCAGCAAATCTCAAGGAAGGAACAAAGCAATCTCCTGCCTAAAGAGTGAGGTCAGGGTCAGATTGAGATTTGTGTCACTAATAAGGGAACAGGGACCCAAAGGCAGTCATGATGCCAAAATGGGAAGCCAGCATCACTCTTAGTATGAGAAGGGGTGTCCTGAGTGTTGCAGCTGAAAGACAAATTTCACTTTCCCAAAAATGTCCCCCTGTCTTTTCCATGTCTCATACGCCTATTCTGAATAGCTGTTTCATACTTTGACATTAATTTCTTTGGGATAAGCATTGCTTTCTCCAGGTTCTCTGGTTACATTCTCTTCCTAGAGGGAGATTTACTTTAGCTAAGTAACTAAGGGAAGGGAAGAAAGCCAGCTGAGGCTACCCTTCCTTCTCTGAACTTCCTGGTAGATGCTTTGTCCATTCCTTTCCTTTCCTGGATATTTGCAGCAGTGCCTTGGAAAAAAAGAAAGGAGGAGAAAAAGGATCTACAATATCTGCACCTTTTCAACTCCCTAGTACTTTGGACCTACAATGGTGCCCAGAAATGAAATTCCTTTGCCTAGTTTTTGATACTCTGGTATTCCTTTCTATTTTATTTATTTTTATTTCAAGTTTTTTTTTACTTATTAGTTTATTTATGTATTATTTTCATATTTTATTATTATTTTGCATATTTTATTATTATCATTACTATTAAGTTTATTTCAAGTTGACAGGAAAACCCTCGGTTTGGGCCTTGCCCTGGTGAATAAGGCAAGCTTGGGAAATAAGGCAAAAGCCACTTATTGACAAACTGCAATAACTTCTACAGGAGTAAACAACTACTGTATAAGGGCAAAAAAATGCTGATTGATGGAGGAAATGGGTTTTATGTCATGTCATCTTTTCCCCATGTCTATGCATGCATGCCCAAGACTTATTTCCAGACTGCCATTTCCCATAGACTGGTTGCCCAAATAACCAATGGGCAAGCAAGGTTCAATATGGAGTCACTTAGGGTAACTTGGCATCCTCCTAAAACTTTACTCCCCCAAAAGTCAAAGTAAAAATACGGGAATTGCAAGACTACTCTTAAATTCCCAAAGTTATAATAGGATTTTTATGTGTTATGGGAGAATTATCTCCTCTTTCAGCTCCCATTGTGGGTTACTTCTGCCAAATATATATTTACCGCATTGCAGAAATTATAGAGATAAAAATCTCAGTTTTATTATTATGTTCAAGCCTAGGTTCAGTCCTCAAAGAAGACATGAAAACCAGTCAGGATTCTGAGAAGGCTTCTTGTATAAATGCAGTTATGTTAGAGTGACAGAGAAAAAATTCTTTCATGTATTGTAATTCTGCACATTCATCGTAGGTCAGAAAAGTTAAAGAGAAGATCGATTCCTAGTCCTATACTTCTTTCAGTGTTATGAAAGTTGTATAAACTTAGTCACTTGTCACAAATTTGTGTTTTGGCCTTAGAACACTGCATTGTCTATAAGCAATGATTGTCATTTTATAGTTAGCCTTACCCAAAAGAGGGAAATGAAAGGCAGTTTAGAATATTAGTTAGAGAGCTGGCCTCAGAGATAGGATACATGAAAACAAGGAGATGAGGAATTCTGGCAGGACACAAGAGCCATCTCTGACACATACTGATCATGTGACCCTGGGCAAGTCACTTAACTTCTCAGGGCCTCAGAAAAATATCTAAAGCTTGCACCTTGCAGAGCAGGTAAAAGGAGTTTCCTCACCAGGAAACCTAACCCCATGAAACCTAACCCCATGAAAATCACTAATTCTGTTCCAAAAAATAAAGGGAAGGTGCCAAACAAATTAAAACCAGAACTCTTTCCTCTGACAGAGAGTTCAACAAAGAGTTAAAGTACTGGGGGTTTTAAAATCTCAGTTAACCCCTTTAATATTTGCAGCAGGATGAACCAGAGACCGGGCACTCAGGGCTGGCTAGAGGTTCAGAAGTAACTCTGGGTAGGCAAACTCTGACTCTTAGGCAGGTAAAGATGAGAGAAGTGGATAAGGCCAGGACATGGCCATGAGGAAGTGGCTAAATGTCAGCTGGTAGCTACATCCCACTATGCCATAAAGGACGAGACCAGATAGGTCATGACTAGTGAAGAAGTTATGGTCATTTTTAGAAATGGCTGCCCTTGGTTGGCATCATCAGAACAGTGATGAGAAAAAGCAAGAAGCAAGTGATTCCCCTGGAAATACTTGGACCCACACCTCCAAACTCTGCATCTACTCTGCGACTTGGTCTCCCTTCTTTTAGTCTCTCTCTCTTCTCCACACCATCCTCCACACAGTTGTCAAATTGGTTTTTCTGAAGCACAGTTTGAGCAGGTCACTCCCTTACTCAGTAATCTCTGTTGGCTCCCTACTGACTCTGCAATCAAATATAAAAGCATCTATTTGACATAGAAAGCCCTTTGCCCCCTGGTCCCAAGCAATCTCTCCTATGACATATATAGAACTCCCCTTAATGCATTTTCCAGTTCAGTCAAACTTGTCTTATTGCTATTCATCACCCATGCTACACTGTCTCCAGTTGACAATCCCAGGAAGGCAAGTAATTTAGCCAAGTCCACCAAGCCAGTTAAAGGCAGAGATGTGGACCAGAACCTAGGTCTCCTGACCCTGGTCAGAGTCTCTTTTCATTTCAGCACAATTGACAATGACTTCAGTCCTCATTCTTTTTCTACAGAAGTTGCACCCTGTAATGGCAGAAGGCTATCCTGACAACATGAGGGAGGAGACAAGGAATGGTGAGTACACACATGAGACCCCTGGATGGGGTTGGAGTGGGAGGTGATTGAGATCACATAAGGTTCTCATACTTTTTTTGACAACTAGGATTTTGGCCCTGTTCTAAGGTGGCCAAAGCTTCTCTGAGCAGCATTCTCCTTTTGCTGAGCCTTCACTCAGTTTCTCTTCTTTCTTCATTTTCCTCTTTCCTTTATATTCTCTCATTCTTTGTTTAATTCATTCCCTCTTCTTTCATCCTGTATGTTTGACTAGTCCCCTAGATGTCACAATAAACACAGTCGGGGGAAAAGTGGGTAAGAATCTGTTGATTTCCGCCATCACTAAAATGGGCTCTACTAGATACAGGACATGTGCAGGTTACCACTCTGTGTCTAACCTATCCATTCATTCTGATAGGATGTTGTGCTTGCGTAGTGTGAAATGGGGAGAAGAAATGAAAAGGTGGCTGATACAGTGATTAATATATCCTTTTTGGGAAAATGATCCCTGTTGTTTGAAGGCATGGTTATAACTGTACTGGGGCAGCTGCTAACATTCAGGGGACACCCTTCCTTCTTTCGTATAACTCCATGCCTCAGTCCTTCACTAGTTTCCATCCCTGAGGGGAAAGAAGGGCAATGGAAATGTCAACAGTGTTAGACTGAGAGCTAACAGAGAGAGAGAGAGAGAAGGGGACAATGGGGTCAGTTATCCCCTCCACCTAATTAGAATGTCCACACTCCAATTTTCAACTATCACCCATTAGCTGTTTTTGTCCTATGGGGGAAATTTCTAATTTTTTCTTTTCTGATGGCTGAATTATTTAATTTTCAAAACATTGAGAGGTTTACCAATAAAGGTTACTATTATGTGTAAATTTTACACTCCTCTGCCAACTGCAGCAGCCCTTCATCCCTGGCTCTATCCTTTGAATATTCACTGCTCACTGACCCTAACCCTCTCTTCTTTCTTTTCTTCCATTTTTCTCCTGATATTAACCAACTAATCAAAGCACTCATTAATACCTGGTCATTGAACCAATGTCGGGTGTGACATTATAGTATTTGACTTTTTCATATTTTTGTTATGGTTACTCAGATACGCTTAGATATGTCTTCTCTATGAAAGTCTATTTTTCAATCATGCATCCAACTATTCATGCATACATACATAATTGTTAACATTTATACAAGGGGTTTGGGGTTTACAAAGCACTTTTTGTAGGTTTTCTCAGTTGGCCACACAACTCCTATGTGGTAGGTAATTGTATTATTGCCATTTGACCAAGGAAACCGAGATCAAAGAGGTCTAGGACCACATCTGAGGAAAGATTCAGATTTTGGTGTCTCCAGGTGTAGAATTCTATCTATCATGTCACCTAGCTGCCCCTCTATACAAACTATTTCTGCATCTAGATCTGTTCCAATTAACAATGCATTCGCATATGTATAAAATTATAACTGCTGGCATAAAGCAGGTAAGATAAAAATCTAAAGAATGGCAGAGAGAAAGAGCACTATATAAGTTTTGAGTATGAAAAGTTTACCATGGACTGAGGTCATTAGGGAAAATTTCAAGAAAAGGTTAAGCCCTGAAAGAGGTCTAGGTTCTAGAGGAGTAAAGAATAATCTGAGTTTCCTTACGTGGAGAATGGAGTGAACAGAGTCTTAGCAATAAGAATTTTGGCAGTGAGTCTTAGAAACAGTAAAGAGAGGCTGATATACAAAGGAGTGGATTATTAGATTAGAGAAGCAGACCAGGGCTCTATTGTGGAGAGCTTGGAATGTCATCCTGAAATACTGAGGTTTTTATCCCATATAATAAAGTACCACAAGAAGCCACTAAATGTTGTAGAAGATGAAAGTGACATAATGAAAATGGTATTTTAGAAAGATGAATCTGATTCTAGTATACGGAAACACAGATTAGAGCTAGAAGAGGTCCAAGCTATCTAATACAACCTCTTCATTTTACATGTGAGGGAACTAGTGCATTCCCAGGTAAGGTGACTTCCTCAAGATCCCACAGGTAATAAGCAAAGCCAGCATTAGAACTCAGGTCTTCTGATTCTGAATCCAGAACTTTTTCCATGGCACCATTCTGCCTCTATGGATTGAGGAGGAGAGATTAGACACCATTGATTGGAATGCTGTGGTAATCCTGATCTGAAGTAGGGTGTTAGGAATAGGAATAAAAAATTAAGGACAGAAGAAACATGTAAATTCATTGACAACACAGTCTGTAGATTATTTACTTTTATAACTCCAGGCTCAGCACAGTGCCTTGCACATAGCAATCACTCAATAAATGTTTTGTTAAATTGAATTAAAAACAAAAAGTTTTGTGAAGATAAATAAGGTTAGTTCTAGAAGTATTTCAAGGCTACAGGATGGGCACACCAACGAAAGGGTCAATATTTGGTGCCAGCCTTCAGTAAGGTGAACCTGTTTCTGAGCCAGAGTTACATGCTTCTTACTACGGAAGGGTAGTGTGCATGTGACTCCAAGTCTGAAGCTAAAAGCAGAGGCATGGCTGTCCTGGGTGGGAAGAGGGACTGAAAGGATGACAGTTCAGGATGGAGCTTAACCTTGTCACTCTCATTATCCACATCTCAGGTTATGGAAATCAAAGCTCCAGCAAAAAGCAACTGAGACTTGTCCTGGTGGGTAAAACAGGAGCTGGGAAAAGTGCAACAGGGAACAGCATCCTGGGACAAAGAGTATTTGAGTCAAAAGTAGCAGCAAAGTCAGTGACCAAGAAATGTGTGAAAAGAAGCAGATTGTGGAATGAGAGAGAAATTGTAGTTGTGGATACTCCTGGGATTTTTGACACTAATGTGTCTGATGTGGATACATCAAAAGAGATAAGTCGCTGCCTCATTATGTCATCCCCTGGACCTCATGCTATCATCCTGGTGGTGCCACTCAGTCGTTATACCAAGGAGGAGCAAGAAGCAGTAAACAAGATTTTGGGAATTTTTGGTTCCAAAGCCAAGAAATATACGATCCTTTTATTGACCCGAAAGGATGATTTAGAAGATACTGATTTAAAGCAATACTTAGATGAAACTGGGAATGAAGTTTTGAAAGACCTGGTTGGCCAGTTTGATAGAAGATACTGTGCTTTCAACAACCGGGCAACTGAAAATGAGCAAGAGGCCCAGCTAACAGAGCTTCTGAGCTTGGTTGAGCAAGTAGTACAGAAGAATGGAGGCTCTTGCTACACAAACCAGATGTATCAACTGGCAGAAAAGAATATTCGGAAAGAAACTGAAGTATTGCAAAGATCCTACATGCAGGATCTGGAAAGAGTAAAACAGAAAATAAGGCAGGAATATGAAGAGGAAATCAGAAACTTAAAGGATGAACTGGACCAAAAAGAAAGAGAAAAAATCATGTATAAGAAACTTGCAGAAAAAGAGGCTCTCTATGAAAATAAGCAAAGAGATGCTAGATCTGAAGTTGTGAGCCAAAATATGTTCTTGGAAAGCATCATGACAATCTTGGGAATAGCTCTTGACATCATTAAAATATTTAAGGATTAAGGAACTTAGCAAAATTATTTTATGCTTCTTTCTATTTTTCCAACTTCTTCTTTCTCTGTTAGTTATTGATGAATACTCAGGCATCACAAGGCACTTGTCTCTTCAAGAATAAAGACACTTGCAAACCTTTGATCGTTAAAAACTACCCTGATATTTAATATATAACATTTTGGTCTGAAAATAAAGGGGAACAATATTTTCCTGTGAAAATTCAGAAAAGAAAATTCTAACTCATTCTGAACTGGATATTTTTCATCCAAGATCCAGAGGAGGATGAAAGGAACAAGACCCCTGCTTGTAGTAGAATTTCTCCATCCCATCCTCTCTAGAAATGGAATGGATTCTCTGTGTGGTGACTCTTACATTTCAATTGTGTCATTATCAAGGAACATATGTAACTAATATTTGAGGAGGAATCTAAGGTTTACAGAACATTTTACATAATGTTTACTTACAAACACATAGTTACATACAATTCAAGTGTTATTTGATTTGATCATCACAACAACTCTATAACAATACTATTGTTATCCACATTTTATCAGTAAGGAAATTAAATCTCAGAATCCAAGTGACTTGCTCATGACAACAGAGTAAGTTCCTAAGGCAGAATTTAAATTCAAGACTTTCTTTTTCTAAGTCCAACACTCTACCCACAACACCACCTATTTGACAGTTTCTCATTGGCCATTGTGTCCTTGATATTCATATCAGCCAAATAGTATTTGTAGAGGGAAGAGAAAAAATCCTGTTATATTCATGGTTCTTAACACTAAACTAGAATTGCCCAGAGCTTTTCTCCTTCAAAATGATCCATTCTCTCTCATTACTTAGTCATTAAAATTGCCAGAATTCTATATCGACTGTCAAGTTACTAGTCATTGTGATAACAGTTCATTGATGTAGCTTTTAAGATTTACAGAAGCTTTCATCATAACAAACCTCTGAAATAATATTGCAAATACTGCTCTTATTTTACAGGTAAGAAAGCTGCAACTCAGAAAAGAACTAGTTTTTCCCATTGTCATAAAAGTTGTTAGTGTTAGAACAGAAGCCTAAATCTCTTTTGATTTTAAATACAGTGCCCTTTTTACTATATCACATCACCTCTTTCATTAAGCAACTGTTTACCGAACATCTCAGAACTCAATCTCTCCTGTGCCAGTTATATTCAGAGTATAATTATGGGGCAAGTGGTACTTTAATCCCTATAAATTCATCAGTGAAATACTCTGACCCAACAGATGAGACAATGTGGTTTAATGTGTTAATTTCACTCTGCTAGCTGAACTGCATGATTTTAATAAAATTTGATATTTTTGATTTTTTCTGTTCTGTATTCACATGGGGAAAGGAAGAGGGAACCTGCAGCACCATAATACCTGAGCAAATAAAGACAGCTTTCTTTCTTTTGCAAAAAAAAATTAGGCGTGTCCCTGTGTTTGTGTGCATTGGTTTCTGCTCCACTGTAGACACTGGTTCAATGAAGTTCTTCACAATTTGTTCTCAGATCTTCTTTAGATCCATTCTCAACTGATCACTTCACATCTCAAGCACTCTACTCTCTCATATCAGGATAACCCAGATACTTTGCCAAATAAGTAGCTGGATATGTGCAGATTGAGGCCAAAGGGGTCACCTTTGCAATTCCCCGCCTTGCTCCACATAGACACTCCTTTCTTGTCCTTGAATCAGCAATACACATGAGTATAGAAATAGCTGGGCTTGTTTGTATAATGATATTTATCACTTTCATAAAATCAATCAAGTTAGTCCTTGCCTCACAAAAGTGCTTTGTTTGTCTGCAAAAGTCTCTGTAGTTGAGAAAGAAAACTTTTAAGATCAGAGATAATGCTCTGCAAATTTTTCTCAAAGCCTTGATGTCTCTTCAAGTTCTCAACTGACCTCTGTGGGACATTGCTAACTTCTACTGATGATAAGAAGTTTTAGGGATCTGATAATGTAGCCCCTTACACCTCCTAAAATGTGTTGAACCAAGTACTTGGTGTTACTTAGAAAATGCTACCCATGTTATAATTATAGACGATTCCCTCTTTGGGTGAGCTACATACAACTCTTGGCTCAATATAGTCACAATATGTATGCCTATCCACTATATCGTGCTGCAGACATGAAGAGCATGTCCCTCAAAGACACCACCAACACTTTAGGTTACTCCTAGGTGGTGAGAGGATAAGTAGCAGCCTTGCTCCAGGATCCCATTTTACTAGCACCAGTAAGAGGGTTGGGAGAATAGCTCCAGATTCTATATGTGTACTACATATGCCACCATGTCTTAGGTTAACATGGGGCCCTTTGACTTTGTGGGGACCAGCAAAAAAGACTCTTTACTCAGGACTTATTATTGTACACCCTCCTTTCTAGGATTTTCCCCCTCTCTTCTTTTGGACCATAATTGCACAGATGAGTTTATAGTGTTTTCTTATATAAGACTAATTTCTTTGTCATGACTTTTGCTTGTTTGAACACTTATTAGCAATATATATGTATATGTATATAAGGATCATAACTAATATAAGTAGAATGAATTTAAATCTCTAAAATACTAATGCCTAGAAGTTCACCTCAACCATGCTATGATAGCTCACAAATGCTTATATTTTTCTAAGTTTTATGGTAGTGATTGTAGAACATTAAAAATAAATAAAATTAATAAAATAATCTTTATACAAATAAAGTCAGATTTAAATAATTGGGAAAATAATTTTAAAAAAAGAACATATTATAGGATTCTAATTTTTTTGATCCACACTGCTGCCTGCTTCCATGTTATGGGAGAGTTCAATCCATTCACATTCACAGTTATGATTCTAACTGTGTATTTGTCTCCATCCTATTTTTCCTCTTGTTTTTCATCTCTTTTCACACTTTTTCTCCTCACCAGTTTTTTGCTTCAGTCTACCACTTCATCCAAACTGCTGTCTCTTCTGTCAGGGGCCTCTCCCCACCCCTCACTTAATCTCCTTCCCTCTTACTTCCCTTTTGGGTCAGATAGATTTCTATATTCAACTAACTGTGCACATTGTTCCCTCTTTGAGGCAATACTGATGAGAGTAATGTTCAAGGGATGACCATTGCCCACCCTCCTATTTTCCCCTCCACTGTAATAGGTTTTTGTGTCTCTTCATGTAAAATAATTTAGCCCATTTTACCTCTCCCTTCCTTCTACACCCAGTGTGCTCCTCTTTCTCATCCCTTGATTATTTTTTGTCATTCCCTCAAATGCACCTTATACCCGTACCTTCTGTCTAGGTATATTCTTTCTAGTCATACTATAAGTGGTACAATTTTTAAGAATTACTAGTATCATCTTCCCATGTAAGTATGTAAAGAGTAGAGTTCCATTAAATCCCTCGTGTTTTCGTTCTCCTTTGGGTGCTTCCCATGACTCTTGATACTGGAGATCAATTTTTTTGTTCAATTCTGGTCTTCTGTTTTGTCGAATGACGATTTTGCCCTTGAAGTATTATGCTTGATTTTACCTGGTAGGTGATTCTTGATTATGGTCCCAGGTCCTTTGCCTTTCTGAATATCATACCCATGATCTCAGATTCTTTAATGTTGCTGCTGCTAAGTCCTGTGTTATCCTGACTGTGGCTCCCCAACATTTGAATTGTTTCTTTCTGGCCACTTACAATAATTTTTCACTGACCAGATAGTTTTGTAATTCAGCTATAATGTTCCTTGAAGTTTTTATTTTGAGATCTCTTTCCTGAGGTAATAAGTGAATTTTTCTTTATTTTAAAATATTTTATTTAATTTTTATTTTCCCCAATTACATGTGAAAATAATTTTGAACATTTGCTTTTAAAACTTAGAGTTCCAAATTCTTTTACTCCACCCTCCACCAGCCCTCTTCAACAAGGCAAGTAATTCGATATAGGCTATACATGTGCAATCATGCCAAATATTTCCATATTAGTCATGCTGTGAACAAAACACTAGATAAAAAACTCAAGAAAAATAAGTAAAGAAAGTATGCTTCTATCTGTACTCAGACATCATCAATTCTTTCTTTGGAGACAGATAGCATTTTTCATGATAAGACAGCTTCAGAGCTTTCTTCGATCATTGTACTGCTGAGAACAGCTAAATTATTCACAGATGATCATCTTACAATATTGCTGGTACTTTGTACACAGTATATTTCACTTTGCATCAGCTCATGTAAGTCTTTACAGGTTTTTCAGAAAGCATTCTGCTCCTCATTTCTTATAGCACAATACTATTTCATCAAAATCATATGCCACAATTTGTTGAGCCATTTTCCAGTTCATGGGCATCCCCTCAATTTTCAACTCTTTGTCATCAGGAAAGAGCTACTGTAAACATTCTTATACATATAGGGCCTTTTCATTTTTGTTTTTTTTATTTCTTGTGGGATATGAACCTAGGAATGGCATTGCTAGGTCAAAGGTTTTTAAAGACCACCATGGCATGATTTTAATAGCCTTTTGGGCATGGTTCCAAATTGCTCTGGTTGAATCAGTTCACAACTCCAAAACAATACATTAATAACTCATTTTTTCCCCATCCCCTTCAATATTTGTCATTTTCTTTTTCTTTCATATTGGCAAACCTCATCAGTATGTAGTAGTACCTCAGAATTGTCTTAATTTTCATTTCTATAATCAATAGGAAGTTAGAGCATTTTTTCATATGGCTATAGATAGCTTTGATCACTTCATCTGAAAACTGTTCATATCTTTTGAGTATTTATCAATTGGGGAATGGGTTACTTTTATAAATTTGTTGCAGTTCTCTATAGTTTTGATAAATGAGGCCTTTATCAGAGAAACTTGCTTCAAAATTTTTTTCACAGTTACTATTGCTAACTCTTTTTCCCTCTATCCTATTTCCCCCCATTCATTCTATTCTCTCTCTCTCTCTCTCTCTCCTTTCATCCTGTCCCTCCTCAAAAGTGTTTTGCTTCTGATTACCTTCTCCCTCAATCTGCTCCTCCTTCTATCCCCACCTCCTTCTTTTACCACTTTCCTTTACTTTCCTGTAGGGTAAGGTAGATTTCTATACCCAATTGAGTGTGTATGTTATTCCCAATATGAAACAATTCTGATGAGAGTAACATACATTCACACCCTCCCAACCTCAATCCTTCTCTCATTCACTGTAAAAGCTTTCTCTTGCCTCTTTTATGTGAGATAATTTATCCCACAATATCTTTCCATTTCTCTGTCTTCTAGTATTATATTTTTAGATATTATCTCATCATATTCAATTCACATCTGTGCCTTGTCTATAAATACTCCTTCTAACTGTCCTAATAAGAAAGTACTTATAATTACAAATATCATCTTTCCATGTGGTATTGTAAACAGTTTAACCTTATTAAGACTCTTGTGGAGTCCCTTTCCTGTGTACTTTTTATATTTCTCTTGAGTCTTGTATTTGAATATCAAATTTTCTATTCAGCTCTGGTCTTTTCTTCAATAATGTTGAATGACTTCTATTTCATTGAATGTACATTATTCCCTTGAAGGATTTTACTCAGTTTTGCTAGGTAGTTGATTCTTGGTTGTAATCCTACCTCCTTCTCCCTCTGTAATGTCATATTCTAAGTCCTCTGATCTTTTAATGTAGAAGCTGCTATGTGTCGTGTCATTCTGACTGTGGCTCCATGACACTTGAACTCTTTCTTTCTGGATGCTTGCAATATTTTCTCCTTGACTTGGGAGCTCTGAGATTTGTCTATAATGTTCCTGGGAGTTTTCATTTGGGAATCCTTTTCAGGAGGTGATTGGTGAATTCTTTCTATTTCATTTACCCTCTTGTTCTAGAATATTGGGAGAGTTTTCTTTGATAATTTCTTGAAAGATGATGTCTAGGCTCTTTTTTTGATCATGGTGTCTGGGTAATCCAGTAGCTCTTAACTTAGCTCTCCTGGATCTATTTTCCAGGTCAACTGTTTTTCCAATAAGATATTTTACAATATTTTCTATTTTTTAATTTTCTAGATTTTGTTTGACTGATTCTTGATGCCTCATAGAGTCGTTAGTTTCTACTTGCTCAATTCTAATTTTTAATGAATTTTTTCCTCAGTGACCTTTTATATCTCCCTTTCCATTTGACCAATTCTACTTTTTAAGGAGTTTTTTCCTTCAATGAATTTTTGTGCCTCTTTTTTTCCATTTGACCAATTCTGCTTTTTAAGTCATTCTTCTCTTCATTAGCTTTTTGTACCTCTTTTACCATTTGGACTAGTCTTTTTTCTAAGGTGTTATCTTCTTCAGTATATTTTTTTCTGCTGTACCAAGCTACTGGCTCCTTTTTCATGGTTTTCTTGTATCACTCTCATTGTCTCTTTCCAATTTTTCTTCTACATCCTCTTACTTGATTTTCAAAATTCTAATTTGAAATGATACCCAAAGGGATTTTAAAATGTGCTTACCCTTTGACCCAGCAATATTATGCCCAGGGCTTCATCCCAAAGAGATCATAAAAATGGGCAAAGGACCCACATGTACAAAAATATAGCAGCTCTTTTTGTGGTGGCCAAGAACTAGAAATTGAGGAGGTGGCCATCAGTTGGAGAATGGCTGAACAAGTTGTGGTATATGAATGTGATGGAATACAATTATACTGTAAGAAATGATGAACAGGCAGACTTCAGAAAAACCTGGAAAGACTTATACGAACTCCTGCTGAGTGAAGTGAGCAGAGCCTGGAGAACATTGTATACAGTAACAGCTACAGTGTTCCATGAATTATTTCGATAGATTTAGCCCTTCTCAGCAATGCAAGGACCCAAAACAATTCCAAAGCACTCATGATGGAAAATGTCATCCACATCCAGAGAAACAATTATGGAGTCAGAATGCTGAGCAAAGCAACTATTTTAGTTTTTGCTTTGCTTTGCTTTGTTTTTTTTTTTCTGTCATGGTTTCTCCCATTCATTATAATTCTTCTATGCAACATTAATAATGTGAAAATGTGGTTAATGGGAATGTATGTGTAGCACCTATATCAGACAGCATGCCCTCTTGGGGAGGGGGAGAAAATTTAAAACATATGAAAGTGAATGTTGAAAACCAGAAAAGAAAATATAAATTAGCTAATAAAAAAATCTTTTTGAGCTCTTCCATGGCCTGTAACCAATTCATATTTTTCCTGGAGGCTTTGGATGTAGGAGCTTTGACTTTGTTATCTTCTTCTAAGTGTGTGTTTTGATATTCCTTATCACGATAGTAAGTTTCTATAGTCAGATTTTTTCCATTGTTTCCTCATTTTCCCAGCCTTTTTCTTCACATATAACTCTTTGTTAAAGTAGAGCTCTGCTTTCAGGGTGAAGAGTACACTGTCCCAAGCAGTTGTTTTCAGAGATACTCCTAGGGACATTTAAGTTTTCACTTCTTCCAAGGTGATATGATCTAAGGAGAGGTGTGTTTACTATAGCCCATCTTTTTGCTGATTCTGCTAGGATTTCTTTTGGAGTGCTATTTTGTGGTTGCTTGGAGAAGGATATGAGAAAGTTACAGTGATTTACTGCTTACTCCACTATCTTGCCTCCCAGCAATCCCAAGATATACATTTTTGAAAAGGGACAATGTAAGAATTTGATTATCTTGACTATGAGTATTTTTTATAATGATTATTTTCAAAACATTTAAGAAAGGGAGAAGGTAGAAGAGAAAAGAAATGTTTCTTAGTTGAAAAATTAAAAATTTTAAAACTATTAAAAAAGGAAGGTGAAAATATCATTTGTCCAAGCCCAACCTTGTGAGACAGGAAAGATTAAGGATTATCACTTTCAGAATAAACCACACAGTTTTGTTTCTTTTGCTTTCCCTATGTTGAACCCATTTCTTCTCTTGTTTCTTTAAACATATATAAACTTAAGGACTATAGAGTTGTTTTTTAAGACTCAGTCTTGTTTTTTCACTTAGTCTAGAAGGAGGAGTATGACTGCTCTGCACTAAAAGATAATACTACTGGATAGATTTAGAACTATCTAAATATAAGGATATATTGATGAATGTTCAACAATTGGCTCTCTAGGGGGTGAAATATATTTATGATACAATCTTAAATTTAGTCTGCATGACTAACATTTTCTCTATCACTTTTAAAGTCTAGGCCATCAACAAAGCAATAAATCAAGCCTTGATTTGTAGCATTTACCAGTTTCCAAGGTGCAAAATCCTACAATGAAAATTTAAAAATTAGTTCTCAAAACTCAATTCAAGCTATCTCCAGCACATTCCTGGAAAACTGATTCAGTAAATCTTCAATGAAACATGATCTGTGCTATTTAGAAGTTTCTATTACTGACTTAGATTGGAGCCAAGATAACAGAGAAAACCATATGGATTCTCCTGAGCTCTCCCCAAAACTCCTCCAAATACTTTTAAATAATGCCTCAAAACAAATTCTAAAATAGTAGAACCCACAAAAGGATAGAGTGAAACAATTATCCAACCCAAGACAAATTAGAAGATCAACAAGAAAAGTCTCTTGCAACAAGAGGAGAGTAGAATGCAGTCTAGCACAGGCTATGCCCCATCCAACCAGCAATAGACCTTGGGGGAAACTCAAACAGTGGTGGCAGAGTACTTTAACCAAGAGATAAAAGTAAAGAAATAAGCTGAGAAAATGAGAAAACCACAGAAAGACATTCTGATCATAGAAAGTTACTACAGTGACAAAGAAGATCAAAACATAAAGTAAAAGCTCCTACATTCAATGCCTCCAAGAAAAATATGTATTGGTGCCAGGTCAAGGAAGAACTCAAAAATGCTTTTGAAAATTAAGTAATAGAAGCAGAGGAAAAACTGGGAAGAGAAATGAGAGGGATGCAAGAAAATCATGAAAAATGAGTCAATAACTTGATAAAGTACACACAAAAATATACTGAAGAAAATAACATATTAGAGAACAAACTAGTCCAAATGGCAAAAGAGGTCCAAAAAGTCAGTGAGGAGAGGAATGCCTTAAAAAGGAGAATTGGTCAAATGGGGGAAAGAAGCTCAAAAACTCACAGAAGAAAATAATTCCTGAAAAATTAGACTTGGGCAAGTAGAAGCTAAGGACTTTATGAGACATCATGAAACAATAAAATAAATCAAAAGAATAAAAAAAGAAAATATGAAATATCTCATTGGAAAAACAACTGACCTGTAAAATAGATCCAGGAGAGCTAATTTAAGAGTTATTGACCTACCTGAACACCATGATCAAAAAAAGACCTTAGAAATTATCTTTCAAGAAATGATAGTATAGAATAGGGATGGGGAACCTGCAGCCTCGAGGCCACATGTGGCCTTCTAGGTCCTTGGATTTGTCCTTCTGAATGAGTCCATGTTTTACAAAATAAATCCTTTTATTAAAAGGATGTGTTAAGTTCAGATTTAGTCAAAAGGTCACACTTGAGGACCTAGAGGACTACATGTGACCTCAAAGCCACAGGTTTCCCACCTTTGGTCTAGAATCAAAGGGTGAAAAAGAAATTTAAAGAATCCACTGATTGATCACCTCCTGAAAGAGATTCTCAAATGAAAACACCAGGGAATATTATAGTAAAATTCCAGAGCTCCTAAATAAAGGAGAATTACTGTAAGCAATCAAAAAGAAATAATTCAAATACTGTGAAGCCATAGTCAGAATAGCAAAAGATTTATGAGTTTCTATATTAGGTTCAGAGCACTTAGAATAAGATATTCTGGAGGGCAAAAGTTTGCAACCAAGGAATACAACCAAAAAATCACTTACTCAGCAAACGTGAATATAATTTTTGGGGGAAAGTATGAAAATTCAATGAAATAGAGGACTTTCAAGTATTCCTAATGAAAAGACTAGAACTGAATACAAAATTTGATTTTCAAATGCAAGGCTCAAGAGAATCATGAACAGGTAACCAGGAAAGAGAAGTCATAATGGATTCAAAAAGTCTAAACTATTTACATTCTCATATGGGAAAATGATACTTGTTACTCTTTAAATTTTTCTTATTTTAGAACAGCTAAAAGGAACATGCATAGAAAGAAGATATAGGGGGAGGAGTCAAGATGGTGGAGTAGAAAAACACACATATGCTAGCTCTGAACCCACAGCCCATAAAATATCTGTAAAGAAGAACTCCCAACAAATTCTGGAGCAGCAGAAGCCACAGAACAATGGAGTGGAGGAGATTTCTGTTCCAGAGAGACCTGAAAACCTCACTCGAAAGGTCTGTCACGCACCAGACCTGGAGCAGAGCCCAGCCCTGCCTTGGCCACGCAGCACCGAGAAGAGCAGATCCAAGTGGGCTTCAGGGACAGAATCTCCAGTGGCCGTGCAGGTCCCTCCACCCACAGGTGATAAGGGTCGGTGAGAGGGTCTCTTTGGCTGGTTGATAGGGGAGTGGAGTGTCCCCATAACTCAGGGCCCCTGGGGAGGCAACAGCAGGCGCGGTGGCAGACAGGGGCTCCCCAAGCAGGCAGGAGCCAGGATCCATTGTTGAAGGTCTCTGCATAAACCCCCTGAGGGAACTAAGCCCTGTGTGGCAGCCCTGCCCCCACCTGAGCGCCTGAACTTAATCTCACACTGAATAGCAGCCCTGCCCCAACCCAAAGCCCTGAGGCTGGGAAGCAGCATTTGAATCTCAGACCCCAAGAGCTGGCTGGGTGGATCTGGAGGCGAGGTGGGGGTGGAAAGAAAACTCAGAAGTCAAGTCACTGGCTGGGAAAATGCCCAGAAAAGGGGGAAAAAATAAGACTATAGAAGGTTACTTTCTTGGTGAACAGATAATTCCTCCCTTCCTTTCAGATGAGGAAGAACAATGCTTACCATCAGGGAAAGACACAGAAGCCAAGGCTTCTGTATCCCACACATCCAAAATAAATATACCATGGGCTCAGGCCATGGAAGTGCTCAAAAAGGATTTTGAAAATCAAGTTAGAGAGGTGGAGGAAAAACTGGGAAGAGAAATGACAGACATGCAAGCAAAGCATGAAAAGCAAGTCAGCCCCCTGCTAAAGGACACCCAAAAAAATGCTGAAGAAAATAACACCTTGAAAAATAGGCTAACTCAATTGGCAAAAGAGGTTCAAAATCCCAATGAGGAGAAGAATGCTTTAAAAAGAAGAATTAGCCAAATGGAAAAGGAGGTTCAAAAGCTCACTGAAGAAAATAGTTCTTTCAAAATTAGAATGGAACAGATGGAGGCCAATGACTTTATGAGAAACCAAGAAATCACAAAACAAAACCAAAAGAATGAAAAAATGGAAGATAATGTGAAATATCTCATTGGAAAAACAACTGACCTGGAAAATAGATTCAGGAGAGACAATTTAAAAATTATGGGACTACCTGAAAGCCATGATCAAAAAAAGAACCTAGACATCATCTTTCATGAAATTATCAAGGAAAATTGCCCTGATTCTAGAACCAGAGGGCAAAATAAGTATTCAAGGAATCCACAGATCACCGCCTGAAAGAGATCCAAAAAGAGAAACTCCTAGGAACATTGTGGCCAAATTCCAGAGTTCCCTGGTCAAGGGAAAATATTGCAAGCAGCTAGAAAGAAACAATTCAAGTATTGTGGAAATACAATCAGGATAACACAAGACCTAGCAGCTTCTACATTAAGGGATCAAAGGTCATGGAATAGGATATTCAAGAAGTCAAAGGAACTAGAAGTAAAACCAAGAATCACCTACCCAGCAAAACTGAGTATAATACTTCAGGGGAAAAAATGGTCTTTCAATGAAATAGAGGACTTTCAAGCATTCTTGATGAAAAGACCAGAGCTGAAAAGAAAATTTGACTTTCAAACACAAGAATGAAGAGAAGCATGAAAAGGTAAACAGCAAAGAGGAGTCATAAGGGACTTACTAAAGTTGAACTATTTACTTTCCTACATGGAAAGACAATATTTGTAACTCTTGAAACATTTCAGTATCTGGGCACTGGGTGGGATTACACACACACATGCACATGCACACGCACACACACATAGACAGAGAGTGCACAGAGTGAATTGAAGAGGATGGGATCATATCTTTGAAAAATGATATCAAGCAGTGAGAGAGAAATATGTTGGGAGGAGAAAGGGAGAAATGGAATGGGGCAAATTATCTCTCATAAAAGAGGCAAGCAAAAGACTTTTTAGTGGAGGGAAAAAGAAGGGAGGTGAGAGAAAGACATGAAGTTTACTCTCATCACATTCCACTAAAGGAAGGAGTAAAATACACACTCATTTTGGTATGAAAACCTATCTTACAATACAGGAAAGTAGGGGATAAGGGTATAAGCAGGGTGGGGGGGATGATGGAAGGGAGGGCATGGGGAGGATGGAGCAATTTGAGGTCAGCACCCATGGGGAAGGACAGGATAAAAAGAGAGAATAGAAGGAGTGGGGGGCAGGATAGGATGGAGGGAAATATAGTTAGTCTTATACAACACGACTATTATGGAAGTCATTTGCAAAACTACACAGATATGGCCTATATTGAATCGCTTGCCTTCCAAAGGGAAGGGGTGGGGAGGGAGGGAAGAAGAGAAGTTGGAACTGAAAGTTTTAGGAACAACTGTCAAGTACTGTTCTTGCTACTAGGAAAAAAGAAACACAGGTAAAGGGGTATAGAAAGATATTTGGCCCTACAGGACAAAAGAGAAGATGGAGACAAGGGCAGAGAGGGATGATAGAAGAGAGAGCAGATTGGTGATAGTGGCAATTAGAATTCTTGGTGTTTTGGGGTGGAGGGAGGGGACAAAAGGGGAGAAAATTTGGAACCCAAAATTTTGTGAAAATGAATGTTAAAAGTTAAACAAATAAAAAAAATAAAAAATAATAAAATTAAATTCCAAAAACCTTCAAAAGGTTACATGATTTTCTTTTAAAACAAAATTAATGTTGCCAACACAAAAATTCTATATTATGACAATTTTGAGATCTGTTCTTCCTGTGATAGTAGGGTGCAACTACACCTGAAGTTTCTGTTTTGACCATGATGAAGTGAAGCTCCCTGGGTCAAATTCCAAGTCCTGTCTAAATCCTAAAAAACCTGGTTGCCATTTGTATGAAGAAAAGGCTATTAATTAACATGTCTTTTATCCCTAGAGGGTCTGGGCACATGACAGAGCTCAAGAAGGACAAAGAGATAGAAGAATTGAGGATTCTTCTTGTGGGGAAACATGGTTCAAGGAAAAGTGTGGCAGGAAACAGCATCCTCGCCAAGTATGTGTTTGAGTCCAGATTCAATGAGCAGCCAATAACCCAAGTGTGTAGGAAAGAACAGAGGATCTGGAAACACAAAAATGTTGTGCTCATTGACACTCCAGATAACTTTTCTCAAAGAGATTCCCAGAAAGAGCTCTGCCACCTCTCCTCTCTGTGCTCCCCAGATCTGCATGCCCTCCTCCTAGTGATCCCTCTGGGCTTCTACACAGAGGAAGATGAGACAGTGGTGAGGAACATCAAGAAAGTTTTTGGACAGGAAGCTCTGAGGAGACATGTGATCATTCTGTTCACTCAGAAAGAAGACTTGGCAGGCAGGGACCTGATGGACTTCATAAAGAACATGACTAACATCTTCAGAATCTCATTTCAGAATGTGGATTTCAGTACTATGCTTTCAATTACCAAGTTACAGGAGAGGAAGAACAACTCCAAGTGGATGGGCTTCTGGAGAAGATCGACAAAATGACATGACAATGGAGGCCAGTTTTGTATCTTTAGGAATTCTGCTACTAGACCTGGGAAGAAAATAAAATGTAAAAACTCTAAAGTTAAGGGGCTGAGGGAAGAAGGAGGACTAGAAACAATGAACACATAGGAGGGAAATCTTTCCAATTAGAGCCTTCATTTTGCTTCTAACTGTTCACCAGTCTCTTCTCTGCCATCCACCTCTTATAGTCTGGCTCCTACAGCTTAACATTTCATGATGTCTTCTCCTCTATTGTTTTCTAGTCATTTTATGCAGGTCAATCTCATGTCTTTTTTGAACTTTTATTTTGTGGAATAAAACAAGCATTTCCATAACATAGTATAATAAAAATTTAATTGCATGTGAAACTGCAAATCTGCTATGCTCATCTTGCTATTCCTTTCAAATGTATAATAAAATTATCACGTGAATTGTTTTTTTCTCTTATGTCTCTATCCACACCCTAAAGATATCTATCATTAGATGCAAATATGTGTGTATATATGTGTGTATGTATATATGTATGTAAAATTATTCCATACTTCAATTATCAATTCATTCTCTGGATGAGATAACACCTTTCCTCATTTGTCTCTTAAGATTAATTTGTGCATTTATAATGGTCAAAATAACTTATTCCCTCAAAGTTATTCCAGAACAAGATTGCTCTTATTGTTCTCTTGGGTTTGCTCATTTCACTCTTCATTATTTCATGCAAGTCTTGCCATGATTTTCAGAAATCACTGAGCTCATCCTTTCTTATAACACAGTAGTATTCCATCACCACTATATACCACAACTTGTTTAGCTATTCTGCATTTGACAGGCATCCCTACAATAGCTGCTATAAACATTTTAGAACATATAGGCTCTTTGCCTTTTTCCCCTAATCATCTTTGGACATAAGCCAAGTAGTGGGATTGTTGGGTCCAAAGATATAAGTAGTTCAATAAATCTTTGGGCATAATTTCAGATTTTTCTCCAAAATTGTTGGATAGTTTTACAATTCTACCAACATTGAATTAGGGCCCCAAATTTTTCACATTCTCTCCAACATTTTTCTCTTTGTATTTCTATCACTTTAGCCAATGTGGTAGATATAAAAATGATATCTCAATACCATTTTATTCTGCTTTTCTCTAATCAATAATGATTTAGAGCATTTTTATATGTTTGAACTGTTTTGTTTTCTTCATTTAAAAACTACCTGTTCATATTCTTTTACCACTTAACAACTGAGGACTGACTCATTCCTATAGATTCAATAAATTTCTTTATATGCTTTAAATGAGAGTTTTATCTGATAAACTGTCTATAAAAGTTTCCTTCCAATTTTCTGCTTTTCTTCTCATCTTGGCTGTATTTGTTTTATTTGAACAAAACGTTTTTAATTTAATGAAATCAAAATTATTCATTTTACACCTTATTTTGCTCCCTTTCTCTTCTGTATTCATAAATTATTCACCTATCCATAAGTCTGATAATGAATATGTTCCATGTTCTTCTAATTTTCTTGCAAAAATCTATCTTTACATTTAGGTCGTGTACCCATTTTGACCTTATCTTTGTAAATAGTGTGAGATATTGGTCCGTGCACAGTTTATACTGTTTTGCTTTCCAATATTCTCAACAATTCTTGCAAATAATGAATTCCTGTCCCAAACAAAACCTTAAGTTTTTAGGCTTGTCAAGCACAAAGTTATAAGGTTATTGTGTTTATTTGCTCCTGTAAATTGTATGTATACACTATTCCTTTGATCTGTCTTTCTGTTTCTTAGCCAATACCAGATACTTTTGATAATGATTGCAATATAATACAGTGTAATATCTGGCACAAAAAAAAATTCCTTTTCTTTTCATTTTTTTCATTATTTTCTTTCATACTCTTGACTTTTGTTTTTCCAAATGAATTTTATTTTTTTCTAATTCAGTAAAACAATTTCTTGGTAATTTTATAGGGATGGTATTGAATATGTAAATTAAGTTGGGAAAAAGTCATTTTATTATTATCACCTGCCTACCCATGAACAATTAATATTTCTCTAATTGTTTGAATTTGCTTTTAGTTGTATACAACCTTTTTTAATAGTTTGATTTAGTTCCTGGGTTTGTTTTGGCAGTTGTACTCCCAGATATTTCATAGAGTCTAGATTATTTTAAATGGAGTATTTTTTACTCTCTTCTCACAGAATTTTGTTTGCAATGATTTATTTTATATCCTTCTATTTTGCTAAAATTATTCATTGGTTCAGCTCACTTTTTAGTTGAGTCTTTGGGATTTTCTAAGAATACCATTATATCACCTGCAAAAAGAGATAGCTTGATAACCCCTTTCTCTATTCTGATCACTTTGATTTCTTTTTCTTCTCTTAATGCTATTGCTAGAATTTCCAATACAATACTGTATAATGTTAGTGGCAATGGTCATCTTTCTTTCACACCTGATCTTACTGGGAAGGCTTCTTTTTTATCCCCATTATAAATAATGCTTGCTGATGGTTTTAGGTAAATGCTTTTTATCAGTTTAAGGGGAAAAAATTTGTTTACCTCAATACTTTCAAATGTTTTTCATAGAAATGAATGCTAAAGTTTATCCAAAAACTTTTCAGCATTTATTGATATAATCATAGAATTTTTTTTAACTTTTATTATTGAGGTACTTGTTTATGTTATGTTCTTTGTGATAAACCATCTCTGCATTGATAATATAAATCCAATTTGATCATAATGTCTAATCTTTGGTGCAACCTTTTAGCTAGTATTTTGTCTAGGATTTTTGTATCCATATTCATTATTGAAATTGGTCTATAATTTTCTTTTCCTATTTTTGTTCTTCCTGGTTTAGATAACAGTATCATTTTGTTTTATAAAAGGAGTTTGCCTAAATCCCTTATTATTCCAAATAACTTACTTAATATTGGGATTAGTTGATCTCTAAATGTTTCATAGAATTCACTTGTAAATCCATTTAGTCCTGGTGCTTTTCTCTTAGGAAGACCATAAATGACTTGTTTGGTTGCTTTTTTTATAAAACTGCTCTATTTAGATATTCCATTTCCTCTTTTGCTAGTTGAGTCAATTTATATTTTTGTAAATATTCATCCACGTTCCTTAAATTGTTAAATTTTATTGGCAAATGATCGGGCAAAATAACTACTTATTGTTACTTTAATTTTATCTTTGTTGGTGACATATTCACTCTTTTAATTTTTAATATGAGTGATGTTTTTCTTTTAAAATCAAATTAGCCAATGGTTCATCTATTTTATTTGTTTTTTCACAAAAACAACTGCTAATTTTATTTATTAATTTGATGTGTTTTTTACTTCCAGTTTCATTAATTTTACATTTAATTTTTAGGATTTTTAATTTAATATTTAATTGGGGATTTTAAATTTATTCCTTTTCTAATTTTTAAAAATGTCATACCCAATTCATTTGACTCCTCTTTATTTACTGATGTAAGCATTTAGACATAAAATTTCCTCTCTCCTTGCTTTTGCTGTATCCCATAGCTTTTTTCCATCTTTTTTAAATTTTGTTTTTAATTTATGGAATCAAACAAACATTTTCATAGTGTAGTACACTAAAAAAAGGTGATTGCCCACCAAACTGCAAATCTGCTATGCACAACTTGATATTCCTTTCAAATATACAATGAAATTGTCAGACAAATTTCTCTTTTTTTCTTCTCTCCTCCCCTGTTCCAGCCCTAGAGATGGCTACTCTTAGAAACAAATATACATATGTAAAATTATTTTATACTCTTCTGTTTAGCAGTTCTTTCTCTCAAAGCAGATAGCATCTTTTTTCCTATGTCCTCTACAGTTAATTTGACAAAGTACTTTATATATTTAAAATATGAGACCTTTGCCTCATAAACTGTCAATAAAAAATTTCCCCCAGTTTTCTGCTTTTCTTCTGATCTTGGCTACATTGATTTTATTTGCACAAAACCTTTTTAATTTAATGCAATATAATCAAAAATATCCATTTTACACCTAATTTTGTTCTCTATCTCTTCTGTATTCATGAATTGCTCACCTATCTATAAATCTGATAGGTAATACATTCTATGTCTAATGTTCATGTAAAAGTTCTCTCTTTTATCTAGGTCATGTATTCATTTTGTCTTTATCTTGGTAAATGATATAAGATATTGCTCTATACCCAATTTCTACCATCCTGTTTTCCAATGTTTGCATCAATGTTTACCAAATAATGAATTCTTAGTCCAAAATCGTAAGTGTTTACACTTGTCAAATACAAGATTGTTGTGTTTATTTGCTGCTATAAATCATCTATCTTCACTATTCCATTGATCTGCCTTTCCTTTTTTAGACAGTGCCAGGTAGTGATAATTACTGTCTTCTAATACAGTTTAAGATCTATTACTGCTAAACCTCCTTCTTTGCACTTTTTTATTTCATTATTTCTTTGTTATTCTTTATTTTTTTGTTTTGCCAAATGAATGTTATTTTTTCTAATTCACAATCAAATTTATAGTTACTATTTGCAAATTTCCACCCAATGTAGTTTTACTCACTATTTTCCTCCTCAGCCTCTCTTTTCACCCTATGCCTGTAGTCTTATCTTCTACCCTTACCCTCTTATTCCAATTCTACCCACCCTCTTAAAGTCCCTCCTTTTCCTATTCAATCCAATGTCCTAATCTTAATCTATATAACTTTCTTTAAGTCCCTCCCACACCTTATCCCCCAGTTTTTTCATCTCTCTAGAAGTGTAGATTTCTAAACTTTTTCAGATATATGCACTGTTTCACATTCACCCCACATGAGAATCAGCATCCAGTATTGACACCTCTTCACTCCCACATGCTTCCTCTGCATTAGTTCTTCATTTCATAGCCTGTTTTATTGAGATAATTTCTCCTTTTAAACTTTTCTTACCCAATTTTGTTTTTTAGAATCATCTCATCATATACAACTCAGCTCCAATCTTTCTTTCAAACTACCTTAGTAATGATAACAGCTTTAAGAACACTATTACCAATCATTAATTGCGTTTTCACATATCATAAGTAAACAGGTTGACCTTAGTAAATGCCTTATAATTAATCTTTAGTGATTTCCTCATACTCCTTCTGGATCTTTCAAACTGAATTTTGTACTCTTTTACAATTTGCCTAGTCCATTTTCTAAATTGGTATTTTCTTCAGTAATTTTATTCTGTGTCTCCCTTACCAATATGTTGACTCATTTTTCATGATTTTCTTCTATCACTCTCATTGCCTCTTTCCAATTTTTCCACTTGATTTTCCTTGATTTTCAACATTCTTTTGGTGCTCTTTCATGGTCTGAGACCAATTCATATTTGTCTTGGATGTTATGGATGTAGGAGCTTTGACTTTGCTCTCTTCTTCTGATTGTGTGTTTTGATCTTTCTTGTCACCATAATAACTTGCTGTAGTCAGAGTTTTTTTTTTCCTCTGAGTTTGCCTGCTCATTATCCTGCCTATTACTTGACTTTTTACTTTTTACTAAAGTAAGGCTCTGCTTCCAGGGTGGAGGGTGCACTGTCCCAAGCTTTTGGGGGTTTTGTGCAGCTATTTTCAGAGATGTGTCTGGGGACCTGTGAGTATTCAGAGGGATTTTGGGGACAGCTCAGGCAAGTATCTGCTTTTTTCCCACTGTCTTGGCTCCACCCCCTTAATGCCAATAATCCTTACAGAATATAGTAACCATGTAATGCTGCCCCTCCTGACTACACTGGGTCAGTCAGTCAGTCAATAAGCATTTATTAAGTGGCTCCTATGGTCAGCACTGTGCTAAGCACTGGACATAAATAAAGATGCAGAAGACATCCCTTGCCTTCAAGGAGTTAAAAATCTAATAGCTTACATTCAGTGATCTATAAGACAGATAAGAGAGTCTGTGTGTGTGTGTGTGTATGTCTCTCTCTCTCTCTCTCTCTCTCTCTCTCTCTCTCTCTCTTTCTCTCTCTCTCTATCTCTCTCTCCCCCCATACACACACAAGCAGTTGTACACTAGAAAATATTTAACAATTCTTTCTGTCTACATGAAGCATTTTAAAATTTTAATCTGCGTTACTAACATTTTCACCATCGTTTCTCACATCTAGACAACCAAAACAATAAATAAAGCCCTTATTTATAGCATTTACATATACTTAAGACATATGCTGATTTTAGAGTTATAAATACATTGAAAATTTTAAAATTGATTTTATTGATATTTTCTGTTTTTGCTCCATCAAAATTATGCCCGGTATCCTTCCTACTCTGCCTTCCAATGAGCATTCTCATTTAACAAATATTTTAATATTTTCCATATAACAATATTTTACTATAACAATCTTTTCCCATATAGTGAAACTTTTAAAAAGGAAGAAAATCATCACAAGTGAAAATCACCAAAAGAAAACATGAAATGTTAAACATTTGTCGACTCCCCTGACCCCTCTATTACCCTTCTATGAAGGGGCAATTTTGGAATATCCTTTCATATCTCCTTATTCAGGTCATGCTTGATCTTAATAATTTTATTGCATTGATTTTCCATTTTGTTTCCTCTGTGGCTGTTCTTTATATTTACATTTTTTCAGTCATTACGCACACTGTTTTCTTGGTTCTACTTACTTCATTCTGCATCGGTTCATATAGATCTTTCCTTTCTTCTCTTTATTCATCACACATATTATTTTTATATGACAGTAATATTCCATTACATTTATGTTCCTCAATGTGTTTAGCTATTCCCCAATCAATAGGCATCTCTTCTGTTTCTAATGTTTTGTGACCACTAAAAGGGCCTCTATAAATGTTTTGGTGTATATGGGGACTTCCTTCTTACCAACAGCTTTCTTAGGGCATAAGGCAAGTAATAGACTCTCTGGTTCAACGGGCATGAATATTTTAATCACTTTAATGACATAATTCCAGAAATGGTTGAACTCTCACACGTCGACCGCAACTATGTATTATTCACACTAAAAATTTGACAATTAAATCTGTATGATTGAAACGGGCATTAGCGCATCCCAAGAATGTATGTATGTACACATAAATAAATATATACATGTGAGTCCATATACATGTACCCATGTAGGTGCACATATGAACATAGAAAAATAAATGTGTATATATGAGTATATTCATATATATATATATATATATACACTGTATATATACTCATATATACACATAGAAATACATATATTATATGCATATATATGTATATATACATACTGTAGACAAATAAGGAAAATACAAGATAATCTGAGGAAAAAAAGACATCTAAATCCAAGGGAATTCAGAAAGGGTTGACAGAGGAGATAATGATTGAAGTGAGCTTTAAATTAAAATCTACTGGAGATCATATCCAATAGTGACTGCCTATTCAGGCTTCATTTTTGCTTATCAGCTGAAGCATCAAAAATGTAGTATGTGTTTAAATTCCATACCCTAAGGATAAATAGCATTTTCTAGATGACTGTTCCAAGGAATATCTTCACTCTATGTAAGGAAGGGTGGCACAGCAGATAGAGCAGAGGAATCAGGAAGACCTCTGTGCAATCCTCCTTCAGACACTTATTAGCTGTGTGATCTTAGACAAGGAAATAAGGTGAGGAAAATAGATGAGGCACCCATCTATGTCTCAGTTTCTTCTCCAGGAAAATGAGAACAATAATAACAACACTTACCTCTCAGATCTGTTGTGACAATCATATGAGATAACATATGTAAAGAACTTTGCAAACTTTAAGGTCCTGTGTAAAGAGCAGTATTATTTTTTAAGTAGATTCCCCGGATATGTGTGTGTATGCATATACATGTACACACACATACATATGCATATATACATATATAAGTATACATACATATACACATATGCATGAATAGAAACAATTTCTCTTTGTGTCTGCCACTCTTTTTCTCCATCTCTGCTCTCTGTCACAGACATATATATAGAAAGTGGTTCTGTAGGAAAGAGGTTAAAAGTGACAAAACTGGCATTGTGCATCTAAGAGAACATTGGAAATGGGGAATAAAATGGGTGCTATTCTAAAGGATTATCTTTCGTTTTTCTTCATGTCCTCAGTGCTTAGCATGTCTGATGCATAATAGACACTCAATTAATGTTTATTGACTAACATTGGCATTCCATGCTAGGTTATAATTGTGAATCTTCTTTTTTTTCCCATAGATATATTGAGCCTCATCATAGTAGGAAAATGTGGAGCTGGGACGAGCTCCACAGGGAATACTATTCTTGGAAGGAAAGAATTTTTAAGCCATGTTAGAAGACAGCCAGTCATCGAAACCTGTAGAAAACATGTTAAGGACATGGAGACTACTATTGTGGTTGTTGATACCCCATCATTTTATCTTCCACCAGAGAGTCAAGAAAATCTCTGTAAAGAAAGAGAAGAGATGATTCACATCCTTACTTTGCTTCAAGGACCAAAAATTTTTATTTTGATGACTCTGATGGGACAGTTTAATCAAGATGAGAAGACCATTGAAGAATTAGAAGCCATATTTGGAACAGAGGTCACCAAACACATGATTGTGCCTTTCACTAGGAAGAATGATCTAGAGCCTTATACAGCGAAAGATTACATCAAGGATTTTGCTAACAAACCTCTTAAAAAAAGAATTGAACAATGTGGATACAGATTTTGTGCTTTTAACAATAAAGAAAGTGGCCGGGCCCAGGAAAAGCAGGCAAATGAGCTTTTGGAAATGGTTGATGAACTGGTCCGGTATTATGGAGGTCAAGGCTTCACATGCAGTACTGTTAACCTTGAGTCTTATGCCCAAAGAATCAAAAATCATGATTAAAAGGCAGTGGAATACACTGTCATAGAAGTAAAATTTGTAATACTTTCATTTATTTTTCAGGAGCTTGAGTGGCTGTGAATCTGCTTAAAAAATAATACTGCTCTTTACACAGCACCTTAAAGTTTGCAAAGTTCTTTACATATGTTATCTCATATGATCTTCACAACAACTCTAGGACATAGGTGCTTTTATTATTTTTCCGAAGATAAAACTTGAGACATATATAGGTGCTTCACCTATCTTTATCTTCCTATAATTTACTTGTTAAAGATCACACAGCTAATAAGTATCTGAAGAAGGATTGCACAGAGGTCTTCCCAATTCCTCTGCTCTATCTGCTGTGCCACCCTTCCTTACATATAGTGAAGATATTCCTTGGAAAAGTCACCTAGAAAATGCTATTTATCCCAAAGGCATGGAATGGAAGCATATACTACATTTTTTGATGCTTTAGTTCATAAATGAAAATGAAGACTGAGTAGGCAGTCACTGTTGGATGTGATCTCCAGTAGACTGTAATTCAAGGCTCAACTCAGTCATTATCCCCATTGTCAATCATTTCTCAATTCCCTTGGATTTGGCAGTCTTTTTCTCCTCAAATTATCATGTATTTTACTTACTTGTCTACAGGGCATATTTCCGTGTGTAGAATATAATCTGCCTTAGGGTAGAGGATATGTCATCTCTGTCTTTGTTTCAAGGACTGAGACTTAATTGACTAACTCCATTCTTTCCAGATTATTTTATTTATTTCTCCTCTAACAGTGATCCCTCTGGCCCTCACTGACTGAAGGCCAAACATATTGCATTTCATCACTCTCGCAGGAAACTTTTAAGGTAACTTCCCTTTAGTATCTTTAAGGAGGTTTGGAGTTTCTAGGCTCTAGACCATTGACTCCAGGCCCCATTGAAGGTGTTCCCTCTGTTTTAACAGTCCCCTGCATTCCTGTTCAATTTAACCATTCAACAGTCAGATTAACTTTTACAAAGGAATATTTATTTTAAAAGAATGCAAGAGTGAGTGTATAAATCCCCATACCTGAAAGAATACATCAAATACACACACACACACACACACACACACACACACACACACACACACACACACACACACACATGCTGGAGAGGGAAAGTGGGTTAAGTTCACTGTTTAGCTTCATTCCTATATAGTACATTCCCAAGTTCCAAGTCCGAAGCTCCCCATTAGACTAGAGTCTCAGGCACCCTGATTTCTCAAGGCTTCCTTACTGGACTGACCAGTTGTATCTCTGGCCTGGAATGCTGCCTCCAGTGTTGCCATGGCTTGAGCTTCTGTGTCCTGTTGCAGAGGGGAGGGGAGGGGAGGAAAAAGTAAAAATGAATTCAGCCTGTGTCCAGCTAAGTACTGACATCTCTGCTCTGATGGCCAGATTGAAAATGTGCCCTGTTAGGAACAGTGAGGGCATGGGTAAAGGTGTCTAAAGCATAATTCCATTCAGCTGAAGGAATATCTTGGCACAAGTGAGCCCTTGCATGGCCTACCCTGGGACAGTTATCTGATTCAGAAACATTTTGCAATTGTTTCTGCCCCAACAGAGAAAGCCCTGAAGAGTCTGGTCTTTGAGCTTCCAGGCTCCAGACTAGTTAGTGAGGCCCAAAGCAACATGTACTCTTGCATCCAAGGATACAGGCCTCCTTGCTGTTCCTCTGTCTCTTGGCTCTCTTTTCACTGACTTTTTCCCATTCCTAGAATACTTTGTCTTCATCTCTTCCTCCTGCCTTCCCAGAATCAGAAGAGCTATACTTCTCAATGTATATCCTTCCTGAACATTCCTTGTCTATAGTAATATTGCCTCTTTGTTTCAAAGTGTTTGCTTTATTGACTCAATTTCTTTCAGTTCTGGCCTTGTATTTCAGACCAACATGTACCTGGATTAAAAATATTCCCATTTTGGTCCATGTGTCAAGGAATTTATGGTATGGGTTAAATTTCACTGGAGGATGAGCCTAGAAGGGAATAGGAGAATGAATTTACGTTGCTTCATAGAAATGTTCTCTGACCTAAAGAACATACTTCAAGACTATCGATGGCATGATAGGAAAATCTTTGGCTCTAACGTCTGATTATTTGGTATTCACCATCCTTCTCATTAATATTAACTATCTGCATGACTTTTGGCAAGGCATTTAATTCCCCGGGTCTCAATTTCTTCATTTCTAAGATGAGAAGGTTGAAGTCCCTTCTGACTCTAAATCCATGACGCTATGTTCATTGCAGCTAGTCAAGCCTAAAACATTTTAGGCTCCTTTGATTATTTTGCTTTTTGTTCACCTATGAAATTTATCTTAGTTTTGCCATTTTTGACCTACATACATAAACTGAAGATCTCTTTCTGTTTCTAAAATTGCATTAATCAAAGTAAAATGGCTTTTTGGTAGCATTTTACCTCCCATAAATTTTACATTCTAAGCAGAAATTTTTAAAAGGGGAGCTTTCTGATCTTACACTGGACATTACATTCAATCACTGTCCTAGAAACATAGGGAACTGGAATATTGAAACAACTCTAGTGTACATCCCGGATGGGACATTTGTGTACAGAAAAGAAGCTTGTCAACCATCATTGGTGGTGAACTGCTACTTTCTCCCCTGTGCCCAATAGCCATTAGTGGAAGTAAAATCTAGGGGTTCTAACACATAGAACTATAATGAATGTCAGTGTCTTCTTATTTCAACTTGCTGATTTGAGACTATTGGCCTCTGTGCTGCCCAGCTAGCACGTGAAAAAAGCATCTTTGGTGCTGCAACTCTCCCAAGAATCGAGAAAGTTGCTCCCTAACTCCACACTAGCCATTTGGCAACTATCACCTTCCCCCTCCCTGCCCTCAATCCCTTTTCCCCACTAAATGACCTGAGACTCCAGAATGCTATGTCTCTCAGATAGTTGGAAGGAGGAAGTGGAGTGGAATACACCTTGACACATAGGTTTAAAGAGTCTCCCATTTTATTTCCAGCTTTCCTCAGTCTTCAATTGGTTACAAAGAATATCATTTAATAAACATCTTAGCATAGTCAGTTCTGTGCCTGTGTCTTATTTTTTTCCCTTAGGTCACTTAATCATAAAATCACTCATTTAGAAGGCAATTGCCACTAAATGGGGAAAAAATATTAATAGAATCAGACCAACTTCTCTTTTCAATTACTTTCCACAAACTTCAAGTACTGGACTAATAAGGAAAAAGGAACAGAGTCTTAAAACATCCTTGTCTTTATTAGCCACACCAACAGTTCATGAAAATCACCAGTCTGTGATTCTCATTTCTCTGGATGTTCCTGCCATTTTAGAGAGAAGGTTAGAGTAGAGCCAACAATATGAGAGATACATCCACAATGATAGAGCTTAGATATTTCATATTTGCGTAACTTAAATGTATGGAGGCAGTGCTAATATCAATACTGCAGGAGGTTGAAAAATGAATTTACATTGCTCAGAGGAACTCACACCTTTAGCAGGCTGTGATGTCGTTGGCCCATTTAGTAATGTCTAGACACAAAGAAACAGCTCCTCTGCTCACCTGTTTATCTTTGCCACTCTTCAGCCAAGCACATTTTCTTTTCTTCTATATTCAGACATAATATTTACAATCTCCTTCAATTCAAAGCCTCCATTAAAAGTGCATTTAGCATGTGCAACTTCTTAATTTAAATAGCAATTTCCTTTATTCCCAAGAACTATGATATAGAAGAGCTCAGTATGGTCTTTCTTTATGAGAATATTGCATCATCTAAAAGAATGGAGCTCACAGCAAAGAGCTGAGGTAGACTAGACTAACCTGTTCTTCTTCTACAATAAATCTGTAGCAGTGCCTATGTTTTCCCACTCAAATCAGAAGGAGCAGAAAGGGAAACATACACTTCTGAGAACCCTCACATCTCTTCAGCTGTAGGTGGCACAGAGGGCAGCTTGGTAGCATGGTGGATACAGTGCTGGGCCAGGAGTGAGGAGGATCTGAGAAAAAATCTGGCTTCAGACATTTACTAACTCTGTGACCCTGGGTACACACATTTCACCCTGTTTGCCTCAGTTTCTCATCTGTAAAATGAGCTGGAGAAGGAAGAATGCAAACCACTCTAGTACCTTTGCCAAAAAAAAATTATAGGGTCATAAAAAGTTGGACAAGTCTGACAAACAGCAAAAATCAATAATCAGAACTGCAATTTCATTCAGCTATTCAGAAAAAAGTATCCAAAGCCTGGTACACTGTTCTTTCCCTTTTTGACAAGTTCTTAAGTTTTCAACCACATCCTCATCTCCTGGCTGCTACATAATTTAAAAGCTTAATTCATATCTTCCTCACTCTCTATGAATCATTTTTGATATAATTTCCCTAAGAACCCAATAGTCCTTAAAAAAACTATTAATCTTCAAAAAGTGATTTTTTTTGCTTTTTTCTTTGTTTTCTTTATTTGTAAAAAAAAAAAAAAATCATATTCCCCAAGGCTCTGCAACTATTAAGTTTTCAACACAGTTCTTTTTTTCATTTTGTGACTCTGAGCTGTATTTATTTCTTCATACTCATGCTCTTCTAATTTTTAATAAGGAAAGTAAAGTCTCTGCTTCTTTAAGCCATCCAACCATTCACATATAAATGTAGCACCATACTACATTATTTATAGGTTGGTTTAATTATTTATATTTATATTAGAGCTAATTTTCTGCACCAAATTTTCCAAATCTCACCTAAATTGTTTCTTCAGTCACATTTTACTAGTTGTTTTTTCATTGTTATTATTAAACCAAAGTACTTTTTCTACTACATTTAGGCATCAAAATGGTCATATAAAATACTTCAAGATAAAAGGAAGAAAAATGTTTTTGATCCTTTTGAGCCCTACCCTACACGATGTGTAAAAGGGGATAGTAACATGCATTTTGTGTATGGTTATATCATTTATCCTTCATTCTCAGAGAGGACCATGACATCAGGGAGTTGATGACATGATTTGCAATTGACTTCAATTTCAGTGAGAGAAGGCTGTGCAAAGTCACCATCCTCAATTTCTCCACTGAAGTTATCTCAGTCCAGTGACCAGAGATCAGGAGATGGCCCAAAATGCAGTGAGAGATCTTGCTTTTTCTTAAGATAAGATCTTTGTGAATTCTCAATTTGGTTCAAGTGGTATATACAATATTCTAGGGTGGTTCAGCAGAAAAAGAAATCACTTATAACCAAAATGACTTGTGGGTTGTGGTTTGTCCTTCATTCTTGATGAGGGCCATGATATCAGAAAGGTGATGCCATGACTGGTAAGTTAATTAATTTTAAGCAAAGTAAGATCTGTGTGAGTTCCCATTTTGACTGTGGCAAGGCACACTGAGTGATTAGGGCTGCTTAAGAAGTAAACCAAAGGATGACCCCTTTAGTTAAAAAATATCAGACAAGGAGGAGAAGACTCTCAGCGTTTCTGGCCAAAGGACAAACAATGGTCTTTAGGAAAGAAAACTATCCAGGAAACCCCAAGATATTTAGCTAGGTTTCAGCCTTCAAAATTGACCTTTCTTTGGGCAGATCTCCCTCAGAGTAGGGCACAATGTGAGAGGAGAGGAGCGAAGAGGAGAGAAGAGAAGATGAAAGGAGAGGAGAGGAGAGCAGAGGAGCTGGCCAACTGAAACTAGCCAGTTGGGTTCCCAGTAGGACATCTCAGATTACTCATAAGTTGGCATTTGTCCTTAATTCCCCTTTTGATATGGCCCATTTTACTTTTTAAGGAGTTGTTGTCTTCAGTGTACTCTTTTCTGTCTTTGACCAATTTAATTTTTTAAACAATTGTTTTCTGTAGTCAGTTTCTTTTTCAAGCTATTGAATCTTTCTCTTTCATACCTCTCATTTATTTTCCCAATTTTCCTTCTGTCTCTCTTATTTTACATTTTAAATCCTTCTTGGGCTCCTCCAAGAAGGTTTTTAGGGCTTGAGACCAGTTCATATTCCCCTATGAGGTTTTGGATATGTGTGTATACTGATGATGTCACCTTCTGAACTTGTGTTTTGACCTTTCCTATCCCCATAAATACTCTGGTCATTGTTAATTTCTGCTTTTTGTTCATAGTGTTTGCTTATTTCCTGACTTTTAAAGTTGAGCTCTCCTGCAGGAGCACAGGGGTCACTGTCCTAAGCTTCTTATGCTGGGAAGCAGGAACCTGTTCACTGGCTTTGTGTGCTAAGGCTTCAGGTGCTGGTAGCTAGAGGCTGTGGGGGTCTGGAAGCTTACCTGATGCTGAGTTGGGATCAGCAACACTGAAGCTCTCAGGATGAGGCAGGGAGTCTAGTCTCTGGAGGATGACTGCTCACCCAGGCTGCTCTGAAGCATCAGAAGATTTGACTGCTGGAGGACACCTGTCACCCTGAAGTTGTGCTTCCTGGAGTTGTACTGAAGCATGGATAGTTTTGGTTGCTAAGGGATGATTGGTGGTTTTCCAAGCTAGAGTCCACTGGTTCCCTGCCTGTGCCAAAGCAAAGGGGTGGTGGTTCCCTAGTGTTGGCACTTGCCTGCTCCACCACTCTGAAACTTGAAATGTCCCACTGGTTTGCTGAGGTGGGGTTTGCCACTGGCTTCCTTGGATGCTTCTCATCCTGTGCTGTCCCCCTTCCAGGAGAGTGTGAGGGACCTTTTCCATCAATCCCCCAAGACTCTCAGACTAAAAGACATCTTTGCACCACATCTTTGTGCTGGTTCAGCTGTTCCAGGCATTTTCCTGGGGAGATATTTTCTGAGTTTTTAGAGGTCAATAAGGGACAGTGAAAGTGACTTACTCCTTACTCCACCATCTCGTCTCCCAGAAGGCCTTTTGTCTTTTTTTCTTGAAGAGGACCAGGATATCTGGAAGATGATGCCATGACTTATAAGTGAATTGTTTTAAGTGAGGAAGGGCTATACAAAGTCACCCAGCCTCACTTTCTCCTCTGGAGCCATGTAGGTCCAGTGGTCAGATATAGATCAGGACAACTGGAAATGACCCAGCTGCCAAGATGACTAGGGATGGCCTCAAGGAAAAACTGACATGTAAGCTAAGCTTTAAAGAGCGGGTAGGACTCTGATAGATGAACGATGGGGACAATATTGTCTGGGTGTAAAGAATGACAGGAGCAAAGGATCAGAGTCAGGAAAGAAAAAATAATTTGGGGCAGTAGTATATAATTCACATTATGTGGAATATTGTTTATCATTCTTTTTGAAGACTAATGACATCATGATGTTAAAGATGAATGATGTCTTGACCTGCCTTTGAGTTGGATTTAAGTGAGGCCCAGTTGCATAAAATCATCAGCCTTACTCTCCCTTCCAGAGTCATGGAAGTTCAGTAGAAAGACAAAACTCAGGACAACTGGTGATGGGCCAGGATGCAGTAGCTGACCTTGGCATTTTGATGTCTTGCCCGAATCTGAGTCCTCAACAGCACTTGCTTCAGCTGCCTTCAGACCTGTTGGAACAAATTGTTCTAGTTTGCCCATTTCACCCAGAGAAGTCTTTGCATACTGAGGACAGGCATACTCCTAACTTGTCAATGAATTTGAGGTCTGTCTGCTACCTTTTATCTGCCTGAGCTCATCTGCCAAGATGGGGGTTTAGCTGCTATGAATGCTACAATTTCTTGGAACCTTAGGTAAGAGGTGGGTGAGCAGCCCTGAAAGGGGCTCTGCAAACTTTCTCCCCAAAGATTCTAGTCCTCCTTGAACATTCTATTTGCCCTTTATGGACTATATATATGGCAATCGAGCCTATCAGTCAGTAAGCATTTATAGGCATAGGTGCTATATGTCAGGCACTGTGCCAAGCTCTGGGGGTAAAAAGAAACTGTCTCTCAACTCCAAAAGACTCACAATGGAAAATGCATGTCCAGAGAAAGAACTTTGGAGTCTGGATGCAAATGTAAGCATACTATTTGCTCTTCTTTTCTTTATTACTTTGTTTTATTTTTTTGTGTGTATTTTCTCCCATTAATTCTTTTTATTTTAGTTTAGTTTACAATATTCAGTTCCACAAGTTTTTGAGTTCCAAATTTTCCTCCTCTCCCTGCCTTCTCCCCTACTGCCTCCCCTAGATGGCATACGATCTGATATAGTCTCTCTATATATACACACTCATGTTAAATATATTTTTGCATTAGTTATATTGCAACAAAAAATTAGAACCTCTTGAACAGACTACAAGAAAGAAGAAAAATAAATATTGAGAGCAAATAGCATTTTGTAATGTTCTCTATCTCTTATTTGGTCATAAATTCCTCCATTTTCCATAAATCTGACATGTAAACCATTCCTTTCTCTCCCAGATTTATATCTAAATTATGAACCTGTTTTGATTAATTTTGGTATACAGTGTAAGATATTGGTCTATACCCAGTTTCTGCCATACTATTTTCCAGTTTTCCCAGCAGTTTTTGACAAAGAGCAACTTCTGTCTCAGAACCCAGAGTCTTTGGGTTTATCAAAGAGTAAATTACAATAGTCATTGATTACTGTGTCTTGTGTAGTTAACCTATTCCACTGGTCTATCCCTCTACTTCCTAGCCAGTACCAAAAAGTTTTGATGATTGCTACTATGTAATACAATTTAAGATCTGGTACAGCCAGGCCACCTTACCTAGTATTTCTTTTCATTAATTCCCTTGATATTCTGGACCTCTTGTTCTTCTAGGTGAATTTTGTTATTATTTTTTCCAGCTCTATAAAATAATTTTAGGTAGTTGGATTGGTATGGCACTAAATAAGTACATTTATTTAGTGCAAATTGTCATTCTCATTGTATTAACTCAGCCTACCTATGAGCAAGTGATGTTTTTCCAATTATTTAGATCCAATTTAATTTGTGTGAAAAGTGTTTTGTAATTGTGTTCATACAGTTCCTGGGTTTGTTTTGGCAGATGGACTTCCAAATATTTTATAAAGTCTACAGTAACTTTAAATGGAATTTCCTTTTCTATCTCTTGCTATTATTTTTTGTCAACAGTATATATGAATGCCTAGAATTTATGTAGGTATATTACATATCCTGCAACTTTGCTGAAGTTATTTGTTATTTAAAGAAGTTTTTTTACTTGATTCTCTATGATTCTTTAATTATATCATCCTATCTTCTGCAAAGAGTGATAACTTTGTTTCTTCTTTACCTATTCTAATTCCTCCCATTTTTTTTCTTCTTTTATTACTGAAGCTAACATTTCTAGTACCATAATGAATAACAGGTGTGATAATGGACATCCTTGTTTCACCCCTGGTTTTATTGGAGATGCTTCTAGCTTATCCACATGACATTTAATACTTCCTGATGGTTTAGGTAGATACTACTTATCATTTTAAGGAAGACTCATTCCAGTACTGTCTAGTGTTTTTAATAGAAATGGGTGTTCCATTTTGTCTAAAGCTTTTTCTACATCTATTGAGATAGTTAAATGATTTTGTCAGTTTTTGTCTTGATATGGCAAATTATGCTGATAGTTTTCATTATATTGAACCAACCTTGCATTCCTGAAATAAATCCTACCTGGTCATAATGTGTTATTTTCATGATAAGTTGAAGTAATCTTTTTACTAATATTTTATTTAAAAATTTTGCACTTATATTCCCTAGGGAAATTGGTCTATAACATTCTTTCTCTCCTTTGACTTTTCCAAGTGTATAAGTATCCACACACCATTTGTATCATAAACAGAATTTGGTAGGACTTCTTCTTCATCTGTTTTCCCAAATAGTCTGAATAGCATTGGAATTAATGGTTCTTTAATCTTTTGATAGAATTTACTTGTAAATTCATCTGACCCTGGAGATTTATTCCTAGGGAGTTCATTGATGGTTTTTTCAATTTCTTTTTCTGAGATGTGGCTATTTAAGTACTTTACTTCCTCTGCAAATCTGTGCAATTAATAGTTTCATGAATATGCATCCATTTCATTAAAATTGTCAAATTTATGGGTGTATAGCTAGGCAAAATAGATCCTAATTATTGCTTTGATTTCCTATTCATTAGTGGTAAATTTATCCTTTTCATTTTTTATACTGATAATTTGGTTTTCTTTTTTTAATCAAATTAACCAAAGTTTTATCTATTTTATTGGTATTTTCATGAAGCCAGCACTTAGTTTTATTTGTTAGCTCAAAAGTTTTCTTAATTTCAATTTTATTAATCTCTCCTTTGGTGTTCAGAATTTCTAATTTGGTACTTAGTCAGAAATGTTTCATTTGTTCTTTCTCTAGCTTTTTTAGTTGCATACCAAATTCATTGATCTCTTCTTTCTCAATTTTATTCATGTAAGTATTTAGAGATACAAAACTTCCCCTAAGAACTGTTTTTGTGCATCCCATAAGCTTTGGTATGTTGTCTCATTATTGTTATTTTCTTGGATGAAGTTATTGATTGCTTCTATGATTTGTTGTTTAACCTGTTCATTCTTTAGGACTAGATTATTTAGTTTCCAATTTATTTTTAATCTATCTTTCCATGGTCCTTTATTACATATAATTTTAGTTGCATCATGATCTGAAAAGATTGCATTTAATATTTCTTCCTTTCTGCATTGGATTGTGTGGTTTTCATGCCCTAGTACATGGTCAATTTTTGTGCGGGTGCCAGGTACCCCTGAGAAAAAGATATATTCCTTTCTATCCCCATTCAATTTTCTCCTGAGATCTACCATATCTAACTCTTCTAAAATTCTATTTACCTCCTTAAGTTCTTTCTTGTTTATTTTGTGGTTAGATTTGTCTAATTCAGAAAAGGGGAGGTCGAGGTCCTCCACTAGCATAGTTGTTGCACTCAATTCCTTCCTGTAACTCCGTCAACCTTGCCTCTAAATATTCGCATGCTATACCACTTCATGCACCTATGCTAAGTAATGATATTGCTTCATTGTCTATGGTCCTTTTGTAGCATATAGTTTCCTTCTTTACCTCTTTTAACTAGACCTGTTTTTGTTTTGTCTGAGAGCAGGATTGCTATCCCTGCTTTTTGCTTTACTTCAGCTGAAGCACAATATATTCTACTCTAGCCTTTTACCTTTACCCTGTGTGTATACCTCTGTGTCACATGGGTTTCTTATACACAACATATTGGAGGATTCTTGGTTTTGATCCAATTAGCTATCCATTTCCATTTTATAGGAGAGTTTGTGCTACCCACTTTCATCCTTATGTACACTATATGTGTCTTTCTCTCCATCCTATCCCCCTTCCCATTTATACATTTCTTTCTCCTTTCTCCCTTTCTATCCTCACTAGAGTTTTGCTTTTGACCACTGTATTGGCAACCACACTAGCACACAAGGTGGGCTGCTAACACAGGTTCTTTAATCTGCTTTTCTAAAGAAAAGACAGATTCAAAGGGGTCAACAATTACTTTAATTAAACAATGCAGACAGACAAGTAGAAAGAAGACAGTATCCAAGAAGGAATTAAATAGACAAGGTTTCAATTGTCTAAACAGAAAACAGATACCTAATCACCACAATAAGGAGCATCAAGATTTAGGTTCTTAAAGACAGGTAGCTCCTTAAGAACAGCTACCCAAAGTCTCATCTCTCCAAATCACACAGAAACATTCTTCCCATGAGTGAGCCCCAAAGCAAAATGCCAACCTCAAGGCACAAAACCTACGTGATTCAGCACAACTGTGAATTATCAGTTTTCAAAGGAGATTAATCCTTTGAATGTTTAGAATTTAACTTGAGTCTAGAAAACTAAACTCCAAGAAAAAATTCTCACTTTGCTTATACTTATACTCACCTCATTCCTCCATCTGTCCTCCCTTCTAACAACTATTCTACCTTTTCTTTTCCTTTTTCCTTACTACTTCTTCCATACCATTTCCTTTCCCCTTTTCTTTCCCCTTTCTCCTTTCTCCTCCAACTGCCTATTTGGCAAGTTAGATTTCTGCACCCATATATGTTATTCCCTCCTTGAACCAATTCAATGAGAGCAAGTTCAAACAATGCTCACCATCCTCCCTTCTTTCCCTTTACTCTAATATATCTTTATGCCTCTTCATGTGATGGAATTTATCCTTTTCTGCCTCCTCCTATTCTCTTCTCTCACTACAATCTTTTTTCACCAGCACATAAAAATCAACATAAATGCAGCCCCTCTGTCTTTATATTCCCTTCCTATATGGTATAATAAAGATACAATTCTGAAGAGTTGTTAAGTATCATCTTCCCATGTAGTCATGTAAACAGTTTGTCCTTATTGAATAACATGACTTTCCCCCTTTCTGTTTATCTTTTTATGTGACTCGAGTCTTGTATTTGAAGATCAAATTTTCCACTGAACTCAGGTTTTTACATCAGGAAAGTCCCTATTTTATTGAATGCCCATCTCCTCCCCTGAAAGATTATGCTCACTTTCTCTGGGTAATTGATCCTTGTCTACAATTCAAGCTCCTTTATCTTATGGAATCTCATATTCCAAGCCATTTGATCTTATAATGTAGAAGCTGTAAGGTCCTGTGTAATCCTGACTGTGGTTCCAAATATTTGAGTTATTTCTTTCTGGCTGCTTGCAGTATTTTCTCCTTAATCTGATAATTCTAGAATTTGGCTATAATATTCATTGGGGTTTTCAATTTGGGATCTCTTTCAGGAGATGATGGGTGGATTCTTTCAATGAGTATTTTACCCTCTGGTTCTAGGACCTCAGGGTACTTTTCCTTGATGATTTCTTGAGAAAAGCTGTCCAGGCTCTTTTTGTTCATTCATCAGATAGACCAATAATTCTTAAATTATTTCTCCTAGATTGATTTTCCAGGTCAGTTGTTTTTCCAAGGAAGTACTTTACATCTTCTACTATTTTTTCATTCTTTTGATTTGGTTTGACTGATTCTTGATGTCTCATAGAGTCATTAGCTTCCAATTGCCCAATTCTAATCTTTAACAAATTATTTCCTTTAGTTAGCTTATGAATCTCCTTTTCTATTTTACTAACTGTACTTTTTAAGTTGTTTTCTTCAATGTAAATTTTTTCCATTTTGTCAACTGAATTTTTACTTTTTTCGTCTACCTCTGTTATTTGACTTTTAAAATCTTTTTTGAGGTTTCAGATGTGGGTATATTGACCATGTTATCCTCTCCTGAATTTGTGTTTTGATCTTCCTTGTCACCAAGATATTTCTCTATAGTCACTGATTCTCTTTATTCTTCTTGTTCATGTTGTTTGCCCTGTTCTCTGCCTTTTTACATTTGATCTCTGCTTCTGGGACCCAGGGATCACTGTCCCAGACTTTTTACTGGGGACTAGGGGCCTGGTTACTGGTTTTCTGTGCTGGGGCCTCAGTTCTTTGAAGTTGGGTGGTGTAGCGGTCTGGTATTTTACCTGGTATGCAGATGTAAGTGGTGTGTGCCTGGTGTTGGTGTTTGCTTTCTTTTCTCACCCTGGGACTCAAGATCTCCTCCTGGTCCCCTTAGGTGGGGCTTATTGCTGGCTTACTAGGACACCTCCCATCCTGTAATGATCCCCTTTAATCACAGCAAGAGGGAACGTTCCTGTTAATCCCTTAAGCCTCCTGAGCTAGAGTTAAAAGACTGCCTTACCCCATCTTCCTGCTGGCTCCACTATTCCAGGATTTTTCTTGAGGCAGTATTTTCTGAGTTTTTCAAGCCAACAAGAGACAGTGAGAGAGACTTGAGGTTTACCCAATCATCTTGACTCCTGTAAGTTTAAATAGATGATTTTCATACATTCAGTGTGTGGGCTGATAGCTGCAGGAGTAGCTGTTTTCACTGCCACAGGCCCTGCACAGGACTGGGATTCTCTTTCACCCAGTTACCCCACCCTATCCTATGCTGGGAGGTTTGGGAAGTACCACTACCTACAGTGATACAGTCTGCTGTGGCCTGCTCTGGCCTGCTATGGTTGAGTCAATGCTGGTGCAGTTCACATATTCTGTACTTCTATCCCAGTTCAGAGCAACAGACCCCCTCCTGTCCTACCTGAGGCTTTCCCAGACTGGAAATCTGCCACACTCTATCTCTTTATGCATTCTATTGTTCTATAATTTGTTCATATTCACTCCATAGAGGTATTTGGAGGAATTTGAGGGAGATCTTGGGTCAGTCCCTGCTTTCACTCTGTCATTTTGGGTCCACCCCTGCCTCCCATTAATTCTAGATCTTCATTACATCATAAATAATGTGAAAATATGTTTAATAAGAATGTATAAGTAGAGTCTAAGTCAGATTGAAAGACATTCAGAGAAGAAGGGAGGAAAGAGAAGGGGAGAAAATTCAAAACTCAAAATCTTATGGAAGTGAAAGTTGAAAACTAAAAATAAATTGATTAATATTCCAAAATAAAAACACTACCTCTGCCTTCAAGGTTCAACGGAAGTTAATTTCTGTAAAATCTCAAAACGAATGACCAAAAAGTCACAGAGGTTATGCAATACCTCTTAATGCTGAAAAGACCAAAGAGCTCTTTATCACACTTTATCACAACCACAGATAAATCTAAGAAATAAAAGAGAGGGAAGCCAAAATAAAACTAAAGACCTGACAGTGGTCATAAGTAAAAAAAACTTTCTTTATTCTGTTGGAGGAGTGAAAATAGACAAATGTGTCAGGGCCTTCCCTAGGAGAACATATACTTTAGTGAGGCCAAATCTTCATAAATATAGCAATGAATACACAGTGAGCTACAGCCCTAACAAGGAGAGGTAACAGAAACAATGAGACAACTTTGATTCATAGCAGGGTTTCATGACCAGAACATGGCTCCTGCAGGGATTTGTCCAAGCTCAAGTACAACCTGCTGCTAGAGCAAAACAGTTATGTGACAGAGTTCTTCCAGAGATTGAGCAACAAGCATTGTTGGTATGCCAAGGTCAGGGCACTGCTTGCTTGCTGGGCCTTAGCTCTGGAAAAGAGTGTCTCCTAACAGTAAAAAAAGAGAAATATAATCTCAGCCTAGGAATCATGACATCTCAGAGGAAAGGCACTGAGATTGGGAGATCAGGAGTTGGGAAAGGTCTCTGACAAAGACAGAATCTCACCTGAGTCTTGAAAAAAGCCAGGGAAGCCAGAAGACTTTCATGAAGAAGGAGATCATTCCAACCTTGGTGGACAGGCAGTGAAAAGGCAAAGGAGACAGGAGAAACAGCTAGAAAAGAGTCCAGTGTCACTGAGTCACAGAGCCCATCTGGTAGAGAAGTGTTACAAGGTGTGGTCAGGTTGCAAAGCACTTTCAATGGCAAACAGGGAGTATTAGAGTTGATTCTCAAGGTGAGAGGGAGTCATTGCAGCTTGTTGAGTAGGAGAAAAATATAGTTAAACCTGCAATTTAGGGAAATCACTTGGGCAGTGTAGTGGAAGAGGGATTAGAGTTTAGGAAAAATTAAAGTTGGAAGAGACTTTAAACCAGGAGACTCGTTAGAAAACAACTACAGTAGCCCAGATCTGGATGAGAGAAGAGAGCCCACCAGGCATTGATAGCTATGTGAGTATAGAGAAGCTGACATTTAGGAGATGTTGTAGTCTTGGTACAAAGAGTCTTGGTAACAGATAGGATACAGGGAGTGATAGAAAGTAAGGAGTCAAAAGTCACACCTAGCTTGTGAGCCCAGTGGCCTGAAAGAATGTTATTGTATGGTTCTTTAGGGAATTGTGTAAAAGTCCATTGGGGTCAGACTAAGGAGGACATAGAATTTGAGACATTTCTACAGGCAATGGCTTACACTGGTTGATTTTTAACCACTGAAGGCCTTACCTTCTTCATAACAATTAATGCCCTCCCTACTTCACAATGGGTAGCTGGTGACACAGAGGATAGAGCACTAAGCCTAGAATCAGAATTGTTGTCTATTGTCCTTCATTCTAGAAGAAGACCAATGACATCACAAGGATGATGTTCTCACTTTCAGGTGTATTGGATTTAAGTGAGACACAGATGCACAAAATTATCAATCTCAGAATCAGGAAGGTCTGAGTTCAAATTGAACTTCAGACATTAGCTTTGTGACTCTGACCAGCTTAACCCTCTTTGCATCAGTTTCTCCTTAAGTAAAATGAGCTGAGAAGGAAATGGCATTCCCCTCAAGTATCTTTGCCAAGAAAATCCTAAAGGGGATCACAAGGAATCTAAATGACAAAAAAACCACAAGAAAAATCCTCTCCTCTTATTTTAAAATTGAAGTTAAGGGTCTTGCACAAGGTCATGTACATGCTAAGTGATGCAACTGAAATTTGAACTCAGATCTTCTAAATCAAGCACTATTTCACTTTTTTTTGTGGAGAGTGTGGCCTGAGAGGTAAATTTTGATGGGTTAAAGAATGGAAAGATCCAGAATTTGGGATAATATCCTTGAAGGGAAGTGCCTGGTAGCCTGTCACTCTATAGGATTCTCCCTTCCCTCTTTCATAGATCCCTCACCTCTTCCTTCTCTCATTTATACTAGTCCAACCCCTGAGTCTGCTTTGTACCTTTACAGCAGGCCTGCAAAACATTGGGGATGGGCATTGCTTACAGCCCACCAAAGGACTTCCAGGGGCCCTTGAAAAAAATAGGAGATGTATAACAATCCTGCACAACATACCATGGGCAGTATGTTCTGCAGACCTACTTTGGAGTGTAAGAACTGTTCCTTTTCCCTTTCACACCCACCTTAGCCACCATTCTTTCCCTGATTTTTCTTCCCTGCAGCTAGTGAGAATTCCTACCCCCTCAATCCCCAGTAGAACAGGCAACACAGAAGTAACAGCAGGAGGGGCTTGGGTGTGTGTCTGTGTTCTCTACTTACATAAAGGTTCTGCATCCTCCCTCTTCCTGAATTACTCCTAGCACAAAGTAGCTTTCATTTTCTCCTCAGTCACAAGATTTTTTGTATAACAGAATATTAAGCAACAATCCCTGAGAGAGGAAAAAGAAGACTGCTGATGCAGGTGAGACAGGCAAAGAACAGCAAGTCTTTCTCCTAATCCTCCTCCCACCAAGAGCCTCTTCCTTCTGGCAGACTCTATGGTAACTGCATTGGGGGAAAAGTGGGTGCCTAGCAGTATATAGAAGACATCCAGCCTTCTCAGGAAACTAGGAGATGCAGGGTGGAGTCAGAACAGTTTGAAAGTGAAGAACTTGATAGTGTCCAGAACTAAAAGGACTCCACTGAGCTATTGTCTCTCAGTATGTCCAACTACACATGTGTGTTTGAAACATGGACTGTATTTGAAAGTCACAATTCTTTCAGAAAAAACTCCAGATCAGGCCAGTTATATACAGAATGGGAAGATGGCTGCCTTGTCAGGGACTTTGAGACAGGTCAAACATCTCTCTCAGTGCATGCCTAGAATCCCTTAAATGAGTCAGAGCACTTCATTCTACAGAGAAAGCTTGATATCAGATCTTTTCCAAAGAGGGGTCTTTGTTTACCCTAAAGTGTCCGGGGCTACCTGAGACTTCCCTGAGAGCAACTTCTGCTTCTGTGGAAGGGCAGAGATTAGGCATTTAGTTTTGGAAGGAGGGTGTATGTGTGTGAGTGTGTGTAGCTGCTTGCATGCATGCATGTAGAATATGATTTTCTGAGAATAAGAAAAGGTAAGACCCTATAAGTTGCAAGTGTTTAAACGCAAACTTCTCTGAATTCTTTACAGCCCTTTCTGGAGATCTTGGGTTGTAGGGTGTGGTAGGGATGGAGGATTCTAAAGGATCACAAAGAAAGTCTTCCACCTGGTGTCTCCTTTGGCCACCATTCTGACTAGACCACCATATCACCTGTGACCAGGAGTTGAAGACTTGTATCTTTCAACAGACAAGTTCTATTCTGGGCTCAGTATGTAACCCCAAGGCACTGACTTTGCAGCCAGCTTCCAGCACTGTGGCCGGCAAGCCTGCTCAAGATGGGGGTGGGAGTGGGTCTATGGGTGTAAGAAGAAGGAATAGAGGGCCTTTTGTTGCCCATTTGAATCCTGTGGGACCCTCTAGCGCACACCTGTAAGAGAGATTGGAATTCACTGGAAGGTTATAGGTTTTATTGCCTAAAGGATAGAGTTAAAGAGAATTGCAACATTTGAAGAAAAGTAGCAAGTAAAATATTAAAGGTGTTTTGTCAGGAATATATTATAATTTGTCTTCTTACCTCTTCCAAGGTTCTCTCTAAAGTTCAGCAAGTTATTTAACCACTTATAGTTCACTTTTCAGTAGGAAAAGGGGGAAAAATTCATAGATTCCTTCACTACACAACTCACAAAAAAAGGAAAGCAGGGAAGTGGTGTGGCCCACCTATTTCTTGGGCATTATGTGCTGAAGTTGGGACCTCTCTGAAGGGAAATAGGGCATTTCCCCAGGGTCTTTGGGTAACACATTTTTTTAACTTTTCTTGGATAATGGAGAGAAGGGGATTGGAGGGAACAAAAGTAGCCTGAGAGTCTGCCAACTCCAAGGAAGGGGCTGGCGGCTTGTACATCTTCATAGTCTGCTCATAAAAGCTGTTCCCCATAGTCGTCGCTGTATCACCTACATCTCTAACCAGACAGAAACTGAAGTAGCTTCTCTGTTTGTGTATTACCACACCTAAAACATGTCCCCAACACATCCTTCTATCTCACCTAAAGCCTTCCTGCTGCTGTGTGTTTCCCTCCCCATCTTATCATCATTAACTGAATGACCTTAGACAACTCATTTCTGCTCAGTGAAGGGACTCAAGTTGCTTCCCAGCATACTGACAGGGTTGGATTAGAAGGTCTTAAAGTTCTTCCAGTTGTAAAGTTTCTGACCCTAATATTCAGGAGGTTATTTCAGGGGGATTTAAAGGCAACCAAAAGACACATACTACCGTGGTGAAATGAGGTTAAGTTTTGTGCCCTGGAGCATCTATGTAAAAATTTCAGGAAGGAGCCCCTTTGCCCATCCTTGGATAGCTGCAAAACCACAACATGAAGCTTACTACTTAGGGTTACCTGTGTGTTTGTATTTATGAGAAGACAAAAATTACAGGACTTCCTGTTTAGAAATTTGGTGGTTTAGAGCTACACGTTTTATTTATATTATGTGTAGGTGCATCTATGATAAAGATTTTCCACTCCTTTGGAGAAATTCCCTTTCAGGTACTGCATTTTAACTGCTGTCCTAATTTTGCTTTCAAAACCATCATGGAAAGTTTTTAGTTCTGCACTGAAATCTCTAGTTTGGCCTAAATTTATACCTTCTTTCTTATTTTCTACATTGTCTTTTACTTTTGAATCATTTGGGGAATGTTTACTTTTGCCCTATCTCTTGGTAATCTACGGGATTCTGTCATTTGTCAGATAATACCACAAAAATCAGAATCACAGAATGTGAGAATTGCTGGGGACCTCTTCAGCCAGTGAATCCAACTGTTATCTGAGGGGAATACTGACCCTTGCATAGCTAGACAAGTGGTCCTCCTTCCTCTGATAGGTCTCCAAGGAGAGGTAGCCACTGCCTCTCAAGGGAGTGCATTCCACTTCAGGAGAGTTCTCATTGTTGGGAATTTTTACTGACCCAGAGCCTTAGTTGGTCTCTTCGCAACTTCTTTTAAATCTTCACTCTGGGGTAAAACAGAACCACACACACGACTCTTACAGCAACTTTGAAACACTAGAATATAGCTATTATAGCTGTTGAAGAAAAATATTAATACTAATGGTGGATTCTGCAATTTTAGCTCAAGTCTGGCAGAAGCTGTTTTATTCAATATGTCAACAAACTCTATCCAAGTTAAGTTACGGTAGGGTGGAGGGTTTGAGCGGGGAGACAGAGTTATGAGAGAGAGAGATAACAGACAGTTTCCCATGCCATCTAACATGACTCTACCTTAAGGTAATTTTAGGTAACATTTAAAGGAATTATGAAAAAGGAAAAGATACCTTAAAATACAATTCCAGAATGGTTAGAGTAACCAAGTTGCCATGCTATTCCCTTTAGGACCACTTCCCACACTCAGAGTTAAAACAAAAAGACCTCCTCATTGTCAGTGATATCTTAATCCTTTCTACACTGAGAATACACCTATCAGTACAGGTGGCCAAGTAAAGAAAAAACAGTTCTCACATGGATAAATAACCAAAACACTTCAGTGAGAGGGAAGGCCTCCTCCCTGAAGAGACATCCATCCTACTCCATGTATTATCTAGTGTGTGTTCTTCCTTCATTGCTGAAGAAGACCATGCCATCAGAGATATAATGACATGACTAGTACTTGACTTTTATTTTGAGCGAGGGGTGGTTGTGCAGGTTACCAGCCTCACTTCTCCACCAGAGTCATCTGAATCCAGTGACCAGATACTGATCAGGATGACTGGAGATGACCCAGAATGAGGCAATTGGGGTTAAGTGACTTGCCCAAGGTCACACAGCTAGTAAGTGTCAAATGTCTGAGGTGAGATTTGAACTCAAGTCCTCCTGACTCCTGCTGTGGTACTCTATCCACTGCACCACCTAGTTGCCCATGTATTTATTTGAGGCCTCTTCCAAGCACTTCTCTTGTCTCCCTACCCTCCATGAACACCCATACTGTCATGCTCTAAGCACCTTCTATGGCTTCTTATAACTCCAAGCAAGCTTACAAACTCTACAACTTGCTCCCCTGGGCCACTTGTCTCCCTACCTCCTTCCAGCTAGCTATAGCTAGCTGAGGCCTTGGGTACACAGCCTGAGGCTAAATCCCTCTGGGAAACCATAACCTACCTGAATTCATCCCTCAAACCTGATCCCACTCTATTATTCCCTTCTCAACCCAATGATTCTGAACCCCTGTTGCTATTGTCCAAGACCTATTCTCTGTCCCCTAGAGACTACTTCCTTATTCCCATCTCTCTCAATCCCTGTTTCTCCACCTCCTGCTCTAAAGCTAAGCAATCCATTCCACTGTGCACTTTGGAATCCCTGATCCATAGGCTGAAAAAAACATATTTCATCTTCAATACTTTCCTTTTCTGATACTTCTATCTTGTACTCACTGGACCTGACTCCCACATGGTGACACAACATCTCTAGCCATGCTTTCTCTCTCTCAATGCACATTTGCTCATAACTCCAGACTAAACAGTCAGGAGTTCAAATACTCTTTGCTACCCATTGCCACCTCCAGGTTCTTCCTCTACCACCATGACCCTAAGGTTTCTAACTTTTATATTCATTCAATCCATATTCCTAACTCACTCAAAGTGACAATGTGATAAGACCTCAGCCTAAAATGATCAATGTCTCACATTGCATCCTAGGCCATCTCCAGTCATCCTGATGAATATCAGGTCACTGAACCCAGATGACTCAGAAGAAGAAAGTGAGGCTGGTGACCTTGTATAGCCCTCCCTCACTCAAATCAAAGTCAACTGCAAGTCATGTCATCATCTTGATGTCATGGTCATCTTCAAGAAGGAAAGACAAACAAAACACCTAAATGTCAAATTGATCATCCTAAAGCCCAGACTTTACCATGTTGCTACCCTTTTCAATAAACTGCTGTGGCTCCCTATTACTTCCTGAATCAATTATAAAATCCTGTACTTTCTGTTCAAAGATCCACATAAACTGGCACCTTGCTATCTTTCCAATCTTCTTATACTTTATTTCCCTTCATGTACTTTGTTATCCAGCATCACTGTTCTTCTTACTGCACGTATCACATGACCATCCCCTTCCTGACTGACCATTTCACTGACTGTCCTCTATGCCTGGAATCATCTCTCTCCCCATCTTAGCCTCCTGAATTCCTTGGCTTTCCTCAAACCTAAGCTAAAATCTGACCTTCTGTAAGAAGTTTTTCCCAGTCCTCCATAACTGTAGTGCCTTCCCTCTGTGAATAAGTGTATATCTTGTTTGTATATAGTTATCTACATGATCCTCCTGCCTTTGAGAGTAGAGACTATTTTTTAAAATTTTTGGCCTCTCTTTGTTTCTTGAGAGTTTAGCACAGAGATTGGCACATAGTAAAAACTTAATAAATGCTTGTCAATGTAACAAGAGTAAAGAGTTGTTAGAATCCTCAATCCATTTCCTTCAGAAATGTTTTTTTGTCCTCTACTTAACACCCAACTTTACAGTAGGTTTTCTCTAGAACTATGGAAAGGGCTTTAGAGGGAAATATTATTTCCTAATATTTCTAGGGTTATTAAAAAAGAGGTTTTAAAAAATGTTTCTAAAAATTCCTTCTGAGCCTCCCCTTCTTCAAACTAACCATTCCCATTTCCTTCAACTTCATGTTATTCAATACCTCTCCTGAACACCCTCAGACTTATTAATATTCTTCTTAAATGCTGGCAACTAGAATTTGAAACAATAATAAAATGCCTTTAGCATGTATACATATATTCTAGAAAAGATCGGTTGGTTCATGTTGAACTAAAACGATACCAAAATTTTAATATTAAAATACACCAAAATGCTCCACAAATGACTAAAAGTTTTATGTTTTGGGACAAGAGGCCTTTGGGATCTTTTGGGATCCTTTAATCAAAAAAGTCTGTGAATTACTTTGTCACTTCCATTTGTTGATAGAATAGTAAAATGAAATTTTGTAAACCCTGAATTTTCCCCTAGATGCTTCAGGAAGTGACAGACATGGATCATCCAGAAAGACTCCAAGAACAACCACTGGGTAAGGAAAGGATTAGTGGGGAAGAATTCTTTTTCCACACATCATAAGCCATCTCTATAATGGTGGTCCTGTGGAATCTGTACATTTTTCTGTACCTTTTCTCCCATCTCTAAGATTTTACTCCAAAAATCACACTCTCCCTTTTAGACTTCTCAGCTTTCCTGTGTTGAAATGAGGTCCTTTGGTCAAGTTCCGTGTCATGCCTAATTCCTGGTAATAATCATTGCCATTTGTAGTAGAAGGCTATTAATGAATGTGTCTTTTTTTCCAACAGGTTTGGGGTACATGATAGTGCCAGAGCAGAACAGTGAGATAGATGAATTTCGGATTCTTCTTGTGGGGAAACATGGTTCAGGGAAAAGTGCTGTAGGAAACAGAATCCTGGGCAGGTGCATGTTTGAGTCCAGATTCAGTGAGCAGCCAGTAACCCAAGTATGTAGGAAAGAGCAGAGAATCTGGAGACAAAGAAAAGTTGTACTCCTTGACACTCCAGATATCTTTTCCCAGATGGACTCTCAGAAAAAGCTCTGCCACCTCTCCTCTCTATGCTCCCCAGGCCTGCATGCCCTCCTCCTAGTGATCCATCTAGGCTCCTACACAGAGGAAGATGAGACAGTGGTGAGGAACATCAAGAAGGTTTTTGGAGAAGACGCTCTGAGGAAACATGTGATCATTCTGTTCACCCGGAAAGAAGACTTGGCAGGCAGGGACCTGATGGACTTCATAAAGAATGCAGATAAACCTCTTCAGAAACTCATTTGGGACTGGATTTCAGTACTATGTTTTCAATTACCAAGTTACAGGAGAGGAGCAACAACTTGAAGTGAATGGGCTTCTGGAGGAGATCGACAAAATGGTAGACAGGAATGGAGGTCAGCATTTAATCTTTGGGAAGTCTATCATTAGACCTGGTAGGAAAATAAAATGTAGAAACTCTTAAGAATGGAGGCTAAGGGAAGAAGGAGATATGAAAAATGTATACATTGGCAGGAAATGAGCCCAAATGAAGTCATTTTGGATACTTCTAACTTTTTACCAATCTCTTTTCTGATATCATCCCTTAATAATTGGGTTCCATTCATTATTTTCTGCCCTATATTATTTTCTAGTCATTTTATTTGGGTCAATATCATTTCATCAACTTCACTGTGATAGAAATCTGTGAATAAGAGAAACTTAGGCACAAAATTCCAAGCATAATCAATTTTTTAGGAAAGATAGCAATTGCCAGTAAATGAGTTCAGTGATTCCTCAGCAGTGTAAGACAACCTTGGGGTATACATAGAGTAATTTTATAATCATAAAAGAGGAATTAGAAAATTGCAGGATCACTAAGAAACTTTTTTTGATTGTATTTTCATTGGCTGGGACATGACAAAAGACATACATTTAAGCAAGATACATCTTGAATGATTCTGGGATTCTAAGAAAGAATCTATTGCCCAATTTAGAAAGGGATTGGAAGCATAAAAGAAATCTGTTTGCTGCCCTGCTGCACAGATGCGCAGCTCAGAAAAAATGAGAAATGTAATCTCTTACAGTGGAAACACACACTATCTCTCTCTCTCTCTGTCTCTCTCTCTGTCTCTCTCTCTCTCTCTCTCTCTCTCTCTCTCTGTCTCTCTCTCTCTCTCTCTCTCTCACACACACACACACACACACACACACAAACACAGCAACACACACATACATGGAATGGTATGCTGGCAAATATTTAACAACTGTCTCTTCTAAAGTTTAATTTTCAGTATTAACATTTTCTCCATCATTTTTTAAGTCTAGATAATCAACAAAACAAATGAAGCCCTGATTTACCACATTTGTTGATTCCAGAGGTGTAAATACCCACATTCATAATATTTTAAACAAGTTTTTGTTGATTTCTTCTGTTTTTATACCACCATGGCTATCCCCAATATCTCTCCTCCTCTCATTATGAGAATGCTATCCCATATAACAAACAGTATTTTTGTAAAGAGGAAAAATTCCTCACAAGTAATTGATAAATTAAAAAAGTGCAAGAAAACATATGCCATGTTTAACATTTGTGAAGCCCCACCCCCACTTCCATCAAGGGCGAATTTAAGGGTCTGTTTTCATATTTCTCCATCCAAATCATCCTTGATCTTAGTTTTATTGCATTCATCTTCGATTTTATTCATGTGTGGTTGTTCTTTTCCACTTATATTGTTACAGTCGTTATGCACAGTTTTTTCTTCACTCTGCATCAGTTCATAGACATCTTTCCATTCTTCTCTTTACTGATCACAATACTATTTCTTAAATGTCAATAATATTCCAGTACATTTGTGTAACAAATTTATTTTACTGTTCCCCAACTGACAGGCATCTCTTCTGTTTCCGATTCTTTGCTATCATAAAATGTGCTGCTAGAAATGTTTTTGTGTGCAAGAGGACTGTCTTTTTACTGATAACTTCTTTAGGGTATAAGGCAAATAATGGGGCCTCTGGTTCAAAGGGTTTGGGCATTTTAGTCACTTTGTATAATTCCAGATAACTTTCCTAAATGATCAAATCCTTTCGTGCTTCCATCAAGAATGTATTATTCCCACTGAAAATTTAACAACTGGATCAGCTTTATTCAAACTGGCTCTAGCACATCCTAGAATGTATGTATGTAATATATATATATATGAGTTCATATATATGATTTACATGTTCATATATGAACATTAAAAAATGCATGCATAGTATGTAGAGACACACATATATAGAAACAGAAACAAATTCTCTCTCCCTCCCTCTTTTCCTCCCCCCTGTGTGTGTATCTTCCTCTCTCCATTCCTAGACACATACACACACACACACACACACACACACAATCTCAGTCAAATTCCAAAAGCCTTCAACATGTTACATGATTTTCTTTAAAGATAAAATTACTGTAGTGGAGCCAATACAAATGGAATATCTCTTACTGCAATTTTGAGATCCTTTCTGACTCTGTGATTGTAGGATACAACTACTCCCATAACCTCTGTTTTGACCATGATGAAGTGTGGCCCCTTGGTCAGATCCCAAACCCTGCCTAAGTCCTAATGAAACTAGTTGCCATTTGTAGGAAAAGGTTATTAATTAACGTGTCTTTTATCCCAACCGGGTCTGAGTATGTGATAGAGCCCAAGAAGGACAAAGAGATAAAAGAATTGAGAATTCTTCTTGTGGGGAAACATGGCTCAGGGAAAAGTGCTGCAGGAAACAGCATCCTAGGCAGGTGAGTGTTTGAGTCCAGATTCAGTGAGCAGCCAGTAACCCAAGTGTGTAGGAAAGAGCAGAGGATCTGGAAACACAAAAAAGTTGTGCTCATTGACACTCCAGACATCTTTACCCAAAGAGATTCCCAGAAAGAATTCTGCCCCCTCTCCTCTCTATGCTCCCCAGGCCTGTATGCCCTCCTACTCGTGATCCCTCTGGGTTCCTACAGAGAGGAAGATGAGACAGTGGTGAGGAATATCAAGAAGGTTTTTGGAGAAGAAGCTCTAAGGAGACATGTGATCATTCTGTTCACCCGGAAAGAAGACTTGGCAGGCAGGGACCTGATGGACTTCATAAAGAACATGGATAAATGTCTTCGGAATCTCATTTCAGAATGTGGATTTCAGTACTATGCTTTCAATTACCGAGTCACAGGAGAGGAGGAACAGCTCCAAGGGAATGGGCTTCTGGAGAAGATCGACAAAATGATGTGTGACAATGGAGGCCAGTTTTGTATCTTTAGGAATTCTGCTACTAGACCTGGTAAGAAAATAAAATGTAGAAACTCTAAAGAAAAAGGGCTGAGGGAAGGAGGACTACAAAGAATGGACACATGGGAGGAAAATCTTTCCAAATGCCTTCACTTTTTTTCTAATTTTTCACCAATTTCTTCTCTGCCATCAACCTCTTATAATCTGTCTCCTACAATTTACCATTTCACTATGTCTTCTCCTCTATTTTTTTCTGGTCATTTTACGTAGGTCAATCCCATGTCTTTTTTAAAATTTTTAATTTATGGAGTAAAACAAGGATTTCCATAACATAGTACAATAAAAAAAGTGATTGGATGTGAAACTGAAAATCTACTACGCACAACTTACTATTTCTTTCAAATGTACAATAAAATTATCATGTGAATTGCTTTTTTTCTCTTATCTCTCTACTCCTGCCCTTCATACAGCTAGCATTAAACACAAATATGTGTGTATATATGTATGTGTACATGTGCAAAATTATTCCATATTTCTATTTATCAGTTCTTTCTCTGGATGCAGATAGCATCTTTCTTCATATGTCTCAAAATTAATTTGGGCATTTATAATAGTCAAAATAATTTATTCATTCAAAGTCATTCTTAAGACAATATTTTTGTTACCATATACAATATTCTCTTATTTGTACTCATTTGTACTTATTTGTACTTTTCATTATTTCATGTTGTCCCATGTTTTTCTAAAATCATTGAGCTCATCATTTCTTATAAGACAGCGGTATTCTATCACAACCATATGCCACAACTTCTATGGGCCTTTGCTAATTGATAGGCAATAGCTACTATAAATATCTTAGCACATATAGGTGCTTTTCCTTTTGCCCCTAATCATCTTCGGAAATAATCCAAGTAGTGGTATCGTTGGGTCAAAAGATATAAGTAGCTTAATAAACCTTTGGGAATAATTCCAGATTGCTCTCCCAAATGATTAAGTCATTTTACAATTCCAACAGTGAATTAGGGTCCTAATTTTTCCACATCCTCCTTGCCCCTTTCCTCTCCTATCATTTTATTCATCCTGGTAAGTATAAAAATAATATCTCAATATTGTTTTACTCTGCATTTCTCTAATCAACAAAAATTTAGAGCATTTTATATGTTTAAATTATTTTGATTTCATGATTTAAAAACTGCCTGTTCATATCCTTTTATAACTTAACAATTGGGGACTGACTCATATTCCTATGGATGTGATAAATAAAGATCTTTATATATTTTAGATATGAGATCTTTATCTGATAAACTGTCTATAAAAATTTCCCTCCAGTTTTCTACTTTTCTTCCCATCTTCACTATATTTGTTTCCTTTGTATAAAAGCTTTTTAATTTAATGTAATCAAAATTATCCACTTTACACTTAACTTTGCTCTTTATCTCTTGTTTATTCATAAAATTCATCTATCCATAAATCTGATAACTATTATATTCTGTGTTCCTCTCATTTTCTTGTAAAATCTATCTTTATTTCTAAGTCATGTATCCATTTTGACCTTATCTTTGTAAATAGTATGAGATATTGATCCATGCACAGTTTCTGCCATACTGCTTTGCAATATTCTCAAAAATTTTTACCACATGATGAGTTCTGATCCCAAAATCTTAAGTTTTCAGACTTGTCAAACACAAAGTTATTATGTTTATTTGCTGCTGTAAATTGTATGTCTATTCTAGTCCTTTGATCTACATTTTTATTTCTTAGCCAGTGCAAATAGTTTTGATCATCACTGCTTTATAAGACAGTGTAAGATCTAGCACTACAAAAGCCCCTTCCCTTATAATTTTTTTCATTATTTCCCTTGCTACTCTTGACTTTGTGTTTTTCCAAATGACTTTTATTATTTTTCTAATTCATTAAAATATTTTTTGCTAATTAAGTTGTGATGTCATTGAATATATAAATTAGGTTGGGTAAAAATGTCATTTTATTATATTCATGCTGCCTATCCATGAGCAGTTAATATTTCTTCAATTATTCAAATCTTATTTTATTTATTTATAAAAACTTGTTTACTACTCTTGTTCATATAATTCCTGGGTTTGTTTTGATAATTGTACTCCCAGATACTTTACATGTCTGCAATTATTTTGAGTAGAATACTTTATTACTGTGTTCTCATGGAGTTTTCTTTGTGATGATTTATGTGAATTTTCTTTTTATTCTGCTATTTTGTTAAAATTATTAATTTATTCAGCTAACTTTTAAGATGAGCCTTTGGGATTTTCCAAGAATATCACCAAATCATCTGCAAAACGACATAGCTTAATTACCACATTCCCTATTCTGATTACTTCAACTTCTTCTTCTCTTATTGCTGTTGCTGGATTTCTAATACAATATTGAATAATATTGATAACAATGGGAATCCTTGTTTCACACCTGTTATTACTGGGAAGGCTTCCAGTTTGTCCCCATTGCAAATAATGGTTGCTGTTACTTTCAGATAAATGCTTTTTATCAATTTAAGGAACAACCTATTTATACAAATACTTTCAAATGTTTTTCATAAAAATGAATGATAAAGTGTGTCAAAATATTTTCTACATTTATTGTTATAATCATGTTTTATTTTACTTTTATTATTGATGTACTTAATTATGTTAATAATTTTCCTTATGTTAAACCATTCCTGCATTCCTAATTCTCATTTCATCATAATATATAATCTTTGTAATATGTTGGTGTAATTTTTTAGTTAGCAATATCCCTATAATACTGGAGGATAGTGGGGTTTAGAACATCAGTTATCCTTTAGGGTGGCACTGGGAACTCCTGCCACAGCTAAGAGCCTTTCATAGAGAATCAAATGAGAAAAATCAATGTGGAAGAAATTCCAAGAAACATGTCAGATGGGAGGCAGATTTGGGGAGCCTTCACATGTCTTTGCATCTATGGTAAGGCAATGTGATATCACAGAAAGAAATGTAGACTTAGCAAAGGACCAAAGATGAAACATAGCACCAACCTCTTCCCATTCCCATTCTCTGCACCAGTGGGGCCAGCAGAAACATTTTTGAAGGTCTAGCTGGGCTGTCCTTAGGATCTGAAGCTTTGGGTGGACAGGTTGTTACTATCTGTAGGATCCAGTATGGCCTCATGTTCTTTGGGATCCTCACATACTGATCTTGGAACTTGATCTTGATTTTTTTATGTCCATTATCATTCTTCAAAGGCAAAGGGATTTGCCAATTTCCATGGGCTGTTTTTTCTCTTCATTTTTCATAAATGTATAAATGTGAATGAAATCTATCAAAAGAAAGCATGCCTACTCAGTAAGATCATGTCTAAATTTCCAGCTCTAACAGGTTGCATTTTTTAAGTTAGTTTATTTTTATTTCATGTGTATTATCTCTCCCGCTTATTGCCCCACAAATTTAAAACAACTTAAATGAACATATTTTTTAAATAAGAAAAGTCTCATAACAGAAATGAATATTTCAACAAAATAAATTGCCACATTGGCCATGTCCAACAATGTATGTCTCATTCTGCATTTTTAACTCATCTGGCAAGAGGTAGGTGCTGTGTTTCACCTTTGGTTCTTTGGTAAATCTACATTTCTTTAGGTGATATCACATTGCTTTACCATCAATGCTGAGTCCTTCAATTTCCCTATAATGCAGCAATATAAAATAGGATTTGCAATTGTAAATTTCTACTGGTATAGGGACTCTCAAAGAGAAAGGAAATAATAGTCACCTTCTAAAGCCAGACTGGAAGTCATGGGGGTGGTAACATGAGAGTTCTCTACCAGGAGATAGTGGGAAAAATTCTTTCCAGTTGCCTTCAGGGTAAATTATAATGATTTTATGAAGACTTTACAAAATTAATGAATTTTGAGAAAGAATTTAATGGATGAGAAACAGATGCTGCCTAGTAGCTAGGCATAAGGAAAAACAAAAGAATACATGAATTGGAAATGTTTTTTTCCTGTAATTTCAATAACTACTGAGCTCAAACAATTCCATTTTCTTTTGTCATCTATAGTACAAAATGATAGCTGATATTTTCTACCATGTCTTTAAGTGAATCATTAATTGTAGTATATCTTGGTGCATTCTAATTTTTTAAAAACTGGTAATACACAGATGGCATATCAATGATCACTCCCAGGTAACCAAAATATAGGCACACCAGATATTGTTATTTCAAAAAAACATTTTGCAGTAACATAATTAATGGATTATAACAAAGCCCCACTATAAATTCTCAGAAACCTAATGTAACATTCCAGTGTGTCAACTGCTCCTTTGGAACTCCCTTGAAATGTTGCTTTGCCTATGTTAGATAGGGCATAGCAGTATTGTGTCCTCTAGATCATCTCATTTTTTGAATTACATTGAATAATAAGGAATTTTTTATTGTTCATGTAACATGGAACTGAGCAACAAGGGCCCAGTCCCTGTAGCATGCACATTTGGTGAGCCCATTTTTAGAAGTGCATAATGTAGAATGCAGGGGTCCAGCTCTCCACTTAAGATCATGTACAGCTATATTCTGGAACTCTTTCCTGCCTGCTTACTGCTTAGTGGGACAGAAGTCCTTTCGGTTGGCTACTGAGCCTGAAGTGAGAGTACATGCAAAAGGCCCCAGTGGAGAAACTCATTTTCTCTCCTTCCTGCTAGATATGAAGTATAATGACTCTCTGAGCTTCAGAGGACCCCGAGATATAAACTTGCCACCAGACTCATATATATGGTCCCAGGACTGGTCGTTCATCAAGTGTTCCCATTACAATGAAAATAGCAGAGTGTATCTTTAGACAAAGAAGAAGGAGAAAGAGATGAGAGGAGACAGGTGAACTGGAGCAGCAAAGTAGCATAGGAGAAATAGAGAACACAGGACATGGTTGTTGATCTTTCCTATGTTTCTTCTCACAGATAATCTGAGCCTCATCCTTGTAGGCAGAAGTAGAACTGGGAAGAGCTCAACTGGGAACACCATTATTGGGGAGCATAGTTTTGCAGCAAAACATGCAGAAAAAACAGTCACTAAAACCTGTCAGAACAAGGACAGGACCTGGAAAGGGAAGACTATTACAGTTGTCGATACTCCATCCTTTGACCTTACCTTGGCCAGTAAAGGTGTTCTTTCTAAACAAGGGGAGGAAGTCTTTCGTAGCCTTTGCCTATCTCCAGGAGCCAAAGTATTTATTCTGGTGACTCAGTTGGGCCAGTTCACTCAAGAAGATGAGAAGAATGTTAGAGAATTAGAAGTCATATTTGGAAAAGAAGTATTTGAGTACATGATTGTGTTCTTCACCAGGAAAGAAGATCTAGGTACTGGGACACTGGAGAATTACATCAAAACTTCAGATAACCAGTTTCTTAAGAAGCTCATTAAACACTGTGGAGGAAGATTCTGTGCTTTTAACAACAAAGAATTTGGTCCAGCCCAGGAAAAACAGGTTAATGAGCTTTTGAAAATGGTGGATAAACTGGTCCAGAGCTGTGAAGCCCAAGGCTATCCTGCCAGTGATAAACCTGAGACTTATACCAGAAGGATTAAAGATTTCCAGGAGAAAAGTTTTTTCAGGACAATCGAGAAATGGGTAAACAAGAAAGATTTCCTTTTTGCATAAAAATTCAATTAGTTCTCATGACTTCAGGACATATGGTGAAGATATTTTAGGAGACAGTCAGCTAGATAGATGTTTCAGTTAATTATAATTTCAGGGTATCACCAGCAGCAGATTGTAAATAGAGGGTGAGAAACTGAAGTAGGTTTTGAGGAAGCAGGCCAAGGGTCAAAACAAGATTGTGAGTTGTAGTCAGGTTAATTTGAAAAAAGTCTGGGCATGCATGAAGTTACAAGAGGCAAGGCAGTAGCCATTTGAAAAGGACTCAGGTTATCAGACAGCCAACCAAGGAGGGAGCAATATGAAGTCCAGGAAGACAATCAAGAAGGAAGAGACATGCAGGTGTTTTCAAGGCAAAGGAAAGCGAGCAGAGGGACAGATCTGAGGCATCAGTAATGAAGAAATACTTTGATTATAGAGGCTATTTTTTCTTCTTCAAATTGAGAATTGTGCTATGGAGCCTGGAAATGATGACAATATGACTGGCTTAGACCAAGAAGATCATGGGGAACACTTCAACAATGTGGCAAGTATGTGGATACAGAAGAGCATCACCTTCTGGAAGGAACATTTTAATATAAATAGATATTTTGATTCTTCCTTTGTTTTGGGTTATGATCTATATTAGCATAACCTGTGACTCGAATTCTATTCGCATAAGACTCTCTTCTTTGGTTCAGATTGATGGCTTAATGCTCCACACTTTGTGTGAGTTGGTGAAAGCTTAGGAGAAGAGAAAGTGTATCCAGTTTCAGTGGAAGAAGACACAGGATTCAAGACTCTTTTTAGGTCTCTGAAGGGAGAGAAAGACTGGGAAGGAGCTAGCATGAAGAGGACCTGGTAACTTTGATCATGTTCATGTTCCCAGTTTGCTACAATAGAAACTTTGGGGAATTTTCCACTGGGTGAGGTCTGAGACTTTCTCTGACTCTCTATCTCTCTGTCTCTGTCTCTGTCTCTGTCTCTCTTTCTCCATCTCTCTCTCTCTCTCTCTCTCTCTCTCTCTCTCTCTCTCTCTCTCTCTCTCTCTCACACACACACACACACACACACACACACACACTATCTCACTATAAGTAATGTGGTTTTTAGTATGTATAAAGTGGATTTTTTGGTTATTATTTTCTAGAGTTCAGTGTCCAAAGATCCAAAGCCATAACAATCTTTTTTTCCTAGGTATTAGATATGAGTTCTCATGATTATGGTTCAAAACATCTCCACCTTGCTTGTGCAGCATTATATAATAAATAATATAAGCATTTGTGCCTAAACTGTAAACATCCACTGCAACTGTGCAGTGAGATACAGGAATGAGGTAATGTAAACTTGTGAGGCTATTGCTGGCCATATGCATTCTTTGTCTGTTGCCCTATAAAGCAGATGGGCACTAGTCAAGGAGTGGAGAACCCTTAGGGTTGAATGCACAAACTAGAATGTTGTGTGTGTGCCTTGACTGGTTTGGGGGGATCTTTGTTTGCTTCAACTGGCCCTCATTGAGGCTTGAAGGTGTTTAGGGGAGTGCACAAGCTATGCCTGTCTCAGTTGGTCCCATTGAGAGGGAGGAATAGTTCTCCACCCTTCTCACTGGCACCTGCGAGAAGAGTGATTATGGAATGCTATAGAAGTTGCATCTCCCATTATCAGTAACCTCTTTGAGGAGACTAGACTAGAATAAAGTAAGATTATTAACACTTTTGAAGCTGTCTTAGGGTATTTCCTGCACTAGTAGCCCTCCTGTGTGCTGTATCTATCTCTTTTACACTTGCTCAAAATGTTAGAGCTGAGTGTCTTCTATGTTTTCAGATGTATACTCATATGGTTAACAGTTTAGCTAGCCATCTTTGTGTGTTCTTTGTGGAACAGATATTTGGTGGGAAACAAGTCAAGCTTCTAGATATAGAATTGAGAAAATTCATTCTCTGTTAAATGATACCAACAAGGAGCTTAGCTTGAAACTAAAAATAATTTTCCAGAGAAGAAAAATGTTTTAAAGGGGATAAATACAGTTCTACCCAGTAATATTTTTCTGAGAGGAGCAGAGTGGTGAGCCTCTGGTCCCAAATCTCCTGCTCCTCCCCTGGTAGGAATCAAAGAGATATTGTTTAGAGATATCTATTCCACTTTGTGATAGATAACAAGAACAAGATTTACTGGTAGAGTCCACCAAAATGTACCTTTCCCCTCCCTTTCTCTAGTATTTTCTTGAGGCTCATCAACAATTCAAGAAAATTGTCGTAGCTGGATCACGAGAAGAATTAAAGGGGGAAATGAGGAGGGACATGTGTTTGTCCCTCTAGTCTCAGTAGAAGGTTCTGTGTAGTGGGGGGGGCACTATGTCAGTACCCCAAGGCAGGGGAAAGGTTGATTGAATTCAGTATGACCCAGCCAACAGTAATGGTTAGGGACCTTTTAATTAAAGGAGCAATTAATGGACCATAGCCACCTGAGCAACATCACCTAAGAGGTGATGCTAGGTAAAGTGAAACCAAGTAAGCAAAGACTGAGATGAAAGTGTATTGACCAATCTCAAGGATCATGACCTGGGTGGTCTCACTCTGGAAGCAAAGACAACTTTCCAGACCTAGATAACAGCAGGAACACCAAGAAGCTCTTAGGGCTTAGGTCTTATCTTAATCTTAATTCAGTGAAAGGTATTGAAGAAGCCAGAGAAAGGGCAGAATGGAAGGGATGTGGTGGATGGCAGTAGCAGTGTAGTAGAGAAGCACAAGAAGACAGCTGTGAAGTTAGAGGGTAAAAATAAGATGCAGCTTCAGTAAACAATAGCTGCAGATGGAGAGCTCCAGAAGAGGACATCTGTAGGGCACAACGTTGCAGGAGCTAGCAATGGTAAAGGTGATGAGCAGTAGCTCAGGGTGGAGCTTCAGTCAATGACAAAGGCACAGTTGAGCAGCAAGAGGAAGGAAGTTCTGGAACCACAGGAAGCAGCATTAGCCCCAGAAGGGAGGCATCTCCAAATGTTGGGAATATGGAGTCATCTGAACTCAAGTGGTAGAGATTTTCTTCTGTGAAACAAGGTAAATGGCATTGAGACCCTAAATCTCAGACCATGAGTTTTTCTGAAGATTTTTTTCCCTTCTCCACACCAGCATCCCTGTGGGTCTGTAGAATATCGAGTTCATTTGTGTATAGGGACTGATACTCATTTGTGTATGAAACCTGAGCAAATCAATGCATGATTTTTTTTCCTGTTATTTCTTTTGTTCCCCTAGATAACAGCTATGGGTGTGAGACTAGAAGCAGGGTCTGAGGGACCAATGCTAGTTTCCTGGTTTGTAGGCTTTCCCTGAGAAGAAACCACACTATGACCTCCCAGCTTCCCAGAGTTCAGAAATAATTAAATGAAGTCTCACTAGAAACCAAACCAAGTAGGATGCAACCCCAATTATCTCTGCCCAAAGCCACTTGTTCTGATTGCCAACATCCACCTCCTTTGCCTCTACCCATTGGCTTCTAATCTACCATTTCTGTTCCTGCTTTCCTGAGGAGGTTAACATAATTTAGGTTTGGCCTGAATGAGATTTTGGACTGAGTATTCCATATTATTCAAGGAACTTAAGGTGTTTTCAATGTGTGGTGTAGAAATCAGAATAGGGACTGTCCCCTTCTCTTTGAAATAAATTGAGTGAAGTAACTAAGTGTATATATTTTTTGAGAAAAGAATGTAATTTAATTGATCAAATACTGAGTGTCTTTCTATTCCTTAGAAAGTATATGTTAGTTTTGAACACATCTTCATATAACTAAGTACTTGAAGTCAAGAATTCAATAAAAGAACCCTTGATAATCTCAATAGTGTCATGCATCATTTCCTGAACTCAATACAATAAAAAATGTGAAGAATAAGGCAAGCATGCACAAAAGACTCAGAAAAAAATAGAAACTAAATAAAATTATCTTAGAGAATAAGAGGGTCAAAAAGCTACACAGAATCAATAATTATATTAAAGAAAGTAAAATAAAACTGTTTACCAAAACTTATGAAATGAAGCTAAAGATGTTCTTAGGAAGAGATTTATCTTTATATTTCTGTACACAGAGAGGGGGCAGGGTTCAATGAATTGATTCTATACTCAGAAAACTTAGAAAAGAAACAAATTAATATCCAAAGCAGGAAAATAAAAATAATGGGATCATGAAAATGAAAAGATTTAATTTGAAAACAAAAGACTACTGATGAATAAACCTACATTGCCCAATAAAATAGATAAACCATCATTTATGAAACGGGGGGGGGGAGGAGAGAGAGAGAGAGAGAGAGAGAGAGAGAGAGAGAGAGAGAGAGAGAGAGAGACCCATACTGCCAAAATAATGCAAGGAGGGGAACTCAAAATAAAGAAGAATAAGGAAATTATTAGAAACCGGTGTACTCATTACATGCCAACAAAATTGAAAACAAACTAATTGAATATTTGTGGTTGTGCTTGTGTGTTGTTTGTCCTTCATTTTCATTTCAAACATCAGGGAGATGATAAGATACCCAGGTTAACAAAATATGAAACATAGAACTTAATTTCAAAAAAGGAGTTTGAGTAAGCCACAAATAAGCTCCTAGAAAACAAAGTCCTAGACCAGATAGATTCACACATGAATTCAACAAAATATTTAAAGAACAAATACCCACTTCACCATATTCTGTAAGCTTTTCACAAAAATCAAGAAAGACAGTAACTTATCAAACTTCTTCTTTCAGCCTATGCCTCCTGATCACCACTTCAGGGAGCAAGTGGATTAAATAGTGGATAGTGTATTGAACCTAAAGTTAAGAAAATTTGAGTTCAAATTCTGCCTTCAGTCACTTACTAGTTATGTGACCCTGGTCAAGTCAGTTGATCTCTCTCAGCCTCAGTTTCCTCAACTATAAAACAGGGATCACAAGATAAATAAATGGGATAATATGTGTGAAGTACTTTACAAACCTTCAAGACTTATATTTTTTATTGTTAGCTATACTGATAACTATCATTATAATAAAGCAGAGAAAGAAAACTATTCTACAATATCACTAATAAGCACAGATGCAAAATTGTTAAATGCAACATTAATGAAAAGGTTATAGTGGTATAAGTAATAATAAGTCAGTTATATCAAGAATATAAGGATTGTTTGAACATTAGGAAAACTATAAACACAATAAATTAATGAAAACAATAAAAATCCCATTATTTCAATGGACATAGAAAAAAGCCTCCAACAAAATAAAATGTTCATTGGTGTTTGAAAAAAAAAATTTGGTAAAATAAGTAGGAATAAGAGGACATTTTCATAGCATAATAAAACACGTTTAAAATCAAGAGCTATGGAGGCAGAGCCAAGATGGTAGAGGAGAAAGACACATATGTACTACCTCTTCCCCCACCGCCCATGAAATACCTGTAAAGAAAGACTCTCAACAAATTCTAGAGCAGCAGAAGCCACAGAACAATGGAGTGGAGGAGATTTCCAGCCCAGGGTGACACGAAAGACAGACTGGAAAGGTCTGTTGCTTTGGACGTGTAGCAGAGCCCAGTCCAGTCTTGGCCGCATGGCCTGGCACAGGGAGGAGGACCAGAGCAGGCCTTGGGGGTGAAATCCCCAGTGGCAATAGCAGCAGTTTGCAGATCCCTAAACCCAAAGGTGCCAAAGATCAGTGAGAGGGTTTTTTCAGCTGTCAGAGAAGAGAGCAGGGTCTTCCCATAGCTCCAACCCTAGGCAGCACCACATGGGACAGCAGCAGTTCCCACAGCAGCCTGCATCCACTGTTGAATCATAAAACCCCTGGGAGAACTGAGCAGCTGATCCTTACCTCAGTCCTGTGTGGTGGCCCTGCCCCCACCTAACACTCCAGGAGGAATTGAGCAGCTGATCTTTATCTCACACTGAATGGCAGTTCTTCCCTTGCCAAAAACCCCTGGGGGAATTGAGCAGCTTTTCTGAATCTCAGCCCCCAGTGCTGGCCTGGCCAAACTGGAGGCCAGGTGGTTGTGGAGACGAAATTTTACCACTCACAGACTCTAAGCACAAAAGTTTCTTGTTGCTCCCAGACCAGTGTACATGCTTGATTGTGCCACCTTAGAGGAACTGAGATCTTACAGATACCCAGATTACATACTACTTTTGACAAAGGACCCAAAAGTCAACTAACTGGTTAGGAAAATGCCCAAAAGGGGGAAAAAGTAAGACTAGAGAAGATTATTTTCTTGGTAAGCAGTTATTTTCTTCTATCCTCGCGGATGAAGAGGAACAATTTAGGTATTCAGAGGAAGACTAAAAGTCAAGGCTTCTACATGCAAAACCTCCAAAATAAATATGAAATGGTCACAGGCCATGAAAGAGCTCAAAAGGAATTTTGAAAATCAAATAAGAGAGTGGAGGAAAAATTGGGAAGAGAAAAGAGAGAGAGATGCAAGAAAATCATGAAAATCAAATCAACAACTTGCTAAAGGAGACCTAAAGAAATGCTGAAGAAAATAAAACCTTTAAAAATAGGCTTACTCAATTGGCAAAAGAGGTTCAAAAAGCCAATGAGGAGAAAAATGCTTTAAAAAGCAGAATTAGCCAAATGGAAAAGGAGTTTCAAAAACTCACTGAAGAAAATAGTTCTTTAAAAATTAGAATGGAACAGATGGAGGCTAATGACTTTACGAGAAACCAGGAAATTACAAAAGAATGAAAACATACAATGTAATGTGAAATATCTCATTGGAAAAACAACTGACCTGGAAAATAGATTCAGGAGAGACAATTTAAAAACTATGGGACTACTTGAAAGCCATGACCAAAAAAAGAGTCTAGACATCATCTTTCCTGAAATTATCAAGGAAAACTACTCTGATATTCTAGAACTAGAGGGCAAAATAAATATTGTAAAGAATCCACCAGTCACCTCCTGAAAGAGATCTAAAAACAGAAACTCCTAGGAATATTGTAGCCAAATTCCAGAGTTACTAGGTCAAGAAGAAAATATTGCAAGTAGCTAGAAAGACACAATTTGAGTATTGGGAAATACAATCAGGATAATACAAGATCTAGCAGCTTCTACTTTAAGGGATCAAAGGGCTTGGAATATGATATTCCAGAAGTCAAAGGAACTAGGACTACAACTAAAATCACCTACCCAGCAAAACTGAGTATAATACTTCAGGGGAAAAATGGTCTTTCAATGAAATGGAGGACTTTCAGGCATTCTTGATGAAAAGACCAGAGCTGAAAAGAAAATTTGACTTTGAAACACAAGAATCAAGAGAAGCATGAAAAGGTAAACAGCAAAGAGAAATAATAAAGGACTTACTAAAGTTGAACTGTTTACATTCCTACATGGAAAGACAATATTTGTAACTCTTGAAACTTTTTTCAGTATCTGGGAAGTTGGTGGGATTATACACATACATACACACACACAGACACACACAGACACACACATATATATGTGTGTGTATATATGTATGTATATATATATATATATATATATATAGAGAGAGAGAGAGAGAGAGAGAGAGAGAGAGAGAGAGAGAGCACAGGGTGAGTTGAATAGGAAGGAATCATATCTAAAAAAATAAAATTAAGGGATGAGAGAGGAATATATTGGGATGAGAAAGGGAGAAATGGAATGGAGCAACCTATCTCTCATAAAAGAGGCAAGAAAAAGACTTTTCAATGAAAGGGAAAGGGGGGAGGTGAAAGGGAAAACATGAAGCTTACTTTCATCACATTTGACTCAAGGAAGGAATAAAATGCACACTCATTTTGGTATGAAATCCTATGTTACAATACAGGAAAGTGGGAGAGAAGGGGATAAGCAGGGTGGGGTGATGATGGAAGGGAGGGCAATGAGAGGAGGGAGCAATTAGAAGTCAACACTCTTGGAGAGGGACAGGGTCAAAAGAGAGAATAGAAGAAATGGGGGGCAGGATAGGATGGAGGAAAATATAGTTAGTATTATACAACATGACTATTATGGAAGTCACTTGCAAAACTACACATATGTAGCCTATATCGAATTGCTTGCCATCTCAATGGGGATGGGTGGGGAGGGGAGGAAGGAAGAGAAGTTGGAACTCAAAGTTTTAGGAACAGCTGTTGAGTATTGTTCTTGCATACAGCTGGGAAATAAGAAATACAGGTAAAGGGGTATAGAAATTTATCTTGCCCTACAGGACAAAAGAGAAGATGGGAAAAAGGGAAGGAGGGATGTTAAAAGGGAGGGAAGATTGGTGGTAGGGGTAATTAGAATGCTCAGCGTTTTGGGGTGGGGGGAGGGGAGAGATGGGGAGAAAATTTGGAACTCAAAATTTTTTGGAAATGAACGTTGAAAACTTAAAATTAATAAATAAATTTTGAAAAAAGAAAGAAAATAAATAAATAACTATTCGATGCAAAAAGAAAAAAATCAAGAGCTACGATATTTCTAATGGAAAAATACTGGAAACAGTGTCAATAAGGCAAAGGTAAAGAAATCACATGCTTTAGTTCTGGAAATTTTAGCTGTAACAATATGATAGATATAGGAACTGAACCTGTGATTTCATTGTTTTAGAGAATTCCTGAATGAGGAAACTCACCCTAAAAATATGGATCAACACCTTCTCAGCACTTTGTAGTCTCAGGTTACCTAGAGCCCTGAGAGGTTGAGTGCTTTTCTCAGGGTTATTCAGTTATTGTATGCTGAACCCAGATTCTCTTGTCTTTGAGATCAGAACTCTATCTGATATATTACATTATTGCAATAAGAAAAATTAATTGAAAGAATTAGAATAGGCAAAAAAGGAGGAAAAATTACTTTTATACGTAGAGAAGTTGATGGTTTATTTAGAGAACTCCAGAGAATCAACAGAAAGTTAATCAAGGTATTAATTGCTTCAGCAAAGTAGCAATATACAAAATAAATCCATAAAAATCATTAACCAATAAATATTATTACCAATAAAACCCAACAAAGGAAGATAAATTCCATTCTGATTTTTAAAATGCACTAAATGTCATAACAACTAATACATATAAGATTTATACAAATGCAATTATAAAACTTTTTTATAGGAAAGAAAAGATTAATAATTTCTAACAATATTCCGTGTCCATGGCTAGCTCATGCCAATACGGCAAAAGTGTAAATAATATTAAAATAATAGATTTACCTCTATGTCAACAAGATAACCAAAGGGATATGTTTTAGAGTTAGATGAAATAACAATGAAATTCATATGGGTCAATAAAAGGTCAAGAATATCGAGGGACATCATAAATATGTGGGGAATGAATGTAAATTGGCTCTAACAGATCTGAGACTACACCAAAAAATAGTATTTTTCAAAATTATCTGATCCTGGATAAAAATCAGAAAAGTTAAATAAACTAGAGAAGCAATACATAGAGATTAATACACGTACCAGTCACCATCTCAGATTAAGGCAGGAATATACATTATTGGAAGACTCTTTACTTGAAAAGAAGTGTTAGGAAAACTGGAACATTTTTGCTGAAAAAGATTTAGACCAGCATCATATATCCTTTTTAAAAAAAAAAAGAGTTTATTTAGAAAGTTTCAGTGTAAACAAAGTGTACCGCTTTGACTTTTTTTTATTACAAGATACTCATGATGCAAAGCTCCAACCATTCATGAGGATTGTTAGACAGTTTTTAAAAACCATCTGTGAACCAACTGTGTGTGATTAATAAAGACTTTCTTAGGCAGAGATGGGTAAGATGGTCTGCTTAATTCTCTGCTTTAAAGTGCCAGAAAAAAATATGTATACAATATGGATGTGTATACATACATATGTAAATATATATGCTAATGGGTAAGGCTTCTTGCCATCTGTTACCTTGTGCTAAATGAGGTATCTTGAGTTGGAACAAAGAAAGGGAAAAATTGGGAAATGGGGGGAAGTTAGGATGATGGGGATGAAGAATTTCTAGAAGGGGATTGGAAACAAGGTGGCTAATCAAAATGTAATTAATTTCATGGTGAATAACACAAGAGAAACAACTTCAATGAATTTAGCTATGGAGCTGCTTAACTCCACAAAGACTTAGACACATTCCACCAGTTCTTTGGTTTTGGTCACAAAGGGTTGGGGAGGAGGGGCATGGAGAAATGCATGCTTAAAAACCATAGAGTCATCTTTCAAGGCAATACAAAGTGTCCATATTCAAAATAAATTTCTTAAGGGATCACTTACATTGTTAGGAAATTTTTGGAGAGGTTACAGGTAGAGCCATAACTAGGAATTTTTTAGTCCACAGGGCAAGAAGAACAATATGTGTGTTTAGGATAAAATGAGCCCTCAAATCAACTTTGCAAATTGACAGTGTGAAAAATAATACATATAATTAAATGAATGCAATTGAGCAGGAGGAAGCAATTATTACAGCAGCATCTAGCTTAAGTAGATGTGTTAAATTTTTAAATTTGCCCTTTGACTTTCAGTGTGCTGTGACAAAGCCCTGGTCGACTTACCCTAGTTATGGTTCTGCATTTAGAACACTGCAGAAGTATTTCATATCTTTATGATCACACTTAGTTAAATGATCAAACAAAAGATCACCCTATTTCTTACTTTTTTTCAGGTGAGGAGTATAATCTGAATCTTCATTAAGGAATTTAAAAATTTATTAAGAGAATATACTCAGGGCTACTTTCAAAGGTTCCTAAAATAGCCCTTTTCCAAGTCTAGGAGAGCTTTGAAAATACATTTCAAAAGGCTCTTTGGTACCTTTCCTACTCCTCTATAAGTAGAATAATCAAACTTCAACGTTTGAAAAGTAAAGAGAAATGAAGCACTGTGATTTTTACCCCATAAGGAACAAACAAGAGAATTTCAAGTGACAATTCACCTGACATGCAGAGAGACACATACACACATATAATTATGGCATCGCATAATCTTACTGAGGCACAGGTTAAAAGTGCCATCACTTTCATTCTGACAAACCTCCCAGGATGAAACAGGAACAGAAACAAGAATCCCATGGTGGTGGCATTTCAGGATCTTCCAAAAGTGGGAGTTTGATCTTTAAACTCTTTTTTTAAACAAGTTACCGAAAGTCTAATTAATAAGTGGTGAGTTTTACTTTTAAAGGCAACAACAGGAGTTCTACAGGTTCACACCTTTCTAGCAACTGGAGCAATTCACAAACTATACTTTGGCAGCTGCTTCTGACCAAGATGATCCTAATGCCAAAAATAGTGTGCCAATTCCCTTAATGTGATTTTCCTCACCTAGATTTATGTCTTAAAGGAAAACATTTGAATTTTATCAAAGGAAAGTCAATGGGCAGTTATTGCTCTAGTGCAGCCGAAAATAATCAGCTTGCCCAGTGACTATTTGTTAGATATTTACCCAGACAAACCTAATAAAGAATCAGTACAGAGTACTGCCTTAAAAAACATGAACACACATAAGATATCACAAATTTAGCACATTCAGTTTCCCAAATAATCACCATTGGAGACCCAGTAACACTAATATTGGATTAACTCCTAAAGTTGGGCATAGGAGAACAGTCAGGGAAATGACTCCCAAATGACATTCTACAGTTCATCTTTTGCCTGTCACAAAACAAAGTTGTGTAATGTTTCAAGGTCCCTAGCTCCATTGTGTTCAGTGATTTTTTTTCTCCTGCACAGAAGAACGGCAGTGGGGGTAACCTCATACCGAATATTTGCTGCAAATAGCTCCTTCAACAGTACAATCTACTTTTGCTGTCTTGACCCCTGTCAAGCCTGGGAATTCCTTTTTGAAGAGGTTCTCCCACGCAGGAGCCAGATTCTTACAGTGACCACAGTATGGAGCACAAAACTTGACTCTATAGTTTCTGAGGCTTTCCCTACAACACTCCATAGCTACAACTCCACATATCCTTTTAGAGAATCCAAATCCCTCTTTCCTTTGTACTGGTCAATCTTTTTGCCATTCCTAAACCATAGCCACGTACTTGATTTCCAGAGCAAAGTTCATAACGTTGTATACAGTCAGCCTTGCCAATCTTGACAGCTTCTGAATGTTCAAGACTTGAAGCCAGCTGCTTCCAGGTTGAAGCCAAAGCCTTACAATGTCATATTCCAAGCCCTCTGATCCCTTCATGTAGAAGCTGCTAGGTATTGTGTAATATCGATTGCATTTCCACTATACTAGAATTGTTTCTTTCTGGCTACCTGCAATATTTTCTCCTTGACCTGGAAGCTCTGGAATTTGGCTACAATATTCCTAGGAGTTTGCCTTTCGGAATATCTTTCAGGAGGCAATTGGTGGATTCTTTCAATATCTCTTTTACCCTCTGGTTCTGTTCTGGTTCAACACAGTTTTCCTTGATAATTTCTTGAAAGATGACAGCTAGGCTCTTTTTTTGATCATGGCTTTCAGGTAGTCCAATAATTTTTAAATTGTCTTTCTTGGATCTATTTTCCTGGTCAGTTGTTTTACCAATGAGATGTTTCACAAAGTCTGCTATTTTTTTATTCCTTTGACTTTGTTTTACAATTGATTTTTTTCATAAAGTCATTAGCTTCCATCTGCTCCATTCTCATCTTTAAGGAATTATTTTCTTCAGTGAGCTTTTGGACCTCCTTTCTGCTTTTTAGGGCATTATTCTTTTCATTGGCCTTTTGGATCTCTTTTGCCACTTGGGTTTGTTTATTTTTTAAAGTGTTACTTTCTTCAGCTTTTGTGGGGTTTCCTTTAGCAAGCAGTTGACTCATTTTTCATGATTTTCTTGCATCACTCTCATTTCTCTTCCCAATTTTTCCTCTGCTTCTTTTACTTGATTTTCAACATCCTTTTTCAGCTCTTCCATGGTCTGAGACCAATTCATATTTTTCATGGAAGTTTTGGATGCCTTCATCTTTGATTCAGCTTTGGTTTTGTTGTCTTCAGTTTGTATAATTTGATCTTCCTTGTCACCAAAGTAACATTCTATAGTTTGATTCTTTTTCCAGTTTTTGCTCATTTTCCCTGCTCTTTACTTGACTTTCGAGCTCTTTGTAAGGTAATTCTCTACTTCTGGTGGGAGTGGGAGGTATACTGTCAGCCATTCAATTCCCCCACAATCTACGGGCCTAGAACTCCAGAATCAGCCATGGCCCCTGCCCCTGCTGTGACCACCATGGTCTCCTTCATGGACTCCTCCACTCCCTCTGCTACCCTGAGGATAGGCCCCAATCACTCTACTCTCTCACATAGGTCTCACTGTTTTTTTCCACAGACCTTCCAATTTTTCCTTGGTGTTTTGGGGTTGTGAAGTCTGGAAACCACCACAGGTGCCAGTGATTCTGTTCCCCCCACCCCAGGTCTGCTCAGGTCCCATCTGTGCCAGCATGGCCCACACTGGACTGCACTCTGCTTTCAGCATGGTGTGATAGACACTTCACATCAATGTCCTAGGCTGTTGTGGGCTGGAGATTTGCCTCACTCTGTCATTCTGTGGGTTTTGCAGCTCCAGAATTTGTTTAGCATCATTTTTTATAGGTATTTGGCTGTGTTTGTGGGGAGAGTGCTAGCAAGTCCATGCTGTTACTCTGTCATCTTGGTTTCACCTCCCATCTTGGCACTCTTGATATAAATTCAGTTTGATATAAGGTGTAATCTTTGTAACATATTGGTGTAATCTTTTAGCTAGTATTTTGTTTAGGATTTTTGTATCCATATTATTAATGAAATTGATCTATAATTTTCTTTTTCTGTTTTTACTCTTCCTGGTTTAGGTATCAGTATCATATTTGTTTCATAAAAAGGAACTTAGTGGAATCCCTTCTTTACTTATTCCAAATAATTTACTTAATATTGGAATTAATTGACCTCTAAATGTTTGATAGAATTCACTTGCAAATCCATCTAGTCCTGGTGTTTTTCTCTTAGTAAGCTCATTCAAAGACCTGTTCAATTTCTTTTTCCAAAACAGGTCTATTTAGATATTCTATTTCCTCTTCTGCTAACTGAGTGAATCTATACTTTTGTTAATATTCTTCCATTCTCCTTAAATGGTTAAATTTTATTGGCATATAATTAAGCCAAATAACTCCTTATTATTACTTTAATTTCATATTTGTTAGTGATATCTAAGTAATACCAGATCTTGTTTTACACCAAAGAAGCTATCAATGGTCAGATTATTTTTCCTTTGCTTACTCATTTTTATTTTTAATTTGTGCTATTCTATTTTAGTTGTTTATTATTATTATTATTATTAAGTTTTAATCCCAAGTTGTGGGTAATGTTGCCCTAGGCCTCAAATCCTCTTTGCTGTTATTTTCTGAATTCTGTCTGGAGGCTCAACCTCAGGGACTACTCTCCTCCTCTCAAAAGTCAAAGTTAGGTGCTCCAACGGCACTGACCCCAAAATGTTCTGGCTCCCTGTGGTGCCACATTCATCCATAGGATTTTATATGTTACCTCAGTATTGCTATTTTTAATGAAATTATTGTTTCTTTGCTTGTTCTTTAACACACTCATTTTTTAAGATTAGGTTGTTTAATCTCCAATTAGTTTTTAATATGTGTTTCCTTGGTCTCTAATTAAATATAACTTATTCCACTATGATCTGAAAAGAACACTTTTGATATTTCTGTTTTTCTGCTTTTAACTATAAAATGTTTACATATGGACAAAAGTTAAAGTTTTTGTTAAAGTACCACCAACTACTGAGAAAACAGTACATTCCTTTCTACTTCCCTTTAGTTCTCTTCAGATATCTACATATAGTTTATCTAGAATTTCATTCATTTCCTTAACTTCTTTCTTATTTATTTTATGGTTGTATTTATCTAGTTTGAGAGGGGAAGATTAAAGACCTCTACTATAATATTACCCAAGAGAAATATCTAGAAAGCATTTTGGACTAGGGAAAATATCATTCTTTCATATTTTCAATTGATTTTAAAAGGAGGTTTTAAAACTTCTTGTACAAGATGAACCAGGGTACTAACTTACCCTAGATACTGTTGTCCCATCTATTTTCTCACATAGCATCATTAACAGATAACCAAGCACCATCATGATGGTATCAAACACTATCAAAATCTTATCAACCATACTGTTTCAGAATATGCTCCAAAGCTGTTTAGTCAACTGTCCAAGATGGCAATTATCTTTTCCCCTCAATTTTTAATTTATTATTTTATTGTTCCCCAGGTACATGTAAAAAACAATTTTTAAAATTTCTTTTTAAAACTTTGAGTTTGAAATTCTCTCCCTTCCTCTCTCCTCATCCTCCTTTCACTGAGAAGACAAGCAATATGAAATAGGTTATACATGAGCAGTCACATGAAACACTTCCATATTAGTCATGTTATGAAAGAAAACATATACAAAAAAACTGAAGAAAAACAAAGTATGCTTCAATCTGTATTCAGACACCACCAGTTCATTCCCTAGGGATAGATAACATTTTTCATTATAAGTCCTTCAGAGTTCTCTTAGATCATTGTATTGCTTAGACTAACTAAACCATTCACAGATAATCATCTTATATTTCTGATACTTCATACACAGTACAATTCACATACAGTACAATATCAGTTCATGTATTTCCAGGTTTTTCTGAGAGCATCCTGCTCATCATTTCTTGTAGTATAATTCCATCATAATCACATGCCATAACTTGTTCAGCCATTCCCCCAATTGATGGGCAACCCCTCAATTTCCACTTCCTTGCCATCAGAAAAGAGATGCTATAAATATTTTTGTGCAAATAGGTCCTTTTCCTTTTTTTTGAATCTTTTTTGGGGTACAGACCAAAATACAGTGGTATTGTTAGGTCAAAGGGAATGCATGGTTTTGTAGCCCTTTGGGCATAGCTTCAAATTGCTCTCCAGAATAGTTGAATTAGGTCACAACTCCACCAACAATGTACAAATGTCTTGTTTTTCTGACATCCCCTCTATTTGTCATTTGTCCTTTTCTGTCAAATTAGCCAATCTAATAAGTGTGATGTAGTACCTTAGAATTGTTTTAATTTGCATTTCTCCAATAAAAAGTGAACTAGACAATTTTTCAGATACCTTTGATTATTTCATCTGAAAACTGTTCAGATCTTTTGATTATTTATCAATTGAGGAATGACTAACTTTTATAAATTTGACTCAATGCTTTATATATTTGAGAAATGAGGACTTTATCAGAGAAACTTGTTTCAAAAATTTTTTCACAGTTACTATTGTTTACTTTATTTCCCTCCATCCTATTTTCCCCTTCTTTATTCTATTCTCTCTCTCCTTTCACCCTAACCCCCTCAAAAGTGACCCCCTAAATGATGAAATGGGTAAACCTGTCTATAGCATAATTCCATTCAGCTGAAGCAATATCTTGGCACCAGTGAGCTCTTGCATGGCCCACCCTAAAACAAACAGCCCACTCAGAAACATTTTGTAGTTGTTTTTGCCCCAACAAAGAAAGCCCTGAAGAGTCTGGTCTTTGAGCTTCCAGGCTCCAGACTACTTAGTGAGGTCCACAGCAACATATACTCTTGCATTCACTGATATTGGACTCCTTACTGTTCTTCTGTCTATTGGTTCTGAGTGTTTTCACTGGCATTTTCCCGTTCCTGGAATGGTTTCTCCTCATCTCTATGGCAATGCTGCCATAATTCAAGATACTCCATCTGGTTCCAAGGGTTAAGTTAGTTATTGGGAAAGATAGACTCTTACTGCTTCCCGTTTAAGCTATTGAGTCTCCTCAAGTGTCCCCTCCTGGTCCTCTTCTAGGCTCTCAGACTTCTAAACCATGTTATCTTGCCTTGAACTTCTTGAATTAATCACTTAGGCCCTCTTTTACCTGAAATATCCAATCATACCTGTGACCTTCTCCATCTGAGATCTCCCCGTTTAGAGTAGGTTCCTTTTCTCACACTGAATCCCCCCTGGAGCCTAAATTTTGTGAATGGATCCAAGCTAGTCTTGAATCTCCTCCCAACCATGTTCCTGGCTCTCAGATTTCCAAAATATGTTGTCCTGCTCCAGAATTTCCTTTGGTGCCCAGAATCTTCTTGCCATGGAACATCCAATAACCCCTACAATTTTCTCAACTTAAGAATATTCCTACCCTCCTTGTTCCATTGATGATTTCCTTCTGTAGCCTCCCCTTTTCTATGGAGAGCCCTGGCCAGCCTTCATTCTCCTCCCAGACCTAATCCTGGTGGGCAGAGTACCATTGTCTTCCTGTTTCAAAATGTAATCTTCGTGAGGGAAGGGACTATTTTCTTTTTGCTTGTGAGTGTCTGGCACATAGTAAATGTTTAATAAATGCTTGTTTCCTTCATTCATTCTTTTGTTCATTTATCCTTTCCTCCCTTCCTTTCTTCTTTTCTTCTTTCCACTTAAATATAAGCAGTAAACATGATGTCATGCATTCTTGCACATATATTTACTTTAAAAAATAAAGCAGAACTAGGAGTTATTGATGAGAAAGCAAAAACAGGAATAATCCAAAACTAGTTACTCAGTCAAAGGCAAAAGCAAGGATAACCAGAACATCTGAGACTATACTATGAATGCATGCAATCTCTGTAGAGAAGATTGAGGACAGCTTTAGAGAAACCTGGCAGAGCGGCACATAATTTGGGGAAATCATGTGCCAGGGGAACTCATACTGGACTACAGGTCTTGATATCCCTGGTATCTTCAAGAAGTGTCTGTGCCACACAAAGGCTCTCTTCCCTGGAAAGGGACCATAATGAGGAGCCCTGGGCTATCAGGAGGATGTCAGTAAGGAACTTGGAGTGGGGATAGGAGGAGAAGGGGACTAAAGGAGGACGCAAAAATGCAAAAGGCAAACATTGCTGATCTCACTGTGTTTTGTGTTTACCTTTAACACAGTTGAGATCCATAATGATTTTCATCAGGTCATTCAATTGACTTTGCTTCTCCTTCTCTTCAGTAGTTTTGTTATTGAAAGCATAGTATGGAATCTTATGCTTTTTAATGACCTTCTTAAGAAACTTATTGGTTGAATTTTTCACATAATCACTCAGACTCCCACCCTCTAAATCTTCTTTCCTTGTAAAAAGGAGGACCATTTTCTTATAGGGCTTATCAAAAACCTTTTTGACATATCTGTAGACTTCCTTGTCCTCTTCTGTGTACCGGCCCAATTGGACCACCATAATTAGAATGCAGCGATCTTTTTTCCACTTGTTTATCCATTCATTCTTCAAAACAGGAGGAGTATCCACAATGACCAGACTCTTTCTTTCCCACATCATGTGAAATTCCTGTACTGTCTCAGTTACAGGTTGTGCTGACAGTTTGGAAGGAAATACATTTTTCTGGAGGATACTGTTTCCTGTTGCACTCTTTCCAACTCCACTCTTCCCCACAAGAATAACAGTCAGATGATCTGTTAAAGAAATTTTTTTAGAGTTTTCAATAATGATGGATTATTGACTGATAATATTGCCCTGCAAAATATACCTTAGAATAATATATAATCCCTTCTATGAATTGGCCTTCTTCTACATTAATGTAAAGTCTGAAAAGCACTTCTCTCATTTCTACCTTTCCCCTTATTCTGCTGCTCAAGATTCAGGTGAAGTAATCCAGGCAAACCAGAATGGTTTCATGACTTTCAGTGTCTCCAAAAAGAGAGACTTTCAAACACAGGAGACTTGTTGAGAATGAGAAGGGGTTAGGGCAAGAAGAAAAAGAGGGAGGGATACCTTGTCAGAGGACGATTTATTTTACTTTTATATGTATGTGTACATGTACATACACATACATATATACATATACATATGTGTGTATGACATTAGCAATTGGTGTTTGCTGGTAGACATGTTAGTTAATATCTATTTGAGCCCCTGGGGTCTATGTGTCTGAAAGGGCAGTCTCCTTCACCTTCACCCTCATCTAAAATGAAAGGGAGATCACAAACCTCATGAGAAGCAAGAAATGAGCAAGTGTTCTGAAGGTAGGAAATGAGACGCTACAACAGCACTGACTTAATAAAATTTAGTGCTACTGCATTGGAGAAGCATGGGGATACAGTAGGGGTAGATAGGGCATGCATGATAGTGTGAACAAGAGTTGTTTGCTTTAAGCCATAGCCTGCCAACTGGCTTCAACTTTGATGCTATGGTGAGTGAGGAAAGGGAGATGCAGTGGCTCTGATAGACTCTAATCAGCCCTGAGTATAAGATGGAGATACAGGGTATTGCATCAATTGAGCTAAAGAGACAGAACCCAGTGGATCCTATACTCCCATGCTCAGTCTCTGTTCCTATCCCCACCTCCCTCCCCCACAAACAATCCTGGCTCTGACCATCTGTCTCTCTTTTTACCATTCACTTTTTGATCTTTCTCTCTTTGAATTTGCTTTACCAATTCTTTTTCATCAACAAATTATTTGCTGTTTTGCCACTTGTTGTAAAGGTACTGCTTTCTCAAACACCAAGAGGTTATTATAAATGTTTAATACCTTTTTATGTCCTTGTTTGAAGCCTCTAGTTTATACAGTGAACAGAGGAGAGAGAAAGTTGAAAATGATTTTTGATTTATATTTTATGACTTTTCAAATAGAGAAAGACCTTCAAAAGAAACCAAGGCATAACTAAGTTTTACAGCAATGCTTGGGGGAGGAAAGGATGGAGTTAGTTCTGCTAAGGACAATTGCTTCAGGCATCTTCTGGTCCTTTTCTATTCCTACACAAATTGAAGAAATTCATACCCCTAAAGGATAGATCTTAGGGTATTACTAAAGAGAAAGTCACAACTGAAAGGAGTTGGAAACCAGTGGCACTACCCACAAGGCACTGGTTTTGTTATATGATGATCTTAGAAGAAGTACAAAAGAGAGGGGAGAAGGAATGCTCTGAAGTGGGGGAAGAGGGAGGGAAATCATCTCATGAAATTAGGGCACACAAATAAAAGCCTTTGTATACTTTTGCATAGAAGGAAAGACTGGTGAGATTGGGCGATACTTGAAATTCACTTTAATCTGAATTTCTCAGAGGAGAGAAAAATACACATGTACAAAAAGTGTAGAAATGCATTTCACTAAATTTAGAAGCAGGAAAGAAAGTAAAGACGGGAGGGAGGGGAAGGAGCGGGAGAGTAAACTAAGGAAGGGACTAATCCTTATCAAAACAAGCCTTAATCATGGAGAATGGATCATGAGGAAGGATTTAAAAGGAAATAAAGAATGAGAACCTGGGATTAAGGTCTGGGAGAAAGAAACAGAAGAGAGACAGAGGTTGAGACATAAATTGCACCAAACCTAGAATGCTGGTACTGAGCATGTTCTCTTACCACCTTCTTCTTCTTTTTAAAAAAGAGGCAAGAGACAAAGAAAAGGAAAAATATAATAATACAGATAAAAGAATAGACCTTGAAACCAGTTACTACTATTTCCTAAGGAATTTTAAATAACAAAAATCAATTGTGACACTGGGGAACCAAAAGAGCCCAGAAACAATTCCAGTCAACATAAACTCAATCCCATGCTAAACACTGAGATATGGCAGTCAAAAGCAACAACAAATTGGAATATAAAGTCATTTCACAAATATTACAGAGGAGAGTGAAAGATTGTGAGTACTATTACCTCATAAAATAGCAAGAAATAATGAAAAGAAAGACAAGCTTGGCGAGAAGCCTAAATAAGCAAAGTCAACTCATATTTAGGGATGTAACTGGGAAGAAAATAGAAAACTGACCCCAAAAATTGAAATTATCTATTAAAAATGCTTTATAATAAAATCTTTTACCATTTATTATAGCAGAGCCATCACACATAGATCCTGACATAGTGCCTGCTGAGAACATAGAAATGGTACCAGAGAAAACGATTATGAGAAGAGTAGCTGGACTAGACTAAATATACATAGAAAAGGTACCTATGATAGTTGACAACAATTTTGAGGGAAATGGGGGATTAACTTTCAAGTTATCTGAAAGAAGGGAGTCAGCATGGTGTTATTAAGAACAGGTCATGCCAGACTAATCATAACGCTCTTTTGACTGAAATATCAGAGTGATGCTCTAAGCCCAGCATGACTGGATTTCACCAAAGCTTCTGACAAAATCATTCATGTAGTCCAAGTAGATAAGATGGAGATATATGAGCTATGTGAAGACAGATTGCTTCAAAAGTGCTTATGTAAGTGGAACCAAAGAGTAGCCATTAATAGATCAGTTTTAACCTAAAGATAGTTCTGTATTGCTGCACCCTGGGGAATCTGTCTTTGGATTTGTGCTGTTTATTATTGGTATCAATCATTTTGATGAAGGCATCGATTTCTCTATCTATCTTGTTTATCAAATTTTTCAGTGATCCAAAGTTGAGAGGAATAGTTATCACAGGAAGCAAAAGATTTATATGTCTGTGTGTATGTATGTATGATATACAGTGATCTCAGCGGACTAGAATAATAAGTCACTTTATTTGGGTAAGAAGCCAAACACTTCTGAAAGAAAACACTTTTATGATGTCTTCAGTGAATAAGACCATCACCCAAACTTCATGTATGCGGGTATTGCTGTCCTGCATCCAGTATAAGCAAAATGTTACAACAAAAATCATCCCAATACTTTCAGGTAGAAACAATTGCCAAGATAACTTTAAAATGATGTAGTTCATAGGATAAAAACAAATGAAAACCTCTGTGAAGATTTTTTTTAAAACAATCAGCAAGGATGTTCCACGTGGGTGGGACTCAAGAGATCCCCACCAGTGTCAAAAATCACTTTTGTACCCTTTTTGTCCGAAAGCCCCACAGCTGAACCCCCAGATCAATGTCCTTGGGAAGAAAGCTAATCTCAACTACTCCAGGTCCACACCATAGCTTCCTTGCTTGTTAAGAATACTGGTTCATATTTTGGGATTTGAGAGGTCTTATCTCACACCTCTCTAATTTCCAGCTAACAACTGTATACCACAGGCAATCCTCTTATAGGTCCTAATCAATTTTTGTGAGCCTGTATAGCAATATTTCCCCCAATATATCCCTGCCATTACATAGTCCAAATGCAATTTCTAATTTGTGCCTCACTAGTATAAGCAGGCTATCTTAAAGAAAACATACTTGGAAAATTCCCTCAAAGAGGTATGGGGCTCCTAAAAAGGAAGTGAACATTTAGAATTTACTAGACTGGCTTTCTAGGTTAGCAGGCAAACCTTATCCCATACATCTTCAGTCAATCAAAAACTCAGACAAATAGTCAGGATTGGGAAACCTGAGGCCTCGAGGCCACATGTAGCCCTCAAGGTCCTCAAGTGAAGCCCTTTGACTGAATCCAAACTTCACAGAACAAATTCCATTGATAAAAGGATGTGTTCTGTAAAACTTAGATTCAGTCAAAGGGCTGCACTTGAGGACCTAAGAGACTTCATGTGGCTGTGAGGCCATAGATTCCCTACCCTTAGTCTGGACTCAAGTCATATAATAATGAAAGTATTCTAAGTCCTTTTTAAAAGTCCAAAGAAGAATGTGAGCTCATTTGTGAGCTATCATGCTTTAGGTGAACTTCTAGTCATTAGTATTTTAGGTACTTAAATTCATTCTGATTATATTGGCAGTGATATTTATGATTGGTACAATCATATAAGAGATGTTCATAATAAAAAGAAATGTTCAAACAAGTAAAAGTTATGACAAAGAAATTGGTTATATGTAAGAAAACACTCTAGAAAACTGATTTGGGCAGTTGTGATCTAAAAGAAAGAGTAGAAAAAAATTCATGACAACTAGGGTCTACAATACCAAAAATCCATGGTAGAGAATCTCTTTAGCTGGTTCCCATAAAGTCAAAGGGCCCCATGTTTACCTCAGACAAGGTGCCAAATGTAGTACATATAGATTCTGGAGCTACTCTCCCAATCCCCTCCTGGCACTGGCAGGCTAAGGTCTTAATGCAAGGCTGCTACTTATCTGCTTAGCATCTAGGGGTATCCTAAAAAGTTGGTGTGTCTTAAGAGACCTGATCCCCAGGCCTGAAGCAAGTTGTTGTAGCTGGTAGGCATATAGACGACCATGGTTATACTGAGCCAGTTCAACTCACACAAAGAGATAATCATCTGTAGTTATCCCATATAGTTATTGCAAGTTCTAAGTGCATACTGTAACACCAAGGACTTTGCCCAAGACTTTTTTACAAGTTGCAGAGGGTACATTATCAGATCCCTAATGCTTGTTATCATCAGTAGAAGTTGAAAATGTCCCTGGGACTTCCTTCAGTTGAGAACATGAAGTGACACCAAGGATTTGAGAAAACTTCACAAAGCATTTTCTCTGATCTTAAAGGCTCTCTCAATCAGGAAGATGTAACCTAAAGAGACTTTTGCAAACAAACAAAGCTCTTCTGGAAGGCAAAGACCTAACTTGGGTGATTTTATGAAAGTGATCATCCTACAAACAAGCCCATTTATTTGTGTACATGTTCCATGTCACTTGCTGCTCTAAGAACAACAAAGGTGTGTCTGTGTGTGGAGCAAGGTTGGGAAATGCAAAGGTGACATCTTTTGCCCCACTCCACACATATCCAACTATTTATGTGGCAATGTATTTGGGTTATTCTGATATGAGAGAGTAGAGTATTTGGGATATGGGGTGTTCAGTTGAGAATGAGTCCAAGAAAATCTAGGAACAAATTGTGAAGAACTTCATTGAACACGTCCCTACAATGGGGTAGAAACCGATTCACACAGAAACACCCATAATTTATTTAAAAAAAAAAAACTTGTCTTAATTTGTCCAGGTATTATGGTGCTATTGCTTCCCTCTCCTCTCTCTATATCAATGAAGAACAGAAATAAAACCTGAAAAATCAGAAATATTAAATTGTATTAAAATCATGCAATGAAATGAACACATTAAACCACATTGTCTCTTCTGTTGGGTCAGAGCCTTTCACTGCCTGTGAATTTTTAGGGACGTAACATTCCACTTCCCCTATAATTATACTCTGAATATGACTGACACAGGAGAGATTCAGTTCTGAGATGTTCAGTAAACTATTAGTTAATGAAAGAGGTGATGTGGGATAGTAAAAAGGGCAATGGACTTGAAATCAGAAGAAACCCAGGCTTGTATTCTAACCTTGACACTAACAACTTTTATAAAATGGGAAAAACCAATTCTTTCTGAGTTGCAATTTTCTCTCCTGTAAAATAAGAGTAATAACTGCAATATTATTTCAGAGATTTACTGTGAGGAAACTTTCTGTAAATCTTGAAGACCTACATAAATGAACTGCTATCACAATGACTAGTAAAATGATAGTCAAGGATATAGAATTCTGACAATTTAAATGAGCAGGTAATGAGAGAGAATAGATCATTATGAAGCAGAAAACCTATGGGCAATTCCAGTTAAGGGTTAAGAACCATGAATATAATAGAATTTTATCTCTTCCCTCTACCAACACTGTTTGGTTAAGATGAACATCAAAGACAAAATGGCCAATGTGAAACTGGCAAACAGTTAGTGTAGTGGTAGAGTATCAGATGTAGAGAAAGGAAGTCTGGAATCCAAATCCTGCCACAGGCACTTACTAACCCTGTCATCATGAGTAAAGTCACTTACATTCTGAGATTTAATTTATTTATTAATAAAATATGGATCATATTAGTATCTATATTATGTTATGAGGATCAAATCAGATGACACCTGATTTGTATGTAACTATTTGTAAGTAAACATTATGTAAAGTGTTCTACAAACCCTAAATTCCTACACAAATACTATTAGCTATTATATGTTCCTTGATAATGACAACAATTGAAATGTGAGTAAGTCACTACACATAGAATACATTTTCTTTCTAGGGAGGAGAGGATGGAGAAATATTGAAACCCTACTAGATACTTGACTATTGCTCTATTTTTCCTCCTCTGAATCTTGGAGGGAAATTTTCCAGTAGAGAATGGGTTATTATTTCCTTTTCTGGATTTTTACAAGAAAAGAATCTGTCCTTTTATTTTCAGACTGAAATGTTGGTTGTAAAATATTATGACCAGGTTCTTATGACCAGGATTGCAACTATCTTTATTCTTGGAGACATGAGAGATAGGATGGACTTGCGATGCCTGGGTATTCATTAATAACCAACAGAGAAGGAAGAAATGGGAAAATTAGCAGAGAACATCAAATTGTTTTACCAAGCTCTTTAATCCTTAAATATCCTTACAATGTCAGAAACTACTGATAGGATTTTCAAGAAATTTTCAAAGAACTCACTAAAGTCAATAACCTCATTTCGTGCATCTCTTTGCTTATTTTCATAGAGAGCATTATTTTCTGCAAGTTTCTTATACATGTTTTTTTCTCTTTCTTTCTGCTTCACTTCATCCTTTAAGTTTCTGATTTCCTCTTCATACTCCTGCCTTATTTTCTTTTGCAATCTTTCCAGGTCTTGCATGTGAGATCTTTGCAATGCTTCAGTTTGTTTCTGAATCTCTTTTTCTGCCAGTTCATACATCTGGTTTGTGTAGCAAGAGCCTCCATTCTTCTGTATTACTTGTTCCACTAAGCTCAGAAGCTCTGTTAGCTGGGCCTCTTGCTCATTTCCAGTTGCCCGGTTGTTGAATGCACAGTATCTTCCATCAAACTGATCAATCAGGTCTCTCAAAGCTTCATTGCAACTTTCATCTAAGTATTGATTCAAATCAGTACCTTCCAAATCATCCTTCCGGGTCAATAAGAGGATCGTGTATTTCTTGGCTTTGGAACCAAAAATTCCCAAAATCTTGTTTACTGCTTCTTGCTCCTCCTTGGTATAACGACTGAGTGGCACCACCAGGATGATAGCATGAGGTCCAGGGGATGACATAATGAGGCAGCGGCTAATCTCCTTTGATGTATCCACATCAGACACATTTGTGTCAAAAATCCCAGGAGTATCCACAACTACAATTTCTCTCTCACTCAACAATCTGCTTCTTTTCTCACAGTTCTTGGTCACTGACTTTGGTGCTAGGCTTGCCTTAAATACTCTTTGTCCCAGGATGCTGTTCCCTGTTGCACTTTTCCCAGCTCCTGTTTTACCCACCAGGACAAGTCTCAGTTGCTTTTTGCTGGGGCTTTGGATTCCATAACCTGAGATATGGGTAATGAGAGTGACAGGGTTAAGCTCTATCCTCAACTGCCATCCTTTCAGTCCCTCTTCCCACCCATGTCTCTTCTCAGCCATGTCTCTGCTCTTAGCTTCAGACTTGGAGTCACATGCACACTGGCATTATGCCCCTCACTAGTAAGAAGCATGTATCTCTGGCTCAGAAATAGGTTCACCTTACTGAGGGCTGGCACCAAGTATTGACCCTTTCGTTGGTGTGCCCGTCCTGTAGCCTTGAAATACTTCTAGAACTAACCTTATTTATCTTCACAAACCTTTTTGTTTTTAATTCAGTTTAACAAAACATTTATTGAGTGACTGCTATGTGCAAGGCACTGCATTGAGCCTGGAGAGAGCTATAAAGGTAAATAATCCACAAACTGTGTTGTCAATGAACCCTTATGTTTCTCTCTTCTGTCCTTAACTTTTTATTCCCATTCTTAATACACTGCTTCAGATGTGGATTGCTACAGCATTTCTAGAAATGGAGTCTAATCTCTCTTTCTCATTCCACAGAGGCAGAGTGGTGCCATGGAAAATGTCCTGGATTCAGAATCAGAAGACCTAGGTTCTAATATTGGCTTTGTTTCTTATTACCTGTGTGATCTTGGGGAAGTCACCTCACCTAGGGGAGCATTAGTTTCCTCACATGTAAAAATGAGGAAGTTGTTTCAAATCTAGGCTTCTTAACCTTTCCAATTATGACCACCTTTTGCCCAAGAAATTTTTATATGACCCCAGGTATGTAAGTATAGAAAATAGGAATAGAAATCAAACATTTACTGAGAAGAAATTATAAAGAAATTTATTTTAAAATAATTCATTGGTATACATATAAGTTTACCATTTATTAAAGATGAAAGCAAAATTGCACACTAATGAGATGGATGTGTTTGTTTATTTTTACGTAAAGAATTGAATATTAGCAGAATATTTGATACTGTGGGACATAGAGACATCTTCAACATTTTCCAGAGTTGATCAATATTTTGATTTTGTAGTCATCAATGCTGAGAATGCCTCTTCACATAAATATGTAGTACAAAATGGCAGAAGTATGTTTAAGACCATTTCAGAAATTGTTGGAATTTCCATCCTAATCCAAAGCCAAAATTCATTTAACAATTTTCTACGTACAATAAAAACATGAAATTCAAGATACAAATCGTGAATCTGAGCCAAGGTGTATCTGGCAGCATTCGTGGTGGCATTATGGCTTGTGCAGTGCAAAGTACACTTGCTATGTGTTCAAAACCAAGGCTGCAATGAAGTTGCATGATACAACAAGAGAAAGTGCTGCCAGAAACACCTCGGATTCATTACACAATTGATTTTGAATTAATTTTTTTATCATTGCACGTTCAGAAACCTTTCATTATTGCCAAATTTTTCACAACCCCCAAATTCAGTAACCTCATATGGGGTCGCAACCTGCATTTTAAGAAGCCCTGTTCTAAATCACTTTTGATTACAGAAATGGAAATGAAAACAGCTCTGAGGTACCACCTTACACCAATCAGATTGGATAATATGACAAAAAAGGAAAATGATAAATATTGGAGAGGATGTTGTAAAATTGGGACACTGATGCACTGCTGGTGGAGTTGTGAACTGATCTAACCATTTTGGAAAGCAATTTGTAACTATGGCCAAAGGGCAACCAAACTACACATGCCCTTTGATCCAGTAATACACTACTAGGTCTGCATCCCAAAGAGATCACAGAAAAGGGAAAAGGACCTGTGTGGACAAAAATATTTAAAGAAGTCCAATTGGTGGTAGCAAAATATTGGAAACTGAGGGGATGCCAATCAATTGAAGAATGGTTGAACAAGTCGTGGTATAAGAATGTAATGGAATACTATCGTGCAAAAAGAAATGATGAACAAGCAAATTTCAGAACATACTGGAAAGACTTGAATGAAGTGATGCAAAGTGAAATGAGCAGAACCAGGAAAACATAGTACACAGTATCAGCAATATTATATGATGATCAGCTATGAATGACTCAGATCTTCGAAGCAACACAATGACCAAGGACAAGTACAAAGGACTTATGAAGGAAAATGCTATCAACTCTGAATGCAGATCAAAACATTATTTTAACTTATTTTATTCTTTCTCATGGCATTTTTTATGTTTCTTCTTTCATAACTGTTATGAATATGGAAATATGCTTTAAATAATAGCATATGTATAAACTATATCAAACATCATACTATTTTAAGAAGAGGAGAAAGGAAGGAGGGAGGGTGAAAAATTTGGAACTCAAAATCTAATAAAAATGAATGCTAAAAATTTTCTTCACATGAAACTGGGGGGAAAATACCATTAAGAAATAAAATAAAATACCATATTCATCATGTCACTTCCATCTTCTAAAATCTTAAGTGGCTTTTCATGCCATTTTATCACATGAGATAAATACTCAATACTTTAGCCTGATATTTCAGGTTCTCCATAATCCAGCCCCAGTCTACTTTTCTAATCTTGTAACACACCCCTTCATAGATTATCCTCTCTATGAAAATCAGGTGAGTCTCTTCATGTTTCTAAAACTCACTGCCAGCATTCTCATTAACAAGACTTGGTTCATTCCATTCTCTACATAAGGAATAGGAGATTGTTCTTTCCTTTTCTAGAACCTAGACCTCTTTCAGGACTTGACATTTTCTTGAAATCTTCTGTAATGACCTCAGTCCATGGTAAACTTTTCATTCTCAAAACTTATATAGGAGGAGCAGAGCCAAGATGTTAGAGTAGAAAGATACACATACTCTAGTGCTTCCCCCATAGCCCACAAAATACCTGTAAAAAATGACTCTCAACAAATTCTAGAGCAGCAGAAGCCACAGAATAACACAGTGAAAGAGGTTTCCAGCCAAAGGTAACCTGGAAGGCCAATAAGAAAGGTCTATCCCACAGGACACTAAGCAGGGTGAAGCCCAGCCCTAACCATGTGGTACTGGGAGGAACAGGACCCGAATCTCTGGGGCAGAATTCCCAGCAGGTTGGGTCCCAGATCCCTCAACCCAAAAGCGACAAAGAAAGTTCCAAAGGCCAATGTGAGAGGGCTTTCCCAGTTGGGTGAGAGGAGAGAGTGGTCCCAGGCAGTGGCAGAGGTGACAGCAGCATCAGTGGGCAGCTACACAGAAGCAACCTGGGTCCATTGTCCAGGTAGCTCAGCTTAAAGCTTCTGGAGGAGTTGAGCAGCTGATCTGAATCTCAGCCTTGAGCATGGTACTAGGGACAGGAGGAGCACTAGGACCCTCCTCTTCACAAAGGATTCAGAAGTCAAGTAACTGGCTTTGAAAATGTCCAAAAAAGAGGAAAAAAATAAGACCATAGAAGGTTACTTTCTTGGTGAACAGGTGTCTCCTTCCATCCTTTCAGATGAGGAAGAAAAAGGCATACTGTCAGAGGAAGTCAAGGCCTCTGCCTCCAGTGCCTCCAAAATGAATATGAAATGGGCTCAGGCCACAGAAGAGTTTGAAAAATATGTCAGCAGCCTGCTAAAGGAGAACCAAAAAAAAAAAATACTGAGGAAAATAACACCTTTAAAAATAGGCTAACTCAACTGGGAAACGAGATCCAAAAAGTCAATGAAGAGAAGGAGGTTTTAAAAAGCAGAATTAGCCAAACGGAAAAGAGAGTTCAAAAGCTCACTCAACAAAATAGATCTTTAAAAGAGAGAATCAAGTTCAGGGAAGCTGAAAACTATGAGATAAACCAGCAAGTTAGGAAACAAAACCAAAAGTTTAAAAAAATAGAAGGTAATGTGAAACATCTCATTGGAAAAAACAGCTGAGCTGGAAAATAGATCCAGGAGAGACAATTTAAAAATTATGGGGCTACCTGAAAGCCATAATCAAAAAAAAGAGCCTAGACATTATCTTCTATGAAATTATCAAGGAAAACTGCTCAGATATTCTAGAACCAGAGGGCAAAATATATGTTGAAAGAATCCATCAATCACCTCCTGAAAGAGACCAGAAAAGAGAAACTCCTAGGAATATTGTGGCCAAATTTCAGAGTTCCCAGGTCAAGGAGAAAATACTACAAGCAGCTAAAAACAATTCAAGTATTGTGGAAATACAATCAAGATAACACAGGATCTGGCAGCTTCTACATTAAGAGATCAAAGGGCTTGGAATAGGATACTCCAGAAGTCAAAGGAAGTGAAATTAAAACCAAGAATTACCTAGCCAGCAAAACTGAGTATAATACTTCGAGGGAATAAATGGCTATTCAATGATATAGAGGACTTTCAAACATTCACGATGAAAAGACCAGAACTGAATAGAAAATTTGACTTTCAAACACAAGAATCAAGAGAAACATGAAAAGGTAAACAGGAAAGACAAATCATAAAAGATTTTCTAAAGCTGAAGAGTTTGCAATTCTACATGAAAAGATAATATTTGTAACTCTTGAGACTTTTCTCAGTATTTGGGTAGGTGGAGAGATTACACACACACACACACACACACACACACACATACACACACACACACACACACACATACACACACACACACACACACAGACCTAGAGTACAGGTTGAGTTAAATCAGAAGAGATGATATCCTTTAAAAAAAATAAAATAAAAATTAAGTGGTGAGGGAGGAAAATACTGGGAGAAGAAAGGGAGAAATGGAATGGGGCAGGCTATAACTCCTAAAAGACATAAGAAAAATCTTGTTCAATGGAGGAGAAAAGGGAGAAGGTGAGAGTAGAAAAGTGAAGCTTACCCTCTTCACATATGGATTAAGGAGGCAATAACATGCTCACTAAATTTTATATGACAATCTCTCTTACACTACAGGAAAGTAGGGGAGGAGGGAACAATTGTGGTGAGGGGGATGATAGAAGGGAGGGCAAATGGGAGAAGGGAGTAACTAGAAGCAAACACTTTTGGGAAGGGACAAAGTCAAATGACAGAATAAAAAAAGGGGGGACTGGGTAGCATAGAGGGCAATATAATTAGTATTACACAACATGATTATTATGGAAGTCTTTTGCAAAATGACACATATATGGCCTGTATTGAATTGCTTGCCTTCTCAGTGGGGATGAGTAGGGAGAGAGGGAGGGAGAGAAGTTGGAAATCAAAGTATTAGAAATGAATGTTGAAAGTTATTATTGCATATAACTAGGAAATAGGAAACACAGGTAATGGGGTATAGAAATTTATCTTGCCCTACAAGAAAAGAGAGAAGATGGGGATAAGGGAAGGGTGGGGTGTAACAGAAGGGAAGGTACATTGAGGGAAGGGGTAATCAGAATGCAAGGTATTATGGGGTGGGGGAGGGCAGAGATGGGGAGAAAAATTGGAACTCAAAATTTTGTGGAAATGAATGTCAAAGTTTAAAAAAAATAAATGCAATTTTTAAAAAATGAAATAAAATGATAGAAGAGGAAAGTAACAAACGGTGGAGGGGATGTGGAAAAATTCGGACACTAATTCACTGTTGGAGGAACTGTGAACTGACCCAACCTTTCTAAAGAGCAATCTGGAATTATGCCCAAAGAGTTATAAAATTGTGCATTCCCTTTGACCTAGCAATACTATTATTGGACCTATTCCTCAAGGTGATTAGGGAAAAAGGAAAATAACTTACATATTCTGAAATATTTGTAGCAGCTCTCTTTGTGGTGGCAAAGAACTGGAAATTGAGGGGATACCCATCAACTGAGGCATGGCTAAACAAGTTGAGGTATAAGATTGTGATGGAATACTACTGTACTATAAGAAATGATGAGTTGGTTGATTTTAGAAAAGCATGAAAAGATTTGCATGAATAAGGAAGAGTGAAATAAGCAGAACCAAGAGAAAGCTATACACAGCAACAACAATATTGTTCTAAGAACAACTTTGAACAACTAAGTCATTTTTAATCTCATAAATACTTAAATCAAATACAAAGGACTCATGAAGGAAGACGCTATCCACATCCAGAGAAAGAATTGGAAAATAGAAGTATGTACACTATGGTTTCACATATGTTTACATATTCATATCTAATGGTAACCTCTAGGGTAGATTGTGGAGAGGAGAAAAAAATAAGAAGTGCACAGCAGGAAACTAAAGAAAACCTAGAAGGAAGCACAGCAAAGCAAGGTAGCTTTGAAAATGATGTGTAGTATTTATTACATAGTTTTAAAAAAAATCAACAATGTGAAATGAAAAAAAAACTTATATGGTGCTCTTTGTTTCTGCCAACCTTTAGGTACTTATCTTACCTGCCTTGTACTGTTACAGTTTTATCCATGCAGTGAATCCTTTGTTAATTGAATCAGATCTATACCCAGATATAGTTTATATAGAGAGGTGGCTAGGTGACATGATAGAATTCTGGACCTAGAGTCAGTAAGAACTGAATTTGAATCTTTCCTCAAATACTTACAACCTACATGGTCCTTGACAAGTCATCAGTCCTTCTTCAGCCTCAGTTTCCTCAGTCAAATAGAAATAATAAAATTACCTACCACATAGGAGTGTTATAAAGACCAATTGAGAAAACCTATGAAAAGTGCTTTGCAAACCCAAAATCTCTTATGTAAATGTTAGCTATCATGTGGTATGCATGAAAAATTGCACATATGAATGAAAAATAAAGACTTGCATAAAGAAGAAGTCATGTTTAAGCATACCTGAGTAACCATAACAAAAACCTGAAAAAGTGAAATGCTGTAGTATCACATCCAACATTGGTTCAATGGACAAGTATTAATGAGTGCTTTGATTAGTTAGCAAAAGCCAAGAGGAAAAATGGACAGAAGAGAGGGTTAGTGCCAGTGAGCAGCAATGCTCTAAGAATGGAGCCCCAGATGAAAAGTTGTCTACAGTTGGCAGGGGAGATCTAAAACTTGGAACATAATGGTAAACTTTCTTGATAGAACTCTCAATGTTCTGGCAATTAAATTTGTAACCCCTAAGAACAAATACATTGAGGAATGTTTCCTCTGGAACAAAAAGAGCTAACAGATGGTAGATGAAAGTTGGAGTGTGGTATCACACCAGACATTCTAATTAGGTAGAGGGGGTAACTGATGTCATTGTCCTCCTTTCCCATTGTCTGTTGGCACTCAACCTAACACTGTTGACATTTCCACTGCCCTTCTTTCCCCTCAGGGGAGGACACTAGTGGAGGGCTGAGGCATGGGACTATACACAAGAAGGAAAGGTACCCCGTGAATGTCAGCAGCTGACCCAGTCTAGTTATACCCATGCCCTCATACAACAAGGGAACACTTTCTCACAAAGGATGTATTAGTCACAGTATCAGCCATCTTTTCATTTCTTCTCCCCATTTCACGCTACACAAGTGCAACATTTTGTCAGAATGAATGGATTAGATACAGAATGACAATCCCCATATGTCCTGGCTATCACCAACCCCATCCAGTAGAGCCCATTACAGTGATAGAGAAAATCAAGAGACTTTTATCCTGCTTTTCCCTCATTGTTGCTGTTGTGACAATGAGGGCCATAGTTAAATATACAGGAAAGGAGGAAAAGACAATGAATTAAAGTAAGAATGAGAGGATATGAAAGAAAGAGAAAAATGAAGAATGAAAAGAAACTGAGTGAAGGCCAGGTAAATGGAGAATGCTGCTCAGAGCTGCTTTGCCCCCTTAGGAAAGGGCCAAAATCCATTGCCAACAAAGAAAAATATGAGAACCTTATGTGATCTCAATCACCTCCCACTCCAACCCCATCCAGGGGGCTCCTGTGTCTGCTCACCATGGCTTGTTTCCTCGCTCATGTTGTCAGGACAGCCTTCTGCCATTACAGGGTGCAACTTCTCTAGAAAAAGAATGAGAACTGAAGTCATTGTCAATTGTGCTGAAGTGAAAAGAGACTCTGACCCAGGGTCAGGAGATCTAGGTTCTGGTCCACATCTCTGCCTTTAATTGGCTTGGTGGACTTGGCCAAATCACTCGCCTTCCTGGGGTCCTCAGCTGTACTCTTGGCAGGCTCTCTACAGAGAGCAGCAAGCTGTGAAGTGAGTTCAGTCTGCCTTGGACACCCCACTGGCTCCTTTCTCCCCCTTGCTGTTTTCCAGGGGACTGCTGTAAACATCCAGCCTTGGAGAGGATTGCCCAGAGCACCCAATAGGAAGTTCACAGTAAAGAAGGGAAACCTGGGCTGGCTTTCTTCTCTTCTTTTTGGGGAGACTAAGGAAATCTTCCTCTTAGGAAGAGAAGGTAGCTAAAGGACACCTGGAGAAAGCAATGCTTACCCTGAAGAAATTAATGTCTAATCATGAGATAGATATCTGGAACAGATATTTGAGGCAGGAAAAAGAAAAGGGGACATTTTGGGGAAACTGAAATTTGCCTTTCCGCTCTAATACTCAGGACACCACCTTCTCTGTTTAAGGTTGAGGCTGGTTTCCCATTTTGGGATCATGACTTTGTCTGAGTCCCTGTTTTTACATAGTGATCAAATCTCAACTCAGTAATGACCCTGACCTGACTATAGGCAGAAGATTTGTTTTTTCCTTCCTTCAGAATTGCTGATCGAATGCAGGTTTTCTCCCTCACCCGTGAAAAACAGCCCACGCTCACAAATTTAGAAAAGTGTGGATGGACAATCATCCACAGAAGGGAATGCACACTAGGAGTTAACCCTGGGGCTTCGGAGGGAGTGGGGATTCAGCCAACACATGTTTGCTTCAGCCAGACTTAGTAGGAGCCAACGCTAAGGTTTTAAGCAGACAGAGAAGTAAAGCAGACTGTCTGAGAGAGGCAGGTCCGGGAGCCCACCCACCCAAAGAAGTGCCACCAACCCCTCACCTGGCCAATCCAGGCGCTGTGTCTTTACCAAATTGAACAGCCTTCTCCCTCCTCCTCACAGAGCTGTACTTTGGAGTCGGTGTTGGTATAGGGTGTGCCTGGAGACTGGGTGTGGGTAAGCAGCAAGAGGTAGATGGAAAATGAAAGTTGTCTGACATAAGGACCTCCCATTTCCTGAAACTGGAGAGATAAAGAAAAAGAGACCTTGAAAGTTACCTGACAGTATTAGATGCCCTTTGAGACAAAAGGGTCCCTGAATTGAGGAACCACCAGAAAGAGATGTTTATTGGGCACAAAACACTCTTCTGGACTAACATGTAACCAATTCTAAATTATTAGATCTCTGGATTAACTAGACCTTTTCTCACTCTCTCTCCTTCTCTGTCTCCCTTGTAACCTTTGGACCATTTTTCTGCTTGCTCACCTGGCCATAATTTTCAAGGTCCTCCTTGCCTTCCCACTAAAATCTTCTGATAAGTGAGCCATCTCCCTTCTCATGTCCTGTAAACTACACTGTGTAGCTGAAAGAAAATTTTTTTCATTTGGGCTTTCACCCTGATTAACAATGCAAAACTCAGGACAAAGAGAATTAAATGGATTATATTGTTAGTATGTCAAGGTAACAGCCATTTGAAGGACTGATCACTGAACATTTGCAAGGGCTCTTATAGGTAGCTTTAAGAAAAATCAGAGAAGTCCGCCTCTGCAGAAGAGATTGGGCCTTTGCATCTCAGTTACTCCCCAAGGGAGGAAGAACCTGACACTTTGTAGGTAGAAGTTTGTGACAAACAGCCAGTGATACAGAAAGTTGCAGACTTAGTGTCTGCTTCCCTACCAGATCCTCCTGAAACCGAGATTGATAAACAAAGCTGGGAGCAATGGGGAACTGAGTCAATGTACCTTTCAACGGTCCCTTTAAGGCCTTCTTCACAAGGAACAGTTTTGTGAAGAAAAGGTGAAAAAAGGTATTTTTATCTAAAAAAAAAATTTAAAACAACTCTTGAGGTATGTAAGATATTGCCATTGTTGCAATCATACCTTTGGATGACTAAAATGAGTAAGAAAAGAACTTCTGACTACAAAAATGAAACTAGTAAAATGGATATATAACAAGTATTCTAGGCACACTTTCCTAGCTCTGGGTTGCTACAGCTGCCTAGGCATAATCCTCAGGGTTGTGGTATCTTTTCCCTGGTGACTGGAGCTATAGGTTTTTTTAACTATTTAACAACAATTCACTTTTTACTAAGGCATATTTATTTTAAAGATATAAGAAGAACAAATACAAACACTCCCCTCATGACTCTCCCCTATTATTCCTTGATCTCTGGGGAGGCAGTGGGTTAATACACCTATTAAACTTTCTAGAAACAAAATTTCCAAAAAATTCAGGTCCAAATGTAGCCACTCAAACAAATTGCTATTGACTATATGATTAATGGGCTGGGGAATGAGTGAAAGATATCGATGCACACTCCAAAGTCTTTCCAAGGCATTTCCATTATACAACATTACAACTCCTACAGAGGAAATTTTCCTGTCTCTTTCACATGAGATGCTGCACCAGTTACACTCTGCTAAGGCTCATAGGAGCTGGGCTAAATTGTTTACATTCCTACATGGGAAGATGATACTTGTAGCTCTTAAAAATTGTATCACTAGCAATACACATAGAAGGAATATTCATAGACAAAGGTTATGAGGATAAGGTGAATTTGAGAGAATGACAATAAGAATTAAGGGATAAGAAAGAGGAGTACAATGGATGCAGAAGGAAGAGAGAGGTAGAATGGACTAAATTATCCTACATGAAGAGGAAAGAAAGATCTATTGGAATAGAGGGGAAGATGGGAGAGGGGACAATGGGCATTGCTTCAACGTTACTCTTGTCGTTACTGGCTCAAAGAGGGAATAATATACACAATCAGCTGGATATCTTACTCGACAGGAAGTAGGAGGGGAGGAGATTAAGTAAAGGTAAGGGATGTGGACTGACAGAAAGAAGGGCTGATAAGGGGAGGTAGTAGACAGAAGCAAAACACTGGAAATGTAGGAAAGGGTAAAAAGAGAGAGAGGACAAACAGGAGGAACCAGAGGGTGGAGGGAAATACACAAGTGATAATCACAACTTGTGAATGGGATGAACATTACCATAAAACAGAAGCAGATAGCAGAGGGGATCAAAAGCCAGAACTGTATAATATGTTGCTTATAAGAAATGCACTTGAAACAGAGACACGTACGGAGTAAAGGTAAGGGGCTGGAACAAATCTATCATACAGCACTTGAAGTTAAAAAAAAGCAAGAGTATAAATCCTGATCTTAGACAAAGTGTGAGCAAAAATAGACCTAATTAAATAAGGAAGGAAACTACATCTCATTATAAGGTACCATACACAATGAAGCAACAGCAAGGAATAGTTTACTTGTCAGATCTACAGGGAGGGGAAGAATTCATGACCAAACAAGAGACAGAGAACACTACAAAATGTAGAAAAGATCAAAGATCAGTTTGATCATATTAAATTGAAAAGCTTTTGTACAAACAAAACCTATGCAAACAAGATTAGAAGGAAAACAGAAAGCTGGGGAACAATCTTTACAGCAAGTGTCTGATAAAAGCCTCATTTCTCAAATATATAAAGAACTGAGTCAAATTTTTGAGCATACAAGCCATTCTCCAACTGATGTATAGACAATGGATATGAGTAGGCAGTTTTCAGATAAAGAAATTAAAACTATCTCTAGGCATATGAAGAAGTATTCTAAATGACTTTTGATTAGAGAAACGCAAATTAAGTTAACTCTGAAATATCAACTCACACCAGATTGACTGATATGACAGAAAAGGTAAATGACAAATGTTGTTTTAGAAAGGATGTGGGAAAATTGAGACATTAATGCACTGGTGGTGGAGTTGAGAATTGATCCAACTATTCTGGAGAGCAATTTGGAACTATGCCCAAAGGGCTATAAAAATATGCATACTTTTGATCCAGCAATACTGCTTCTAGGTCTGTATTCCAAAGAAATCATAAAAATGGGAAAAGGATTCACATATACAAAATATTTATAGCAGTTCCTTCTGTGGTGGCCAAGAATTGGAAATTGAGGGGATGACCATAAATTGGGGAATGGCTGAACAAGTTGTGGCATAAAATGAAATGGAATACTATTGTTCCATGAGAAATGATGAGCATGTGGACTTCAGAAAAACCTGGAAAGACTTACATGAACTGATGATGAGTGAAGTGAGAAGAAGCAGGAGAACATTTTACACTAACAGTAACATTACACAGAAAATACTATGCACATCCCAAGAAAGAACTATGAAGTCTGAATTCAGATCAAGGCATGCTATTCTCTCTCTCTCTCTCTCTCTCTCTCTCTCTCTCTCTCTCTCTCTCTCTCTCTCTCTCTCTCTCTCTCTCTTCCTTCTTATTCATGGCTTTTCCCTTTGGTTCTAATTCTTCTTTATAACACGACCAGTGTGGAAATATGTTTAGTATGATTGTACATGTATAGCCTATAACAAATTGCATGCTGTCTTGGGGGTGGGCTAGGAAGAAAGAGGAGGATAAAATTTAGAATTCAAAGTCTTACAGAACTAAATACTGAAAACTTAAAATAAATAAATTATTTTTTTTAAAAAAAGAATTTACCAAATGCAAAAAAGATACAAAATCTCATTTACTAAAACAATTACTTTAAAATTAGAATTCAGCAAGTGGAAGCTAATGTACTCTATAAGGCATCAAAAAAAAATAAAACAAAGTCAAAAGAATGAAAAAATAAAAGATAACATGATATCTGATCAGAAAAAAAATTGACCTGGAAAAGAGATAGAGGAATGACAATCTAAGAATTATTGTACTAGCTGAACACCATTATCAAAGAATCTAGATATCATCTTTCAAGAAATTATCAAGGAAAATTATTTCATTATCTTAGATCTAGAAGGTGAGAGAGAAATTGGAATAATTCACTGATTATTTCTGAAAGAAATCCCAAAATGAAAACTCCCAAGAATATGATAGCCAAATTCCAGAGCTCTCAGGTCAAAGTAAAAATACTACAATAGCCAGAAATAAATAATTTAAATATCATGGAGCCACAGTCAGGATCACAGAATATTTAGCAGCTTCCAAGTTAAAAGAGTAGAAGACTTGGAATATGATATTCTTGAAGGTAATGGAGACAGGATTACAAAAAAAATAATAACTTATTCAGCAAAACTACCTCCTGGATCATTGCCTTGTCTTGGTGGAGGAGACTATGTAGCTTGATGATACTATGAACTCTGCCATACAGGGTTATCAAAGATAGGTAGGTCATAGTGGAGAGTTCTGACAAAAGGTGATTTACTGAAAAAAGAAATGGCAAACCATTGTTATAATACATTTAATATAATCCATGTGTACCTTAGAAATGAGACCTTTATGAGAACAACTTGCTGCAAAGTTTTCTTTAAACCACTTATTACCTTCTCTTTTAATTGAATTGGTTTTACAAGTGTTATTAAATTTTTCTTATGAAATCAAAGCTCAATGTTTTATCTTATGTGATCCTCTTTGAATACATACCTCAATTTTGTGAGATAATTTCCTGCACTCTTTCACCTCGTGTATTCCTTTTGACCCCTCTTTCCTTTCTTCTTTTAAGGTCATTAAAGAAACTACTCCTTGGACTTTTGTCTTATTAAACTCCCTCTATGACACTTGATGATGAGTAGGGGTTCTGGAGTGGGGGCACAAAAATCATCTTCCCATAACAGAATATAAGCAGTTTATGCTTGTTAAGTCCATTATGATTGCTCAGTTATAATTGTATTTTTTATGTTTCTCTTGACTTCTGTGTTTGTATTTTAAATTTGTATTGTCCTCTAGGAGACATCCTTGGGGCTCTTGGAAGCAGTGGGGACTCAGCCAACACACATGTACCTCACCCCTCCTCAACAAGAGCCAAAGCTGAACGAGCAGAGAAACAAAGCAGACTGTCTGAGAAAGGCAGGTCTGCCCCCTGGATGGAGCTTTACCAAAATGCACAGCCTTCTCCCTCCTCCTCACTGAGCTGTGTTTTGGGGTCAGTGTTGGTGTGGGATGTGCCTGGAATCTGGGTGTGTGTGAACAGCAGAAGCAGAGGGAAAATAGAAACTATCTGACCTAAGGATTTCCCATTTCCTGAAACTGGGGCGATTAAGACAAGGAGAGTCTAAGATTACCTCACTGGATGTGCTCATGCCATGTGCTCAAGAGCCCTTTGGAGCCAAGAGGATTCCTGAGCTGAGGAACTAAGAGAAAGACTTTGACTAGGCATAAAACACTCCTCTGGACTAACATGTAGTTAACTCTTAATTATTACATCTGTCCATTAATAGGACATTTCCTCTTTGTGTGTCTCTGTGTGTGTGTGTGTGTGTGTGTGTGTGTGTGTGTCTTGGTACCTGCCTCCCTTTAGATCATTTTCCTACTTGTTCCCCTGGCCATTCTTTTTCAGTTCTTCCTTTCCCTCCCACTAAAACCTGACAAGTGAGGTTTCCCCTTCTTTTGCCCTATAAACTACATTGTTCCTTTAAGGCTCCTTTCACATGGAGCAGTTTTGTGATGAAAAGGTGAGAAAAGTAATTTTTGTGTAAAAGAAAAGATTTACTTTTTAAAGTATTTAAGATATTGCCACCATTAACAGATGAATTTTTTGATGCCTAAAGGGGATAGAAAAAGAACTGTGCTTAAATTTTTCTAAAAAAAACTTGTAGAATAAGTGTCAGAAGAAACAACCTTAATACAGGAGTTGAATAGTTTCAGAGAGAAAATATAATGTACCATAAATATAAAATACTCAAAGCCCATCCCAACTAGCTACCCTCAACCTGTTGGCTGAAATTCTTGAAAAATCTTTTATGTTTCTCTTAACATCTGTGTTTGTATTTTAAATTTGTATTGTATTCAAACACCGTAGGAGAGCATTTCCATATATAGAGCAGAACACACAAAAAAACTGCAAATGAAATTATGAATGTCCATTTTATACTTTGGTTTTTAGAAGAATATGATAAGTTCCACATATTACTTTCAAACTGCCTCATTTATCTATACTTCCTTTTTTCTCTCCCTTTAACCGTCTCTCTCATTAAAAAATAAAATTAGGACTAGGATAGTCAAACAATATAAATCTCCAATGTCACCAAATCCAACTATATATCTTTTTATTTATTTTTACCATTCACTTTAAAATTTTGAGTTCCAAATTGCCTCTCTCCAGCCCTTCCCCACCTATTGAGAAAGCAAGCAATATGATATTCATTATATGAAAATGGATACATCTTTCTGTACCTTGTATTGAACACTTCCCTGTTAAGAGGTGGGTAACGTATCTTATCATGGGTCCTCTAAAGACTTGTTTCATGATTGTTTTTAACAGAACTCTTAAGTCTTTCAGATTACTTTTCTTTTCAGTGTTGTTTTTCTTATATAAATTATTGCTTTTCCTCATTTCATTCTGTATGCATCAGTTTTGTGGGTTCCCTGAAATCATTTTTCATTTCTTATGGTAAAATAATATTTAATTACATGTATAATATCATAAATTGTTCAGCCATCCCTCAATTGATATATTCCTCTTCAGATTCCGGTTCATTTATAATCCCCTTACCCCTTTTAATTATCTCTTCAGAGTCTGTAAGTCTGCTTTGTTGATAACTATTCCCTCCCCAATATTAGGCTTTCTCTTAAGATGCCACCTTGTTTCTCTGTTGAGTTTACTATTTCTCTCTTCTACATTACTGTATTCCTTTTACTTTACCTTCTCTTCTCCCTTTTAAAACCCTTTGAACAGAACCAGTCCACCCCAGGTTCTCTTGGTTTTCTTATTTAACGCCCTCAATACCCTTTGAGGACTTTAAGGTTCTGAGAGGACATTTTTACTCTATTAGATGGTTAGGCGTCTAACACCATATAGTTGTTCAACATGTTTAGATACATTTAACTTTACAGATTTCTCTTAAATCCTGTTTTTTCACTTCAATGTTTCTATTCGACTCAGATCTTTTCATTAGAAATGTTTGAAAGAAAATATTTTTTCTACCCTGAATGTTTATAATCTACTTTGCAAGGTAAATTCTTCTTGATTACAAGACTTTTCCCTTTCAGAGTATTACATTCTGAGATTTTCTCTAGTTTATGTTAGCACCTCATTTATCTGTACTTTTTTTCCTCTCCCTTTCACCATCTCCTCCATTAAAAAATAAATAAAGCTATGACGAGGATAGTCAAACAACATAAATCTCCAACATTACCAAATCCAACTATATGCATATGTATGTGTGTATATATCTTCTATTTTTTTTCAGGTGTGTAATCTTGATTTTAGTTCCTTAGTAACTGAACTGCTTTGGGGGAAAGTAGAATTCTTGCTGTGTATTATCTTTCATATGGGAGCCCATAACTTTAAATATGACATTCCTAGGATCTTTCCTGTTAGGGTTTCTTTGAGGAGATAATCAAGAGTCTTTGCCTCTATTTCTTTTACATCTAGGCAGTTTCATTTATAATTTCTTGAAAGATAATGTCTGGACTCTAGTTTTCGTTGTGGCTTTCAGGTAGAGCAATGATTCTTAAATTTTCCCTTCTTGATTTTTTTTTCCAGATCAGCTGTTTTGGGGATGATATTTTACATTTTGTACGTTTTTTTCAATCTTCTGACTTTGTTTTTAATATTCTTTGCTATTTCGTGGAGTTATTAGTTTTTATTTGACCATTTCTCTCCCTGGAGGAGTTTAGCATTTTTTCATTATGAGTACTTTACAACTCTCTTGGATTATTTTATTGATTACAGTAGCTAAGGCTTTCACAGTTGATCATTCTTACAATATTGCAACTACTGTATACAATATTCTCTTGGTTCTGCTCTCTTCACTTTACATCAGTTCATCTAAGTCTTCCCAGTTTTTTCTGAAACCATCTTGCTTGTCATTTTGTATAGCACAATTGCATTGCATGACAATCATATACCACAACTTGTTCAGTCATTCCCCAATTGATGGGCATCCCCTCAATTTCCAATTCTTAGCCACTTAAAAAAACATTGGTATGTACATTTTGTACATATAGTTCCTTTTCTCTTTTTTGATCTCTTTAGAAAACAGACCTAGTAGTGGTATTGACAGATCAAAGAGTTTGCATAGTTTTGCAGCTTTGGGGGCACAATTCCAAATTGCTCTCCAGAGTGGTTGGACCAGTTCACAACTCTACCAGCAATGCATTAGTGTCTCAGTTTCTCTACATCCCCTCTAGCATTTCTCATTTTCCTCTTCTGACATGTTAGCTAATCTCATAGTTTGAGTAGGTACCACATACTTGTTTTCATTTGCATTTCTCTAATCAATAGTGATTTAGAGCATTTTCATATAATACTATTGTTAGCTTTGAATTCTTCAAATTGCCTGTTCATATCCTTTGACCATTTGTCGCTTAGAAAATGGTTCTCATTTTTATAAATTTGGTTTAGTTCCCTATATATTTGAGGAATAAGGCCTTTTATCAGAGAAACTTGCTATAAATTTTCCCTGCAATTTTGGCTTTCCTTCTAATTTTGGCTGCAATTGTTTTGTTTCTACAATTTCATGTAATCAATTTCATGTAATCAAAATATCCATTTTACTTCCTGCAGTCCTCTCAGTGTCTTGTTTGGCCATAAACTGTTCCCTTGTCCATAGATCTAACACAAAAGTTTTTTTTCATGCTCCACTTATTTGTTTATGAAATCAGGAAAGTGAAAGAATAAAAGCTAGGGTTCCAGTTAGGAGGCTCTTGCAAAAATTCAGGTCAGAAGTGAATAGAACCTAAATGGGTGTGGAAGTGGGGATCCTGTATGAGTGGGAATGAGAGGAGAGACACAGAGATATTGTAGAGATACAGTTGTCAAGACGATTTCAAGTAACCCAAAGGATTTTCTAAAAGCACAGGTTCAACCATGTAACCCCTGTTCTTACTTAATAAACTTCAGCGGCACTTTATTACCTCTAGGATCAAATACAAAATCCTCTATTTGGCACACAAAGACCTTTCTAACCTATCTTCTCTCCTGCCTTTCCAGTCTTCTTACACTTTTCTCATTACCATGTCCTCTTCGTTCCAGTGCCAATGGACCCTTTGCAGTTATACGGATAAGACACTCCACCTCTTGACTGACCATTTTCTCTGACTGTCTCCCATTCCTGCAATGCTCTCCTTCCTTATTTTTATCCATTGCCTACCCTGGCTTCCTTTAAGTTCCAACCAAATTCCTACCTTGTACAGTAATTCTTTCCCAACTCCTTGAAATTCTCTTGCTTTCCCTTTTTTAATTATTAACTATTTATCCTGTATATAGTTTGTTCGCACATATTTGTTTCCTTGTTGTCTTTTCCATTAAATTGTGAAGCCCCCAAGGGAATAGTTTGTCTTTCATTTAACACAGTTCCTGGCACACGGTAGGTCCTTAATAAATGTCTATTGATTACCTGGTTGTATATGGGTGGGTAAGGGAAAGTGTAGCCAGTCAGTCAATAATTACTCATTGTATGTGTACTATGCACCAGGCATTGGGTTAAAGTATTAGGAATTTTTTTTAAAAAAGGCAAAAGGCCCCTGCTATCAAAGAGCTCACAATCTACTGGGGGGAGATAAAATATTTTTTTAAGTTGAAAGGGAAGCAGGGATTATTTGCCTTGGGAGGGGGCACAATGAAGACTTATAGCTGGGTCAAAAAATGATGAGATAGCTGTCCTGAGTTCTCTCCTTATGTGGAAGATCTGGGAGGATCTTTCTAATGTCTACCTTCCACACCTTCCAATCTAAGGGAGGAAGGAATACCAAATCTAGTAGATACTAAGGAGATATGAGTTTCAGAGGTGATGCAACCTTGTAGAAAAATATATTACTGAAGATTTGAAGTTCACTACAAGGCTGTGAACCTTGTGACTAGAAGGTTGTTGCTGATGACCTTTATTGCAGCTGTAAATCCATGTTCCTTTATTAGGTTTGAAGTGTCTATGGGACATACAAATGAAGATAGGTGTACAGCAGTTAGTTGCTCAGGAGAGGGATGAAAGTTGGCTATGAAAACTGGTGATCCATCTGCATAGAGATAAATCTATGAGATCCTGACAGATCACCAAGAGAAAGAGAGAGTAAGAAGAGAAGAGGGAACAGGACAGAGTACATTTTACTATGAGCTGTTGGAGACAAGGGTTTTGCTTTTTGAGTATACATTAAAAACTGAATGCTAGAAATTACCTATATGAGAGAAGGATTTGTGGCCCGAAGTAGGCGAGATGCATTTGAAGTTTCTGGGTCATGTTCAAGTCATGCAACAAAGACTGATGTGTACGTACTCCACCTAAGGTTAGTCTCAGCCCTCGCTGCAAACTTTTATTTTTTCTTCTTCCCTCACTATGAACAGGAAATGATTATTCTTCTTGCTAGGCTCAGCTAACCACAGAAGCCAAGCTCCTTCTAAAAAGAGCTACTGAATGTGAAACTATGAGGCAAAACTGGTCAAAGGCTAGAGTGGTGACATGCACGCAGGAAGTCACTGAAGAACAAATTGAGAACTAAGAGATATGAACAATTACTAGAGAATGGAGTAGAGAAGGTGAGGGGGAGACAAAGAGGAGACAAAAGTAAGAGAGGAAGAGGGCCAGCATCTGCCTTAGACAGTGCTGACAATTCCAGTGCAAACAAGCTAGAGTTGTCGAGTTGTCATCTACCTTGGATGACAAGGATGTGTTGATTAAAAGGTGTCTTCTATTGGGAGAATGAAAGAAATTATTTGTGGAGATAAAAATACAAGCAAGACAATCCCTGTCTTCAAGGAGTTTACATTGTAAGAGGAGTACAAAATCTAGGTTGGGGATGATGTGGCTGGAGCTGGTACATGCCCTGAATGGTGATGTCTGAAGAATTGGGCTTTGGCTTACTCCCCACCCCCATTTCTTATCTTGTTTATTAGAGAGGCACAATGGTATTTCTCTTTGGGTTAGTTAATCATCTACTTCATTGAACAGTTTCCCATTGTTTTCTCATGCTCCTTCCATTTTCCGCTCTCACTGACAACTGACTCCCCAAAAAGAATTCCTTGCCCTCCTTTCCAGTAGTGTCTGTTCCTTCTCTTATACCTCTTTCCCCCAATTCATACATCCCAGAGCGGGAGTCAAAATACTCATTAATCCCCATGGCTACTAACAGACTCTCTTCTAGCACCCTCACTCAGCAGCCTCTCCTCCTTTGCAGTTCCCATTACACTCCATATTCTGGTGGCAATCACTGGGACACTCTTCTAGTAAATTAAGTGCCTGATTCAGTCTCCCCTCACTAGAGGACTTCAACATACATGTTAATGTTCCCTCAAATAACCTCATTTCCAAGGCATTCAATCTACTCAGTTCCTATGACCCAGTCCTCCACTCTACCTCAACTACACATAATAGAAACAACCTTGATCTTGACATTTCCTACAAATGTTCCACTTTCATGATCAAGAGCAATGAAATTCCATGAACTGACCACAACCTCCTATCATTCTATCTCCTGCTATGTCTCCCTCCTCCTAAAACTACCATTCATCCCTTCTGTGATCTGCAAAAATTCTACCTCTCAGTATTTTCCCAGACCATCACTCCTGCTCTGGTTACATTCTTTTCCTTTCTCAGTCTCAACCCCTTAGTGAACCTGCTCAGTTCTATGCTCTTCTCTCTTGACTTCTTTGTTCCCCTGCCTTATACACTGCTTATGCCTTGCTAGCTCTAACACTGAATTGTTGCCACCATCTACCTCTGCTGCTCTTGCTGATGCTGAGTGGAGCTGGAGGAAGTCACACAACTCTGCTGAATACATCCATTACAAGTTTATTTCAACTGAAACCTCATAAGAGTAAGGCAATCCACTCATTCCTTCCTAAGTGATTCCTTATCTCACCATCCACAATCATTGTTCTAAAGCTTCTGTCCATAACCTTTCCACAAAATCCTTTCCCTCATTCTCTCAGTTGAGGTCCATACACACACAATTCCTTGACATCATTCCCTCTTATTTCTTCTTTAATTCCAAAGGGTCTAATGAAGAGATGGCCCTACTCCCCCAAACAATTCACCTTAATGTACTCTTTATCCCTTTCTATATATCTCTTTTCTCTTGTGATGATTAAAAAGGTTTGAGAGACATGGTTTCTCAGTAATTTTATAATTTTATTGATAATGCCAGCATTTTATTAATAAAAAAATGGTCATTTGGCCATCTCTCTTAGACCATAGACCATCACGTCTGTGAGTTCATAACTTATTTACCTTATAAATAATTGGTGTTCCTAAGGGGTGCAAATCTGATTAGTTAAGGTAATAGGAGGTGAGCTATATTAAAAAGAGGGGATGAACATGACATCATGTCACCTTTGAACACACTATCTCTATAACCAGACCTCCCCCCCACCTTGGGCCATCTATTCAAAGAATGTACACTCCACTCAAGCCTGAGCAGAACACAATGGCTACACCCCCAAGGTGAGGTCCTAGTCAAATCTAATTATCAGCAATATCCTTCAAGAGACTGAATTTATAAAATCATGACTTTAGAAGAGAAGAACACTGGATCTCACCAAATTATTGATTATTAATAGTCATTTCTCTCACCCTTCCTCTGTCAAATTCCTTGAAAAACACATCCATACTTGGTTACCTCCACTTTCTCTTTAATCACTCTCAACCCATTTCATTATGACTTTTGACCTCTTCTCTCAATTGAAACTACTTTTTCTGGTGTCATAATGATCCCTTAGTTGCCAAATCTAGGGGTCCTTTTTATCTTTATTCTTTTCAGTCTCTCTGCAGCCTTTAACACTGTTGACCACTCCATTGTCACAACTGTTCTTTCCTGTCTTTGTTTTCATGAAATCACTTTCTATTAGCTGTTCTCCTACATGTCTAACTACACCTTCTCATTCTCTCTAGTCTCTGTCTTCCCTCTCTACACTCTCTCATGGAGGGGGCCATCTCCAGTCACCCTGATCTGTAGCTTGCCACTGTACCCAGATGGGTATGGAGGAGATAGTGAGACTATTGACTTGCACAGCCCTCCCTCACTTAAATCCAATTCACTTGCAAGTCATGACATCACCTTCCTCATGTCATTGTTCTCTTAAAGAATGAAGGACAAACAACATCTCTCATGGTGACGTCAGCTTTTGTTTGTTCAACTACTCTCTCAATGGCAACAAGTCCAAGATCTAGAGATCCAGTCTCAGTCGTTCTGTTTGGCTCCAATACAACACCATAACCAGATTATTACACATTTTGAATGGGATGTCCCATAGATGTCTCAAACTCAGTACGTAATTACCTTCTTCCTACCTCATCCCCTCGTTTTTGTGAATATAAGGACATTAGGAGGCTACTGAATTCAGGTGCTACAAGAGATTTGTGAAACTACTCATTTATCCCTCAGAACAATGGTATGGGAAACACCACTCAACCTGTATTTTCTAAGTTGTCAGAAATGAATTTTTCACAAATTCCTAATGTAGTTACAATAAGAGACAGGACTTAAAAGTGGAGTCATAAATTTAGTTCTAAAGAGGAAAAGTTGTAAGCATTTGAAATCATAATGGACAGAGAAAATTAGCCAGTGGATAAAATGAAATAAGGTTGAAAAAGATATTATGACCTTGGACAGTGCTGGGTCTGGATATCCTAAATCATAGAAAATCACAGACTCCTTAAAGAGGAACAGTTGGAAGTTTGGACTGACAGAATTCATGAAGCATTGATTAAGAAAAAGATAGATTACTGCAAATCTTTAAGCAATTGGCTTTTGAATTTATACAGCCTGAAGGCTATATATCCTGCAGTCATGCAGCAAGAATGGTTGAAAATGATTCTGTCAATGATGAAGCATAAACAGATGAATTTGTCATAAAGAGATCCCATTTCTCCATATTATATTTGATCATCAAGGGGAGATGTCCTATGTCTTTGTGGTATGTATAGGCAGAATACTACTACAGGAAAGAAAAGCAGTAAAATTTCATGAAGCTGGAGAGGTCAGACTACACTAACAAGCATGGATATAATATTCCATTAAGAGCTGAGGGTGCACCTAATTTCTACTGATTAAAAATGGAAACAGCTTGATTATGAACAGTTCTTACAAAGACTGAGATGGTTTGAGAATGAGTCTAGGTTTGCAAGGAGTGTTCTAACTTCGCAAAATACCATCTAAATTCATTCCAAGGCAACTCCTTATACATGTACCATAAGATGTTAAAAAAAAAAAAAACAGTCATCCTTGTTCATTCATTCATACTTAGAGGCAGGAGCTTATGGAAAGCCTACTAAGAAATACAGAAGGAGAAAAAATTAGGAGTTTGAGGTCACAACACTCTAATGCAAAAAGGCCACCAGCTGACTGAAGTCAAGCAATCTAAAATCATTTCCATTACAACTATGGCTTAAAAGACTACCCATACCCATTTTCTAGAGGAAAATTCTAGTTCTAGTGCAATCTAGAGGAGATTTGAATGCTAGTGATTCAAAAGCTAAAGGCCGAGGAAATGGGTTCAGGAAACAAGTAAGGGACCAAGGACAGAGTTAGCCTTGCATCTTGAAATTGCCCAGAGCTAAAATATCTTTTTTTCTGGTTTATCCCTGAATTCTCTTCATAAAGGGACAAAGCCTCCATTCAATTCTCCATATGGCTGCCTAATTAATATTCCTAAAACATAGATCTGATGGCATCATGCCCATGCTCAAACATCTTTACTGGCTCCCTATTATCTCTAACTCCTCTATTTGGATTTGGATATCCATCCTCTGTCTGACAAGATATTATGCATTAGTGGATGAGCCATACTGGGTATTTGTATTTTAAAATATGATCATTCTTACCAAAGGAATAACTCAATTGTGTTTGAATTTTAGGCAGCATTGACAGAATCATAGAGCTGGAAAGGTTCTTAGAGATTATCTAATCCATCTTCATATATGAGGAAACTAAGGCCCAAGTAGATGGCCTGATTTCTTTAACGTCTCACAGGAAGAGAGGCAGTCTCCAGGACCCGATCTCAGTGAACTCCCTGTTATGCACCATAACCTCAATCCATGAAACATAATTTGCTACTGGCTGTATTCATTGTCTCTACTCTGTCCATCTTCTGTCAATATTCAGCACAACAAGACGAGTGACTCCACCCAAAGTTTCCACTATTTAAACCTGATTATTTCTGTGATTGTTCTAGGTAAACATGAAAGAAAGAAAGGTGAAAAAGGATGAAGAAAATATCTGAGGTAAGTAATATTTTGAAAGGGTACAAATCCCCATTTTTCTGCTTGAGTATCAGAAAGTAGGAACACTCTAGTCTGATATCAAGCCCCACCTCCACCCTCCCTCAGCATTGTAGCTCACAGGAAACACTTACTGCTTCTGGAGGGAGAGGGGTTCTGTTTAGTATGCTCTCTGTCAGCACAGGGGTTTGAGAGATATTCAAGGTTAGTAGCAGATGGCACAGTGGGTAGAGTGCTGAACCTGGGGCCAGGAAGACCTGAGTTCAATTATCATCAAAGACACTAACTGTGTGACCTTGGGCAAGTCACTTAACTTCTATTTGCCTTAATTTCCTCAATTCTAAGATGAGGATAGTGCCTTTGGTTGTTGTAAAGATCAAATGAGATAATATTTGTAAAGTACAATAGAAACTGGTGTCATGAGTTAGCAATACAAAGAGTTTTAGAGCTGGTAGGGCTTTATTTGGCAGATAAGGACACCAAAGCTCAGAGAGGGGAAGGGATTCAATAATCGAAGTTACACAGGGTATTAGCAGCAGAACTAGGTCTAGAGCCCAGGCTCACAGCATGGAGGGTTGTTGAAAGGGGCAAGCCTGAGTAGAAAGGGCACCTAAGTGAAAACACTGAGAAGGGGTCAGAGAAGTCAACTCTGAAGGCAAGCTCTCACAGTGAGTGTTCAATTGTTAGATTATTGGCTTCTTAAGTGGAGAAACTGAAAGAGAACCCAGATCATTCTGAAAGCATCGATTTGATTGTGAATAATGGCCTCTCCCTGAAGACTCAGGAGAGGAGAGGCAGTCCCTGAAAGAACCCAAGCTGAGGCTACTCCTGGCAAAGAAAACAGGGACTGGGGGAAGTGCAACAGGGAACAGCATCCTTGAAGACAATGTGCTTGGGACCAAGCTTGGGACAATGCCAAGTGATCAGGATCTGCAGCAAAGGGAGCCAGAGCTGGGGCAGTGAGGAAATGAAAGCACAGGCAGCCCTGATATCTTTGGCCTAGAAGTGTCTACTGAAGGTCTAAGTTCTTAAGAAATCATTCAATGTAACATCCTCTCCTCCCTGGGGCCACATACACTGGTCCTGGTGAGCCAGATTGGCTACTACTGGAAGGTGGACCAGGACACCATGACAAGGGTGAACGATGTCTTTGGAAATAATGTCATGAAGCACCTGATCATCGTTATCACCTAGGAGTGACTCCCTGCAGGATTACATCAAGTTCACAGAAAGCAAGGCCTTGAAAGAGCTGGCTGTACATTTTGGGAGCTGGGTCTGTGCCTTCAATAACCAGGTCAAAGGGAGAGAGCATGAAGAGCAAATGAATCGATATAGTGGAGAGCCTAGTACCAAAAAACAGAGGCATGCACTATGCCAATGAGATGGACAGCCTAGTGGGAGAACTTCAGTGAACCAGCAAGGAGGAGAAACTCAGGAAAACTGGGGAGAAACTGGCTGAGTACAAAGAGCAGACAAAGAGGTACCAGACATCATGGGCAAGAGTCTTCCTGAAACGAGCACGCAGATTTGTGGGACCCAAGGGAATCTGACTCAGTGCTATGGAGATTTAGTATGGTCATTCTTAACTTATTTTTTTCCTTGGGTAAGGGTTTTCATGATGCTTTATAATTATTGGTCTAGGCAACAGCAGCTCTGAATTGCTTTTAGCTTCTATCACTTGGATTAACTATTTAGCGAGGGAACTTTTGTGATTTAAGAATTCTGAGGCCTTGGAGCCTACAAAATTCCCCCCTCTTGCTCGTCTGTCTAAACTCTACATTGCCACTTCTGCTGCTGTATCCTTCAGAAAGTTCCCATTCCACACTAGCCCTCATTTCCCTCTTCTCTCTCACTTTTTTTTCCATACAATCTATATTTGGCTGGCAGTTATTACACATATTGTCTTGTCTTTTCACTTAATAGTTTCATGTTCATGGATTCAGTCTCCACTGAACTGTGAACTCCTGGAGATCAAGTCAAGGACCATGCCTTTCCACCCAGTAGAAGCAGATAGTGGTTTACATTTACACTGGTGTTTGAGATTTTCTTTTACAACAAACTGTCTTAGGGAGTTCAAATATTATTCTGCTCACTTTGTAAATGAGGACTGAGGTTTAGAGCATTTAATTGGTTTACTCCCAGCAGGAATAAGAAATGTTAGGGCAAGGATTCCATCTAAGGCTTCCGATTTTAAATCAAAAGCATTCTTTCTATTTTACCACTCTGTTTCTCCTTCTTCTCTGGGTAAGCTTCAAGCACATGTTGTCTTAATAAAGATGGGTTGGATTGAATTGAAAAGTGGACCTTTTATAAGAGAATGTACGACGATGTAACAAATTAATTCTTGGGCTTCCCATTGAAGTCTATTCAATACAGTTAGCGATTTGGGGCATAAATCCAGAGTTTTTTCTACATGTAATACTATCTTTAATATTTTCTTCCATAGAGAGTATTCCTACTTTTACTGAAACTTTGAAGAAGACAGTGTTTTGAATTTTAAGAGACAGGTTAGCTGCCATTCTATGAGGAGTCATTTGATAAGACCTTTCTCCTTGTCAAGGATGAAGAAAAACTGGTACTTCTCTAGAAAACTGTTTGAACTTTTAATCTTGCAAATGTGCAAAAAAGGATTCCATAAATATGCCAAATACATTTGAGCTGATAGTTGTTCTTTTTGAAGAGGACCGAAATAACATCACTATGTTAGAGTCAAGTTACAGTGTGTCCTACTGTGGCTGATAAGACCATATGAGGTCAGAATGCTCTAACACAGGTCAAGGACAAATAGCCCATGTGAACATTTGGGGTGGATTCTCTAAATTTGTGCATGTTGCATTTCTTTTGAGCTACTTTAATTTTGCTTTTCTCATAGAACACAGCACCTTCTCTGATGAGGGCATGTTATACTGGGCAGTCCTGTGCAAGTGTCTTGCATGTCACGCAATCAATTCAAAAGCACTTAAGAGACACCTTGAGAGTGTCTTGGTATCACTTTGTCTGATCACCATGGGAGTGTGTGCCCTATGTGAGTTCTCCATCCAGTCTTTTTGGCCAATGTACATTTGGCATTCAAACAATGTGGCTAGCCCATTGCAGTTAGGCTCTCTGCAACAGAATTTGAATGCTTGGCAGTTTAGTTCAGGTATGGACCTCAGTGACTGGTATCTGCCACCTGCCAGGTGATCTTCAGTATCTTCCTAAGACAATTTAAATGGAAGCAATTCAGTTTCCTGGAACGGTACTGATATACTGTCCAAATTTCACAGACATACAACAATGAGGTCAGCACACGGCTCTGTAGACCTTCACTTTGGTAGTCAGTCTAATGACTCTTCTTTCTCACACTTTGCTTTGGAGCCAAACATAGAGCTAGCTTGGGCAATGCATGCATCAACCTCATTATAAATGTGTACATCCCTGGAAAGTACGCTATCAAGATAAGTGAACTTATCCATACTATTGAAAACTTGTCTATTTGTTGTAACTGTTGGTTCCATATATGGATGGTGTTGTACTGACTGATGGAGCAATTGTGTTTTCTTGGTGTTTTTAGGCCAAAATTAGCACAGGCAGCAGAGAATTGATCCGTGCTTTGTCAAATCTCAGTATCAGAGGCTGCATTGAGTACACAACCATCTGCAAGCAAAAAATCAGGCACTGACATTTCCTCCACTTTGGTCTTGGCTTGTAGTCTTTTCAAGTTGAAGAATTTACCCTCAGTGTGATAGCTGACCTTGATGCCATGTTCATCTTCATTGAAAGCATTTGACAACATGGCTGAAAACATCATGTTAAAAAGCATGGAAGCAAGCACACAGGCTTGTTTTACTCCAATGGTGACTGAGAAAGCTCACGAGCATTATCCATTATCCAGAACCTGGGCAAGCATGCCATCATGAAATTGACACACAATACTGATAAATTTCTCTGGGCAACAAAATTTTGAATTATTTTCCATAAACCTTCACAACCTACAGTATCAAAGTCCTTGATCAGATCCACAAATGTTGTGTACAGACCTCTGTTCTGCTCCTAGCATTTTTCCTAGTGTTGTTAGGCAGCAGATACATATTGACCATTCCTTGGCCCTTTCTGAAGCTACACTAGTTCTTAAGTAAATGGCTATCTTCCAGGTGAAAAATCAGTCTGTTAAACAGGACTCTGGAAAGAAAATTGCCAGAAATAATTAAGAGAAAGGAATTCCCTCCCCCTGTGGTTCTCACAGAATAATCTATTTCCTTTACCTTTATAGAGATAGACAGTGGAAGCATCCTTGAACTCCAAAAGTATAGCCTCCTCTTGCTATATGACCTGGAAAATGTCAGTCAGTTCTCAGATGAGCAATAAACCTCTTACCTTATAAATCTCAGCAGGAATAGAATCAGCACCAGGTGCTTTGTGACACAAAATGAGTCTAATGACATTTAAAACCTCTCCTTCAGTTGGAACTTTAGCTAGGGAGAGATTGCCTTCACCCCAGGTAAACAGTCAATGACTTTGGTGTTGATTGATGATGGTCTGTCAAGAACATTATGAAAGTAAGTGTTCAGTTCATCTCTCTAGGATCATGTGTTTATCATTAATCATTGTGGCCCCATTAGCGCTGAATAGTTGAGATGCACCATAGATCTTTGATCCATAAATAGCCTTCAGGGTATCATAAAAGTACTTAAGGTTGTTATTATTGGCATAAAACTGAATTTCATCTGCCTTTTTACTGAGCCAAAAATCCTACATCTCTCTAAGCTTCACTTGTACTTTACTTTTGATGGAATTAAATTCTGCCTTCTTAGAGATGGATGGACTATCCTGCTGGAGAACCCTGTGGAGTTTTTGTTTTTCATTTAGCAGCTTCTGAATTTCCCCATTATTTTCATCAAACCAGTCTTGATGTTTCTGAGTGTTCTGACCCAGATGAGTAAAAGCAGTGCTGTACACCAAATCTCTGAAAACTTCCTACTCCCTTTCTGCTCCACTGTTACAACTGTGTGTTGGCTCACCTTTCCCTCCAAGTTAGCAACAAACTGTTGCCATTCAAAGAAGCGTTATAATCTCTTCACGTTAAATCTTCTGATAGTCGTTTTACTTTGAAGTTGCTGCTTTTGTTGAATGTGAATATTTAACTTGGAGAGGATAAGTCTAGGATCAATCCAACACTCTGCACCACACATTGCCTTTGTCACTCTCACATCCTTTCTGTCTCTTTTCCTTACAATCACACGGTCTATTAAATGCCAATGTTTGCTGTAAGGGTGCATCTGAGAAGTTTTATTGCATTTGGGTAAATGGAAGACAGTGTGGGTGATGTTGGTCCTGAGGTGCACAAGTGTCAGTAGTAAGTGATCATTGCTATTGCTGTTTCCAACTCCATTCCTCCCTAGGACTCCCTGCCATATCTTGTAGTCTAAGCCTACTCTAGTATTGAAGTCACCCAAAATTATAAGCTTGTTCTTTTTTGGCACATTGATGATACAGTTCTCCAGGTCTTCATAAAATTTTTCTTTGACCTCATCACTGTTCATCATGGTGGGAGTATAGGTATTGATGTTAGTGGTGTGGCATTTTCCTGTAAATTGCTTTGTCATGAGCCTGTCTTCATCCCTCTTCCATAGGCATACAAGTTTGTTGACTAGATTAGTTTGATTGTGAAACCTACACCAGCTTCACAGTATCCCCTTTCACTGCATCCATTCTACAGAAATGTGTATCTAGTTCTGACTTCAGCAACCTGGCTTTCATTTGTCAGTCTTGATTCACTCAAGGCTGCTATTTGGATGGGATACCTGCTGAATTCTCTCACAACAAGAGCTGTTAATTTTTCAGATCTACAGAATTTTTGTCTTGTCTATAAGTGTGTGCAGGACCCACATCAGGGGCCCAGAGACTGAGGCTGCAATGAGGCTTCATGGGGCTCGGCCCAAAGGAGGACCTCATGTTAGTTATTATGGCTCAGAAAGTGGAGAGGGAGAGCCCTACTACTATTGAAATCAATACTGTCTTCCTAGTCAGACAGGTCTATGACCAGCATCCTCTTCAGCTCCTCACTCTCATTGCTCATATTCAATCTCATTTTTACCTTCACAACATCTTTTCTACATATCCCTTCTCTCCATTCATTAAGTCACCATCCTACTTCAGAACCTCACCAATTCTCACCTAGACTATTACATTAATTGGTCTTTGTGACTTAAGTCTGTTGTCACTTGAATCCATCCTCCACCCAACTACTAAAGTGATTTTTATAAAATTTAACTCTACATCACTCCCCTAATCAATAAACTCTGTTGCCTCTGAGATAAAATATAAAATCCTCCATTTGATATTAAAAGCTTTTCATATTTTCACCCCTTCTTATCTTTGCTTTGTGCTTTATTTCTAGCATTCACTGATACAGCAACACTGATCTATGTACTGTTCCTCAAAGATGACACTCTTATTTCCTATCTCCATGCCTTTGCCCTGGCTATCCTCCATGCCCGAAATGCTTTCCCTCTTCACCTCTTAGCTTCTTAACTAAGCTCTGCCTCTTAGCTTGTCTGATTTCCTTCAAGATTAAACTCAAATCCCAGATTCTGCAGGAGGCCTTTCCTGATTTCCCCAGTTGTTAGTGCCATACTCTCTTAGATTATCTTCTGTCTAGTTTGTATGTACCTTGTAAAGTGTCTAGTTATTCAAAAATTGTCTCCACCATTAGGATGTGAGCTCTTTATGAATAGAGATTGGGTTATTATTGTTGGTTTTTTGTCTTTCTTTGTATCCCCAGCATTTAGTGTAGTGCTAGTACATAATAAACTCTTAAATAAATGCTTGCTGACTGACTGATTGACTGTTGATCCACAGATCCACTTCACCCTCATACAGCATAATCTTATGATTTGTTTTTTTATAATTTTGCTGCTAACTCATTCTAATTTTTAAGCTATCTGTTTTGGGTAGTCTTATGCCTCTTGTGCTAAGCTGCTAATTCTCTTTCCAAGTCTTCCCAACAGATTTCTCTTCTTTTCCAATCTTTTCCTCTGGGGCTCCTATTTCATTTACAATATGATTTTCTTGACACACTAGAGTTCATCAATGTTCTTCATAAAATGTGACATCTAGAACTGAAAGAATATTCCAGATATGATCTGACCAGGATAAAATAGCACCATCCCCTACTTTGCACAGCACATTATTCCTCTTTTCAGTCTAAGGACATATTACCATTTTATTTTGGCTGCCACCACAGGTGTCACTAAGGTGGGGAGATAAAAGTTAGAAGGTATTCTCAATACTTGCTAACTTTTAGTAGATAGAAACAAGTGAGCTTAACATTTAATTAACAATTATAATTAATTTTCCATTTTAGGAAAATTATCCGATGAAGTTCCTCCTTTCCCAATTACTGTAGCCTAGTTGAACTTCTGACTTGGCTATACCCTATTTCTACACTGCACTAGCTTTCTACCTATCTACATTGTCACTTTGGACAATTCACACTTTTCCTGATCATCAAAGATATTTTATTTTGTATCTTTGAAATTTCATTCTTCACAACTTCTTGTTCCTTTTTGGATGATTTCTCCCATAGATCTACAGGCCATGAGATCCAGTGTATCATTTCTCAGAACCCTTTGGAATGTGCTGTCCTAAAAATATAGGATGGATGTCAGACCAAATGGGTTTTTGTCTTGTCTATTACAAATCTAACCTGAAATAGTCTCTTTCTCCTAACGCATTCTTTCACCCAAGCAACACATTTTTTTTCTTATTGATAAAAATCAGATCTAGCCTAGAATTGCTCCTGCTTATTTCTTCGGTGATAGATATGAAGTCTAATTTGCCTCCATGCATGATGATGTATGGTTCCCCTTGCTTTTTAAACATAATTGTAGACATTGGAGGCCTTTATTTTTCTGCTGATTCTTTCCTTGGGCTTTGCCTTCTGTGAATTTCTGAGCATCTCTGTTGCTATCCCTCTTTCTCTATTGTAGTTATTATTTATAGTATATAGCTTAGTAATTATATGCAGGCAGGTTTTCCCCCCAGCTCCTCTTCTTTTTATCTTGAAACCCTTTTATTAGTAAAACTATAGGCAAATAGCATTCTTCCTAGCTGTTGTTTGCCATACTCTGCCACAAGTCAAGAGCCTCCTTTTCATATATTTTATAGACAAAATTCCAATCCCATTTTCAGACACCATCTTCTTAACTAGCTTTTCACTTTCAGAATCTACCTGTCTCTGATGGCCAATAATGAGAAAAACACTTTCTATGTCCCTTAAGTTTTTCAGTTTTTTCTTCAAAACATTGTGATAATCTCCATTATTTTCTAGCTATTTTCTATCAGTATCACTTATGCCTAATCACAAGCATAGCTAGAAGTCAATGACTTCGATAAATATTGGGATGTCATCTGTCTTATCCTGGCAAGACAGCAGACCTCTCCTATTATTATTGTCAGGTCAACAAGTACTTTCCCAAAATGATATCACTGACCTTTACCACTTGTTTCTTCTTCACTGACCTGTGATTAGATGATCTCTCAAAATTACAACCCATAGTGGCGCATAATCATCTGTGGGAGGACTAACGATTACTTTTACCTCAGGGGTCCAGCTGCCTCCTCATCCTTAACAGTCTCATCTCTGTTTCTTAACTCTAATAGTTCAGTCATTTTTCTCCTTATCCTCAATGAAACAACAGCAGTAATACTTCAAGTATTTTCTTCACAGGTTGGTGTGAAAATCAAATGAGATGGTGAATGCAAAGCTAGTCATAAACCTTTATATGTTAAATGAATGTTGAGTGTTTTTTAATTTTTGTTTATTTTGTTTTTAATTTATGGGATAAAACAAGTATTTCCATGACAGTAGAATAGAAAAAATGATTGCACATGAAAAGGCAAATCTATTATGTATAACTGGTTCCTGCTTTTAAATACATAGTAAAGTTATCATGTAAATTTCTTTCTTCTTACCTCCCCTCCCTTCTATCCTAGAGATAGCCACCATTACACTCAAATTATATACATATATGTATATTTATTTACGTATATGCATATACTTGTATATAAATATATGTATGTATGCATATATATACATATATATGTGTATATGTCACCTCTTTCACATCTTCTCTAGTTTTCTCATTCAGAAAAGACCAGTTTTTACCAACTGTAACAAAATAATGAATTCTTATACCAAAATGATAGTCTTTATACTTGTCAAATACAAGATTATTTTATTTATTTGCTGCTGTAAACTGTATATCTACTCTTTTCCATGGATCTACCCTTCTATTTCTTAACTAGTATGAGATAGATTTGATAATTACTGCCTTATAATACGGTTTAATATCTGATAATGCTATAATATAGTTTAAGGGACTTGACATTCTGGGTAAAGCAGTTGGTTTTCTAAGACAAACTAAGAAGACCCCAGGAAAGATCTGACTTGAGTGAAGTGTAAACACCCCTAGGCCAACTCTACCATATCAACAGATAACAAGCCCTGGGGGGAGCTGGGATTGGGAGACAGCCTCAACCTTAGAAGCTTTCATCTCAGCAACTGCGTGGGGGGATCTGGTTGCTGAGCAGAAGACTGAAGGACCTTCAGCTGCTGAGGGACAACAAGCACAGCTGTGCTGATCAGACACATCGTGGGCTTGGCTGCCACTGCCAGGGAGAAGGAACTAGCACAGTGCAGTAGCAGAAGGGTGGGGCCCCTGCTGGCTATGGGCACTTGTAGGACAGCAGAGTGCCTGGTTTTAGTTCCTGGCAAAAGAAGACAACTATAGTTTACAGCCACAGGAGGGATTGCAAGAAGTAAGGTCATTTGCAGGAAAGCATGACCAGGGTCTCTATCACTGGATTAGGAGTGGAAAGGAAGGCACAAGGTTGGGTTTTGGGACAGACCTCAGAAATAACAGTAAGAAGGACCTGAGGCTTGGAGCATTATTCCCCATACCTCAGGACTAGAATTTGATCACACTACTAGCAGCTAAAAAACAACCAAAAATAAATAAAAATGAGCAAGCAAAGGAGAAAGCAAAGAAAGAACCATAGATAACTACTATGGGGACAGAGAAGATGAGGGTTCATATTCAGAGGAAGATAATGGAGCTTAAAAAGCCACTCCTTCTTCAGTGAGAAATATCAAATCATCACAAGCACACACAAAATTTCTTAGAAGACCTTTAAAAAAGACTTTTAAAAAAACAAGTATAGTTTCATATCATCTGCAAAAGGAGGTAGTTTTATCACCTTGTTCCCTGTTCTGATTTCTTCTATTTCTTTTTCTTCTCTTATTGCTATTTTAGGATTTCCAGTACAATATTGAATAATATTGATAACAATAGGCATCTTTGTTTCATATTTGATCTTACTGGGAAGGCACCCTGTTCATTCCCATTACAAATAATGCTTGCTGATGGTTTTTAGATAAGTGCTTTTTATCAACTTAAGGAAAAAATCCATTTATACCAATGCTTTCAAGTTTATTAATAGAAATTAGTGTTGTATTTTATCAAATGTTTTCTGACTCTATTGATATAATTATGTTATTTTTAACTTTTATTATTGATGTAATCAATTACATTAGAAGTTCTCCTTATGTTAATCCATCCTTGCATTCCTGGTATAAATCCCAATTGGTTATAATGTATAATCCTTGTAATATATTGTTGTAATCCTTTAGGTGATATTTTATTTAGGACTTTTGCATCTATATTCATTAATGAAATTGTTCTATAATTTTCTTTCTCTGTTTTTACTCTTCCTAGTTAAGATATTTTCATATTTGTTTCATAAAAGGAGTTTGTTAAGATCTCTTCTTTGCCTATTATTTCAAATAATTTTATTTAATATTGGAATTAGTTGATCTTTAAATGTTTGATAGAGTTCACTTGTAAATCCTAGTGCTTTTTTCTCAGGAAGCTCATTTATGGCCTGTTCAATTTCTTTTTCTAGAATAGGTCCATTTAGATATTCTATTTCCTCTTCTTAAGGCTTTTTTTTGGGAGGGAGAGGAAAGGGGACAGGATAGGGCACAGGACAGGGGAGGGGAGGGCAGAGCAGGGGAGGGGAGGGCAGGAGAGGAGAGGAAAGAAGGCAGTAAAACCCATATCAACTGGGCAACTTTTGGCCATCCAAATTTAGCTTCCTTTGGAGAGGAGAAGGAAGGGGATGGAGAGGCAGACAGGAGAGGAGGAGGTGAAGTACCCGGCTAGCATTCAGCCAGCTGCATCTACTCACATCTAAAACCTGCTACACTCTGAAACTAGGATTCCAAGGGGTCCCTTCCAAGGACTCCTGGACCCCCGAGCTTTAGAGTGATTATCAATAGTAACTGTTGCTGTTTCCTACCCAGCCTGATGTCTTTCTTTTTCTTGACTTCATTAAAGGGGCCGTGCCCTGGCTACTTCTTTAACAGGTCTATTCAATGAATGGGCGTTGCCTCACCCTAAGTGAGTACCTGCAAAGACCTTAGCCTAAAGGGCCCAAGGTCTCCCAGTGCATACTGGGCCATCTCCAGTCATCCTGAGGAATATCAGGTCACTGGATTCAGATGGCTCTGGAGAAGAAGTGAGGCTGATGACCTGCACAGCCCTCAAAACAAAGTCAAGTGCAAGTCCTGTCATCGTTTCTCTGATGGCATGGTCTTCTTGGGCAACGAAGGATGAACATGACACAATTTCCTCTTCTGCTAATCTGGGCAATTTATATCTTTGTAAATATTCTTTCATCTCATTTAAATTGTATTGACATATAATATAAATGTATTAGTATATATTTGTATATATAGTATATTTGGACAAAATAACTGCTTACAATTCCTTTAATTTCATCTTCATTAGTGGTATATTTGCCCTTTAATTTTTGAAACTACTAATTTTTCTTCTTTTTTAAATCAATTAACCAATGGTTTATCTATTTTTATTTGTTTTTCCTATGATCAATTCTTAGTTTGTTAATTCAATAGGCTTTTTACATTCAATTCTATTCATCTCACCTTTAATTTTTAGGATTTCCAATTTAGTTTTTAATTGGGGATTTTTAGTTTGTTCTTTTTCTAGTTTTTTTCTAATTATATAACTAATTCATTGGTCTGATCTTTTGCTATTTTGCCAATGTAAGCATTTAGAGACATAAATTGCCTTCTGATTGCTGCTTTTTCTGTGTCCCATAGGTTTTGATATGATGTTTCATTGTCATTCTCTTTAATGAAATTATTGACGGTTTCTATGATTTGTTCTTTAACCCACTCATTCTTTAAGAGTAGGTTGTGTAATCTCCAATTAGTTTTCAATCTATGATTCTGTGTTCCCTTATGAAATATATTTTTATTGCATTGTGATCTGAAAATGATGCTTTTTAATATTGCTGCTTTTAAGTATAAAATTTTGTGTACTAATATATGGTGAGTCTTTGCAAAGATACCATGAACTGCTGAGGAAAAGCACCAAGGACTTCAGGGAAAAAGTGTGTGTGTGTGTGTGTGTGTGTGTGTGTGTGTGTGTGTGTGTGTGTGTGTGTGTGTATTCACTCTTTTCACCTTCTATATCCACAGTTACATCTTCAGGACTAGACTATGAAAATTCATGCCCAGAAAGATAACACTAAGACTTTACCAGATTCTCTACCAGCAAAGCAATGATTTTTATTTCTTTTCAATTGAATCTAATAACAAAGGCAGAGAGGAAGTTGAGCCATTTGAGCAGCTTTTCACTGACAATTGGAATGGTTTTCTGATTGATCTTCAGTTAATGAGCAAAGTGCTTTATGTGGGGCCCTCAAATCACCCAACACATGTAAATTAATCTTTCAAACGAAATCTTTCTCTGTTGAACATTTGAAGTCAAAACTTATTTCTTGGAGCATACTGGTCTAATTCATACTGAAAAAATTCATGTAGCTAGTTCTTTTATCAAAACAAACAGTGAAATAATTTTATAACATAGATGCCAACAGGATCTGTAATATTTAATTAATGTTTCTAACACAAGCATTTGCTGTATATAGGTCTTAGGCTAGGTTCTACGTATTAGGAAAGATGTAAGTATTAATCCCTGTTCTCATGGAGTATATAATCACAGAGAGTGATAAGATAAGATTAGATAGATAGATAGATAGATAGATAGATAGATAGATAGACAGATAAATAGAGAGACAGATACACACAGATATCCATACTGTATGATACAGCATATTAAGTACATGAGAGAAATACAAATAAAAAGAGCAATGTAAGATCTGAGGAGTAAAAGAGCTAGGGAAGATGTGGAGGAGAAGACATTAGAGGGTAATCTTGAAGGATGGTTAGCAATTCAAGCATTGGATAAGATGGAGGAAGATATTGTAGGACTGGGGAGCAAGCAAATGAAGGCACAGAGGTGCGATGATACAGGACATGAATACAGGAGAGCAAAGAGTCTAATGTGTCTAGAACTGAGAGTATATGAAAGAAGGGTAGTATAAAATAAGATTGGGAAGGGAGAGGGATACCAGATTTCAGAGTCACTAAAAGTCAAAAGAATTAGTGTCTAAACATTTGTTGCAGTAAGGATTTCTTTGCTATATGGGTTGCATTAGCTGATTTTTACTGTCCCTTCCAACTCTCACATTTCACAATGTTGTGAGTTACTGAAAGGTTTTGAGAAAAGGCACATGATCACATCTGTACACTTTCTACCTGTGTGACCTTCAGAAAGCCAGTCAGTTAATGAACTAAGTACCCACTCTATACTGTGCTAAAAGCTGGGTGAACAAAGAAAGGCAAAAGGCAGTCTCCATTCTCAAGAAGCCCACAGTCTTATGGGGGAGACAATATGCAAACAACTATGCACAAACAAGGTATATACAGGATAAATCATCAAGAGAGGGAAGGCACTAGAATTTAAGGGGACCAGGAAAGGCTTCCTGTAGAAGGAAAGAGTTTAGCTTGGACTTGATGGAAGCCAGCAAAGGGAGAAGGCAGGTATGAGTATGGAGAGCATTCCAAGCATGGGTAAGAGCCAGTGTATATTACCAGAGATGGGCACTGAAGGAACAGCAAGGAGAATAATGGTACTAAATCATAGAGTACATGAGAGGAAGGGGTGGGATATAACATGTAAGAAGACTGGAAAAGAAGGGGCAAGTTATGATGAGTTTTAAATGCCAACAGATTTTACATTTGATCTTAGAGGTGATTGGGAGCCTCCAGCAAAGTTGATCAAGTAGGGGTAGAAGGGATGACATGGTCATACATGTGCTTTAAGAAGTGCTCTTTGACAATATTGAGTGGAGGATGAATTGTAGTAGGGAGAGATTCATGGAAGATCACTTAGGGCCTCAGTTTCCCTAACCACAAAATGAGAAGGATTGGTCTAGATGACTTAGAAAGTCCTTTCCATCTCTAAATCTATGATTCAATGATCTATGACCATTGCAATAGCCTATGTAGATGATATCAGGCTTTGGGAAGAAAGCAGGGGACAGATGGGAGAGACATTTTAGAGGTCAGATTGACAGTTCAGGCTTGGAGAGTTCAGGTAAATGAGAAGTGGAAAGTAAGAGAATATGACCAAGTTTCAAATATCAGGAACCGGATACATTTAGGTAGAGAAAAGTAAGGGTACATCTTGGGCAAAAGCTTGTGTGTAGTTTTGGTTTCATTTTGAATTTTCATTACTGACAAGACATGAAGGTAGAAATCTGCCATGGACAATAGGTAATGTAGGTCTAGAACTCCAGAGAGATTAAGCTAGAGATCCAGATGGAAGAGTTATCTACAAAGAGAGGATTGATAAGACCATAAGGGTGGGTGGCATGGTCGAGGCAGGGGATATAGAGAAAGAATAGCATAAAGATCATCATATATGACCAGAGTAGCTCACAGCTTCTCTTCAAATACACCACTAACACTATCAGATATCAGAACTATCAGTTGAATTTCCTAAATCTTATGAAAAGAAGTGAGAAAACTATTGACTTCTTTTAGATGTCTCTTTGCCAAATATTTTCCAGAAAGCTAGGAGTTGAGAGTCATATAGGTTTTCAAAAATTAGGGAAACCCATCTAGAAAAAATTCCATGACAGTGACACTGAGAAGGACCTCTTGCAATAGTTACTATTAGGAGCCACCTTAGAAAACTACTCAGGCTTTTTGAGAAGTCAATATGACAACTGTAATGATAAGAAAAGCCAAGGCAAAGATCAAAAGACATACACAGATTATTTGGTTGGAAGAAACCCATCTTTGGATCCTCAAAAATGCCCAGACAATACAGTTAGCATCAGCCTCTCTTAGGTCTGATGTCTGCTTTTGCAAATGGAATTTCATTGTTTGTAGAAAGTTTTGGTAACTTTCTTTAGACCCTCCTTTGTTAAATCTCTGGAAGATCTCAGCATCAAAGTAAAGTGCATTGCTGTAATATCTGCCTTCATTCTCTTCCTCCATCCTCTGAATCAGAAGCATCAGCTGTGTCACCTGGGCCTTCTGTTCCTCTCCAGTGGCTCGGTTGTTGAAGGCACAGAATCTCCTGCCACACTCTCGGATCCCCCACTGTAGGTCTTTGTTATTGGTATTTATTACATAATCCTCTAGAGATCCCCCTAAATCTTCTTTACGGGTGAAAAGTATAACTAGGTGCCTCATGGCTTCTACTCCAAAGATTTTCTTCACCTTCCTCATTGCCTCCTTATCCCTTGCAGTGTAGCGTCCAACCTGAGTCACTAAGACTAATGCATGGGGACCTGGGGAGGAGAGAAGGTAACACTGTCCAATTTCCTCATACATCTCTTCAGTCCAGGCACTTGGCTCACAGAAGGCAGGAGTATCAATCACCAATATTCTTCTCCCATTCCACAACCCAGTTTCCATCTGACACTTCTTAGTCACTGCCTGGGAGTCTAGCTTGGACTCAAATACTTTCTGCCCAAGGATAGTATTTCCTGTTGCACTTCTCCCAGCTCCTGTTTTCCCCACCAGGATGATCCTCAGTGGCTCAGTGTTTTGATGGAAGTCATGGCCTTCTGCAAGAGAAAGTATTTCTCAGTAATGACACATCCCAACAAGTCCCATCAGATCCCATCAAATTTCTTTGGTTGATACTATCCCCTATAGTTGCTATCTTAAAGTACAAGCATTGGAGACTAAGAGACAAGAGTATCTTCAGATTTCTCTCTTTATGTTGGATAGCCTAGTAATTTGACAAGTAGATATATTACTAAATACTTTTGGAGGAGGTAAGGTATAACAATCAATCAACATTGTACTTTTGTGTCCCCTTTTCTGAGTGGCCTTTCTCTCCCATTCTCCAAGAATCAGGACACATGGTAAGTAATGAATGAGGAAATGAAAAGAATGGATAAAAGGATTGTCAAAGTGTTTCTAGAGACCTCACTGGACCAGCATTCTAGTCATTGCCTCTCCATTCAAGGGAGCCTACCTGGGATTTTCCTCCTAAGCATTATCCCATGGCATGACTCCCTTTCATCATTTTTTTTCCCTGTCCTAGGTCTTATCTTTTCAGGGCCTTGCTCTCTATTTTCTGTGGTGATGATTGGGTACCTAAGAGATTAACATTTGCATATTCTACTCAACAAATACAAAGCAGTATTATATACATGGTCCAGTGCTGGATACAGTTTAATAAGTATCCAGCCCTCAGTGGTGACTCTAATCTAGCAGAGAATATGTGAACACTAATAATTATATCAAACAGAACATGATGCCTCACAAGATATTACCAGCAAAGTGCTATGAGAGCTCAGAGACGGTACACATGATTGCTACCTTGGGTCAGAGAAGACTTTATTAAAGAAGAGTCACATTTGAATCTTACCTTAGAGGATGGGGAGGATTTTACCCCTTTAGGGACATTTACATTTTGATGAGTATCCTTGCTGTAGCTCAAAGGAATAAATTTCAAGCATTCTGGCAGGCCAGTGATATATGTATGGACAGATGGAAACTTTCTTCTGAGGCTGTCAGACTGTAACACGCAGGGAATCACCTTCTCTGCCTATATGTCCAGCCCTACCATATTTCTGTGATGGCAGCTGATCATTCACAAGGGAGAAGATGATGCACACCCCAGTTCCACTGTTTCTGTGCCTCTCAGGAGGACACTGGGAGTAACACATTAATGATGCTGTCTCCTTACCCACATCAATATCTCCATCTTTCTTCATCTTCTGCTTTCCTTTCTAGAAAAAAAAAGTGGGGGAAGAATAAAAGGTACTCATTATGCAACATATTAGAGCTAGAAAGAATCTTTGAAATCCCCTGATCCAGTTCATTCACTTAATACAGAAGGAATTGTGGCCTTCAGTTTGGGAGTAATTATTCCAACAGAGAAACTCTCACAGGTGAAAAATACAGAGGTTGATTTTCAGGGTGAATTAGGCAGAGAAGCTCAGAGGACACAATTCAGTATCACTTTTGTTCTCAATCAGTAACCCAGTAGGAAAACTGTTTAATTGAAACTTTTGCTTATCTTTCCCCCCCCCCACCCCTCCCCCAGAGAAGCTGTGAACCTCAGAAGACAGCTCACCCATGGTCAGTTCTTTTCATAGCAGGGGAAAGAGCCAGTCAACAAGAATTTTTAAAGTGACTAATACAGATTGGACTGAGATAGGAGATGAAAGTAGATTAACAGGCAACCCAGTATCTCCTCTGGATGTAGAAAAGAGGTTTTCACAGTTGGGTTTCTTTAGATCATTTGAAGTGTTAAGAATTCCCAGAATACAGTTTAAGTAAAATATATTCCCCCAACATAAAAGGAATGATTTTTGGATCTATGGGGATTGGGCTGTAAGGGAATGTAGGTGAAGATGGTGAAACTACCCAAGACAGTGATGCTTACTGGCCAGGGTCCAGCATAGGGATATATGTGGGGGCTGATGATGATGCTGAAAGTGAAGCAAGGAGAATGAAAGAGGGATGTCTAATACAAACTTTTATGACTCCACAATTTTCTCAAGAATAAGCCCTAGTAAGTAGAGAGCTGGGCTTAGGAGAAGGCAAAATAGACAACTGCCTTGCATGGGACAAGGGGCAGGACTGCTGATAGAGAAGAGCCTCATTATAATTTTTTAAAATAAATTCATGCATTTTTGTGACAGAAAATTCCATTCTCTCTGGCATTAGGCTTTTATACTGTGATATGCCAAGGTGTATGTTTTACCATGAAGATTCAAAGTATGTAGAGAATTAGCAATCCACAAAGACCATTGTTTTCATAACTTGCCTTGAGAGCATAGATGACTTTTTGCAATTTCTTTGAGAATTTGCCTCAACCTTTCAAGCATGTCCCATACCTCTTACTTGTCCACGTTAAGGATGTGAGACATTTATGAGCCATGGATTTACTGACCAGACTTTCAAGAATACCCAGGGGTACACTGTTAGTATTTACCTGCAGAGTTTGTCCAAGGGATTGGTAGTCGGCCATTTCTTCTAAGAGCGGGAACCGTAAACCAGTGTTCTCTGAAAATCAAACACAAGCAGGAAGAACATCAAAAAAGAAAACAAAATTCTTGAATCAGAACTATATTACCCCATTTTACTAGTATCTCCTGGGCATTCTCTTTAAAGACATCTCTGTTTCTCCATCTCCACTGTCAACATTTCAGCACAGGTCCGCATCACCTCATAGCTGGTACCTTCATGGTGCTGCTAGCCAAATGAAGGCTTATCACTGTCCTAGGGAGTACAAGATTGAATAATAGACTGTCTGACCCACAGATCAGTAGTTTCAGTCAGTTTGGAACTATCTCTCAAATAAAGTGGACAGTTCACTTTGGTTTTTTGATCATCTCTTACCACTCGCTTCCAAAGAGAATTTTCTCGCATATCCTTCCACAAGTTAAAAAAAAAGCAACACTCAATCTTCTACTCCAATTCTAGTTCCTAGCATCATGATAATTTTGAATAAGCCCAAAACCACTATGACATTCGTAAAGTCCTTTGTGTCCTTCAATCCCATCGTTATCTTCTAGCAAATAGAACTTTTCAATGGTATGGTTTGGAAAGTATTGAAATCTCTGTCACTGAAAGTGGCCAGCTAGAGGTTGAACAACAATCTATGAGGTGGGTTACAGAAGTGATTCCTACATTTTACAGGATAAGGTGAACTCAATACTTTCCAACTCTAAGATCTGGTAATTATCATTTGATGCTATCTGTTCATTATAAAATCAAGAAAAAGTAATTACCTCTTTGACTTTATGTGAGAGAAAGAAGAATTAAGGCTCCCCATGTCCCATGTTCCTCTACTGACCTAACATGGTATCTAAAATCTTTGTTTTTGGAGCCCTTTCTTTAAGATGTCATCAGTTGATCCTTGTTAAAAATAAGAGTAGGGAAAGTTCCTTAAAAAGTATAATATGCTGATGGACTGCTGGGTCTCATTATGGATGGGTGATGCTGCCAACAATAGATGACAGTGGCATGTGCCCTGAGCTTGGAGTCAGAAAGCTGAGGTTTCCATCTCAACTCTGCTACTTCTTACCTCTGCAGGCTTTGGCAATTCACTTTATCTCCCTGGTGCCCAGTTTCCTCATCTGTAAAACAAGGGGATTGGATGATATGTTCTCTATGGGTTTCTTCCATGTCTAAAGCTTGTGCTCAGCTAAGATCATTGACATTCACAGCTCCATCCTAATGTCCATTAAGAGAGCTACCAAAAAAGTACAAGAAAAGGGATGTTTCTTTATCATAAATATGAAAATAGGTACTAGAGGACACTGCCCCACGAGGCCCCAGTCGCTAGAGCTTGAACATGATTCCCTACCTGGTTTCACCCAATTTATGGATCTTTGGGGAGACTTCCTCTGGCCTTGAGTAAATAAGGGGCTAGGGCCGTGTGGTGATGAAGTCTGAGGAATTGGAAGGACTAATAACTGTGCAGAGGTTGAGGCTGAACTGAGCAGTCTCACACAGGGCCCTTCATGAACTTCTCTTTTCCCAGCCACTTCTGAGCAAAGAGGAGCTACCATAGGTCTCCAAATGGGGAAAGGGAAGCTGCCTTGGTCCCTCAGTCCTCACCCAGATGCCATATATCCCTGAGGGTGTGAGAAGTATTACTTTTATGTTTCTTTTTCTCTGATTTTCAATGTATTAGTATTCTAAGAGGAGACCAGAGAGACCAGGAAATTCATCAAGCCCTCTGAGGTTTCAACTATCATTACAGTCTAGAGTCAGCAATAATTGAGTCCAGTAAAGAACCATGGCACCCAATAGGTAACCAGATCAACCCAGTGTAGCAATGGAATGACAAGGCACTTAAGACAATGAGCCCTGCAAGGAGCTGGCCTCAGCTAAATGCAGGAGTGATTCATTCATCAGCTGTGTCATACTCCAAATTGCACTTGGTGAGGACCATTTGGAAGGAGAACAGGCCTCTCAGAACCAGGGGCACCCCTAGGCCACAGGTGTTCCTTATGCAGCTGCCTCTGTACCTGTGCTTCAAGTTTGAGCCTAGTATTCCCAGGGACCAAGTATGTGCAGAGGGGAGTGAGCTCCTGGGTTGGGGAGGGGGAGGGATACTTTTGTCATTTCAGGTCTTGCTATACCTTCTTGGTAAATATCCTTTGCAAAAACCTAGCTGATATTATCTGGTTAACTGATATGAGGGTGAGTGAGGCACCCCAAATTGGAGCTCATAAGTGACAGTTCTTCAATTCTTCAGGATTAGTCTGGAATCCTGAGATGAGAGAAGTTGTGAACTTCCCCCTGAGGACCCAGCCTGTTAGATTCAGCAGAAAGTGAGAGAGAGATGCCAGATACATGGAGTTACACAAGCAAAAAGTAGAAATTGCTATGTGATTGCCATCCGTGGCTTCCCCCATCCTCCTCACCTTCCTTCTTTGGTAACTGAAATAACTTTCAGTTTCCTAGGTTCCTGACTGTGCTGAAAGGATGTTGTCAGTGGGATTAACAGCTTAAGTCACAGTTCAGTTTTAAACATTTATAATTCTACCTCTGTTCCAGAAGGGTCTTCTCTCTACAGTGGGCTAACCAGTGGATATCTGCCTTGTTTATTCTAATTCCTCTCTCTCTCTCTCTCTCTCTCTCTCTCTCTCTCTCTCTCTCTCTCTCTCTCTCTCTCTCTGTCTGTCTTTGTCTCTGTCTCTGTCTCTCTCTCTCTGTCTTTCTCTGTCTCTGTCTCTGTCTCTCTCTGTCTCTCTCTCTCTCACACACACATACACACATACACACATACACACACACACACACACACACACACACAGTACATTTCATTGTCTTCTTGGCTTGGTCAAACTTTTTCTCAGCCATGCACAGTAATAGTAACAAAACAATTAACTATCATTTGTGAAGTCCTCTATGCATTTCAAAGTACACTCACATCCATTCTCCTTTGATCCTCACAGATTCCTTGGAGTAGGCAGGTAATCCCCAATTGACAGATGAGAAACTGAGGGAAAAAGACCAGCAACTGTCCAAGTTGAGAGAGAGAGGGAGAGGTAGCAGCTGGGACCAGAGTCCAGGTTTCTAGACTCTTGATGAGATCCTAAAAACAAGCTGATTCCTCTTTACTCAGGAACAGGAACAGCTGCTTCTTTGCAGACAGTCTGAGGTCAGACCTTGCCTCCCCAGCAGTCAAGTCTCTACAATGCTATCTGTTCAGCAGAACAAGACAGCAATGAGAACAGAGCAACCTCTGAAATGGCTCAATGACATAAAGTGGGTGGGGAGGAAAGCCTGAAATGCTAACCAGGAAATGCTTGCTCTCCCAGTATCTCAGCTGGACTGCATTAAGGAGAAGTTCCCTGAGGCTTTCATTTCCAGAGAGAGGGGATAAAAGAAATGAGAGTTTTATAAAAACACTCCCTCCTCTCCAAGTTAAAAACTCAGTAAGGTCTTCAGTCAGGAAAGGGGGAAATCAGAACCTCAGAGGGGCCCAGCAATGCCTGCCACCGTAACAAAGCACCCCTATTTCCTGTTGAATGATTATTGTTTAAATGACCTTTGGAAAGATAAGAGCTAGCTATGTCTAGGGAAGGTATAGGAGGGGTCACTGGGACTTCATTTCCAGGGTGTTGTCTTGAAGGTTGAGAAGTCATTCTGTGAAATAGGGCTCATCTCAAGAAACTTATGAAGTCGGGGGAGGAGCCAAGATGGCGGAGTAGAAAGACGCACATACATATACCTCCGAACCCACAACCCACAGAACGGCTAGAGGGGACCAACTCATGGTGAATTCTGCACCCAGAGGCCACGGAGTATTGGAGCGAGGGAGATTTCTGTTCCGGAGAGACCTGCAAACCTCTCGCAGGGGGTCCTTCGCGCTGCAGACTGGGCACCGGGACTGGGAGCTGAGTGCAGCCCTGCAGCGGCCGCGACACTGTGGGGAGGGGATCCGAGCGGGCTACGGGGACCGGATCTCCAGCGGCCACGCGGGTCCCTCCACCCACAGAGGGACCTGCAAACCTCTCACAAAGGGTCCGTCCCACTGCAGACACGGAGCCCAGCCCAGACCTGCGGCGGCTGCGGCTCCAAGAGGTACAGATCCGAGTAGGCTTCAGGGACGGGATCTCCAGTGGCGGCACGGGCCCCACCACCCACAGGGGATGGGGGTCGGTGAGAGAGTCTCTTTGGCGGGTCAAGAGGGGAGTGGGGTGCCCCCATGGCTCGCCCCCCCCCCCAGGAGATAGAAGCTGAGAGGCCGTTGCAGACAGGGGCTCCCCAAGCGGGCGGGAGCCTGGATCCATTGTTGAAGGTCTGTACATAAACCCCCTGAGGGAACTGAGCCTGAGAGGCGGCCCTGCCCCAACCTGACCATCTGAACTTAATTCTCACACTGAATAGCAGCCCTGCCCCCACCAAAAGCCCTAAGGCAGGAAGCAGCATTTGAATCTCAGTCCCCAAACACTGGCTGGGAGGACCAGGAGGCGAGGTGGGTGTGAGGAGAATATTCAGAGGTCAAGTCACTGGCTGGGGAGAATGCCCAGAAAAGGGAAAAGAAATAAAACTATTGATGGCTACTTCCTTGGAGAACAGACATTTCCTCCCTTCCTTTCTGATGAGGAAGAACAATGCTTACCATCAGACAAAGACACAGAAATCAAGGATTCTGTGTCCCAGCCCACCCAATGGGCTCAGGCCATGGAAGAGCTCAAAAAGAATTTTGAAAATCAAGTTAGAGAGGTGGAGGAAAAACTGGGAAGAGAAATGAGAGGGATGAAAGAGAAGCATGAAAAGCAGATCAGCTCCCTGCTAAAGGAGAACCAAAAAAATGTTGAAGAAATTAACACCTTGAAAACTAGCCTAACTCAATTGGTAAAAGAGGTTCAAAAAGCCAATGAGGAGAAGAATGCTTTCAAAAGCAGAATTAGCCAAATGGAAAAGGAGATTCAAAAGCTCACTGAAGAAAATAGTTCTTTCAAAACTAGAATGGCACAGATGGATGCTAAGGACTTTATGAGAAAGACAGATATCACAGAACATAGCGAGAAGATTGGAAAAATGGAAGATAATGTGAAATATCTTATTGGAAAAACAACTGACCTGGAAAATAGATTCAGGAGAGACAATGTAAAAATTCTGGGACTACCTGAAAACCATGATCAAAAGAAGAGCCTAGACATCATCTTCCATGAAATTATCGAGGAAAACTGCCCTGAGATTCTAGAACCAGAGGGCAAAATAAATATTCAAGGAATCCACAGAACACTGCATGAAAGAGATCTAAAAAGAGAAACTCCTAGGAACATTGTGGCCAAATTCCAGAATTCCCAGGTGAAAGAGAAAATATTGCAAGCAGCTAGAAAGAAACAATTCAAGTATTGTGGAAATACAATCAGGATAACACAAGATCTAGCAGCCTCTACATTAAGGGATCGAAGGGAATGGAATAGGATATTCCAGAAGTCAAAGGAACTAGGACTAAAACCAAGAATCACCTACCCAGCAAAACTGAGCATAATACTTCAGGAGAAAAAAATGGTCTTTCAATGAAATTGAGGATTTTCAGGTTTTCTTGATGAAAAGACCAGAGCTGAAAAGAAAATTTGACTTTCAAACACAAGAATGAAGAGAAGCATGAAAAGGTGAACAGCAAAGAGAAGTCATAAGGGACTTACTAAAGTTGAACTGTTTACATTCCTACATGGAAAGACAATATTTGTAACTCTCGAAACATTTCAGTATCTGGGTACTGGGTGGGAGTACACACACACACATGCACACATGCACACATACATAGAGACAGAGTGCACAGAGTGAATTGAAGAGGATGGGATCATATCTCAAAAAAAAAATGAAATCAAGCAGTGAGAGAGAAATATTGGGAGGAGAAAGGGAGAAATGGAATGGGGCAAATTATCTCTCATAAAAGAGGCAAGCAAAAGACTTATTAGTGGAGGGATAAAGAGGGGAGGCAAGAGAAAATCATGAGGTCTACTCTCATCACATTCCACTAAAGGAAAGAACAAAATGCACACTCATTTTGATAGGAAAACCTATCTCACAATACAGGAGAATGGGGGACAAGGGAACAAGCAGGGTGGGGGGGAGGATAGAGGGGAGGGCATGGGGAGGAGAATGCAATCCGAGGTCGACACTCATGGGGAGGGAAAGGATCATAAGAGAATAGAAGTAATGGGGGACAGGATAGGATGGAGGGAAATATAGTTAGTCCTATACAACACAACTATTATGGAAATCATTTGCAAAACTACACAGATTTGGCCTATATTGAATTGCTTGTCCTCCAGAGGGAAGGGGTGGAGAGGGAGGGAGCTAAAGAAGTTGGAACTCAAAGTGTTAGGATCAACTGTAATGTTCTTACCACTAGGAAATAAGAAATACAGGTTAAGGGGTAAAGAAAGCTATCTGGCCCTACGGGACAAAAGAGAAGACGGAGACAAGGGCAGAAAAGGAGGATAGAAGAGAGAGCAGATTGGTCACAGGGGCAATTAGAATGCTTGGGTTTGGGGGGGGGGAGGGGACAAAAGGGGAGAAAATTTGTAACCCAAAACTTTGTGAAAATAAATTGTTAAAAGTTAAATAAAATAAAAACAAAAAGAAACTTATGAAGTCAAAGAAGTTTGTCTTTGATAGGGCCCAAATCTCCACTCCAAATGGCCCTGCTTCTCTCTCTACTACTATCATATATTCCTTTTCCTGAGAACCTTGCTCCCAGTTAGCTAATTCAACAACATCTATCAAGCCTCTCCTACATTTAAGTCACCTGGAGAGGCACTGGGAATGTAAAGATTGCCCCCTTCCCCTACACCTGAGAGAAGGAGAGAGGAGAAAGGGAGAGAGGAAAAGGAAGGGAGAAAGGGAAAGAGAAAAGAGACAGAGAGAGAGACGCAGAGACACAGAGAGGAAGGGAGGAAAGAAGAGAACTTGCCCTGGAAGAGTTTACATTCTAGTGCAAGCAAAAGAATTAAAGGTAGGCAGATGGTGCAACTAGTAAAAACACTGGACCCAAAGTTCACACCTGATGTGAATTCTCACCTCAGATATTTGTGAGATGTGTGACCTTGGGCAAGTTATTAACCTCTCTCAGTCTTTGTTTCCTCATCTAAAATTGGGGGTAATAATTCATCATCAGTATCATCATCATCATCATTGTAATATATGCATCAAACATTTGCCACAAGAATTTATTATAAAGATTTTTCCAAAAATTAATGCCCTTGTTTCTTATTGTATGGGTTTTATTTGGGTAAAAGCTTTTAAATTTTCTATAATTAACATTGCCTATTTTGTTGTTTTGTGATTTCTTCTATCCTTTGATGCTCACATATTTTCCCTATCTATATCATGAAAGAAATAACCTTCTTGTGTCTTCCCATTTTTGTGGCATTTTTTTTTTAATATTTAGATTTTTATACAAGAGTTGTTGGGGGTGGAGCCAAGAAGGCAGAGTAAACTGAGCTTTTCTGCTGAGCTCTTCCTACCCAACGTTCTAAACATTTTTTTTAATATCTCAAATCAATAGGATTTGAATTATCCTGAATAGGATAATCCTTTTTAACAAGGTCACAACAGTTATGTGCTGTTTTGGTTTGGATGTTCTCGTGGTTTCTCCCATTCATTTTAATTCTTCTATTCAACATGACTAATATGAAAAGGTGTTTAATGAGAATGTATGTGTAGAACCCATATAAGATTGCATGCTGCCTCAGGGTGAGGGAGGGGAAGAAAATTTAAAACTTATACAAGTGATTGTTGAAAACTGATAACAAATAAATTAATTTTTTTTAAAAAAAGGTCACAACATCTCATTTTTCCAGCCCGGGACAGCTTAGAAGGATAGAAAAGAGAGGTCTGCAGATGTTGGGGTAGGAGCTGGCTGGGAGCACCAGAGAAGGAAGCAGCACTTGCTGTGAGGCCTGGATATGGTGGCAGTAGCAGCAGTAGCAGCACCAAAATCACTTAAGGTGTAAGGACATTAATGGGACTAAACACCTGATCAGGAAGATATTATAGGGCACCCCTGTGCTCACACTACTCAGGTACCAGTTGTAGCTCCAGGGTGGAGAAGAGCAGTCACAAGTGAGTGAGGCACTACCAGAGTGAAGATGAGAAGGATAGAGACCAGAACTCTCCCAGTATTTGAGCACCTTGGAAGGACTGAAGATCTAGCCAAAAAAGCTCAAGCTAACCATCTCTCCAAGAGGTGAGCCCAACTCTAAAATAAAGTCAAAAGTCAAAAAAATAGGCTGGGAAAATGAGCAAATAAGAAAAAAAGACCCTGACCATTAAAATCTTCTGTAGTACTAAGGAAGTTCAGAGAAGGCAATGACTTGAAAATATCTGCAAGCAAAGCCTCAAGAGAAAAAAAAATTGCAGATTGGACACAAGCCTAACAAGAATTCCTAGGAGTGCTAAAGAAAGAAATAAAAAATAAAAAATTATTTTAAGAATCAAATAAGAACAGAAAAGGAAAACTTCAGGAAAGAAATGAGAACAATGTGAAAGCATTTTAAAGAAAATTAACAATTTGGTAAAGGATGCATAAAACCTAACTGAAGAAAATAGCTCTTTCAAAATTAGAATTGGTTGAGTGATAACTAATGACTCCATGAGTCATGGAGAAATAACAAAACAAAGTCAAAATACTGAAAAAGAAATCTGAAATAGTTCATTAAAAAAAAACTGTCTTGGAAAGCAGATCAAGGGAAGATAATTCAAGAATTATTGGACTGTATGAAAAACATGATTAAAAAAAAGAGCCTAGACACTATATGTCAAGAAATTATACAGGAAATCTGCTCAGGTAGAAGCAGAGGACAAAGTAGAAATTAAAATAATTCACTGATGATCTCCTGACAGAGATCCCCAAATTAAAACTTTCAGAAATACTATTCCCAAATTCCAGAGCTCCTATGTCAAAGAGAAAGATATGCTCAATTAAAATAAGGAGATAGTCAGAGGAAAATCATGATCTCAGATAAAGCAAAAGCAAAAATATACCTAATTGAAAGAGATATTCCAAGACACTACATTTTGCTAAAAAGGTATCACAGACCATGAAAAAATAGCAATATTGAATACACACACACACACACACACACACACACACACACACACACACACACACCAAACAGCAGAGCATCCAAATTCTTAAAGGAAAAGTTAAATTAGTTTTAGAATAAAATAGACACTAAAATTTTACTAGTAGAGTTCCTCACTTTGCCCCCTTCTAAGACTTAGATAAAACCGAACAAAATAAACCAAAAAGAAGTTCAGGAGATGAATGGATGGGGTGGGGAGTTGGTAGTTGTTTTTTTAAGTTAGATATGATAGATCTCTGGTGAATATTGAATGAGAATAGAAAGGGGCATGCTTTTCCTCAGTTATACATGGCACTATCACAAAATTAGCTATTTATTAGGGCAGGAAAACCTCACAAACAAATACAAAAAAGCCCAGAAACATTAGATACACCCTTTTCAGACCACAATGCAATAAAAATGACATTCAATAAAGGGTCTTTTTAGTAAAGATTAATAATCGATTAGAGTCTTAATAACAATCCTAAAGAATGAGTGTGTCAAATAGCAAATAGAGGGAAATAATTTCATTAAAAATAATGACAATTTCAGACAAAATTTGTGCAATGTAGCCAAAATAATATTTGGGAGGGAATTTATATACCTAAATGTTTACATCAATTAAAAAAGAGAGCAAATCAACAAATCAGGCATACAAATAAATAGAAAAAAGAAACTAAAAATCCCCAAAATTCAAGACCCAATTAAAATTTCTAAAATCCCAAGGTAGAAATTAATAAAAATTTGAATTTAAAAAGCCTTTGAATAAATAAAACTAGGATCTGGTTCTGTTTTTTAAAAAATAATAAAATAAACTGTTGGCTAACTTCATAATTAAAAAAAGAAATCCAAATTACCAGTAGCAAAAATGAAAAGGGTGAATGCACCACCAAATAAGATGAAACTAAAAGAAAGTGAACAAGCCGTAAATCAACTTCCTAAGAAAAAATCCCATTACAAGCAAATTCTAACAAACATTTAAAGAATAATTAATTTTAGTATTACATAAATAGTTTATAAAAAAAAATAGGTAATGAAGGCATCCTAATAAATTCCTTCCATAACACAAGTATGCTTTTGGCACCTAAACCAAGAAAAGCAAAAAAATATGAAAGAAAACTATAAACCAATTTCATTAGTGAATATGGATACAAAATTTCAAAATTAAAACTAGTAAGGAAATTATAGCAACGTACCACAAAGAAATATCACTATGACCTAAATGGATTTTTACCAGGAAGGCTGAGTTCATTCAACATTAGGAGAACTATAAGCAACATGGACCATATCAATAATGAAAACAACAAAAAGTATATGATTATCTCAATAGATGTATAAAAGGCTTTGACAAGCTGCAATACCCCTTCCTCTTTAAGACATGTGAAAGAATAAGACCAAATGGAACTTTTCTTTTTATAAGTTAAATTTTAAAAATTTAACGTTCTTCTTTAATTTGGAGTTCCAAAATTTTTCTTGTCCTCCATTCCCTCTCCTGCCATTGAGAAGGAAAGTATTATGATGCCCTTTATACATGCGAAGTCATGCAAAACATTTCCATATTAGTTGTGTTACCAAAAAATAAAAGAAAAAGAGAAAAAAAGATTTAAATCTGTGGCCAGAGTTCATCATTTCCCTCTCACAAAGAGAATAATATTTTTCAATGTCAGCACTTTGTAACTATCTTGAATCATTTTATTTGATCCGAGTAGCTAAGTCTTTCACAGTTGATTATTGTTAGCATAGTGCTGTTTCTACGTAACATGCTCTCCTGGTTCTGCTCACTTCACTTTCCATCAGTTTATGTAAGTCTTCCCAAGTTTTTCTGAAACTGTCCTTTTTGTCATTTCTTATAGCACAATAGTATCCCATCACAATCATTTACCACACCTTGTTCAGCCATTTTCTGATTGAAAGGTGTCCCTTTAATTTCCAATTTTTCATTTTCACAAAAATTGCTGCTATAAATATTTCGTACATGTAGGTCCTTTTCCTTTTTCTTTGAACTCTTTGAGATACACACCCAGTAGAAGTAGTGCTAAATCACAGGGTATGCACAGCTTTATATCCCTTTAGACATTGTTCAATGGAGCTTTTCTTAAAATAATTAACAGTATTTATCTAAAATCAAGAGCAAGCATTATCTGTAATGGGGATATATTAGAAGCCTTGCCATTAGGATATGGGGTTAAGCAAAGATGTCCATTTTGATTTTGTTATTCAATATTGCATGAGAAATATTTTGCACCTCAATTCTGAGGAGTAACTTAACAGCAAAGTCCTGAGTTCTTTGGACAAAATGCATGATTCAAGATCTGCCCTAGAACCCCAACCCCACAGTTCTCCAGCTCTATAAAATCACTGCTCCCTCCCTGAACAATGTGACTGTACCTGAGCAGGAAAGCCACTCTCCCTGTTGAACTCAATAAACCTTTCATGGATTTAAATGTTCTGGTCCAGTTATTTGGTTATTCCAGTCTTCCCACAACTTTGGTAACATTACAGGATATAAAATAAGTCCATATAAACTATCAGCATTTCCATATATTAACAACAAACAAGCAGCAAAAGAGAAATTCTATTTTAAATAACTGCAGACAGAATAAAATGTTTGAGAGTCTATCTGCCAAGACACATAGGAACTATATGAACATGATTACAGAACACTTCACACAGATCTTAATAATTGAAAAAATATTAATTTCTTATGGATAGCCTGAATCAATGTAATGAATATTATAATGCTGCCTAAATTAGTGTACTTCTTCACTGCCATACCAAACTACCAAAGAAATATTTTGTAGAGCTAGACAAACAGTAACAATTTTCATCTGGAGGAACCAAACGTTAAGAATATCAAAGGAATCAATGGGAACATGAAGGAAGGCAGACTAGCAGTACCAGATTTCAAACTATATGGTAAAGATAATCATCAAAACAATCACGTTCCAGATAATAAGTAGAGTGGTTAATCAGTGGAATAGATTAGGTACATAATTAATCTAATGTTTGATAAACCCTAAGATCCAAGCTATTGGGGCTAGAACTCACTAGTTAACAAAAACTGCTGAGAAAACTGGAAAGCAGTCTGGCAGGAGCTAAGCATAGAACAACATGTCACCAACATATACCAACAAAAGCTCAAAATGGGTGCATGATTAGACATAAAGAGTAATACTATATGCAAATTAGGGGAGCATAGAAAAAAATCTCCTTGTCAGAAATATGCATAAAAGAAGAATTCATGACCAAACAATAGAAAGAGGGGATCATGGGAAGTAAAATGGATAATTTGGGCTACATTAAATTTTAAAAGGTTTTACACAAATAAAACCAATGCAGCCAAATTAGAAAGAAAACAAGGAACTGGGGAAATGTTTTTAGATTTAGTTTCTCTGATAAAGGTATCATTTCTCAAATACATAAAGAGCTGAAATAATTTTTTAAAAATGAGATCCATTCCCCAAATGATAAATGGTCAAAGGATATGAGCAGGCAGCTTTCAAAAGAAGAAATTAAAGCTATCAATAGACAAAATGCTTTAAATCATTAATAATGAGAGAAATGTATACTAAAACAACCCTAAAGTACCACCATATACCTATCAGATTTGCTAAGATGGTGGAAAAGAAAGTGACAAATGCTAGAAGTGCAAAAATAGGTACACTAATACATCATTGATGGAGTTGTGAACTGGTCCAACCATTCTGGAGAACAATTTGAAACCGTGTTCCAAGGACTATAAAGCTGTGCAAACCTTTTGACCTAGCAATATTACTACTAGGTATGTACCCCCAAAGAGATCAAAGAAAAAAATAAAGTAACTTATATGTACAAACAAATTATTATAGCAGTTCTTTTGTGATGGGAAGGAAGTGGAAATGGAGGGAATACCTATCAAGTGGCAAATGGAACAAATTATGTTGTATGATTATGATGGGATACTATTGTGTTGTAACAAATGATGAAGAGGATGGTTTCAGAAAATTCTCAGGGAAAACTTACATGGGCTAATATAAATTGAAATGAATATAAGTAGGAAAACATTGTACATCATAACAGCAATATTCTACTGATTATCGACTGTGAAGGTCTTAGCTACTCTGATCAATACTATGATCCACAACTCCAAAAGATGCATGAAGAAAAATTCTATTCACATCCACAGAAAAAGATTACTGAGGAACTCTGGGTGAAAATTGAAGTATATTTTCTTTCACTTTATTTTTCTTGTTTTTTCCTCCACAACATGACTAATGTGGAAATGTGTTTTGCGTGATGTCACATGTATAACGGGTGTCATGTTTCTATCTTCTCTGTGAGTGATGGATGTGGTGAAGGGATGGAGACAATTTGAAACTAAAAATAAAAATAAATCAAATAAATTTAAAAATAGATTTTTGGGGTGAAATATGTAATGCTGGTCTAAATCTTTTTCAGCAAAAACTTTCCAGTTTTCCTAAGAGTTCTTTTCAAGTAAAGAATCCCAATAATTTCTATTCCTGACTTAATCTGACATTACTGCTGTGTGTGTTAATCTCTATGTATTGCTTATCTAATCTATTTCAGTGGTTAACTTTTCCACTTTTTATCAAGGACCAGATACTTTTGATAAATACTATTATTTGGTATAGTCTGAAATCTGGTAGAACCAATATGAGTTAATTCCCCACATATTTATGATATCCCTTGATATCCTGACCTTTTATTGACCTATGTGAATTTTACTGTTATCTTGTCTGATTCTAAAACATATCCCTTTGGTTATCTTGTTGACATAGAACTATATCTATTGTTTTATTATTGCCTCCATCTTTGTTATACTGGCATGGCCTAGTCATGAGCATTGAATATTTTTGAAAATTATTCATATCCTTTTGTTTTCTACAAAAGTGTTTTATAGTTGCTAGATGCATTTATATAAATCTTATGTGCACTAGTTGTCACAGAAATTTTGTGGAATTTTTCTTCCTTTACAGGGTTTTATTGGTAATAATGTTTATTGGCTTGTGATGTTTACTGATTTATTTTATATCCTGCTACTTTACTGAAGCAATCAATACTTTGATTAACTTTCTCTGGAGTTCTCTAAATAAACCATTTTTCCTCCTTTTTGCCTATCCTAATTCTTTCAATCCATTTTTCTTATTTGACTACAATAATGTAATGTATAAAGTGCTGGCCTCAAGGCCAAGACAACCTGGCTTCAAGTCCTGTCTCTAGCACACGGTGGCTGAGTAACCCTGAGCAAATCATTTAACCTTTAAGCGTTCTATCTTAAGACTACAACTTGTAGAGAGAATGCTGATTTGTATTGTTAGAGGGATTTCCTCATCCAAGAATTCTCCATACCAAGCTGATGCTGCTTCCCATGGTCTGAAATCCTCCCTCCTGTTGCTGCTTAACCATGCCTTTGTCATCTATTGAATCTCTACCTGAAGCCATTGTTCATGGCCTTTACCACTGTCCCCTCCTGAAACATTGCCCTCCTACGGTTGTCATCTGCTGGAGCTCTCCATCTGCTGCTGTCATTTGCTGAAGATACATCCTGTTTTTACTCTCTACCTTCACAGCTGTCTTCTTGTGCTTCTCCACTGCACTGCTATTGCCTTCCACCACATCCCCTCCGTTCTGCCCTCTCCTGGATTCTTAAGTACCACTCACTGAATTTTAGCCCTATTCATGACCCTCAAGAAGGTACCAGGCAAAGGTACTGGAAAGATACATGTTGGTGGATTCTGTCAAAAGTTCTTCTCGCTTATCTTATCACAAAGTGCAAGGGATTGTGTTCATAGGTAATGAATTCCCTATTCCTAGAGGTCTTGGAATTTCTAGGCAGGAGAGTTTGGATTAGTCCTTTAGACAACTGAGATTCTACAATTTGGTGAGGCCAGCTAATTTCTGTCTAGAAGCAGCCGATAGCACAGTAGTTAGAGTGCTGAGCCTAGAATTAGGGAGACTTGAGTTCAAATCAAGTCTCAGATACTTAATAGCTGTGTGAACCGAGTCACGTCATTTCACCTTTGTTCACATTTCTTCAATGGCAAAATGAGGATAATAACACCTTCAACCTACCATAGTTGTTGTGAGGATCCAATGCGATAATATTTGTAAAGCATTTAGCACAGTACCTGGCACATAATAGGTGTTATATAAATGCTTATTCTCTTCTCCCTTCAGATTCCTGTGGCTCCATGTTATCTCTAGGATTAAATATAAAATCATCACCATCATCAATAAATAAACATTAGGCACCTTCTTTGTGCCAGGCACTGTGCTAAGTGCGGAAATTGTCTTTGGTATTTAAACCCCTTCACAACCTGACTCCATCTAAGGTAAAATTGCTATGAAAAGAGAAATGACAAGACAGGAAATGATTGAATATGAAACGTGAGGGAGAAGGAACTGTGGAAACTTCATGGCAAGTGACGATGTTTGGTTCATGGCCTCAAGGTCAGTAGGAACTGGGTGAGATATGGCCTAGAGTATCCAGATAAGAAGGAGATAGTTTCTTTTCTTTTCTTTGGAGCACTGGATTTGGGGTCAGAGGACTTGAGTTCAAATTCTACCTCTGTAATTTTCCATCTACATTACCTTAAGCCAATCATGTCATCTCACTGAGCCTGTTTCCTCACCCCTAAAATTAGGGCATTGGACTGGATCATTTCTAAGGTCACTCCAAGTGCCATAGCATTATTCTTAATACCTAAGGTATCTTGTTTTTCCCTCCAGGCAAAGTTAATTATGGGTGAGGCAATCACCACAAAAACCAAATTCCTTCCTGTAAACTCTGGAGAATGGAAAGAGAAACTAACTGCAGAGGATGGAGGACGTGGAAGGCACCAAGAAGCACAGGAAGTCCCTAGAAATTATCTCAGTCAAGCAGTGCTTTTGAGAAGTCCAGAACACCTAATACAAAGAACAAATGAAAGACAGACAGAGATAGAGAAGATCACAGAAGATACCGTGGACAATTATGGTAACAGAATAAAAAGTGTTTGCTCAAGGATCTATTTCCAGTGAAGAGAAGGTTAGAAGGGAAAGTTAACTAGAAGAAAATATTTGCAATTTCTGTGATAAAGACTTCATTTTCAAGGTAGATGAGGAAATGATTTGAATTTCTGCGGCTCAGAGACGTAGTAAAGGTGAATCTTGGTTCAGGTCTCCTAGTCAATAAGGCAAAATTCACAATACAAGAACATTTGGAAACACAATAATAACATACACAATATATGTATTTAAAATATGAAACAAAATTTTGCCAGTCAAAAGACATCAATTCAAGTTGAATGCATTTCCAAATTATCTTACACAGAAAATCACTGTATACACTGTTATCACTCTTGTCATTCTGTACTGATTGTGTTCAAAACCTGAAGAGAGTAATTTTCATCCAACTAGTCTTCTAACAAAAACTATTTTTGGAGTTTCTAAACATATTGCCTGAATTTCCAATATTGTCTTTTCCAATTTTTTTCAGTGACTTTGCTTTTAGATCAAATAAACAATCACATAGTGTTACAAAAACAGTATGCAAGTAGACTCCCCTCGTCCAACTCATTTTTTTCCTAGCTGGCAGTACAGGAATATTACAAAGTGACTGACGTGGTACTCCCATTCCTAGATGAACATAAGCACTGATGCGTTTTTAATAGGTTCAATAGCGTCTAAATTGATAGCATATTGAGGCATACATGGGGGAAGTCCAGCTTCCACGGGGGAGGATCTGCACAGATGGCTGACTTCATAAATTGGGTTCCATCTCCACAGAGCAGCAGGAAAGTTTCATAACAAGGAAGACAAATCAGACGCTAGGGACCCCCAAAACTTGTTGGATGAGCCTAATCACTTTCTTTTTCATTCTAACCTAACCCCTCCCAGATCTCAGTGAATAATGGCCTAAGGTCTTAAAGTTTACATAACAGGTCCCTTCCACACAATGAGATGGAAGAGTTAGGCTTTAACAAAAAGGAGTAAAAACACATCACAGGTCCAACACCTACTTTAAACAGGGTGATTAAAGCACACATTTCACTTTTCTCTGAGATATCAATTGGCCTTTCAGACTTTGACACCAGGAAGCCCCGAATGCAGCACTGGAGCTCTGAGAAAGTTCCCCCCCATCCCTTCCCGCCCCCCCTCCACCTCCCATCCCCACCACCCTCCCACCTCCGTGTCCACCAAGGAAACTGAGAGTATCCTATGAATAGTAATTTCAAGTAAGGACTCCTTAACTGTGCCACGTAGCCTTACACATTCCCAAAAAACACCTCTAATTTTCAACATGCTCCATCTCCCAGTCATTGCAAATACTCATCATTAGCATCCAAAACAGGGTACAGACTTTGCTGTTCCTGGGGATTGTGGACTCCAAGGTTAAGGTGAGGATGGGGGTCCACGTGACAACTGATTCTTCACAGACTGGGGGACAGGGAGAGGCTTTAGATAAATTGAAGAGGCCCCATCCCAGTCACATTTCCTGAAGTCCCTCTTAAAGTGCCCCTCCTTTTTACAGAAAAAACATACTGGCCCTAGTCCTTGTGTCAAATCTCCTTCTTGGGTCCTTAATCCCTTCTTCTCTTTCTTCCTGCATTGCACCCGTTCATGGTGGCTGCCAAAATTTTACCTCCTTATCCTTCTTTCTTCTCCTTCATAAGTTCCTTCTCCTTTCACCCTTAAAACACATATGACACAATTTCCTCGAGTTCACTAATAGTGTTCTCATTCCAACTAGAGCAGAATTTATTAAAGTAATTGTGTCTGCTGCCATAAATGTCTCCTGGTGAAAAGGGGACTTGCACAATCCTCTTCTTACTCCCTACAAAAGTAATTCTTAAGAGTGCCAAGGTCTTTGGTTCTGAGAAACCTGCATTATATGGGAGTAGTGCAGAATTTCAAGCTTGCACCTCTACTGGACATAGTAATGAGGGATAGTCTTGGTTTGAAAGTTTGAAAGTTCCACCTAGCAGTACCAGTAATCCATTTGCCTAGTCTCTGGTTCTGGTTGTTAGCATGTGCACTGACAGTAATCAAAGGTCCTGTATTTATCTAGCCAAATCTTTTCCCCACAATTATCTAAGCACCAAGTTGAGACCAAGCTGAGCTTTACTCCTCAAATTTTAGACATTCTCAGTTGAACTGAAAGTTTTCCCTTGTCCCAAGCTTTTAATAGTTTACCTAATGGAGAGTCAACAGGAAGCTTACTCTGTCCTGATCCCATAATGATATCGGTACCCTTTGATCATTATGTCCCTTGGCAACCTAACATCAGGTCAAAATTAGTTACTTATCACTGCCTTCTCCTTTTCATGGCAACAGTCCCATACATTTGTATACAATGAAAGAGAACAGGTTGTGGTTTTGACTCACTACAGGTTTCCCCTTATCTTTCCTGAGTTTGGAGAGTTTAATTCTCTGACCTCTTAAACACTTGACAACTGACTGACCACTGACTGGGCTCCCTAAGAGACAAAGGTCTGTGTGCTGGCTGCAGAATCAAACAGTGGCTCACCCCAGTGACAGTGATGTGGGCAAATGGTTCTGCCACAGTTTTGCCAGATTGTTAAAGGCATTTTGATTCAGGTCTCAGCCTGGTCAATAAGGCAAACAGGAAATAAGGGAGAAGGTAATTTATTAGTGCTCAAGACAACATGCAGTAGGGTACAACCAATCCTGATTTACAAATCATACAACGATTTTACAGACATCAGTAAACAGCCTGCATATAGGGTCAAAAAACTGCTAATTGGTACAAATATGATGATTCAGGCAGACAATTCAATAAAGTATACTGTTGAGGGCGAAGGTGGAGTGCAGGTAAAGCGCAGGCCAGAGTTTCTCTGAAACCTGCTTTATAATCTGTGCTCACAAACATCTGTTATGGCTCTTCACGACCTCTTGCTTTGTTGTATCCATGGAGACCCAGAGAACGTCCAGAGTACAAGGACCTTGAGTGAAGAGACAGGAGTTCCTTAAGATATCTACCCTGGGAATGGGATGTCTAAAAAGTAAACTAAAAGTTTTCTCATGGGAATCACCTTGCTTGCTTGCTTGCTTGCTTGCTTGCTTGCTTGCTTGCTTATAAGGGTCTATATAAATCCCTGGCCTCAGTTAATAAATGGGAATTGTTCTTTACTATCCCTGCCTGACCCGTTGTTCTTTTCTTTGTCACCGCTTCACTGAACTACCTGGGGACTCTGGCCATCCCCCCGCAATGTACCAAGACCCATAGTGGCCTACTGCGTGCTCAAGTGACCTAGGATGCTCAAATCAGCTGTGCAGTATATTCTCTAAAAGGAAGCCAAATCAATATTAATCATTTTGTTAGTGGAACTAAAGTCATAGGAAAGGAAGCCCAATTCATTTTAATTATACTCAAAAAAAATTATTAAGCACATACTCTTTGCAATGCAATGTACATGGTGTCCCAAAAGTTTTGAGGGAGTTTTGAGCTTTTAATAGCTACAAAAGCTTAAAACTGCCCTAAGATTTTGGAACACCCTGTATAATGCAATGGGATGCAAAGAAGAAACAAGACACAGTCATGCCCTGGAGCAACTTACAATCTAGTAAATGGGGAAGATAATAAAAATAGGCAAATATGTTTTAATTAGAATTATTGCAAAGGGGGAAAGGGATAACCTTTTTCAAAATAGTAGCTGCTCCTCTGCTGCAATCAATTAGCAAATATTCTTTAAGCAGTAATAAGCTTTAATAAAGAGGAGGTACAGGAACAAAAAAAAAGCTTACATTCTAGCCAGAGACAGGTACATGTATAAGTATATACAAAATAGATAGTAGGTGTCAAATTAAATACTGGTTAATTGGAAAAGTCGTGAACAGCAAAGAGCCTTGGGAAAGACGTCATGTAGAAGGCAATGTTTGAGCCATCTTGATGGAAAGGAAGACCTCTGAGAGAGGGATGTAAGGAGGGAATGCGTTGCAAGTATGGGGAACAATCAGCCCAGATGAGACCTATGAGAAAGAATACAAAAATGAGTTTGGCTTTTTAACAGACAGCCTAAAGGAAAGTAACATGAAATAAGTCTAGAGAGGAGTGTTGCTAATACCTTCTTGAGATTTATTGAATTGGAAAGATGTAAGAGTCTTAGCTAGGTCTGAGGATCAAAAGACCTGAAATGTGACTGAACAGCTAAAGCCTAACTATGACTTGGGATTCCAATTATCTCAGTTTCTTTTCTCCACCCACTCATCTACATGAGAAAACAGAAGAACCTTAGGATTCAAAAACTGGAAAAATCTTAACTCTCAGTTAGAGATAGTCAATACTTAGCTCTTAGTAAACCTTACCTAATTTATGCTCTAACATTTAAAGATTAGAATTAGGAGGTAAAAGTAGCACTTGCCATAAACTAGGATGAGGTCTCTAAGTGAAAGACCTAAATAAGACCATGAACCAAGAAGAGGAGTCCAAAGAAAAACACTGAGGACTTTTGCTAACTGAGAGGATCCTACCCTTTGTGCTAGAGTAGGTTTGGGCAAACTACAACCAGGCTGGCCACTCCCTCTTTAAGCTTTTGTAATTTCAAATTCAGTAACACTTTATTTATAAATAGAAAACCAACGTTAGGGATGACACAAAAAGAGTGCCCAGGCCGAAGATTGCTGACCCCTGAGCTAGTCACTTGGGGCTGAGTAATGTGAATAGGGCATATAGGAGGGAGGAGAAGCTTCTAACCAAGACCTTGTATGGGGATAAAACTGAAAAACATAAGGGAAGGCTTTGTGATGGTCCCAAACAAGGGATTCTGCCTTTTCCAAAAGAACTAGGAAAAACTATTTAGGCTTTAAGCTAAAAGAAAATAGAGGCATCTGCTCTTGCCTTAAGGAAGCAGGAGGCAAAGTTTTGAGCTAAGCCAGAAGTAGGAGGCAGCAGAGTCTACAGAACCAACAAGCAACAGGCTAAGCAGGAGCAGCACAAGGTATCACTAGAAAATAGTGGGCTTGCAGTATCAGAGCAATGAGTCCTCCCTCAGATTCACATGTCTTGGCCATATATTGCTCCCTACACAGAGGGGATATACCCTGTATACGTCCACTCTTCTCACCAATGTTACGTCAGTTTGTCCAAGGATGTGCCTCAAGTTAATGAGACAAACTTTGTAAATCTGTTCCTCATAACGAAACTAATTAGTTCAACTGCTACTTGATTACTGGTACTTTGTCTCTGGCCTGCTGTTTCATCATTTTCAGGTTAGAGACTGGCTCAGTAAAATCCTGTTAACACTACCATGCTGGTAGGAAAGACCAAGACATAGACTTGGAAGAAAATACTGTGAAAACACCCACAAAGCCTCAAAGAAAAGTGCTAATTGGACCCAAGTCCAATAAAGTTAAAGAAAGATAAGAGTAGGAGAAGGAAAATTCAAAAAAGAAATGAAAGTGATGAAAGAAAATTATAAAGAACTAGCTGCTTGGTAAAAGAGGCACAAAAAAAAAAATACTGAAGAAAATAATACCTTAAAAAAAGTATTGGTCTAATGCTACAAGAGGTACAAAAATTCAATGAAGGAAAAAAATGGCTTTGAAAGCAGAATAGGTTAAATGGAAAAGGGAATGCAAAAATTCTCTGGAGTAAAGAACTCTTTAAAAAAGGAGAATTGGCTAAATGATGCAGGGTGCAAAAGATCACTGAGAAAATAATTCCTGAAAAATTAGAATTGAGCAAATGGGAGCTAATAACTCCAGAAGACTTCAAAACACAATAAAACAAAGTCAAAAAAATGAAAAAAAATGTAGAAGAAAATGGAAGATATCTCATTGGAAAAAAACTCACCTGGAAAACAGATCAAGAAGAAAACATTTAAGAAATACTGGATTTCCTGAAAGTTGTAACTTTAAAAAGAGTCTAGACATCATTTTTCAGGAAATTATAAGGAAAATTACTTGATATCTTGGGTTCAGAGGGTAAAATAGAAATTGAAAGAATTCACAGGTTGCCTCTTGAAAGAAATCCAAAATTAAAACTCCTAGGAATATTATAGCCAAATTCCAAAGCCCCTAAACCAAGAAAATATTTCAAGCAGCCAGGAAGAAACAATTCAAATGTCATGCAGCTACACTGAGGAACACAGAAGATTTAGCAGTTTCCATTTTAAAAAAAGCAGAGGGCTTAAATATGATATTCTGGAAAGCAAAAGAGCTAGAATTACAATGAACAACAACCTATCCAGCAAAACTGAATATAATCCTTCAGGGTCAAAAATGGACATTCAAGGAAATAGAAGCTCTATGGCTCCTCTGTGCACTGAGTAAAGCTACCATTTAGATTCTGGGATAAAGATGAGCAAGGCAGTTCATGTGTTCTACTACTCATCTGTACCATACTTAGGATCATCATGGAAACACAGATCTAGTGTTTTAAAGGACCTTAAAGATTATGAAATCCAAATCCCTTATTTTATAGATGAGGAAACTGTGGCTCAGGGAGGCCCAGTGACTTGAGGACACACAGTTTGCAAATGTCTGAGGTCCATAAATACCATCCATGTAGGGCACCAGGGAATGTGCACAGGGCTAGAAAAATCATTCAAGGGAAAGGTAATCATGGAGAGAATAATTTTTTCTAAAAGTCATTGTAACATGGTCATTCACTTCATTAATGTGCAGTGAAAGAAAACTATTAGATAGGAAGAGGTAGAATGACAAATTAACCGAAAATGTGCATTACACTGACCCATCCCAAAACCCAAAATTCCTGCCCTTTTTCTTCCAGTGTTCCCTCCCCTGACTCCTCTAACTCATCAAATCTCTTTCCAGATTCTCAGCTATTCCCCAGCCCCTAACCAGGCTCACCTTCTCCCAGAGGGGAAGAAACTGTCTTCTCCACCGACCTCGTAAAGCAATCTGAGATGTTTCTTTCACTTTTGTTTCCAAAGTCAAAAGCTGTTTATCCTTCACATTGCTCAGGGAGTAACTTTAACCAGGGAACTCTGGAGCCCTCCTGGGGCAGTATGCTCTAAGCCTTCTAACATGTGGTGAAAAGATCAGCAGGGTTTCTGAATGATTTGGGGAGCTCTTCAAAGCCTTGTTGATGTTCAGTAATGCCCAACTCTTCATGATCCCATTGGGGGTTTTCTTGGCAGAGGTACTGGAATGTTTTGCCATTTTCTTCTCCAGCTCATTGTACAGATGAAGAAACTAAGGTAAATGAGGTTAAGTGATTTGTCCAGGGTCACACAGGTAGTCAGCTCAGAATCAGTTTTCTTGTATACATGCTGCTAAGTGCCTTACCCTGTGTGTTTGAATTTGTATATTGTCTTTTTTCTTACAAATATCATCTATCTGCAGCATGTGGTGGAAGGAGAGCAAAGGAAAGTTGGACGTGAGCTGATACGAACAGAATGGGCAATTTCATATGGGTTGAGTTTTGGACTAGAAAGGTATGAATTCAAATCCTACCCCAGACATTTGCAAGCTGTGTGACCTCAAGTCACTGGGCCTCCCTGGACCTCAGTTTCCTCAACTATAAAATAAGGAATTTGGATTTGGTAATCTCTAAGGTCTCTTTAAGCACTAAATCCACATTTTCATGATGATCCTAAGTATAGTACAGATCAGTATCAGTGGATGGGGGCTGCCCTGCTTAGCTTTATCCCAGAATCTAAATGGTAGTTTTACTCAGTGCACAGGGGAGCCATAGAGTCAGCCTCAGAAGGTCAGGAGAGCAGGACTGACTTCTGCTCTTTGGGGCAACTTTGCCCCAACCACCTTAGTGCTTCAGGGACAAGACTCATTAAAGAAAGAGAAAGGCTAACTGGTTGGCTGGTTGCTCAGTCTGAGCCTCATAGTGTGTCTCAATCTTAGCAGCCTCATCACTGATCTAGGGCCTGGGGCTCAGCTTTGCAGGTTAAAAACCTGAATTTGATCAGTATAAATCAGCAGTAATTGGGCCTTGGGGGGATGATTCCAAAACTCACTAGAGACAAATTGCTAAATTAGAATGACAATTGATTTCGAATAGGGGGATTGCTCCAGTAGGAAAACAAATGCAGATCCTCAGGGCTGACAATTCCAGGAGCAGTTTCATGGAAGAGAGGAAATTACAGATCAGAAGGTGTTTGGTGAATTTGGGATTAGGTCAAATATCCAGGTTCTTTTTGAAAATGATACTTTTATTGATATCTTTTGTGTTGTCATCACCTAAATGTCCTTGTCTCCAAATCTGCTTTCCCCTCTCCCCTGCCTGAGAATAAACCCTTCGGACAGATGCATTAAAAAAGAAAGAAACGCAGAAAAAAAGAGGAAAAGAAATTCATCAAAACCATGAGATACATTGGAATAAAACCCAATATCCTATCTCATGTTCCACATCTGTGAATACTGACCCCTTGTTCTCTCTTTCAGACCAAACCTGTTATTCATTATTTCATATCACTCAGTTTTAATTGCCTTGTAGTGGGTGTTATTCCCATTTACTTTGGTGTAGTTATAATATATATATATGAAATATATATTAATATATAATATCAAATATATATTATATATAGTTTTCCTACTGCTGCTCATTTTCCTTTCGTATCAGCTCATGTATTTTCAAGCTTCTTTGGATTCCTCATGGTCTTTGTTAACAGGATTTTACTGAGCCAGTCTCTAACCTGAGAATGACGAAACAGCAGGCCAGAGACAAAGTGCCAGTAATCAGGTAACCTTTGATTAATTTATTTCGTTATGAGGAACAGATTTGCAAGTCAGAAATTCTCCTGATCAGAATTCCACCTTGCTGAAGTGAAGACAGAGATTACATAATGGCAAGGGAGAGAAGGTTGGTTACAAACAATTGTTCCCCAGGCCAGAGTGGTTTCCTATGACAAACCCACAAATCCCACAATACAACAATTCTGAAGTCAAGTTTTTGGAGGTCCATGACCACCATCCCACCACCCCACCCCCAGGGCACAGAATTAGAGTTCTACGATGAGAACAGGTTCTACAATCTTTGATTCACTCCATTTAAGATACACAGACACAAGAAAGTGGTGATTGTGAGCATGGTAGCACGGGTTTGATTAATCATTTCAAGCTGTGTTGTAAGTCTGACTCACAAGAGAGGCAATTCTGAACAATTTCATCTATTAGTGTGTGTGTATATATATGTATATATATACATATCTATATGTACATGTATATATATAATATCAATTAATATGAAAATCATAATTCCCTTCTCACCATTGTTTCTTATAGCACAGTAATATTCTATAAATTCATCATCCACTGTATGTTTAGCTACTCCCCAATTAATGGGAAACTTTTATTTCGGGTTCTTTGCTACTGCAAAAAAAAAAAAGTAGTGGGATATTCTTTGGGGAAATTTCTCTCTGTGATTGCTAGAGGAATTGTCCTTCTTTGGTCTATGGATATTTATGTTTAGTAATTGTTATTAGTCATTAGAATCTTAGGATTATAGAATTTAGTGCTGGAGATGACATCATAGCTAATTCAATCAAACTTAAAGATTCATAGGTGAAAGAGGGGAGGCAGAGAGAGCTGCACAGGGTCTTAAGCCTGTAAGCAGAATACCTGATTGAACCCAGTTTCCTTGATTACAAATTTGATTCTTTTCCTATTCTAGCATCCTGCCCCTATGGAACAATGGTGAAGAAATATTAATACATTCTTGTGCTTGATTCCTCTTTTTTAGAAAACCATGAAAACCATCACCCTTTTGTTTGTGTTTGTTATTTACAAATTGCAATTTCTTTGTAGCAATTTGCTTGAGAACCTGCCAATCTCAATGTTATTTCAGGTAAAGTTATTGTTCTGTCTTCTGAGGGCTGTAACTTTACTGAATCAGTTAGAGACATTGTCCCATTTGAGCATAGTGTAACCATTTCTATCACTCTGCTGGGTCTTTTCACCCATACACAAGTCTCCTTCTCAGTCAGTCCAACGTTTACTCTCCCACTATATGTCAGGTATTGTGCTAATTAATCACTGGGAATACAAAAAGAGGTAAATGACAGTCTCTGGCCTCAAGGAGCTCACGATCTCATGGGAGAGACATGAAGCCAAAAAATATGTACAAACAAGCTATATAGAGAATAAATAGGAAATAATTATGAGAAGGAAGGCACTAGAATTAAGAGGGATTGGGACAGGCTTCTTGTGGAAGATGAAATTTTAGCTGAATTTAAAGAAATCTAGGGAGAGCAGTAGGTAGAGATGAGGAGGGAGAGTATTCCAGGCATGCGGGACAGCCAAACAAGTCAGTTCCCCTAGTTCAAGGCTAGTTATACAAACCTCCTCCTGAGAGTTCTAGAGGTGACCATGAGTGGTTAGGGATGCATTTAAAATGCTGTTGGTTTGAGACACCTCCATTCCACAATGTTCTTCCCAATATTACAATTACTGTAAATATCTTCCATTTAATCCAGTGACGATTGCCACTTTAACCTATTAATAATATTAACTAGGTTTTACAAAGCGATACTTTATTGAGAAGCAATAGCATAGAGTGAAATATTAAAATGTCTTTCAAGTATTTGTGACACAAACATCAGAACTCAAGGGAAAATCTGATATAAAAGATTCAGAAGAAATATAAAGAAAACTTTAAAAATTAATCATAAGGGACTCACTAAGGTCAAACTGTTTATGTGGGAAACAAGGAAGTTCTGTTTCCACAGACTTGTGACTTAGCATGGTTAGGTAGGGGTCAGAAACTTGTTCACAGGCTTGATGAGCTGTGAGGGAAAGCCTATCAGAGAGGAGAACATGCAGTCATGTGGCAATGGACTGTGTCACGGGAGGTTCAAAATTCAGAACAGTATAAGAAGCTTCCATTGATCTGTACAAGTTGTAGTTTTCCTGTAGCCTTACTGGAAGTTACCTGTTCATTCAAGGAAATGAACGTAAAGGCCTTTCCTCCTCTGAACTCCATTTTAATACATTTTCCTTGATACCCTTTTGTGTGTCAAGTGTTTCTCTAACACTTTTTATATATGAAAATGTTATCAATATTCTCAAAATTGTCATCATTACTAGGGTAGTTTAGAAGAAAGATTGGGGCTGAGTTGTGTATGATGTTGTGAGGGCAAGCAAGGTGGAACTTTGGCTGTTTTTCTTTCTTAGAATTCAGTTTCCCAGCCTCAGATTAAATTGTAAACATCTGAACGATTAATCCCTGGTAATCCACAACTGTGACACTCTGGTGCTGAGACTCACCTTTCATTCCTTCCAGCACTAAGCCAATTAGATGTTGAAATGCAGGGTTCTCATGCCTTTGGGCACTGGTCCTATCAGATGTGATGTTCCAGGGCTACACACATGGGCTATGCTCATATGCACTCCGCCAACCAAATGATGCATATGGGCTACACACCATGGGCTCTAGCCAATCAGATACAGACACATGGGCTTTAGCCAATCAGATGTCAAGTAAAACTATATATGAGCTGGAAGTTTGATATCACCTTGGGGCTCACTCATGGGAAAAACACTTCACCTGAGAACTCTCGATGTACTGGAAGAAGACGCTGGGTAGCTGTTGTTTAAAGCCCTCCCTGCCCCAGGGGAACCTATGTGAACCCAGAGGAAGATGATGAGCATTGAGCTTTGAGCATTGAAATGTTGGGGGAATGGGTACACAGCAGCAGCAGAGACTCACTGAAGGAGCCTCCAGGCTTGGAAGTGAATTCAGATGGTAGTACTGGTAATATGTGTGAATGGTAAGCTTTGTTTTTCCAGATAAAGAAGTTTAGGGCAGGAGCCCTTGGAGTGTGGATTCAGGCAGCAGCAGGAAGAGCTTAGAATGGAGCAATCCCTTCCCCCATGAGCTGAAACAAGGACCAGGAGTGGAGAGCTGCCTGAGTGTGAACCCAGGCAGGAGCCAGAGTGCTTGACCACTGGGCTTGGAAGTCAGCCTTGAGTCAAGATGAAAGGACTCTACTTGGACACTGGCTTTGGATTGAGGGATTGTAATTTACTGTGGCCTAGAGATGGAATAAATACTGAATGCAATGACATATGTTGTGTGACCTTAGTAATAAGTTGTTTTGTTGTTATGCTTTAGTTCTATGTTACAAGATTTAGTTCTGAATAAATAGAGTGTTTATTATACTGTGAGATTTGCCATACTGTGCTGCCATGGGGGAATTCTAAAAAAACAAAACTGGGTAGGAAAAGGTAAAAAGGAGCAATTGTCTTATTAAAATGGGATGTGAAAGGAAGAACAGATACAGAGGAAATAGGCTGGAGTGGAGGGCTGTTAGTGTTCGAACCTTATCCTCAGGGGCTCTGGGTTGAAGATGAAACAATATACATATCTGGAGGGGTGTAGAGAGATGAGAGGACTGAGGAACAGGGTCGGGGAGGTACTTTTAGTAGGATATGTAGATTAAGTTTTAGAAGGGTGAGGGGAGAAGACAAGGGAGGGACTTTTAGAAGGGAGTATAGTTAAGATTTAGGACAGTGGAAGGAAAGATAAGGGGGGAACTCTTAGAGGGGTGGGTAGACTAAGGAAAAGAAAGGGAAGGGAAGAAGATAAGATAACTGGGATACAGTAAAAAAAGACTGAAAAGGACAATACTGAGTAAAAATAAGATGGAGGAAAATTCACAAATAATAATTATAATTTTGAATGTAAATGGAATACTCAACCATAAGATGGAAACAAACAGCACAATGGATTAAAAATCAGAATCCAACAACGTTCTTTTTTTTTTTTAAACAGTTCCCTGCTTTATTGCAGTACATCAAAGTCAGGTTAATGTTAAGTGTGTCACCAATATAAAAGTATTGGTCAGGAAGTCATTCATTACATTTTGGACTGTCCCACCTTATTTATTTTTGTGCAAAAGAATCCACATCATTGTTTGGTACCAAAGATTCTCTTACAAAGTCCCCCTACAATATCAAGGGCGCTGGTTCAAATGAAATAAAAAAATAAGAGGACAAAGCAGTGTCTTTTCCCTCTCCATGCAGATTGGTCAGTTTTTTTACTCTAAGCAAAAAGCGATTACATCCAAGTCAACAATATGTTCTTTACGAGAAACACATTTAAGAATAAGAGACATAGTTAAAATGGAGGGTCAGAGTACAATTTATTATGCTTCAGCTGATGCAAAAAAAAAAAAAGAAAGAGGCAAGGATAGCCACTATCATCTCAGAGAGTTAGGGTTAAAATAAACCTAATTTAAGAAGATAAACAGGATAACTACATTTTGATAAAAAGTACTGTCGATAATGAAGCAATATCCATACTGAACCTGGATGCACCAAATATTATAGTATCTAAATTTTTAAAAAAGAAATTGAATGAATTACAGGTGGAAATAGAAAGTAGTACTATAATAGTGGGGGTAGGCTTTAGCCTTCCCCTCTCAGAACTAGAAAAATCTATTCAAAAATTAAATAACAAAAATGTCAGATAGCTTTCTGGAAAACATTCAATGGAAATAGAAAGGAATACACCTTTCTTCTTAGTGGTTCATGGTGCCTTTATAAAGATTAACCATATGTTAGGGCATAAAAATGTCATGAATAAAAACAGAAGTATTGACAGTATCCTTTTCAGATCATAATACAATAAAAATTGTATTTCATAAAATACCATGGAAACATAAATAAAAACTAATTGCAGATTAAGCAAACTAATCATAACAATGAGTGGATCTAAGAACAAATCATAGAAACAATTTCATTAAAGAAAATAACAATAATGAGACAATCTACCAAAACCTAGGGGATACAGTAAAAAGCAGTGATGAGAGGAAAATTTATATCTGTAGATGTTTACATCAATAAAATAGAGAAAGAACAGACCAAGGAATTAGTTGTGTAATTTTAAAAAACTAGAAGAACAAAGTACATCCTCAATTAAATACTGTTTGAAATTATAAAAATTAAAGGTCAGATTAATAAAATCGAATGTTAAAAAAAACCATTGAGTTAATAAATAAAACTAGAAGTTAATTTCAGGAAAAAAGCCAAAAAATAGATAAACCATGGGTTACTTTGATTTTTAAAGAGAGAGAAGAAAACCAAATCACTAGTATTAAAAATGAAAGCATAAATATACCACTAACAAAGGTGAAACTAAAGCAATTATAAAGAGTTATTTTGGCCAATTATATGCTTCCACCCAAAATTAACCATTTAAGTGAAATGGAAATATATTTACAAAGATATAAATGACCCAGACTAGCAGAATAGGAAATATCATATCTAAAGAGACCTATTTTTAAAAAAGAAATTGAACACACCATAAATGAGCTTCTAAAAAAAAAAAAGCACCAGCCAATGCATTTACCAGATGTGAATTCTATCAAACCTTTTAAGATCAACAAATTCCAACATAACAGAAATGATTTGGAATAATAGGCAAAGAATGGTTTCAACCAAACTCCTCTGATGAAACAAACACGATAATGACACCTAAACTAGGAAGAGTAAAATCAGAGAAAGAACATTATAGACCAATTTCCTTAATGAATAGGGATGAAAAATCCTAAATAAAACACTAGCTAAATGGTTACAACTATCAACAATATATTACAAAGACTGTTCATTATGATCCAGCTGGATGTATGCCAGAAATGCAGGGATGATTTAACATCAGAAAAACTATTAGCATAATGGATAACATCAATAACAAAAGTAATGACATCTTATGATTATATCAGTGGATGCAGAAAAAGTATCCTCTCATTTTCTGATTCTTTTAACCACAAAAAGACCTGTTATAAATATTTTTGTACACACAGACGGGTCCTTTTTCTTTTTTAAAAAATCTCTTTGCGATACTGTCCTTGTAGCGGTATGTGTGTGTGTGTGTGTGTGTGTGTGTGTGTGTGTGTGTGTGTGTGTTCATCCTTCATTGCCGAAGAAGACCATGCCATCAGAGAAATGATGACATGACTTGCACTTGACTTTGTTTTGAGTGAGGGAGGGCTGTGCAGGTCACCAGCCTCACTTCTCCTCCAGAACCATCTGAATCCAGTGACCAGATATTCATCAGGATGACTGGAGATGACCCAGGATGAGACAGTTGGGGTTAAGTGACTTGCCCAAGGTCACACAGCTAGTAAGTGTCAAGTGTCTGAGGTGAGATTTGAACTCAGGTCCTCCTGACTACTGCACTGGTGCTCTATCCACTGCACCACCTAGCTGCCCGCCTTTTAGTGGTATTGCTAGAATAAAAGGTATGCACAGCTTTATGGCCTTTTGCCCTCCAGAATGTTTGGATCAGTTGACAACTCAACCAAAAGTTCATTAGTGCCCCTATTGTTTATCATTTTCTTTTTCTGTCATATTAGCCAATCTCATATTTATGAGGTGACATCTCAGAGCTGTTTTAATTTGCATTTCTCTAATTAATACTGATTTAGAGTGCTTTTTCAAATGATCATAGATAGCTTTGGGGTTTTTTTCCTGAAAATATTCTTTGACCATTTATCAATTGGGCAATGACTCCTAGTCTTAAAAATTTGACTGAGTTCTCCATATATTTGAAAAATGAGGTCTTTATCAGAGAAATTGGTTGTAAAGATTTTTTCTTCAGTTTCTAACTTCCATTCTAATATTGGTTGCATTGGTTTTGCTTGTGGAAAAACTATTTACTTTGATATAATCAAAATATGTATATGATGCTCTCTATCTCTTGTTTGGTCTCAAATTTTTCCATTATCCATAGATCTGACAGGTAAACTAGTCCATGCTCTCCTATTTTGCTTATGGTATCACCCTTTATGTCTAATTCATGTGCTCATTTTGACCTCATCTTGATATATGGTATTAGATATTGGTCTACACCTAGTTTCTACCAAATTACTTTCCAGTTTTCCTGGCTATTTTTGTCAAATAATGATTTTGTGTTGCCAAATCTTGGATCTTTGGGTTTGTCAAACACTAAATAAATATGGCCATTTACTACTGTGTATTTTGCGCCCACTCAATTTCACTACTCCACCACTCTTTTTCTAAGCCAGTACCAGAATGTTTTGATGATTATTGTTTTGTAATACAATTTGAAATCTGCTGCTGCTAAGCCACTTTCTCTCACTTTTTTTTCATTGATTCCCTTAATTTTCTTGACCTTTTGTTCATTCAGATGAATTTTACTATTACTTTTCCTAGCTATAAAACTATTTTTTTGGCAATTTGATTGCTATTGCACTGAATCAGTAAGTTAATTTAGGGAGAGTTCTCATTTTTGTTATATAAGCTCAGCTTATACATGAGCAATTAATATTTCTTCAAAATTGTTTAGATCTAACTTTATTTGTATGAAAAGTGTTTTGTAGTTGTGCTCATGTATTTCCTTCCCTACTTTCCCAGTGCATCTCTCTTTCTCATTACTTAATTTTACTTTTTTTAATCCCTTCATAGTCACCTCATAGAGATGCCCTCTATCTATGTGTGGCGGACAGCCTGCGTCCCCACGCGGCTCAGTGATGCCGTGAAGAAGAAAGATTCATGCGAAGGTGGAAGAAGATAGGCCAACTCCATTTATTGATCCAAGGGTCAGGGTTTTTATAGACAGGAACTGCAAGACTATGTGACATACTACTCTTCTCCTGTCCTAGTGATTTGGCCAGTCTTATTGTCTTGAAGACTGTTAGCCTAGAGGGCATCTATTTTACATATCCTTTGTATTCTGTAGTTCTCTTGTTTGTCTCAAGGAGACAGGAACATCTGGGGGGCATGGAGGGTCATTCTGGATGATAATGAGCACAGTCTCCCCGAAGGTCTATCCTGAACTTGTCAACCACACTCCATCCTGGCCCTCAATATCTATGTATAATCCTTCTAACTGTCCTAATGCTGAAAAATTTTTAGAAGCTACAGTCATCATCTTCCCATCTAGGAATGTAAACATGTTAACCTAGTTGATTTCCTTTTGATATATCTTTCATATTTCCTTTTTTATGCTTCTCTTGAGTCTTATATTTGAAAGTCAAATATTCTATTTAGCTGTGGTCTTTTCATTAGGTAATGCTTGAAAGTCCTCTATGTCATTAAATATCCCTTTTCCCCCACCAAAGAATTATATTCAGTTTTGCTGGGTAGGCGATACTTGGTTGTAATCCTAGCTCCTTTATCCTCCACAATGTAGAGGTTGCTAAATCTTATGTGATCCTGACTGTGGCTCCATGGTATTTTAATTGTTTCCTTCTGTCTGCTTGCAATATTTTCTCCTCAACCTGGGAGTTCTGGAAGTTGGCTATAAATAATTCTGGGAGTCCTCATTCTGGATCACCTTCAGAAGGGGATCAGTGGATCCTTTCAATTTCTATTTCACCCTTTGAATCTAAGGTATTGGGGCAGTTTTCTTTTATAATTTCTTCAAATGTGATATCTATACAAGAGGGACTTTAGTAATATTTGCTATTGTTGACCTGAAAACTTGGTTAAAGAAAGGCAACAGGCTAATGCATACATTTTATGATTTAATTAATTAATTGATCAATTCCCTATTAAAGAAAACGGTAACATAATGCATTATGGAGCCAGAAATGTTCTGGCTACCCAGTGCAGAAATCTTCTGGATTATATACATTTTGCCGTGAGAAAGGAACTCTCCTAATTGAGCAAATCATAAATTCAGTAAGACAGGACAATTAACAAAGTAATATTGGTCAGGCCTTGGGATTCCAGGCTGGATAAACATATTTCTCGGTGATAAGGAAATCCCACCAGTAGTGAGTGGCAGGCTTCCTGCCCTAAACAGATAACTGACATAGGAAAGGGTAAACAAAGTTCCATAGAAATTACGACCTAAGATGTCTATATTTTCTTTACCACTAATATGCCATAACAAACATAGTATATGTGTATAGATAATAAGATATAGTGTCTTAGGTTAAAGGTCTCCTAAGGAGTGTAGAGTCAGCCTTGGCTGGCTTTTGCTGACATAGGAAGAGGCATTCTCTGAGTTTGCTTCAGAGAGAACAAAGAGATTATTCCAAAATTTTATATTAAACATTATCACTATTCACTTTTCTGGAACCTCTAACATATCAGTTTTATTGGATATAAGGCAAAAATTGACTCAGGAATTTTTCCTGTTTGAGTCAGCAGGGAGAGTTTTACATATAATGAGAGCGGTGTTCTATCAGAATCCATGATTACAGGGGTTCTAGAACTTTCCCAGACCTAAAGCTTCTCTTTTGTGGCTTATCCCTGAATTCCCTTTAATAAAGGACAAAACTTCCATTCATTCCTCCAAATAGCTGCCTAATTAATATCCCTAAAGTATAAATCTGATGATGTCACTCCCATCCTCCAACATAGGGGCTTCCTATTGCCTCTAACAAACTCCTCTGTTTTTCAGATGAGGAGACTCTGAGAGGTTAAGCTACTTGCTTTATATCACCCAGCTATTAAGTGTCTGCTCTAGAATTTGAATCTTTATCACTCATCTGATGAGGCATTATGCATTAGTGGATTAGCCATACTTAGCACTGCCCTCATTGCTACACCTTTTTCTCAGCAACAATATGACTATGCAGTATGACTTAGCTTCATGGGGGCTTTGGGTCAGAGATGGGATGAGGGCCATCTTTTGCCTAGCTGCCCCCTTGGAAATCTTTTGGACACACTCTCATAAGCCACCTCAGCAGCATGTTGAAAATCAGTCTCTATGCTGTTAATTGTTTTCACTATGTCCAACTCTTGGTAACCTTATGTGGAGTTTTCTTAGCAAAGATACTGGTTAAGTGACTTACCCAGGGTCATACAACTAGTAAGTGTCTGAGGCCAGATTTGAATTCATGAAGATGAGTCTTCCTAACTCCAAGCCCAGTCACTGGGCTACCTAGCTACCTCTCAGCACCATATCAAAAATCAATCTTTTGGAGAGGATTCTGGGATCATAATGGAATAAGTCAGAAAATTAAAGGCTCTCCAAATTTCCTCCACAAAAAAAAGACAGATTATTGCCTCAAAGTGAAGACAACTTGAGATTTTAAGAAAGACTTGACCTCCAGGTGTGGATGTTTGGCCTGAGTGAAGTGCAGACACCTCTAGGCTACCTCCACTGAATCAACAAACAATAAGCCCTGGGGGCAGCTGGACTGGGAGGCAATCTCCACCTCAGGGACTTTCAAATCAAGGATTGGTTGGTTGTTGTCCTTTGTTCTTGAAGAAGACCAAAATGACATCATTATGCTAGAGTTAAGTTTCAATGTCTCCTACTGTGGCTGATCAGAGCAATAAGAACTTCGAATGCTCTACCACAAGTTGGGCACAAATAGTCCATGTGAATATTTGGGATGTTCTCTCAATTTGCACATCCTGTGTTTCTTTTGAGCTGTTTCAATTCTGCTTTGCTCATAGAGCATAGCACCTTCTCTGATGTGGGCATGCTGAGCTGTGCTGTGCCAGTGTCTCCCATTGTCTCCAGTGTCTCAATTCTAAAGTTTTTGAGAGAGACCTTGAGAGCATCTTTGTATCTCTTCTTCTTCTTACTATGTGAATGCTTGCCCTGTGTGAGTTCTCCGTAAAATAGTCTTTTTGGCAAATGTACATTTTGCATTCAAGCAAAATGGCCAGTCCATTGGAAATGCAATAAGGTGCCAGACACTGAGGTCCTTACTCAAACCAACTCAAGGATAATGTGGGGGTTGATGGCTGAATAGAAGACTGAAAGACCTTCCACTGTCAAGGGATGCCAAGAACAGCAATACTGACCACTGGGTCCTGGGAGCTAGCACGTGCCTGGTGAGTGTGATAACAAAGGGACAGGGCTATTATGGTTATGGGCTGCTGGCTATGGTCACTTGCAGGAGAGCAGAATCCCTGGTTTCAGTTCCAGGACAGTGTAAAAACAAAGACCCCAACATACACAGGAGGACCTGCTGTACAGGTTCTTTAATCTGCTTTTCTAAAAAAAAAAAAAAGCAACTTTTGAGGGGTCAACAATCACTTTACTCAAGCACGTATATCATTCACTTAGTTCAGGGAGATAAGTCAGCACCCTGAACTTCAGATAAAATACAGTGAAATCAAAATCCACAGGCATGGCTTCCAACTGTCTGACATGAGCAATACAGACATCATAGATCGACAGACTGATCCAACTGTCTGACCATTCCATACATACATAGTTACCAGAGTGAAAAGCACCAACATCTGGGTTTTCAAAGGAGGGGGGCTCCTTAGTGGCTGTCCAGAGTCTCATCTGACCAAACTCTTCCAAAGAGTAAGCCCCAAAATAAAACCTCACATGAGAATATTTATACACTTTTCAGAGCCTGAGGGCATCACAACCCTGGAGAACCAGTGCCTCATTAGCAAAAGGTGTGGGTCTTCCTACAAATCTCCCCTAATCAAATTCCCCTTAATAGGCAGACTCATTAATGGGTGGGGAAGATCTTTCATTTCATTAGCATTACAGGCAGAGAGGACAGATGCAGTGCATAGCTACAAAAGGGACAATAGGGAGCAAGAGTGTTTGCAGGATAGTGTGATTGGGGGCCCTACTCATGGACAAGGGGTGGAGAGAAGTACCCAAGGTTGGACCTTGGGACAGAGCTCAGAAAATAACAGTAAGAAAGACCTGATGAGACGTGGGGCATCATTCCCCACACCTTAGGACTAGCATTTGATTATAATAAGCTGCTAAAAATAAAACAAAACAAAATAAAAATTAGTAACCAAAGGAAAAAGAACTCAACTATCATCAATAGCTACTATGGGGATAGAGAAGATCTGAGTTCACATTCAGAAGATAATGGAGTTTGAAAAAAAGCCACTCCTTTTTCAGTGAGAAACATCAAGTGATCACAAGCCCAAAAAGGACTTCTTGAAAGAACTTGAAAAAGAATCAAATAAGGGAGATCAAGGAAACATTAAAAGAAATAATAAAATCAATCCAAGAAAATCAATAAAATTATGAAAATAAAGTCAACCAACTGAAATAGAGTAATCAAAAACTTAAGGAAAAAATGATTCCTTGAAAATAAGAATTTGGCAAGGGGAAGGTAATGATATTAGACATCAAGAAATAATCATAAAAATGAATGAAAAAATAAAAGAAAATGTGAAACATCTCATCAGAGAAACAATTGATCTGGAGAACAGATAAGGATAGACAATATAAGAATTGTAGGAATACCTGAAAGTTATGATGCAAATAAGAATTTTGATAACAATATTACAAGAAATTATTGCAGAAAATTGCCGTGAAGTTCTACAACAAGATGAAGTAGAAATAGCAAAAATTCACTGATCATCACCTGAAACAGATGCCAGGAGGAAAACTTAAAGGAATATCATTACCAAGTTTCAAAGCTCCCAGGTTAAGGAGAAATATTGAAAGCAACAAGAAAATAAATTAATATTTCAGAGTTACAATCAGGATTACACAAGACCTAGCAGCTTCTACACTGAAGCATCACCGGTCTTAGAACACCATTTTTCATAGTCCAAAGAGTTGACTGGGGTTACGACCAAGGGTAATTTATCCAGCAAAGTTAAATATAATCCTGAATAACAAAAATGGATATTTAAAAAGTAGAAAGAATTTCAGGTATTTGTGACAAAAAGAGCAGAACTTAATGCAAAATTCAACATAGAAGATCCAGGAGAAATATAAAGTAAATATTAAACACCAATGATAAGGACTCAATAAGGTCAAACAACTTACTTCTTATATGTGAAAATATTCTCAGTACTCTTCAGAATGTCATCATTATTTAGGTAGTTTGAAAGAGGGACTTGGACTGAGCTGCGTATGGTTGGAGTGGTTCTAAAAAACAAAACTGTAATAGGAGAGATAAAAAAGGGTAATAATATCAATGAGACATTGTTGGGGGTGTAAGCTCAGTTCCATGTGGACAGTCTCAGGCAGGTAAAAGTGAGGACTTCTAAACTTTAGAGTTCTCATGAGGCCCCCCAGAAAATAGCTGGGAATTGAGGAGTGAGAGACAGGCTATCTCCATGCTGGCGAGAGCATCCCACCCTTGAGATTGGCCCGGGATCTGAGCTCACCTGTTGTTTACTAGTTAAAGGCTGAGAGCACGCCCTGTATTCACGTGCAAACTATGTGGCTGGAGAGCTTAAGTAGGGTCAGGAAAGCCTGAAGGCGCTCTTCGTGCTGAGGGGCCCTTAGAGGGCAGAGGACCCCTCCCCTCTCCCGCTCCCACTTCCATTCTCTTGCTGTAAGATCTTTGCCTCCTTGGGAGGAGGAGGATTCCTCTCTCCTGAGGAAGAATTCACCCTGCACATGTAACCAAGACCCTGAATAAAGCCTAACCCTTGTTCAACTCTGGAAAGTCTCTTCTCTCATACGTTTATCTGGTTTGGCCAGCCGAAGACCTGCGACAGGTAAGGAAAGACTCGGGTAGGCCTTCGGCCTCTAGGCTGAACAAGACATGAAAGGAAGAATTGATATAGAAGAAGCAATGGGTGGGTTGATCGAACTGGAACCTTACTCCTAGCTGGAGAATAAAATAGAAGCTATGCATTCTCTTTCTCATCCCTGTCATTAGAAGGTTTCTACTCTTATTTGTAGCTGAGTTAGGGTGACTGAATTCTCCTTGCTTTTCTCTACATAAAAGTACAGATAAGATGCCCCTATGCATTGTCAACATATCCCACTGAGTTTCTTTGAGGGTGGACATAAGCACAGATGCATTTTTTTTCATTTATCCTTTAAATTCTAGTCTTCCTGCCTGGGAACTAGCTCCAGGCTGTTAACTTTTCTTTCAAGTTTTAATAAACCTCAAAAACCATTCTAAAGTAGAGTAGAAGTTGAAAGCTTCTGCTAGTGTGGCTTGGATTTCTCTTACATGTCCCAAATTATAAGGGAAAGGTGCTTTAATAGATAGGTGAGCTCCCCATTGCTATAGGTCCTCAAGTGAAGATTAGATCACTATTTGCTAGGGATATTGTAGATGAGATATCTATCCATCCCTCTGAGGGTCCTTTCACCTCAAAGATTCTGTAATTTTGTGATCCCATTAGGCTCAGACTAGACAATGTAGTCAGGATAATTAAAAGAGCAGATAATGATAAAGGAGATCATATATTTTGGGAAGAACCAGTCCTAATTTCTATGAATAGAAGAGAGTATTGGGGTGAAGTGAGATTGAGGGATGATGAGGTTTGTAGTCCTCAGTTTGCATAGTCCCAGAAGATAGGTCCCTCAGGGAGTTGCTCATGTGTGGCACTTTTCTCCTTGCTTTTCTCTCTTGACATAAAGAGAATATAAAGGGAGTTGTATTGTCTGCATTCTTGAAATACTGGGTGTGTTCATTTCTATGCCAATGCTGCCTGCTTTTTAGAGAGATGGTACATCTATACCCAGGGTGGGAGGGTAAAGCGTGGCATAGCTGTAATAAAGAATTTTGACAAGAGTCAGCTGATCTGGCTTAAGAAAGACACTTTCTTGGATTCACCTTATGACTTTTTGAGATCTGTCTTGCATTCAAGCCTCAGTTTCACCATCTATAAAATGGGGTTCACAGAGCTACCACCAAGGTCACACAAGACCTAACAGCTTCTACATTGAAGGATCACAGGTCTTAGAACACAACAGAATCTCAGATTTAGAAAGGACTCAGAGTCCAATACCTGCATGCTTTATCTTTAAGGAATTCCCTCTATGACACATGCCAGTAGAGTTCCAGGGACTGTCATGGTACCTCTTTAAAGGAACCTACACTAATTGTAATTTTTTCCCATCTAGGTTAGAGCAATAGGGATCACAGTCTTCCGGAGATTGTTTGCCATGACTTGATATCATAAGAGACCAGAGCTGGAAGGAACCACAGAGATCACCTCTTTGGACTTGTTTTCTCATTTACAAAAGGAATCAACTGGACCAGATGAAGTGACTTGTTCAAGCCATAGAACTAGTCAGTGGTAGAGCTGGGATTGGCAGTTGGAGCTGAAAGACTCCTGTCTCTGGCTTCCTCCCTCTCTATCATGTGCCTGGGTCCAGTTAACCAGTTTGTGGCTTGCCAAAGAGAGGAAAAGGAACTAAAGGGGACCTGAAAGGGAAATGTGAACAAAGTCCCAGTATGAATGGCCATCTAACCAAGGGGTTGGTGACTCCTTCTTCAACACTGATTTTTGATGCTGCTCATATTTCCTCTGAATGATCATCAGACGCTGTAGGGCAGAGCAGGTCTGATGTGACTCCTCTGATGCCATATTGTCCTTACAGAAAACTTCCTCAGAATCCTGTCCCTGGCCTATTGATTCTTCTCCCAGCTCCTCTCTTAATTGCTGAATATTTTCTTGGATATAGTCATACACCTCATTCGAGTAGCAGCATGAGTCATTTTGCCAGAGAACCCCTTCTATCATCTCCATCAGTTCCTTTAGTTGGGCCTCCTGTCCCTCTCCTTCAATTTTGTTGTTGAAACCACAGTGAAACTCTTCACACACAACATTCAGCCATTTCAAGCTTTTGTTCTCTGTTCCTTTTAAGTATTCCTTCAGGGTTTCTTTCCCTAAGTCTTCTTTCCTGGTGAAAACAAGGATGGTTCGAGACAGGATCCCCACCCCAAATATCTCCTGGATGCGCCTGAGGGCCTCCTTGTCCTCGTTGGTGTAACGGCCCAACTGGATCACCAAGAGTAGGGCATGAGGACCTGGGGATGAGAGGGCCATACAGCGACAGATCTCCAGATCTTTGTTTGCTTGGACTTTGGAGGAAAAGATATCTGGGGTGTCAATGACCACAAGTTTTTTTCCATGCCATTCCCTGCTCCCTCTTTGGCATCTCTCAGTCACTGGCCTGGAACTGAGTTTAGACATGAAGGCTTTCCTGCCAAGAATGCTATTTCCAGTTGCACTCTTCCCACTTCCTGTCTTCCCTACAAGGATGAGCCTCAACTCTGGGTCTGGAAAGCACCAACATGAAAATGAGAGGGTCAGAATTTTGAAGGATGTAAACATCCCTTACCCCTGTTGCCCTTAGCCAACTCATTCTGAAAAAAAAAAGTCAAGGAACTGCCATTGTTCTGCTTAGGAAGTCAAGGTATCTCTTCCTACCCCTTTCTGTCTTATACCTTACCCAATGTGACTTGTCATTGGATTATTAGCTTTTTGAAGGCATGGGATGTCTTCCATCTCTTTATATATTCACAGTGTTTAGTACAGTGCCTGACCATAAAACCTTGTTGGCTGACTGACCCATTGTAGTCAGGGACACAGCATTACATGGTTAGGAAATCCCATAGGGATTATTGGCTTCTTAGACAACTGACTAAACAATTTTACAGCAGATTTTGAATCAGTATGGTTAACCCCTCTGTGATGGTGTTGGATACCATCATGATGGTGTTTGTTTATAATCTGTTAATGATATTATTGTGAGAGAATGGATGGGACAATGATATCAGGGTAAGCTGGCATCCTAGTTGACCTTATGGATTCTAAAACTCCAGTTTAGTTCAATTGAAAATATTAAGGAATAATATTTTCCCGTTTTCAAAATGCTTTCTAGACATTTCCCTTGTATAATATATCAGCCAAGGTCAAAGGCTAAGAGCCTGGGAATAGGAATTAAGGAGGGTTCTCCAGGGTAATTGCAAAAGATTACATCACTCTTGGTTCATTAGATGAGGCAGAACACTGATGACAAAAGAGTGTTTTGTCATTTTGTGACATTTCCCATATTCAAAATTCCTATAATTGTTACTTCAGTTTTCTTGGGGTAGAATGATGTCAAAGGAGATGGGGACTGGGGAGGGAGAAGGAAATATGGCAGTTTGGACTTTTCTTTCTCTAAGTTAGAAATGCTTGAATTTAGATGATTGTTAAATTAATTGAAATTGTTTCTTATAGACATGTTCCCAAAACACGGAGTATAATGTTCATGTTTTTCTTTGACAACATGATGACGATTATATGGTGGGTATGTGTGTGTGTCTCATCAAAGAATTCTCAGTTCTCTAAAACTAAAATATTCTAAGAAGTACTTCACATGGAAATGTACTGAACAAAAGGAAATTCATTAGTGATTCGTAATGCACTTTAGGTCATCATAATGAATGCAAACTGTCACTGTAAATGACAAAGAAAATTTGACTTATTTGAGCTTTAGGACTTAGAAGTGAATAATTTTCTGTGCATGCATTCTTCTGTGTTTTTCCTCATGCTTGCCCTATTTTTCATCCACTACATGTCTCCTCAAGACTGACTTCTTTTGTAGAATCGTTAAAAGACCATTTTGAAACTACCCTAAAGGCAACCAGTGATTATCAAATTTTTTCACTTTTGAATGTAAATTTTCATTGTGATTGTCATTGTTGTTACTGATTCCCATCCTTACTGTATTATAGTCAAACTAAGGTTATGAAAAAATATTTCTTTCTCAAACACTGCTTTCACCAAGCCATGCTTCTGCCCTAGAAATTAACATGATTCTTTTGTATATCAAATGAAGTCCAAAGTCAAGTCCTTTAAAGATTTAAGTCCAGCATAGCTACTTCAGGAATTCCATCCTTCCTGATCTGGGAATCGTCCAATGGTTCCCCTGAAAATGTGATACCTATGCCTGCTCATGTGGCTCCCCTAAACCTGAATGAATTTACCTCCTAAAGTTTCCCATCTCTGTCCAATTCCTGCCTACCATTTAAGGCCTAATGATAATTTCAAATGAGCTCCTTCCATAAAGTTTCCCCCAACTAGTAAACTAATAGTGATCCTTCCTATGAACTCTGTGTGACACTTATGATCTGTGTTTCCTGTTATGAAACTTTTCTCTTCTTATGCACTTTGACAGCATACTATTTTCTCTGTCTGTGTATTTTATCTTTCCCAATATGTATCTCAGACCTAGGACCATGCTCTATATTTCCTTTGTGCTCTTATAATACCACCATGGCATTGTGCATGTGAGAAGTGCACACTAAATTTTTCTGGAAGTTACCCAAGAGAATTAAGAGCCACTAGGAAAGAATTAGCCCTAGTCTGGTGCAAGTGTACAAAAAAAGCAGAGATTGAGATGGGTAAAGTTTGACTGATCACAAGCTAAAATGAGGTCAGTAATACAATGCTGGTGAACCAAAAAATCATGTGAGATATGGACTATTTGAGTTAGATAAGATCCAGCTTTTACATGTGAAAGATGAGAAAAGCGAAGCCAGAGAAGGAAAACGCTTTCATTCAATTCAATCATGGAAGTGAGAAATATCATCTGGGATACCGAGAAATACTGAAAAAAAAAAATGAAGAACTGGTCATTTCTCTCTAGAAGAGGAGTTATTAACCTAGAATCTGTGAAAATTTTTAAAAAATATTTTGAGAGCTATTTTTCAATCTAATCAGCTTCCTTGGTATTCCTATGTATTTTATTACATACATTAAAAGAAAATTATATGAAATAGTCAACAGACTCCATCAGATTACCAAAAAGGTCCACGACATTAAAAGGTTAAGATCCCCTGCCTTGAAGTATACATTCTTTCTCATCATCCTTTCTTCCCTGTGGGGTTTATCTCCCTTCTCTAAAGTCTCTGCAATTTTTTCCATCCAGTCCAAAAGCAGATTTCCTGAAGGTAAAGTGCTGACCTCCCTGTTGCAGACAATCTTCATTCTGTTCTTGAAGAACATCTAGGGTCTAAAACTAGGTCTAGTCAATGACTCTTGACCAAAGGTTCTGGAGTCGGGACCTCTTTAAAACCCTTCTGCCTCTTTCTTCTCACCCTTCTCCCAGAGTCAGAAGATCTAACCAATGGACAAAAGAGATGAGGAAGAGGGAAAAGGAACTGGATGTGAGAGAAATGGAAGAACTTAGAGAAATAATTGGCAAAGGGACTCAGAGAGATCACAATGATTCAACTAGTCATTTTATTGAGAATCTATTATTAGACACAGTATGACAGGGTACAAAGACTCTAGAATATGGCATCTCAGGACCTGAGAGCAAATCTTCACTTTATCCCTTACTACCTGTGTGACTCACAACAAATTACAGAGAGATTAAGTAATCTCCCTGGTCCTTATTTTTCTCACCTGTAAAATGAGGGAATTAGCTTAGTAGTTCTAGTACAGCCATTTATTTGAAAGGAAAGCCAAAGCTGAAGCTTTTCAGAACTCAGCTGATATTTCTAAAAGTTAAAAACTAAATCAGGGCATCTCTCAGGTAGACATACCTAATGTTTTTTTTTTTCTCTTGATTGGCATAGGGAAACCTTTCAATTGAGCATTTGGGGAGACACTTGCCAAGCATTAGGCATCAGGCAGCCTATTGTCTCCATACTTGAGCGATGGGGTGTAATAACACTGGTGAGTTAGACAGATAGAATGTTGTGACAGATAATGGACACATTCTGGGAGTTTTCTATCCCAGGATGGTTGATATTGGGCTGGGTCTAGTGCATTAAATTTCAATACTGTCTAGGAGTTCAGATGAATCAAGTTTCTCCTGATCAAGAACAGGAGTCAGTATGGGAATAATAAGAGTCAGGAGATCTAGGGAACTAATCTGAGTTCGTTGTCATTAAAGATGAGAGCAAAGTTGATTTTCTTCATTGTCTATGTTTTAATTTGTCATGGACAAAGAAATTAAAGCATTTATTTGTTCCCTGAAGGATTTATAATAGAAAACATAGAGCATGTTTGTGGATTTGACTTGACTTAATTTTACTTGACTTGACTTCAGGGGATGTACCTGAAGTGAAAGGAACTACAGCTCATCCCATAGATAGATCTCCTTGTAGCTATTTCCAGTTCTCGTCCATCACATGTTCCTCACTTCCATGCTTTTGCTCATGCTCTCATGCTGTTTTCTTTGACTGAAATGCCCTCTTTCTGTCTTCCTAACCAAATCTCTCTTGTCTTGAGCTATGTAGACATGGATATATCAGACTCTAAAGGGTTAAAAAAGAAATTAAGTCATGGTCTTACCAGATGCATTGTCTTCCTTTTGATAAGTCTCAACTATATTCACCAGACTCTGAAAAAAATAAGAGAGGGAGAGTGGGGAACAATCTTTGTGAATCACCAAATTCATCTTCTCTCCAAGAACAGAAATAAAAATTAAAAAACATTCTTTAAAGGCAAAGAGTTGTGCTTCCTAAAGAGCAGAAAGTAGTCCCAGATATTTTGCATCAGAGATGAAATAATAGGCACCTGACCTGCAGGAACCTTGGGACCCTCAAGAAAACCGAACAGGGCCTGAACAGAAAGACAATAAGTTGTTAGACCCATCTACTAATGCTATTGCCAACACTACCTAAATCCATTCCAACTCTCTCATTTTACATAGGAGAAAACTGAGCCCTAGAGAGAGCCTCGCCTGTGGTCACAGAGCTAATCAGTCATAGTTCCAGGATAACCACAGCTCCTGATGTATCCTGGCTAGTCTACATTACATTTTACCACCCTCTGACCCAGATTGCCATCTCCTACACAGGGCTCTTCTTGATCCTACAAGTCATTGGTACCTTCCCCCAGTGAAATTACTTTTTACTTAATTGTATGTATTTTTTATTTCCAAATGTGTGTTTGATTTTTTCTACCAGTAAACTGTGAGTTCCTTGTGGGCAGAGACTTTTTTCATTTTTGTCATTGTATTTCTAGAACCTAGCAGAGTATTAGCTACATAGAAGCTTAACAAAAGCTTATTACATGAACGGATTCCAAAAAGATTATGTTACAGATGCAGTACTTCCATTGGATCCAAGCATGTGCTGTGGCCCCTTGCCATGGCACATGTGCTCTAGCTCCATTCTAAAGGAAATGCACAATTTCGTTACTCCTTTTTGAAATCAAAAGCATCATAAAAATGTAACAGATGATGTTGATCAATGTAATGCTTAGATTCAGGCTCTTACCTGGGATTCTTGGGCACTTGGTAGTCTTGGCAACATAGCTGCTTTAGAATCTACAATATTTTCTTTCATTCCTATACTTGCATTAAAATGTGCATATGATTGGCCATTCTTCTGCATTAATGAATCAATCTGTTGAAAGAGATTCTTAACCTGAGTAGACTGTTCTGCCACACCTGCTTTGTTGTTGAAAGCACAGAACTGGACCCCACAGTCCAGAATCAGCGTCTTGAGATACTCATTGACAGTTTCTTTAACGCACTCTAGAAGTAAGTGATCCTCCAGTTCTTCTTTCCTCGTGAAAAGAAATATCATGTGACTCATAGCTTCAACTCCAAACATCTCCTGAGTACCCTTCACCATCTCTACATCTTCCACTGTGTTAAAACCCAGGGATGTCACAAGGAGTAGGATGTGGGGACCTGGGGAGCAGAGGGTGGTACATTGCCTGATCTCTTCTTCCCTTTCTCTAGCACAGATCCTTGTAGAGAAAAGATCAGGGGTATCAATGACCACAACTTCCCTCTTTCCCACAGTTCCACTTTCTTTCTTGCAAGTTTTCGTCAGAGGTTCTTCACTATATTTGGACTCAAACACTTGCTTCCCCAGGATGCTGTTGCCTGTTGCACTTTTCCCTGCACCATGTTTCCCCAGGAGGAGAATCCTTAATTCTGAGGATCCAGAGGCCACTTCTGGCTCCATCTGCTGCTGCTGTCTCTTCTTAGCTGACTCTGCTGGGAAAAAAGTGTTCTTTTGATACCCATTCCCTATGACCATCACAAAGAACAGGATCCTCAGAATAACAAGGGAGTGTATATTATTTCCTTATAGTTCAATACCATTCAACAGTCATTCATCAAGTGGTCCACTGCATGTCAGGGTCATCCATTTGAAATTCAAAGCCATTCATAATCTGCCCCCTACCATCCCAGTCTTCTTATACTATCTATCCCTTGTCCATATACTCTGTGATCCAGTGACATTGTCTCCTTGATGTTCCTTGAACAAGACATTACATTTCTTGACTCTGGACATTTTCTCTGATTCTCCCCAGTGTCTGGAATGCTCTCCCTCCTTATCTCTTATCTCCTGCCTTTCCTGACTTCTTTCAAGTCCCAATAAAATTCCATCTTCTACAGGAAGACTTTCCCAACCACTCTTAATTTGAGTGTCTTCCCTTTTAAAATAATTTTCTGGTTGTTCTGTATATAGCTTGTTTGTGCATACTTGTTATCTCCTTCATTACTCTGTGAACTCCTTTAAGGCAAGCATTGTCTTTTGCATCTCTTTGAACCCCCAGAACTTAGGACAATGCCTGGCATGTAGTAGGTACTTAATAAATGCTTACTTAATGGCTAAGCAGAAGACAAGGTAAAACCACCATCTCTATTGTTTACCCTTACAATTCAATTAAAAAAACATTTCTTCAATATTAATTAGGGATACTGGTCTACAATTTTCTTTGTTTTGGCACCTCCTGGCTTAATTATCAGCACCACATTTGTGTCATAAAAGAAATTTGATAGGATTCCTTTACCTATTTCCCCAAATAGTTTGTACAGTATTGGGATTAATTGTTCTTTAAATGTTTGATAGAATTCACATGTGAATCAATGTGGCCATGGGGGTTTTTTCTTAGGAAATTCATTGAGGGCTTGTTTAATTTCTTTTTCTATTTCTTTTTCTATTAATCTGAATTATATACATTTTTGTAGATATTCATCAATTTCATTTTGATTGTCAAATTTATTGGCATAATTGGGCAAAATAGCTTCTGACTATTGTTTTAACTTCCTCTTCATGGGTGGTGAATTCACCCCCTTCATTTTCAGTACTGGTACTTAAGTTTTCTTCTTTCCTTTTTAGACTCAAATTAAGGCAATGATTTATCTAGTTTATTGTGGGATTTTTTTCATTAAATCAGCTTCTAGTTTCATTGATTAGTTCAATGGTATTCTTACCTTCAGTTTTATTCATCTTTCCTTTAATTTTCAAGTTTTCCAATTTGGTGTTTAATTGAGAGTTTTTAATTTTTTCTTTTGCGGGTTTTTAAGCTGCATGCCCACTTCATTTACCTTTACTTTCTCGACTTTATTGATATAAGCAATTAGAGATATAAATTTTGCCCTAAATACTGCTTTGGCTGCATCCCATAAATGTTGGTATATTGTCTCATTGTTGCCATTCTCTTTAATAAATTATCAATTGTGTCTATGATTTATCCTTTGACCCACTTATTTTTTAGAAGTAGATTTAGTTTCCAATTAAGTTTTATCTAACCATTTATCTAACCATTATTGAATGTAATTTTTATTGCTCTGTGATGTGAAAAAGATGTATTTACTATTTCTGTTTTTCTGATTTTGGATGTGAGGTTTTTGTGTCCTAGTACATAGTCACTTTTTGAGAAGATCCCATATTCTGCTGAGAAACAGGTGTATTCCTTTCTATTCCCATTCAATTTTCTCAAATCAGTTAAATCTAAATTTTCCAGAATTTTGTTCACCTCCTTAACTTCTTGTTTATTTTTTGGTTAGGTTTATCTATTTTTGAGAGGGGAAAGTTGAGGTCCCCACTAGTATAGTTTTATTTTCTATTTTCCTCTGTAACATTCAGTTTTTCCTTCAAAAATTTCTGTGCTATACCATTTGGTGCATCTATGTTTAGTATTGATGTTACTTCATTGTCTATGGTGTCTTTCAGCATGATATATTTTCCTTCCTTATCTCTTTTAATTAGACTTCTTTTTGTTTTTGCTTTGTCTGAGACCATGATTGCTACCACCTCCTTTTTTTTCTTCATTTGAAGTATAATAAGTTCTGCTCCAGCCCCATACCTTTGCTCTGTGTGTGTGTGTGTGTGTGTGTGTGTGTGTGTGTGTGTGTCTGTGCCTCAAATGTCTTCCTGGTAAACAACATTATTGAAATAAATAACAACCTTAGAAAAGCTGCAGGATTTAAATAAACCCAAATGAATATTCAGCATTTCTATATTTGACAACAAAGTCCAGCAGCAAGAGATAGAGAAATTTCATTTAAAATAACTGTAGACAATATCAAATACTTCTGAGTCTATTAAGACAAGACAAGATAAACCCAGGAACCACATGAACAAAATTAAAAACATTTTTCATACAGATAAAGTCAGATCTAAACAATTGGAAAAATATCAACTGCCTGTGGGTAAGTCAATCCAATGTAATAAAGATGGCAGTTCTACCTAAATTAATCTACTTTTTCAGTGCCATATCAATCAAAGCACCAAAAAAACTATTTTATAGGGCTAGGGAAAAAAAATAACAAAAGGTCAAGGATATTAAAGGAATCAATGAAAAAAATGTGAAGGAAGGTAGTCTAGTCGTACAAGATCTCAAGCTGTATTATAAAGTGATAATTAACAAAACCATCTGGTATTGGCTAAGAAATAGAGTGTTAAATCAGTGGACTAGATTAAATACACATTACATTATAATAAATGGCCATAGTAATCATGAGGAAGCATGCTATCCATGTCCAGAGAAAGAATGATACTGTCTCAATACAGATCAAAACATGTTATTTTTAACTTTCTTCCTTGCCTTTTTTTCTTTTTTTATTCAAGTCTTCTTGTATAAAATGACTGTTGTGGATTTTCATGATTACTTATGTATAACTGATATTGGATTGTTACCATTTCTGGGAAGGGAGGGATTGAGGGAAGGATAGAATTTGGAACTCAAAATTTTTTTAATGTTACAAAAATTATAACATGTAATTAGTGGAAAAGTAAAATATTATAATAAAAAAGTGGGGAAAAACTTCTTCAGAACCACTTTACTTGGTGCTATGGGAAATGTAAAGTTTAATCTCCATTCCTTCATGGATCTTACAGTTTACTAAAAATATAAGAAATCAGGATAATTATAATATATAATAACACATGATAAGTCCATTTTGCTAACAGGAAGGAATCAAAGAACACTTCATTAGAGGAGCTGAAATTTAACAGGAGCTAGTGTTAAAAGATAGGTAGGAATTTAGCATCCGAAGAGGAAGGTAAGGCATTGCAGACTTGGGTAACCATGTAAAGAAAGACTGCGGGCTTGAAAAGTATATTGCACATTCAGGAGAAAGAAGGTAGTCCAATTTGGCCAAAACACAGAGTACATGAAAGAGAGTAAAAAGAAATAAGGCTAGAAATCTGGGATGGTGCAATATTTTGGAGAATCTCCTATTCCAGGGAGAGGAATTTGAAATTTACTTGGAAGGAGTAAGATGCAAGAAGAGAAATAGGGGAAGGGTAGAGATCAATTGATCAATATTGATCAACTTATCAGTGGTTAATTTAATGAACTTATAAAAAAGTGAACCTGAACTTTGAAGTTTTGATTGTCCATACCTCTCTTTATAGAGTGTGAAAATGACCATTGATATGGTCAAAATTAAGAATAAACTATTTACAGAATAAAAGGTATAAGTTTCGATGGCAGGTACTGACATCAAGAAGATTTGATTGACAGGTACTTCTTGGTCCAAGAAGATACTCTTACTATGATGGCCCATGCCAAATCATACTTCTTCTAGATCACAGTAAGGGAGGAAGAAATTAAGAAGTGCTTATTGATCTATTGATTTCTCCCTTTCCCCTCCCTCAGTAAACATCAGCAGCTTCCATGGGGAACTAGCATACGGCACAATTACAAGATCACCACATGTGTTCACCCACAGCTTTTTTGCTGGCCAAAGAGAAGAATTCCTGAGAATAGACTTTCATAGCCTAAAAGGTGACAAAAGCCAACCCAGTTCTGGAAAAACCAGGAAGAAGTACAAGGGAGCTCCATATTCTTACCCATGCCACATAAAGAGTGAGTTCATGGACTAAAGTTTCAACATGATGGAGAAGAATGCATGTTCTTTGCTACTCTGTCCTGTGATGGTGAGTTATTTGAATAGTACAGATTGTTTGGGAAGTGAGTTGTCTGCCCAGAAGCTGTGAAGTGTTTTGCATAAGGCAATGTTTTCCATTTCATGGTTATCTAATCTGTTGAGGGTTCACCATGATGGTCCAAGGAGCTCATGCTAAAGATTTTGTAGCGGTGCCTTAAGCAGTAAATAATTGTAATTAATACTGTAGTACATTCAGTTCCCCTGAGTATCCACAACACACTTTTTTGTTCTTTTTGAAAGAGGAAAGGAATGAAAGTGAACAAGCATTACATAGCACCTATGCAATATAGCATTGTGCTAAGGACTTTACAAATGTTACCACATTTGATCCTCACAATAATCCTGCAAAGTAGGAATTCTATTTTACAACTGAGGAACCTGAGGCAAAGAGAGGTTAAGTGACTTGCCCAGGATCACATAGACAGTAAGTGTCTGAGGCTGGATTTGAACTCAGGTCACACTGACTCCTGACCCAGAGTTCTATCCACTGTACTACCATCTGTGTATATATTCTTTTTAAAAAGATGGGAGTAGGACTTGAATGAAAAAAATGTTGGGACTCAATAATCTAGGGGAATGTACAAAATAGAGGGTGGCACAATAATTGTGGAAGGGATTGTGTAGAACCCTGTGGAAGAAAGAGGTTTCACCCAGGTCAAAATTTGCCTCATTACTATTCACAAGATCATTTCCCTTCCGAGGGTAGCTTACAGATGATGTGAGAGTTTGATGTGTTTTCTCTACCTTTCTTCCTATTCTCTAAAACTTTTTTGTCTGCTGTGTGTATGTGTGCATCTCAGAATAAAGGCTTTCCTTTCCCTGATATATATTGATGACCCTGAATGCTTATACAGGAACTAAAAGCCCTTTCACTCATGTTTGTGAAATGTAGATATGAGTCATACCAAAGTTATATTTGGGTCTAGGAGCTTAGGAGCAAAGCTTATTTTTTAAAGTGGTATTTAAGGGTCACCCCTGAAACCAAACTTGGTCTGTGACCCAGATTTTGGAGAGCGATAAGGAACTTCCTCCAATCACTGCAGTCAGATACTGACATGGTTACTCCAGACAAGGGGATATAGTAAGAGACAAGAGGGTAATGTGGATAGAGTATTGGACCTGGAGTCAAAATAGACTAGGGTTGAACCTAACATCATATATTCAATACTCATGTGACCATGCGCAAGGTATTTAAAGCCTCAGTTCCTTCATGTGTAAAATGGGAATAAATGTAGTCTGCAACATCTATCTCATAGGGTTTTTGTAAGGAAACACTTCATATACCTTAAATGTAATAAATGTGTGTATACACTGTAAAAAATAAACAAATAAAGGAGAAGATCAGGATAAATTAAATCAGGATAATTATAATATATAATAACACATGATAAGTCCATTTTGCTAACAGGAAGGAATCAAAGAACACTTCATTAGAGGAGCTGAAATTTAACAGGAGCTAGCGATAAAGGATAGGCAGGAATTTAGCATCTGAAGAGGATGGTAAGGCATTGCAGACTTGGGTAACCATGTAAAGAAAGACTGCGGGCTTGAAAAGTATATTGCACATTCAGGAGAAAGAAGGTAGTCCAATTTGGCCAAAACACAGAGTACATGAAAGAGAGTAAAAAGAAATAAGGCTAGAAATCTGGGATGGTGCAATATTTTGGAGAATCTCCTATTCCAGGGAGAGGAATTTGAAATTTACTTGGAAGGAGTAAGATGCAAGAAGAGAAATAGGGGAAGGGTAGAGACTATGCATGTTTGTAGGCAGAAGAAAAGGAGCAGGTAGAGGAGAAACTGAGGAAGGATGAAGGAAAAAGGGTAATTATTGAAGCAAAGTCTTAGAGGTAGGGGGAAAATGCTATCAAGAGATCAGGTAGAGAAAATGAGTGAGGAATAAATAGACCGTATCACCTGAGACCAGAGGAGTGGAGGAAAGAGTGGCTGATAATGCTGAGTTCTGCAGAGAGAGATAAGACAGCTTCAGTTGGACAGTCTCAGTCTTCCCTGTGAAGCAGAAGTCTCTCAATTAGTATGAAATTAGCTCAACCCATGTGCAACATAAGACACCAGCATCATGTATCCAGAACGGGAAGGGATTTTAAGCCATCTAGACCCAACAATAGATTGATAATCATTTATTAAGTACCCACTCTCTCCCATACACTGTGCTTGGTGCCAGGGCTGACAAAGACAAAATTGAAACAGTCCCAGATGAGTTTATATTCTAACCCAGGAGAGAAGATGCATGGATGTGGGCATATACCAAACTCATGTAAAACAAGAAGAGGATCTCAACAGGTAACCTTGTGAATGGGATCGTAATAATAAGAATAGTGATGATAATAACAGTAAGTTAGCATTTCTGTCACTCTATAAGTTTTATAGAATGTTTTACAAGTATCGCTGTGTCTTTTTATCACAACAGCCCTGCCTGGGAGGGAGCCTTCCTTTCAGCAATGAGGTAAGATGCAAGATGTCAGCATTTTAAGAGAAAGTGAGAGGAGAGCAAGCAAAGGCAGAGAGTGTAGGCAGATTTGTCCAGGAGTTTGTCTGAGAAAAGGACAAGAGATTGCTGTTGTTAGCTTGAAGGGAAGGGAAGGTCTAATAAACTCATACTAAGTATGTGAGAGACATATGTGTTTATGGGTAGGAGGGAAGAAACTGGTAAGGAGAGACTGGATTTCACAGAGATAAAGGGAAGTGATAGTCAATGTAATCTGCTAGAGGAGATGGAAGGGGATGGGATGAAAGGTACATACAAAGGGAGTTGGCTTTAGTGAAAGGGCCCCTTAGTTATCAGCAACTGGGGGAAAGAATAGCTAATAGGAGACAAGTCGAGGGTTGTGAGATGTGAAGAAGTAGAAAAGAGAGAGCTCCCAGGAAATGACCTCCATTGTCTCAGAAAAATAAGAGGTAAAGTCCTCAACTGAGAGAGTGAGGTGAGTGAGGTGGGAGAGAAGGGAACCTTTGAAATAGCTTCTCTGGGGAGAGTGGGACAGGAAGTGAATAGGAGGAAAATAAGAGATTGTATCCTTGCAGGGTGGGCCCAGTAGGGGAAGACAAAACATGAATTTTTAGTGGATCCAGTCAGCAGAGTTCCATGACTTCCACCCACTCCATTCAATGGATAGAAGGAGAAGCAAAGGAAAGAGACTGTGGGAGTAATCTAAAGCTGGGTTATGGCAAGCAGGAACAAAGGATTAAATAGTAAGCATTGGGTATTGAGCTAACTAAAGGGTCACAGTTGAGAATGGAGAAGAAAATTGTCAAAGCATGGGTGACAGCCTGGGAAAGTCCAAGACCCCGATTTTACAGTCAAAGAAACTGAGGCCCTGAGGAAAAAAATGATTACTCAGGTGGTCACATTCAAACTCAGATCCCATGCCTTCCAATTTAACACCCTTTCCACTGGACTGTGGTGACACATTTATCTACTGTCACCTTTTAGCAGTTTTCTTGGTGTTTAGGAAGTCACTAAAAAGAACATTATTCCCCAAAAAGTACAAGTACCACAAGACCACTGTTACAGAGATAATTTATGATGTGAGAAAAAAGAATCCTTCTCCAATAATCCTTTCCTTACCTACTTGTTGGTCTTGGACTCTTTCTTGATGATCCATGTCTGTAGCTTCCTGAAGCATCTGGGGAAAATTCAGGATTTAGAAAATTTCATCAAACTAGTCTCTCAAGCAATAGAAGTGACACAGCAATATGCAGACTTTTTTGATCAAAGGATCCCAGTTCTCTCATCCCCAAAATATAAAACTTTTAGTCAATATGGAACATTTTGGTGTATTATAATATCAAAGATTTGGCATCATTTTAGTTCAACATGAAGCAACTGATCATTTCTAATACATATATATGTATATGGATAGATAGATAGATAGATACACATGTTCAAAACATTTTAATATTGCATTGTTCTAGGTGCCAGCATTTAAGAAGGATATTGATAAGCCTGAGAGTGTTCAGAGGAGGTAAAGCATTTGAGTACATGAAGTTGAAGGAAATGGAGATGTTTAGTCTGGAAAAGAGGAGATTCAGAAGGAATTTGTAGAAACATTTTTAAAACTTCTTTTTTAATTTCCCTGGAAATACTGGGAAATAATATTTCTCTCTAAAACCCTTTCCATATTTCTAGGGAAAAATCACTGCAAAGTAGGGTGTTAGGTAGAAGACAAAAAAGCATTTCTTAAGGAAATAAATTGAGAATAATAACAACTCTTAACTCTTATCAAGTTGACTTTGCATTTATTAAGTCCTACTATGGGCTGGTCCCTGTGCTAAACTCTCAAGATACAAATAGGGGTCAAAAAAAATTTTATAACACCCTCTACTCTCAAGAGCAGGGGGATCATGCAAATAATTATGTACAAACAAGATATACACATGACTGATTGGAAATATTCACAGAGGGAAGGCACTACAATTTTGGAAGACTGGGGAAAGCTTCTTACAGAGGGTGGGATTTTAGCTTAGGTTTGAGGAAAACCAGGGAAGCCAGGAGGCTGAGATGAGGAAAGAGATGTTTGCAGGCATGGATGACAGCCATTGAAAATGTTCAGTCAGAAAAGAGAGTGTCATGTGTTAGGTACAGCAAAAAGACCAGTGTCAATAGATAACAAAGTACATGGAGGGAAATAAAGTATAAGAAGACTGAAAAGATAGGAAGGTGCCACATTATGTACATCTTTGAACACAAAGCAGAGGATTTTTTATTTGATTCTGAAAGAAATAGGGAGCCACTGGAGTTTTTTGAAAAGGAGAGCAACATGGTAAGATCTGGACTTTAGGATGATCAATTTGACAGTTAGGTGTAGACTAGAGGCAAGGAGACCAACCAAAAGGTTGCTACAGTACTCCATGATCTAAACCAGGATGACAGAAGTGTCAGAGGTGAGAAGGGATATATATGAGAGACAGTTTCAAGATAAATTGACAGAACTTGGCAACAGATTCTATACAGAGTTTGAGGAAGAATGAAGAGTCAAAGATGATACCAAGGTTGTGAGCCTGAGAGAGTGAGAGAAGACCCTTGACAATAAGGTAAAGTTATGAAGGGAGAAGATCTAGAAGGAAAAATGGTGCAGTTATAAACATGTTAAATTTAAGATGTCAATGGGACATTCAGTTCAAGATGTCCAATAAGTCGTTGGAGATATGAGACTAAAAGTCAGGATGCAAGTAAAGACTGCACAAATAGATCTGAAAATCATCTACATAGAGATCATCATTGAAGTTACAGATGCAGAAAGATCACCAACAAAATAGTGTATAAAGAGAAGAGGGCCAAGAACAGAGCCATAGGGGCTATCCATAGCTGATAGGCATGATTACATAAAAATCCTACATAGGAGGTTGAAAGAAAGCAGTCAGAAAAGTGGGGGAAGAGGGAACCAGGAGGAAGCAGTGTCACAAAAACTTAGAAAAAGAATATCAAGAAGAGGATGTCAACAGGTCTTTTTGCTGTACCAGTACTAGTATTAATCCAGTACTAGCATTAATATTTTTTCTTCAACAGATAGCATAGCTATATTCAAGTATTTCAAGGCTGCTGTAACAGGGATGTGTTTAATTATGTTTAGCCCCAGAATGAAGATCTAAAAGCAATTGCAAAGAGGCAAACTGAGGTTTGATGTCAGGATAAGTTCCTAACAATGAGAGCTATCCAGGAGTGGAATGCACTCACTTGGGAGCAGGAGCAGGGAGAGAGCAACGGCTTTCTTTGGAGATCTTCCAGCAGAGGATGGAAGACCACTTGTCAAGCTATCCTAGGGCAAAGATTCCTCTTACGTACCAGTCAGACTCCTTGGCCCCAGTGGTCCCCAGGAATTCACAAATTCTGTGATTCTGATTCTGTGATATTGTCTGACAAATGACAAAATCCTATAGATTACCAAGAGATCATAGAATATGAGCAAAAACACCCAGGATGATTCCAAAGCAAAAGAAAATGTATAAAATAAGAAAGAAAGCAGAAATTAAGGTCAGGAACTAGAGTTTTCAATGCAGAACTTAAAACAATCTGTGTTGATTCTAAAACAAAATTAGCACGGTAAGTAAAATGCAATACCCAATAGAGAATTTCTCCAAAGGAGTAGAAACTCTATACCATACATCCATCTTCATATAACATAAATAAAAATGTGTGACTCCAAACCACCAAATTTCAAAACAGGAAGTCCTACAATTTCCTTCTTCTCATAGATATAAACATGCAAGTGACCCAAACCACCAAGGAGAGTTTCATGTTGTGGTTTTGCAGTTATTCAAGGATGGGGCAAGGGGCTCCTTCCTGTAATATTTACATAGATGCTCCAGGGCCCAAAACTTAATCTCATTCCACTAGGACAGCATGTTTCTTTTGGTTGTATTTAAATCCTCCTTAAATAACCTCCTGAATATTACGATCACAAACGTTACAGCTGGAAGAGCTTTGAGATCTGAAGAGAAATGAGTTGCCCAACGTCACACAGTTAATCATAATAAGATGGAGAGAGAAACACACAGCAACAGGAAGGTTTTAGGTGAGGTAGAAGGATGTGTTGGGAACAATTTTTAGGGGTGGGAATACACAAACAGGGAAGCTAATTCTGCTCCTCTCTGGTTAGAGATGGAAGTGAATATAGCCAGGACTACAGGAAACAGCTTTTATGAGCAGACTGTGCAGCTGCATAAGCCAGCAGCCTTTCCTTGGAGCCTTTTGGGCTACTTTTGCTCCCTCCAATCCTCTTCTCTCCATTGTCTAAGAAAAGTTCAAAAATTGGCTATTACCCAAGGACCTTGGGAAAAATGCCCTATTTCCCTCTGGAGAGGTCCCAGCCTCAGTACGCGATGACCAAGAAATGGGTGGGCTAGACAACTTCTCTACTTTATTTCTTTTGTGAGGTGTGTAGTGAAGGGAACTATGATTTTTCCTTCTTCTTTTTTTTTTTTTTTTTGAGGCAATTGTGGTTAAATGACTTGCCCAGGGTCTCAGAGCTAGTAATTGTCTGAGGATTTGAACAAAGGTCCTGCTGACTCCGAGGCCAGTTTTTCCCATTTTCATGTTGAAAAGGGAAGTAGAAATGGCTAAATAATTTGCACAGGGTTAGAGAGAATCTTGGCAGAGGTAGGAAAAAGAATTACAATGTATTTCCAAACAAAACAACTTTTACATTTTACTTGCTACTTTTCTTCAAATGTTGCAATGCCCTGTTACTCTGTCTGTTAGACCTTAAGGCCCATAACCAGCTGGTGAATGCCATTCTTTCTTTGGGATGTGCTCTATAAGGTCCCCTAAGATTCAAAGTTAAAACAAAAGACCCTCACCTTCTCCCCCTCTACCCCCCATCCCCCACATTTCCCTAATCCTATGCAGTGCTGGAAGCTGGCGGCACGGTCAATGCCTAGCCATGGAGTTACATACTGAGCCCAGAATATAACTTGTCTGTTGAAAAACACAAGTCTTCAGCTCCTGGTCACAGGTGATCTGGTGAACTGGTCAGAATGGTGGCCAAAGGGGATACCAGGTAGAGGGCTTTCTCAGTAATCCTTTAGATTCCTTCCCACCTACTATACCTCAGACTCCTAAAATCTCCAGAAAGAGCTGTAAAAAAAAAAAAAATCAGAGAAGTTTGCCTTTGAATACTTGCAGCTTACAGGGTCTTCCCCTTTCTTATTCTGAGAAAAACATATTCTGCATACACATATGCATGCATGCAGGTACACACACACACACACACACACACACACACACACACACACACACACACACACACACACACCCGCACGCATATTCTCATTTGAAAACTAAATGCCTAATCTCTAGCCTTCCCCAGAAGCAGAAACTGCTCTCCAGAAGTCTCAAATAGCCATCAACACTTCAGCATAAACTAAAACCCCAGGTTCTCTCTTTGGGAAAGATTTGATCTCAGGCTTTGTCTTTAGAATAAAAGACTGACCCATTTGAGGGTTGGATATCCTACGCATGCACAGGGAGAGATGTTTCATCCTTCTCAAAGTCCCTGACAAAATAGGCAGCCATCTTCCCAATCTCTATACAACTGCCCTGATCTGTAGTTCTTTCTGAAAATATTGTTAATTCTTTGCATCAATATTGACAGACAATAGCTCAATGGAGTCCATTTGGTTCCAAACACTCTCAGGTTCTCCACTTTCAACCTGATCCTACCCTGCTTCTCCTACTCTTCTGGGAAGGCTGGATAATTCTACTTACTGCCAGGCACCCACTTTCCTCCCAATGCAGTTACCATAGAATCTGCCAGAAGGAAGAGGCTCTTGGTAGGAGAGGATTAGGAGAAAGACCCGCTGTTCTCTGGCTGTCTCACCTGCATCAGCAGCCTTCTTTTTCCTCTCTCAGGAACCGTTACTTAATATTCTGTCATAAAAAAAGAAATCTTGTGACTGAAGAGAAAACGAAAGCTACTCTGTGCCAGGAGTGATCCAGGCTGAGGGAGGAGCCAGGACCTTCATGGAAGTAGAGAACACAGACATAAACACTCCCCTCCTGTGGCCACTTCTCTGTTGCCTGGTGTGCTAGGCATTAGGGGAATGAGGGAGTAGGAATTCTCACTCTAGTTACAGGGAAGAAAAACCAGGGAAAGTCTGGTGGCTGGGGTTGGTGTCAAAGAGAAAAGGAACAGTCCTTAGACTCTAAAGTTATAAAGTAGAGCAAGTGGTTGGACTAGTAGAAATGGGAAGGAGAGGGAATATGGAGGTGGGGAAGAGGGAGCAATAGCCCCTACCATGAGATTTTGAACTGTCCCAAGTTATTATGAACAGAAGACTGATTCTAGACCATCAACCCTCAAACCCCCTTCCCAAATTTTAGAGGATATACTGTACTGCACAAAATTACAAGACTCTGAAGGAGTCTTCAATTCTAATCCTGGCTTTGTCAATTATTTGGGGGAATTCATTTAATTGTATTGGATCTGTTTCCTGATGTGTAAAAGACAGGGACAACTGGAGATATTTCTGGAAATTTTGACATGCAGAACAAGTTAACATGAACGGAGCCAAGGCAAGCCAAGAATAGCACACTTTCTAATTAATTTCATAATTCATGGAATGAAAAAGAATATAAGTAACAAAGGCAAACTGTTGAACAGGAAGAAAATTAATTTCTAATTTGGCTTCTGTATTGTGGCATGAGCTCAAGTGTTAAATTTTTGTGACTTTAAATATTTGTACCTTAGGAGACCAGTGCCCTTAGATCACAGAGTACATGGGGGAGGGATGAAAGGTAGAAGAAAACTGGAAAGGTGGGAGAGGAAGATTAGGATGGGTTTTGTAGGAGAGAGGTGGCATTACCAGAATTGTGCTTTAGGAAAATCACTTTGTGACTGAATTTGGAGGTTTGACTGGAGTGGGGAGAAATTTGAGGCAGGTCCAGGGGCCAACAGCTCACTTGACAAAGAGGCCCCAGTCCCCCAGAGCTGAAAGGAAAAAGCCCAGGCTTCTCTCCAAGCACCTCAGAGACAAAATACCTGAGTTACCTTGGGCAAGTCATTTGACCTCTGTAAACCTCATTTTCCTTATCTGTAAAATGAAAGTGTTGGATTATATAGACTCTAAAGACTCTTCTCTCACTAAATCCCAACCAGTTCTCAATAAATCCAATAAATACAAAATCACTGCTTTCTTGTGAATTGTAACCTTAGGGAAGCATTTGTACTATTAGTAATGCTGCCCTGCCCCCTAGAGGTTGAAAGGAGACTAGGAAGAGAAAACAGAAAATGCACATCCACACTGTCCTTTAGACCAAGACAGTACTGAAGAAAAGAAGGAAGTGTCTAACCCCTTCCACTCTAGCTTTCAAGACTTTTACATACCTCCATCTAGTCTTATTTCCTACTGTTTCTTAACAAGCATTCTCTATTTCAGTCAAGTCTATCTCCTCACTTAACCCTAGGAACTGCCATATTCATTCCCAACATTCTACCTTTTCTTAGGTGGTGCCCTGCTCGTAGAACACCCTTCCTTCTATTAAAAATCCTATCTTTTTACAGAGCTCAAGTCTGTACTCCTCCATGAATCCTTCTCCAATTTCTCTTAGTCGTAATCTTTACATTTTGCTCTGACCTCCTACTTTCTGGATACTTATATAGAAGGGTTACTTACTGATTTCCTGTGAGACCTGGCTCCTCCTTTTTTTCTAATACTTTCTAATTCCTAGGAAGAAGGACCATAGGAATAGAAATACAATGAGTGGTTAAATTCATTTTTAATGTCTTTGAGAAATTGAATTGAGAATCTCTCCTACTGTCACTATGACCTTGGGAAAATTCCACTTTTCCTCTCCTTTTCCCCTTCTCATTCAGTAGGTAACAGGGCAAATGCTCAACTCTTTATGCCTCTACTCTGTTCTCTGTTATTGATTTCTGTCTGAGGTGAATGTTGGGGAAATGATCCAGGTAGGAACACAAATCATCACCTGAACCATCCCAAGGGGAAGCTATCAAGGACTCTTTCTGTCCTATTGACTTCTAGCTCCAACTAGGCAATGCCACAACTTGTAATTTGTGGGACCTAAAATATATTGCCTCCTTCCAACTGTCTTTTCCTTTTGCATCTCAAAATTCTTCAGCCTCCATCCCATCCCCAATGGTCTTTACACACACTTGAACCAAAGTAAGCTTTAGAAGTAGGAAAGGTACTGCATTTAGAACCAGAGGACCTAGATTTACACCTCAGTCCTGCTACATGTTATCTGTGTGAAAAGGAGCATTTGTTTAATCTCTCTGGACTCTTAAATGCTATAAAGGCTTCATTAATGAGGGAGGGATAAGTTTCAACATGTATAAACGTAGAGGCTTATATACAGTGGAGTCTACAATACCCTTTTTCACTGTGATAGTGTGAGGAACCTCAAGGGCTACCATAGGAGAAACTAAATCCACAGGAAATCAAAAGCAGGACCATCCAAGCACTAGTTCAAGATCTGCATGAAGCTAGATAAGAGATGGGAAGATAGGAAAAGATTTTACATGTTTCCTTTTGGCAATTGGTTAATTTCAAAGTGGATCAAGACTCTTGCTCCACTATCTTCCAATCTCTTGTTATCACTGGAAACAGAAAAGTTCTAAGCCTGGGAATTCTCAGGGGACTCACCACCTGAAGCCTCTTGCTGCTTTCAGGGCCCTGGAATGGATCAAGCAAAGAATGAGCAAAGACAGATCCTGGAAAGCTGACATAGTGAAAGACAAAGACCCGGAGATGGGACAAAGGCTGTGCTGACCAGGGAGCAGGGTGCTTCCCCAGAGATGGACGCAGCACTGCTACAAAATCCTAGCTGCTGACGAGATCAGACTGGCTCTCTCCTCGCTTTCCTCCCTTTTGCCTGACTATTTACCAAGCCAATCCTAGCAGATTCTCATCACGTAACATCTTGCCCCAGTCCTATTCCCCAGAAGTGTTGGGGACAGTTGGAAACGTCACCAAGAAAATCCCTTTGGCAAAGCTTCTTCTTTATAGTTTTGCTGTGGGGCACTTTTATTTATTTTGTTTAAAATTTAAAGTCATTCATTTTATTGTAACTTAATAAAACACGTTGCTGATTTTTAAAGATCCATTTGTCTGTGTCTTATGGATGAGGTTAGTCAAGCAAGAGCGGGAGATTTCCCCAGTACGAAGTGGTGTGGCCCAAATTAAGATTTCTGTTTTCATGTTTCAGAACAGTATTCCAGCAATATGCCATAAAGCATACAAGCCTGTTCTGGTAGAAGTAGGAATAGTCTAAAAGTTTATAGAGCAATGAAAATACTGCAGCCATTGCAATTCCTTCCTCCTAACTCCCATTACACACACACACACACACACACACACACACACACACACACACACACACACACACACACACACACACACCTATTCTATGTGCGCTATAGGCTCCCTTGGACAAAATCAGTAAGCTGGGAGCTTAAGTGTGCCTCCATCTGGTGGTCCAGTGATACACTACATCCCCTAACTGGATAATTCACTTTCTGTAGGTCCCAGGAAGCAAGGCAAGAAGCCTCATGTGGTTATCTACTGCTATGGCAGCACCACCAGTGTCACCTGGAACACCCTCCAAACTCAACCTAGTTCATACCCATAATCACAAGTACATTTAATCACACAGTGTAAGCACACAGAGGAACTTGCATTCTAATGGCAGGGACAATGGATGGATGGATAGATGGGTAGATGAATAGATAGATGAGTGAGTGAGTGAGTGAGTGAAAAAGCATTTACCAAGTGCTTACAATGTGCCAAAAACACTGGGGATACAAATATAAAATAAAAGACAGTTGCTACTCTCTAGTAATTCACCTTCTAATGGGAGAAACAACCTTCTCACAGGTGGTTTCAGTTTCAAGTCAGATGGAAAGGTTTCATGGTTCTTAGAGTATCCTTGGAAAGCAGACTGGTAAAGCAACTTCCTTAATGTCATTTCCACTGATAAAAAGCTATGTCTTCTTCTCCTGTTGGGCCATCTGACAGTATCAAGGGTTTTGTTGGTAAGTTCTTTTCTGAGCCTTTTGCACCTGTGGCTACTGAGCAAGCCCCTGCAGCATCTACAGTTGCCAGGGAGCAGCTCCGTGGAGGTTGCTCCCCTCACTGATGGCTGTAAGGGCAGAGCTAGGAGTGGGGCTGGTGGTCTGAGGGGCACTGCTATTCCCAGGACTCTTGGGCTCTGGACTTGTAGTTATCTAGATTGTTGTTTGTTGTGGTGTGTCCTTTGTTCTCAAAGAGAACCATGATGTCAGGGAGGTAGTGCCTCAACATGCAAGTGAATTAAATTTAAGTGAGGGAAGTCTGTGCAAAGTCACCAGCCTCATTTTCTCCTCCAGAGCCATCTGGGTCCATTGGCCAGATACACATTAGGATGACTGGCAATGGCCACAGACAGTGGAAAACTTTAAAAGCTAAGGTCTTTAGCAGATCTCAATTTGACTGAGACAAGGCTTATTCAGTGGTCAAGGATAGGTTTAAAAAATTGTCTGGATAAGTACAAAATGCAGCTCCCTCCCAAGGTGAGTGGTATGGTTCCCTGAAAGGCAGCCCTGTGACATTGTTTCTTATGTACATGGATTAGGACAAGACACTAGCCTTTGCTGAGAATCCTCTACATAAATGTAGAAAGACTGTTAAAGAAATCAGGGAAGTAGAGTTTGAAAGCAATGGGAATGAGACAATCTTTTGAGCTTTCAAATGCCTAATGAGAGCCTCCTGAGCTGTAGACATATAGGCAATGGTGAAGAGGTAACTTTAACAACCAACTCTCTCAGGGGAAAAAAATTGGGCACACAACACACTTTTAAGTACGTTCAATGCCTGGCACAGAGTTATCACTTAATCAACCTTTATTGATTGAATGATTAAGTTTAATCTGCATTACTAACATTTACTCCATTGTTTTATTAAGTCTAGACCAGGCCTGAACGACCTGTGGTCCACCAAAGGATTTTGGGCAGCCTGCAAAAATGTAGAGGATCCTCTACATTTTTCATGGGCCAACTGAAATCCTTTAGGGTGATGGGAGTGGTCTGGGGGCCCCACATGGAACAGGCCTGGTTTAGACAATTAACAAAACAATAAATCAAGTCTTGATTTGTTGGCCAGTTTCTAAGTTAAAAATGTTCACACTAAAACTTAACTGATTGGCTCTAGAGCTAATCTGAGTGGGCTGCAGCACACTCTGGGGTGCTGGTCTTGCATCACGTCCCTGTATTTCTAGCTTCTACAACCCCGGATACTGATAAGAACAAACATTTCTGGTGACAGCAGTCTCTTCTTAGTTGACTTGAGATTCTTGCTCTCAAGGTGAAGAACTCATCTACTCTTATACATCCTATTCATCTGCCCTAATCTGTATAATTCTCTCATTTCCATATTATTATTTGCCTTTCTTTTTGTGGTGGCAAAGAACTTGAAATTGAGGGGATATCCATCCATTGGGGAAAGGCTGAAGAAGTTGTTCAAGGATATGATTGAGATAGAATACTACTGTGCTATGAGAAATGATGAGCAGGCTAATTTTAGAAAAACTTGGAAAGACATATGAACTGATGCTGAGTGAAATGAGCAAAATCAGGAGAACATTGTACACAGAGTAACAGCAATATTGTAAGATGATCAATTGTGAATGACTTGGCTATTTTCATTAACACAGTGATCCAAGACAATTCCAAAGGACTCATGATAAAAAATGTTATTGATCTCCAGAAAAAGAACTGATCAAGTCTGAATGCAGATCAAAGCATCCTGGTTTTCACTCTCTATTTTTTGTGTGGTTTTTGTTAGTGTTCTCTTTTACAGTATGATTATTACGAAAATACATTTTGCATGATTGAATATAGATAACTGTAAGGTTTGGAATTCCCCTGTCTGGGGAACCCTGTACCTCCCCCACAACTGTGGGATGAGTTTGATACCAACGGAAGAGGCCAAGGGGCTCCAGATTGATTATAGAGAGTAATTTAATCAACCATCATAAATACTTAGAAACAGGGGCAATCTTGGACAGTTGCCAGATAATCAATGGATCCCTGCAAAGACCCCATGAACGCCCTTTTGTAAATATAGAAATCAAACAAAGGGAGGTGGAGCCATAGCGTATATCACTTCTGATTGGTGGATATTTCGAGTTTCTGTTTAGTACTAAGCTCATTTCGGAGCTTGGGGGGTAAGCCCATGTTATTGGATAAAATACCCAGCATAGGTTTGTGTATTTATGGGTCACTGTGCTGTTACTGTTATTTGCTTTCATGTTATCTTTCATTGTCATGTTATCATTACTGTCTGGTCATATTTAGGTCACAGTATTCATATTATGACTTTCATTGGCCACAGTTTCTAAGTTACAACTCTGTCTAAGTT